>NC_057806.1:696546950-697272968 GCF_018294505.1 Triticum aestivum
GAAGGCGAGGAGAGGGCGAGGGAGGGAGAGGGCGAGGGCGAGGGCGAGCAGTGGGTCAGGGCAGCGGCGGCGGCGGCGGTGGATCGAGAGGGAGAGGGAACTGGCGAGGGGGAGAGGGAAGGGGGGATCGGGGGAAGGGGGAGAGGGAAGGGGGGATCGGGCACAATACTAATGGCGCACCTCACCGTGGTGCGCCATTAGTATTTTTTTTATTTCAACTCGAGCCAACAGGTTATGTACCACCAGAACTGATCCACATCAAGTCCCCTCTACTAGCTCGACTAGTCAGCAGCCAGTTCTCACACCAGGAGGTCCTGGGTTCGACTCCCAGGCTCCACAAATTTTTTTTAGCATTTAAAAAGCTGTTTGATACTTATTTGTGTTTAAATATGTTCAAACTTTTTTAAATAATAACAGTAATATTTTTTTATAAGACAGTAGCATTTAAAAAGCTGTTTGATACTTATTTTTTTATAAGACGGTGCGCGGGGTGCGGGGGGTCGGCGGCGGCGGTTGAGTAGGGGAATCGAGGGTGCGGGGGGTCGGCGGCGGCGGCCGGTGGACTGGGGGGTGCTCGGCGGCGAGGGGGACCGGATCAGGCGAGGTGGGATAGCGATCGAGATGGAGGGGAGTCGAGATCGAGTGTCCATGAAATTTAAAAATATTCATGATAGTTCAAAAAGTACCCATGAAATACAATCGAGAAATGAAGGCTACGATTTAAATACAATCGATCTTAGCTAGCTATCTGTTCACAATCTTCTTGCCCTCTTTTTCGCAAATGGAGTTCTTCTGTGGAACGGACGTCCTTTAGGTAGGGTGGTCCTGCTTCTTCTTGTGGTGTATGCTGCTACTTCATCATCGTCGTCATGTTCGATCCTCGGGTCGCCGTACTTGTCGAAGTCTTGCTCATTGGCTACTCAATCCATTCCGATGATCTTCCTTTTGCCTCTCCTCACGAGAACACGACTGGGCTTTGGCGGGTCGGTAATGAAGAAGCATTGGTCCACTTGGGAAGCCAGTACCCATGGCTCATTTTTCGCGGTGACGTTTGCGCCCGCGGTCTTGGATTTGGCTTCGGGTATAACCATGGTGGTGAAATACCGGTCTTCTTTTATGACGTTCTTGGCCCATCTGACACGGAACATCGGGACCTTCTCTCCAGCGTAGCTCAGCTCCCAGATCTCCTCGATCCTTCCGTAGTATCTGTCCTTGTCGTTACCGGTGTTGGATTCCATCGTTACCCCGGAGTTCTGATAACCATCGCTCTTCATGTCCTTGGCCTCGGTGTAGAATGTGTAGCCGTTGATATCGTACGCCTCATAGGTCATCAGGTTGTGCTCGGCGCCCTGTGACAAGGCGAATATGAGTTGTTCTTCCGAGGAAGAATCCTCATGTAAAGGGTACGACAGAAGCTTCTGCTTGAACCAACGCGTGAAACATGAGTTGTGCTCTTTGAGTATATCTCCGTCCGTCCTCTGTTGGCCTTGGTCATTGTACGTCTCCTTAATAAAGGTTTTGTGCTCTACCACCCAAGGATCGACCACGTCTATGTGTTGTAGCGCGACTAGGTTTGCTCTTTCAAAGTCAGCGAGTCGACCCTCGAAGTCGACATGCATTTCGCGGCGACCCTCACGGTGACCCCATCCAGCGAGCCTGCCGAGGTGCCTGTTGACGGGCAGACCAACGGGGTTCTCGATGCCTAGATAATTCGTGCAGTAGGAGATGCACTCTTCGGTCAGAAAGCCCCTGGCTATGCTTCCCTCTGGACGTGACATGTTGCGAACGTATCCTTTGATGACACCATTCATCCTTTCGAACGGCATCATGCTGTGCAGGAACGTCGTCCCGAGTTGGATGATATCATCCACTATATGGACCAGCAGATGCACCATAACGTCGGAGAATGCGGGCGGGAAGTACATCTCAAGCTCGCATAGTATCACCACGATCTCTTCCTGTAGCCTTCTGAGTTGCCTCACGCCAATCGACTTCCGAGAGATGACGTCGAAGAAGTTGCATAGGCCAAATAGCGTTTCACGGACGTGCGCGTCCATGATCCCACGGATTGCAACTGGAAGTATCTGCGTCATCAGCACGTGCCAGTCGTGAGACTTCATCCCGCTGAACTTCTGCTTCGCTAGGTCTAGGTGTCTTCTTATCTTCCCCGCGTAACCGTAAGGAAGTTTTACTCCTAGGAGGCAGGTGAAAAACTGCTCGATCTCCTCCTGACTTAGAGTGAAGCACGCGGGAGGGTAGTCATTTCCGGTCTTCTTGGCCTTTTTGCCTTTGCGACGACTTTCTGTGTCCTGCTTCGCCTCATCATCATCATCATCGTCATCATCATCATCATATATAGCGTGAAGCTCCTGCCTGATGCCCATTGATTTCAAGTCTGCCCTTGCTTTCGGCCCATCTTTGGTCCTCTCTGGCATGTTGAGCAGGGTACCAAGCAGACTCTCGCACACGTTCTTCGTGATATGCATGACATCAAGGTTGTGAGGCACACGGTGGATCTTCCAGTATGGCAAGTCCCAGAAAACAGATCTCGTTTTCCATACCTTCAGCAGCGGCTCTGGCGCCTTTTGCTTCTTTCCCGGCAGTGGGCAGTCTTTCCAATTTTTCAACAGCTTGTCTATTTCCTCGCCGCTCCTCGTACACGGGCGTTTTCGGGGTTCGGTTTCACCATCGAACAGATCCTTGCGTTTCCTCCACGGGTCATCGTCGCGAAGCCACCTTCGATGTCCCATGAACACGGTTTTCGAAGACCCGGGATCTCTATCTAGCTGGCGATACGTTGTGTCATCCATGCACCTTACGCATCCAGAAAATCCGTGGACTACCTGCCCCGCAAGATATCCGTAACCGAGATAGTCGTGCACCGTCGTGAGCAGTGCGGCTCTCATAGGGAAATATTCTTTCTCTGCGGCGTCCCACGTATTGGCTGGCGTTTTCCACAGCGTGTCAATCTCCTCTTTCAGCAGCCCCAGATACAGATTGATGTCGTTCCCTGGTTGTTTCGGCCCTTCAATTAGCATACTCATGTGAATGTACTTCCTCTTCATGCACAACCAGGGGGGAAGGTTGTACATCCACACGAACACAGGCCAGGTGCTATGTGTGCTTCTCTGGCTGCCAAACGGATTGACTCCATCGGTGCTCGCGCCTAGCACGATGTTCCTTGGATCGTTCCCAAATTCTGGGTATTCGAAGTTCAACGCTTGCCACTGGCTCGCATCCTTAGGGTGACTCAGCATCTTGTCTTTTTTATCTATCTCCGGATCATTTGCGTCATCTTCTCGCTTCTTCTCCTCCCTATCCGCGTGCCAACGCAGGAGCTTTGCTACCTTAGGGTCCGCGAAATACCGCTGCAGACGAGGAGTGATCGGAAAGTACCACACCACTTTTCGAGGAGCTTTCTTCCTCTTCTTGTATCGAGTGACACCGCACACCGGACATATGGTAGACTCCGTGTGTTCGTCTCGATAAATGATGCAATTGTTCATGCACACATGGTATTTCACGTGCGGTAAATCCAGAGGACACATGATTTTCTTCGCCTCCTCCAAACTGGTCGGGCACTTGTTCCCCTTGGGAAGACGTTCGTGCCAGAATGACATGTTCTCGTCGAAGCATGCGTCGGTCATTTTGTGTTTTACCTTCATCTCCAGAGCCATGAGCGTTACTTTCAGGTGGGTATCCTCGGGCCTGCATCCTTCATACAATGGAGTAACCGCGTCTAACTCAAGTTGATCCATCTTGGCTTTCTCTCGGGCGGCAGCTCTTGCGTTATCCGTCTGCTTGAGAAGCAGCTCTTGAATATGAGGGTCCTGCACCCAGCCCATCGATGGTCCAGCGTCGTCTGCTCCGCCGGCATCATCATCATGTCCTGCATCTTCTACATGATGACTGTGTACAGCATCACCGTCGTGATCATTTCCTGGGGATTCTTCGTCTTCTCGCCCCCCCAAGCCGCGGTGGTTGTCTTGCTGCCCTTCCTCATTTCTTGCCCGGCCCCCATGGACGACTTCGTAGTCATCTTCATCACCTTGCCACCGATAGCCATCCATGAAACCACGCAAGAGCAGGTGGTCCCGCACCTGCCCGGAATCCGGGTCCGCAATAAGGCTATTCAGCTTGCATCTTCGACACGGACATCTTATCTCCATCTCGTTCTTTTGAAGCATCTCGGCCTTCGCGGACCTCAAAAACCTATTCACGATGCCTTCGGTCATCGTGCGGACCATGGTCGCCTGCGGGGTAGAGCAAAACGATATTTTAGAACCAATAAAAAATTTAGCATGCCTTTCCCTAAAAATTGGACCAAAAAGAATGCTTAATGCCAAAATTCTCGCCGAAACGGAAATGAATCAACATTCCGGCAAAATATTGGCAACTATCGCATTTCAAATACCGGTACACCTCCAAACACAAACACATATGCAACACCACAAACATATGCAACACCACGAACATACATAGATCTAGCTAGGCCATAAAAAGTGCATGTGCACATTGTTGTAGGGAGAACAACATAAATATAGCTTCCCCCCTTACTTACCTAGCAAAACAAGGTAACTTAACCACTTAATTTGAATGAATCTATGGTGGAAATGAGGTGAAAAAGAGGAGGCACCCGAGACAAGGAGGAGAAAATTAAGTGGGGAGAAAGTGAGTGTGGGAGGAGAGGCTGTCCAAAATATCTTGTTGCTGCCCACTTACTAATGGCGCACCAGCAACAAATGCGCCATTAGTAATCCAGGTTACTAATGGCGCACCCCCTGGTGGTGCGCCATTAGTACTTTTGCAAAAAAGGAATAAAACAATAATAATAAAATAACATTAGTGGCGCACCTTCTGGCTGGTGCGCCATTACTAGTTACAACTAGTAATGGCGCACCACCAGTGGATGCGCCATTAGTATGTTTGGACAGGCGCACTAGTTCAAAAAAAATTGGTACTAATGGCGCACCGTGGGCAGGGTGCGCCATTAGTAGTTTCAACACTAATGGCGCATCAGAAGGTGGTGCGCCATTAGTGTCATTTCCATCTATAGCCCTTTTCCTAATAGTGTATATGGCAGGAAGAAGTACGTCGGTGAACCTCCGGGCTGTCCATGAGGCAGGGGGGCGCGCCCAGGGGGTGGGCATGCCCCCCACCCTCGTGGGCAGCCCGGGACTCTCCTGGACCAACTCCGATACTCCGTGGGCTTCTTCTGATCCAAAAATAAGTTCCGTGAAGTTCCAGGTCCATTGGACTCCGTTCGATTTTCCTTTTCTGCGATACTCTAAAACAAGGAAAAAACAGAAAATGGCACTGGGCTCTGGGTTAATAGGTTAGTCCCAAAAATAATATAAAAGTGGATAATAAAGCCCATAAACATCAAAAACATATAATATAATAGCATGGAACAATCAAAAATTATAGATAAGTTGGAGACGTATCAGCATCCCCAAGCTTAATTCATGCTCGTCCTCGAGTAGGTAAATGATAAAAACAGAATTTTTGATGTGGAATGATACCTAACATATTTATCAATGTAATTTTCTTTATTGTGGCATGAATATTCAGATCCATAAGATTCAAGATAAAGGTTTAATATTGAAATAAAAATAATAATACTTCAAGCATACTAACAAAGCAATCATGTCTTCTCAAAATAACATGGCCAAAGAAAGTTATCCCTACAAAATCATATAGTCCAGCTATATGACATCTTCACCACACAATGTATTTAAAGCATGCACAACCCCGATGACAAGCCAAGCAATTGTTTCAAACCTTTTCAATCTTCATGCAATACATGAGCGTGAGCCATGGATATAGCACTATATGTGGAATAGAAGGGTGGTTGTGGAGAAGACAAAAAGGAGAAGATAGTCTCACATCAACTAGGCATATCAACAGGCTATGGAGATGCCCATCAATAAATATCAATGTGAGTGAGTAGGGACTGCCATGCAACGGATGCACTAGAACTATAAGTGTATGAAAGCTCAACAAAAGAACTAAGTGGGTGTGCATCCAACTTGCTTGCTCACGAAGACCTAGGGCATTTTGAGGAAACCCATCATTGGAATATACAAGCCAAGTTCTATAATGAAAATTTCCCACTAGTATATGAAAGTAACAACATAAGAGACGCTCTATTATGAAGATCATGGTGCTACTTTGAAGCACAAGTGTGGTAAAAGGATAGTAGCATTGTCCCGTCTCTCTTTTTCTCTCATTTTTTTGTTTTTTTTTTGTTTTTTTGTTTTTTTGGGCCTTCTCATTTTTTGGCCTTTCCTTTTTTTTCATCCGGAGTCTCATCCTGACTTGTGGGGGAATCATAGTCTCCATCATCCTTTCCTCATTGGGACAATGCTCTAATGATGATCATCACACTTTTATTTACTTACAACTCAAGAATTACAACTCGAAACTTGGAACAAGATATGACTCTATATGAATGCCTCTGGCGGTGTACCGGGATGTGTAATGAATCAAGAGTGACATGTATGAAAGAATTATGAATGGTGGCTTTGCCACAAATACAATGTCAACTACATGATCATGCATAGCAATATGACAATGATGAAGTGTGTCATAATAAACGGAACGGTGGAAAGTTGCATGGCAATATATATCGGAATGGCTATGGAAATGCCATAATAGGTAGGTATGGTGGATGTTTTGAGGAAGGTATATGGTGGGTGTAAGGTATCGGCGAAAGTTGTGCGGTACTAGAGAGGCTAGCAATGGTGGAAGGGTGAGAGTGTGCATAATCCATGGACTCAACATTAGTCATAAAGAACTCACATACTTATTGCAAAAATCTATTAGTTATCGAAACAAAGTACTACACGCATGCTCCTAGGGGGATAGATTGGTAGGAAAAGACCATCGCTCATCCCCGACCGCCACTCATAAGGAAGACAATCAATAAATAAATCATGCTCCGACTTCATCACATAACGGTTCACCATACGTGCATGCTACGGGAATCACAAAATTTAACACAAGTATCTCTCAAGTCCACAACTACTCAACTAGCATGACTCTAATATCACCATCTGCATATCTCAAAACAATTATCAAGTATCAAACTTCTCATAGTATTCAATGCACTTTGTATGAAAGTTTTTATTATATCCCTCTTGGATGCCCATCATATTAGGATGAAATTCATAACCAAAGAAAATTACCATGCTGTTTAGGACTCTCAAAATAATATAAGTGAAGCATGAGATTTCATCTATTTCGATAAAACCACCACCGTGCTCTAAAAAAGATATAAGTGAAGCACTAGAGCAAATGACAAACTACTCCAAAAGACATAAGTGAAGATCAATGAGTCAAATAATTATGCAACTATATGAAGACTCTCTAACATTTAAGAATTTCATATCTTGGTATTTTATTCAAACAGCAAGCAAAACAAAATAAAATGACGCTCCCAGCAAAACACATATCATGTGGTAAATAAAAATATAGCTCCAAGTAAAGTTACCAATGAACGAAGACGAAAGAGGGGATGCCTTCCGGGGCATCCCCAAGCTTAGGCTTTTGGTTGTCCTTGAATATTACCTTGGGGTGCCATGGGAATCCCCAAGATTAGGCTCTTGCCACTCCTTATTCCATAGTCCATCGAATCTTCACCCAAAACTTGAAAACTTCACAACACAAAACTTAACAGAAAACTTGTAAGCTCTGTTAGTATAAGAAAATAAATCAGCACTTAGGTACTGTTGTGAACTCATTCTAAATTCATATTGGTGTAATATATACTGTATTCCAACTTCTCTATGGTTCATATCCTCCGATACTACTCATAGATTCATCAAAATAAGCAAACAACACATAGAAAACAGAATCTGTCAAAAACAGAACAGTCTGTAGTAATATGGATCAAACGTATACTTATGGAACTCCACAAATTCTAAAATAAATTTATGGACGTGAGGAATTTATCTATAAATCATCTGCAAAACTAATTAACTAAATATCACTCTCCAATAAAAAATGTTAGCAATTCTCGTGAGCGCTAAAGTTTCTGTTTTTTACAGCATGATCAACAAGACTTTCCCCAAGTCTTCCCAATGGTTCTACTTGGCACAAACACTAACTAAAACATAAAAAACTCAATAATAACAGGGGCTAGATAAATTATTTATTGCTAAACAGGATCAAAAAGCAAGGAACAAAAATAAAGTTGGGTTGCCTCCCAACAAGCGCTATCGTTTAACGCCCCTAGCTAGGCATGATGAATTCAATGATGCTCACATAAAAGAAAATAATTGAAACATAAAGCGAGCATCATGAAGAATATGACTAGAACATTTAAGTATAACCCACTTCCAATGCATAGGTATTTTGTGAGCAAACAACTTGTGGGAACAAGAATCAACTTGCATAGGAAGGTAAAACAAGAATAACTTCAAGATTTTCAACACATAGAGAGGAAACTTGATATTATTGCAATTTCTACAAGCATATGTTCCTCCCTCATAATAATTTTCAATAGCATCATGAATGAATTCAACAATATAACCATCACATAAACCATTCTTTTCATGATCTACAATCATAGAAATTTTATTACTCTCCACACAAGCAAAATTCTTATCATGAATAATAGTGGGAGCAAACTTAACAAAATAATTATCATGTGAGGCATAATCCAATTGAAAACTAAAACCATGATGACAAGTTTCATGGATATCATTATTCTTTATAGCATACAAGTCATCACAATAATCATCATAGATAGCAACTTTGTTCTCATAATGAATTGGAACCTCATCCGGAATAGTGGTTTCATCACAAAATAAATTCATGACCTCTCCAAATCCACTTTCATCAATATAATCATCATAAATAGGAGGCATGCTATCATCATAATAAATTTGCTCATCAAATCTTGGGGGACAAAAAATATCATCTTCATCAAACATAGCATCCCCAAGCTTGTGGCTTTGCATATCATTAGCATCATGGATATTCAAGGAGTTCGTACTAACAACATTAAAATCATGCTCATCATTCAAAGATTTAGTGCCAAACATTTTAATGCATTCTTCTTCTAATACTTTGGCACAATTTTCCTTTCTATCATACTCATGAAAGATATTGAAAAGATGAAGCGTATGAGGCAAACTCAATTCCATATTTTTTTGTAGTTTTCTTTTATAAACTAAACTAGTGCTAAAATAAGAAACAAAAAGATTCGACTGCCAGATCAAAGATATACCTTCAAGCGCTAACCTCCCCGGCAACGGTGCCAGGAAAGAGCTTGATGTCTACTACACAACCTTCTTCTTGTAGACGTTGTTGGGCCTCCAAGTGCATAGGTTTGTAGGACATTAGCAAATTTCCCTCAAGTGGATGACCTAAGGTTTATCAATTCGTGGGAGGCGTAGGATGAAGATGGTCTCTCTCAAGCAACCCTGCAACCAAATAACAAAGAGTATCTTGTGTCCCCAACACACCCAATACAATGGTAAATTGTATAGGTGCACTAGTTCGGCGAAGAGATGGTGATACAAGTGCAATATGGATGGTAGATAAAGGTTTTTGTAATATGAAAATATAAAAACAGCAAGGTAATTAATGATAAAAGTGAGCACAAACAGTATTCCAATGCTAGGAAACAAGGCCTAGGGTTCATACTTTCACTACTGCAAGTTCTATCATCGATAATAACATAGTTGGATCACATAACTATCCCTCAACATGCAACAAAGAGTCACTCCAAAGTCACTAATAGCGGAGAACAAACGAAGAGATTATGGTAGGGTACGAAACCACCTCAAAGTTATTCTTTCTGATTGATCTATTCAAGAGTGCATAGTAAAATAACATGAAGCTATTCTTTCCGTTCAATCTATCCTAGAGTTCGTACTAGAATAACACCTTAAGACACAAATCAACCAAAACCATAGTGTCACCTAGATACTCCAATGTCACCTCAAGTATCCGTGGGTATGATTATACGATATGCATCACACAATCTTAGATTCATCTATTCAACCAACACAAAGAACTTCAAAGAGTGCCCCAAAGTTCCTACCGGAGAGTCAAGACGAAAATGTGTGCCAACCTCTATGCATAGGTTCATGGGTGAAACCCGCAAGTTGATCTCCAAAACATACATTAAGTAGATCAATAGAATACCCCATTGTCACCACGGGTATCCCACGCAAGACATACATCAAGTGTTCTCAAATCCTTAAAGACTCAATTTGATAAGATAACTTCAAAGGGAAAACTCAATCCATTACAAGAGAGTAGAGGGGGAGATACATCATAAGATCCAACTATAATAGCAAAGCTCGCGATACATCAAGATCGTACCATCTCAAGAACATGAGAGAGAGAGAGAGATCAAACACATAGCTACTGGTACATACCCTCAGCCCCGAAGGAGAACTACTCCCTCCTCGTCATGGAGAGCGCCGGGATGATGAAGATGGACACCGGAGAGGTATTACTATCGGTGTTCTGGGAACGGGGGTCCCCGGACTTGCCTGCCTACGGCCCGCGGTGTGGCTAAGCCAGCAGGCCGTACGGCCCATTGAGGGAGTCCTGGATTAGGGGGTCTCCGGAAAGCCGGATTATATCCTTTGGTCGGACTATTGGACTACGAAGACACAAGATTAAAGACTTCGTCCTGTGTCCGGATGGGACTCTACTTGGCGTGGAAGGCAAGCTAGGCAATACGGACATGCATATCTCCTCCTTTGTAACCGCCTTGTGACCCTAGCCCCCTCCGGTGTCTATATAAACCGGAGGATTTTAGTCCGTAAGACAACATACAATCATATCATAGGCTACCTTATAGGGTTTAGCCTCTCTGATCTCGTGGTAGATCAACTCTTGTACTACTCATATTATCAAGAATAATCAAGCAGGACATCGGGTTTTACCTCCATCAAGAGGGCCCGAAGCTGGGTAAAACATCGTGTCCCCTGCCTCCTGTTACCATCCGCATTAGACGCACAGTTCAGGACCCCCTACCCGAGATCCGCCGGTTTTGACACCGACATTGGTGGTTTCATTGAGAGTTCCTCTGTGACGTCGCCGTAAGAAAGGATGCCTCATCTAGTTGTTAAAAACAACATTACCGCTGGGGGAGCCCTGGCTGTCGGCCAAACTCTCCGGCTAGGCAGTTTCGTCATGACCGCCTATTCGGCTACTGCGCCGACGATGACTTCTCAGGTCATCAAAAACAGCCTCCACGTCGGCTCGGAATTCACTGAGCAGATGGATCCAATGGAGCTCTCTTCCCTAAACGAGCTATTGGATCGCATCGCCACCTTGGGAGTCGCTACGGACTATGATCGGATTAGGCTTAAACCCGATCAAAGGGAGATTAACTCTCCACCGGTCACCCATCATGTTGCGGTGGTGGAGGAACAATGCAGCGCTTATTCTTCTATCTTGAGGACTAACTATGTCCGGATTCCTGAGCTCTCCGAGCCGGATACCCATTTACGGGAGGACATCACCCAAGCCCTGAACCTAGAATCAGGCAGCGGGCCAGACTTATCGGGCAGCATACCGGAACCCGAAACTCCAATATTGGAAACACCTCTGCCCCTAGGTCTCAGATTGGTAGGGGTTCGAACTCAATTCCACCCACCCACCCAGACATAAACGATCTTTCCCACATCAGGCAAGAGCCCCACGAAAACAGTACATCATTATTGGGCCAGATTCCTCCTTGTGATGAACAAGGTCAAGGACTGTCTCGAGGAAGACGCATTCTCATTTTTCTGCAATAATTGCACAGACAAGGGAATCCTTAACGCCTTGAGTCACTGTGACATATCACGCTTCGCTGACTTGGCGTCCACAGTACAAAAGTATTGTGCGATGGAAAGTACCTGGAAAACCGAAAAGAAATTTTGGGATAATCCGGCGCGGAATATACACCCAGTCCAAAGTAAAAGGGTGCACTATCATAAGACACCCGAGTTAGTTACAAAGAAACAAAAACCCTCTTCAAGGCATGGAACCGTATTGGAGGGATGGCTTAACGGACCCTGCAAAATTCATAGTACAGCGGATACCATACCAACACACAGCCTTAGAGCATGTTGGATACTCTGGCAGGTGGCCAAAAGTGGTGAGGATCTTCTCATCCCAAATACCACAGAGCACCATCCCATTGATAGCAGTATGGTATTAATGGTCTTTGAAACCTTCGCATCAAATAATAGGCGCAAGCGAACACTCCGCAGCCTCGCCGAAATCTGCCATGTGGCAGCAATAAATCCATGGAGCGACACGGCTATCACCTTCAATGCCAGTGACGAACCTAAATTCCAAACAGCCCGAGCAGAAGCTGCACTGGTCCTCAGTCCAATTGTGGACGGCTTTCAACTCACCAAAGTACTCATGGATGGTGGCAGTGGACTGAACCTCATCTATGAGGAAACCCTTCAAAAATGGAAATAGACTGGAACCGCATTGAGCAAAGCAGCACAACCTTTAGAGGAATCATCCCCAGTCGGGAAGCATGCTATGCTGGAAAAATCACACTAGATATGGTATTCGCCACGCCGGAGAACTATAGGTCCGAAGAAATTACATTCCAAGTGGCCCCGTTCAGTACTGGATACCAGGCCCTCTTGGGACGGGAGGCGTTCATGATCTTCAAAGCCATACCCCATTATGGGTACATGAATCTCAAAATGCCTGGGCCCAACGGAATCATCACTTTCGTTAGTGATCTAGACATAGCACTCTGCGCCGAAAACAAAACAGCCGCATTGGCCCCAGAGGCATTGTCCGAAGCCCTTTCGGCCGAGGAATTAACTGCGCTACGCTCCATAGTGGATAGGGATGACGTGATACTTGACAAGAGATCCAAGTCCACCTCTTTTAAACCAGCAGATGAAATAGTCAAATTCCAAGTCCACCCTACGGACCCTACAAAAACAGCCTCCATTGGGGCACAGTTAAACCCCGTCGTGGACGCCGCACTACGAGAGTTCCTGCGCTAGAATTGGGACATATTCTCCTGGCACCCCTCAGACATGCCAGGAATCCCACGCAAGTTGGCTGAACACAGCCTCAATATCCTAAAGGGATTCAAGCCGGTCAAGCAGGCTCTTTGGTGTTTCTCTGAACCTAAGAGACATGCTATGGGAGAGGAACTAGCCAAGTTATTGGAGGCCGGATTCATTAAAGAAATAAAACACCCGGACTGGCTAGCAAACCTGGTGATGATACCAAAGAAGCACAAATCCTGGCGCTTATGTGTATGTTTCAAGGACCTCAACAAGGCTTGCCCAAAGGATCCCTTCCCCCTCCCCCGCATCGATGAAATTATCGATGCTACTGTAGGACACAAGTCATTGTTTTTCCAAGACGCATACTCCGGCTACTACCAAGCCGCAACGGCATTCATCACACCATACGGCCCCTTCTGTTTCAACACAATGCCTTTTGGGCTCAAAAATGCCGGTGCAACATATCAGCGCATGATCCAGACATGTCTGGAGAAACAGATTGGCAAAACAATAGAGGCATACGTAGATGATGTGGTCGTTAAAACCAAACACGTCTAATCTCTAATAGACGACTTGAGGCTCACATTCGACAACCTCCGAACATACGACATCAAGCTCAATCCGGAAAAATGCGTTTTCGGCGTACCAGCAGGAAAGCTCCTAGGCTTCATTGTCTCCAGTAGAGGAATTGAGGCTAATCCGGCCAAAATCCAAGCTCTGTCATAGTTGGCTATCCCAACGGATCTCAAACAAATCCAGAAACTAATTGGATGTGTGGCGTCTCTAAGCCGCTTTATCTCCCGCTTAGGAGAAAAGGCATTACCCATTTATCGCCTCCTTCGGTGCACCGAACACTTCGAGTGGACGGACGCTTCCACAGCCGGATTGGAAGAAATAAAAGCCATACTGGCAACCAACCCAATCCTGGCCGCACCAAACATCGGTGAACCAATGCTCTTGTACATTGCGGCAACTCATCAAGTTGTAAGCGCAGTGCTCGTCGTCGAACGAGAAGCTGACGGACATAAATTCCCTCTTCAAAAGTCGGTATACTATGTATCCACTGTCCTCACTCCATGCAAATCACAGTACCCACATTATCAAAAGATAGCCTATGCGGTATTCATGGCATCCCGGAAGCTGCGACACTACTTTTAAGAGTGTTCAATTACAGTAGCCTCGGAAGTGCCACTTAATGATATTATAAACAACCGTGACGCCATGGGCCGGATTGCCAAATGGGCCATTGAGCTCTCCCGTTCGACATAACATACAAACCTCGGCGAGCCATTAAATCGCAAGTATTGGCCGGCTTTGTCGCCGAATGGATGGAAGCCAAACTCCCTAAAGAGTACGACGCATACTCCAATTGGATCATGCACTTCGAAGGCTCCAAAATGCTAGCCGGTCTGGGGGCTGGCGTCGTCCTGACGTCCCCAACCGGAGATACCGTTCAGTACCTACTACAGATACTGTATACAGACTCCAACAACGCAGCTGGATACGAAGCCCTGTTGCATGGTCTTCGGATGGCAGTCTCCATGGGCATTCAACGCCTGGAGGTGCGTGGCGATTCGAACCTCGCAATATCCCAACTAAATGGAGACTTTGATGCCAAGGATCTGAAGATGGCGGCCTATCGAAACGCCGTCCTTAAGATGTCAGCTCGGTTCGAGGGGCTCGAATTTCACCATGTGGCTGGGGAAAACAATCAGGCGGCGGATATCCTCGCCCGCATCGGCGCAAAACGCGATGCGGTCCCCCCCCCCCCAACATCTTTTTGGAGAGGTTGTTTAAGCTATCGGTGGTATGGGAAGGGGACACCAGTAACAATAGACCAGACCCGGCCAAAATGCCCGATACCGAACACTCTGACATAATCAGAGGCTCTGCCACCGAAGTAACACCTTCAGCCCACGTAATAATGGTCTTCATCGCCCCGTGGACAGAACCATTCCTGGCCTACCTAACTAGGCAGGAACTTCCCGAGGACCAAAATGAGGCACGCTACATAGTGCGGCGATCTAAAGCCTACAGGGTCCACGAGTGAGAGCTGAATAAGAAAAGCACTACCGGAGTCCTTCAAAGGTGCATCTCCGAAGAGGAAGGGCGGAAGCTTTTGGCAGAAATTCAGGCCGGACTCGGTGGCCACCACGCTGCAGCCCGGGCCCTTGTAGGCAAGGCCTTCTAAACAGGTTTTTATTGGCCGACGGCCCGAGCAGACGCACAGGACTTGGTCCAACGCTGCACCGGTTGCCAGCTTTTTGCAAACCAAAGCCATATGCCACCCACCGCCCTCCAAACAATCCCCATTACCTGGCCTTTCGCGGTCTGGGGGCTTGATATGGTTGGACCCCTCAAAGGGGGAACCCATAAGAAAAAATACTTACTGGTCATGGTAGATAAATTCACCAAATGGATAGAAGCCAAACCTGTTAAAACAGCTGAATCCGGACCGGTGATAGACTTCATATCCGGGGTTGTACACCGTTATGGCGTCCCCCACAGCATCATCACTAACAACGGCACGAACTTCATGGTGGACGAGGTAAAACTCTGGTGCAGCAACATGGGCATCAAGCTCGATTATGCTTCCGTCTATCACCCACAAACCAACGGCCAAGTTGAGGGAGCAAATGGTCTTATCCTGAGCGGCATTAAACCCAGATTGGTGCGGTCCTTAAAGGAGTCTAACACGCACTGGCTAGAGGAGCTTGACTCCATACTCTGGGGGCTGTAGACCACGCCGAATCGCACTACCGGATATACACCCTTCTTTATGGTGTACGGCGCAGAGGCAGTTTTGCCCTGCGACATAATTCATGACTCACCTCGAGTGTGCATGTACGAAGAAAGAGAAGTCGAGCTTGATTGGCAGGACAGTTTGGACACCCTGGAGGAGGAGCGTGATGTGGCAAAAGCCCATTCCGCATTTTATCAGCAACAGGCTCGCAGATACCAAAGAAGAGAAGTATGGGCCAAAACTTATAATGTTGGCGAGTTAGTTCTACGCCTGCCGGAGAAGAAAAAGTCCAAACTCAAGCCCAAATGGGAAGGTCCCTTCATTATTGACCGATCTCTAACCGGTGGAGCGTACCGTCTGCGGGATGCATCGAATAATCGACTTGAGCCGAACCCATGGAACGCAGCCAGACTCCGAAGATTCTACGCCTAGCGCTGGACTCTATGTTCGTCTCCTTCCTCTGTCCATTTTTTGCATATACATTACCTGTATTTTTTCTTTTTCTTTCTTTTACTCTTTCTCTAGACCTTCAAGGGCCACCTTGTGCCTCGCTTGCACATTATAGATGCGCTAACCGCGCTCATTATACCTGGGGGCTTCTTACACAGAAGCTTAATTATCTATCTGGGCTTCATGACCCGCACATGTGTTATTCTTTTGCATGTACCTTTTCTTCGCCACTATATGCATCAATATGACTTAAGTTTTGGCCAACCTGGGTTGCCTGGCTCTTGTATTTATGCCCTACATTCCTGTTAATTCGGCTAGGGCATAAGGGGAGCACCTCTGCGATTGTTACTGCCGGGTCAGCCGGATGTGTACCTCAGACTGGGTGAAGCTGAAAGCTAGTGTTCTTAAGGGAATATTCGGTCGGTGAACAAAATATGATTTTTATTTATTTATTTTCCATATGTGCCCCCAGATGTTTTTCCTGCGTTTCCTCTCATAGTCCGGACATGCACTTTAGGGCATGCGTACCCAGGGAAAGGAACCCTTAACGGAACTATTCTCCCTGGAAGATGTTTCTTACTACCCATGTAATATAACATAACTAGTTGGGCACTTGTCTGTTCAAGCACTAATGACCCCTACGCCTGGTCTCCACACATACCCCGATTCTTATATAACTGAGCGAGTATTCGGATACACTCCAGACTATCGGGTCCCGAGGTTGAAGCGAAAAAGGTCCGCCATGACAAATGATCTACAATCCGGCTAGAAGGCATTATACATGTCACTTTAATTACATAGTCATGTATACTGACTAAATTCCTGTTCTATACCATCCAAGAGGCGGTCTAGCCTACAATCCTATTGCGAATACTTTGCGGTTAATTCTACTTGCCCATAGACTAAGCTAACGGGGATCTCTTTCCCGTCGGGCCCCACAGGTCCGCCCTCGACCATGTGATTTGGGTCAGCCTTGGTATACCGCGTATTCACCATGGCCCAGGCTTCCCGGGCACCTTGATGGCAGGCAGATATCTTCCATAATCAGAAGCACCGCCGTGCTCCCTTGAGCTTCTCCACAAGCTCTCCAACGCCTTCTGGCAGGGAGACGGATGGCCACAAGGCCTGGGCAATACCTTGCATCACCTGCCGAACTTGTTCGTGCAGTTGTGAGAGCTCGGATAGAAGATCACCCGCAGACCCGGGCATCTCCTCCGCGGGACGACCCGTTAGCATACCTGCAGACATAACTCTGTTAGTCGGCTTCTCCGTCGTCCCCTTTATTAAGGGTTCGCTCAAGCACTTACTGAATATGCCGCGTCGGAGCCGCTTATTCTCCTTCTCGGAGTCCGCAAGCTGGGCTCGAACATCTTTCAGTTCCACGCTCAGCTTGGTATTGGCGTCTTGGAGATTGTTTTTCTCCCGCCTGACCTCAGTTAGCATGCATTCACCATCCTTTAGCTGTCGTACAACATGCTGCTCCTCTGGATTCTCTCCGGATTCATCTGCAATATCTATTATTAGATTTGCAGCTATGCCACACACTATATGGTACCTATCATTCTTTGAAAGAAATGTTACCAGTTGGGGACTTTTTAGGTTCCTTCAATGCGGCAACAGCGGCCCAAAGTTGGGTCTTGCATTCCTCCAGCTCCTGGGACAATCGACTATTCTTCTATGTAAGAACCTGCACAATAAGATGATCCTTAAATCAGTTCTGCTAACTGTTTCAAGTCTCAGGGGCTACTGATATATATAATCGTCAGATTTTCTTACCCGTACATCCTTTACATACTGGTCCGTGGCTCTGGCTAGACCATTTTGAGCAGCACGGAGATACGCCTCTCCAGAATTGAAGGCATCAAATGCCTCTGGTGAGAAGCAAGTGTCGCGGAGTATGGCCTGGCGACGCCTATGATTCATGGCGCTCTCCACTTCTGAATTTGTAGTGGATAGCCTATCCGCATCCTCTGTAGGGGGGGTATCCGGCGTCCGCCCCATGTCGGCTTCCGCCTCTATGTCCGGTCCTGGAGCCCGAATGGTGGAAGCGTGATCGGCAGCCTCACCGGACATATTCCGGCGAGCGTTTTTTCTGTTAAAGAAACATGGATGTCATTACATTTCAAGAAAGACGACAACCACGGAGCGGGGTTTCTGTCATACTTCTGCGCCGGCGTCTCAGTCCTGACCGCCTTCCTTTTTGGCCTGCCCGGCCTTGGTGCCTCTTGTTGGCGAGTTGCTGCGGGTTTGGCATGGCGTCCCAAGTGCCTTCCCTATAAAAACACCATATGTATATGGTAGGTGAAGTGTCTAAAAGGGGATCCTAGTTTTTGGAGTTGGGATTTTTGCTTTTTCTTACATGCGACGTAGGAAGCAGTCCGGGATAGTCGGCCGTAATGGCCATCATGGCGTCATCACAGCTTAATTGATAGAACTGTCGGTCTATCAGCTCCACGAATATGTCCGAATCTTCTTCGAGTCCGGGACCGAGGGCCCGTTCAGGGTCCTCTGGTTATGAAGATGGGCCGTTGACCTCCCTTATGGCTTTTCACAGTTCCTGCTGCAAAATGGCAAGGTGAGTACCTACGACAAAGAATGCGGGATGAATGGGAGTAAGGAGATATAACTCACCCAGCTTGGAGGGTTGTACATGGAGAATCCACCCCGTGGCTTGATGCGGATGAACTCCTCTTCCTCTCCTTTGAACAATTCGGACAGAATTTCTGCTAAAGCGGCAGCGTTGTCTGGACCCTTACACCCGCAACGGGTGGCGTCATCTTCCCCGTTAAAACACCACAAGGGGTGCCCTCGATATTGAAGTGGTTGCACTCCCCGCATTATGCATATTGACATAACCTCGATTACTGTCAATCCTGATTAAGCCAGTGCTTTAATCTGGTTCATCAGGTAAAGGACTTCCCCGTTGTCTTCCTCCTGGGGGCTCCGTGGGTGCCAACTTCGGCGTTTCTTCAAAGGAGCATTGCTGAACTCAGGAAGACCCTGCCAAACAGGGTCCAGAAGGGGGATTTCCTCCGTATAAAACCATTCCAAAGGCCAGTCTTCGGACGTCTTCTTCGGAGTACCGGGCAGGTATCCGGTTTCGGCGATGCGCCATATTTCGGCTCCGCCCACTTGATAAAGTGACCCCTTCTGTGTGCGAGGGACGAGGCAAAATAACCTTTTCCACAGCTCGAAAAGAGCCTCGCAGCCCAGGAATAACTCGCAGAGGGCAACATAGCCGGCGATGTGTAAAATGGAAGCAGGGGTGAAATTATGCAGTTGGAGGCCGTAAAACTCCAGGAGCCCACAGAGGAACGGATGAATTGGAAATCCGAGTCCCCTCAATAAATAGGGAACAAGGCATACCCGCTCCCCCGTAGAGGGGCTGGGGAAGCTCTCCGCTTGCTCCCCGCCATTATAGGTGGCGAGCCCGGCTCGAACAGGCACCGTATACGCTGGAGGAAGAAATCCCTTAGTCTGCAGTTGGACCAATCAACTGTGTGGGACTGAACACCTCCCCCAATCACCGGGCTTAGGGCTACGGGGGCGGGAAGAGGAGCTGCAGAGGTCGGCCATGCTGGAGTGGATCTTTTCGAAGCGCGCTCCGATGGATTCTCGCTGGGGGAGGATGGTATGGATTGGATCTAAGAATCCACATCCCTTTAATAGACAATTTATTTATCTGGCTAGGGGGGCAAATTTAAAAACGCCCTGGCGCCTCGCATTCATTCAACGCATGGAAGATAGCCCTTATTGGTTACAGAAGCCAAGAGGTTCAACATTTATGGGACCGACACTGCTCGACAAACGTTCAAAATTTGGAGAAGAACCCGCCTTGCAATGCCGAGGACAACACTGCGCGTCGGACTCATCGTCATTGAAGCCTGGTTCGGGGGCTACTGAGGGAGTCCTGGATTAGGGGGTCTCCGGACAGCCGTACTGTATCCTTTGGCCGGACTGTTGGACTATGAAAACACAAGACTGAAGACTTCGTCCCGTGTCGGATGGGACTCTACTTGGCGTGGAAGGCAAGCTAGGCAATACGGATATGCATATCTCCTCCTTTGTAACCGATGTAACCCTAGCCCCCTCCGGTGTCTATATAAACCGGAGGGTTTTAGTCCGTAGGACAACATACAATCATACCATAGGCTAGCTTCTAGGGTTTAGCCTCTCTGATCTCGTGGTAGATCAACTCTTGTACTACTCATATTATCAAGAATAATCAAGCAGGACGTAGGGTTTTACCTCCATCAAGAGGGCCCGAACCTGGGTAAAACATCGTGTCCCCTGCCTCCTATTACCATCCGCCTTAGACGCATAGTTCGGGACCCCCTACCCGAGATCCGCCGGTTTTGACACCGACACCCATCTTCATCAACAAGGCATCCGAGACCCTCGCGAGGGGCCAAGCCTGGCGAGGCGGACGACACAAGACCTCCTCTGGAGTGGCCTAGTCAGGCAGGCTCATGAGGAGCGGAGATATCAAGGTAAGGCAAACCTCACGAGGCTCTCATGACGTGAGCCATGACGATCGACACCAGGCGGGCGCTAGGCGGGCGCCAGCGTGCGCAGCATCCTTGTTTCCTCTTTGGTGCTAAGGAGACCAGCGCAGGCGAGGAGTACTGAGGCATCAGGCAAAGGTTGCCATTTTGGTGCAACAAGACCAAGAGCAGAAGGACGGCAAGACGGAGGTCATCGTGGACCCCAAGACAGCGTCACCACCAGAGCCTTTGGCAGGCGAAGACCACTTGTGTCAGGATGGCTTGTACTAGCTGCCCCCCTTCAAAATCGCCCGCCGTTGTTGGCTCCCTTCCCGCTCAATATTTGGGAAGAGGACCAGGGCATCTATAAATAGGACTAGCCACCACCATAGGCAGGGGGAGCCTGAAGATCATCCCCACACACACAAGTTAGCCAGGGACAAGGACACCTCAACCTCAGGAGGCTGTTCTTCCCCTTGTACTATTCATCATCAGCCCTAGAGGCAATCCACCACCACCACACTGGAGTAGGGTATTACACCACAATGGTGGCCCGAACCAGTATAAATCTTGTGCCTTTCTGTGTTGCGAGTTCGTCCGTGAGATCTTAGCGAGCTAGGGCATAGATCGGTGGGAGGAAAAGACTTCGCGCGCACCCAAGTGTTCGAACCTTAAGGGTTTGCCTGAACCCCACATTCAACATTTGGTGCTCCAGGTAGGGTGGTGCCGCAGCTTCCCTTCCATTAGTTCGTCGCTCCGTTGCTCCATCGTCTCCATGGCGGACGCTCGCTGTGCTCGAGCTGAGCGTCAGGCTGCCCTCACCGCCCGCGTTGCTCAGACGACCCCCATCGGCGGGCCACCTCGTCGTTCTCTGTCTCCTGCCGCCAACGCTGCCACCGGCCCGGTGGGGAATGAGCAGCAAGCGTCTTCGCTACATCCTTCGGTACGGCAGGACGGCCGCACCGCCACTCCATCGCTGACCGTGGCTGGTTCTTCGTCCCATGCACGCCACGCTCCCATGGAGGCGCAGGCCGCACTCCTCGCCGCAAATGAACTCCTGTGCTACCGCCCAGTCGACGACCTCTACGAGGAGTGGCACGACTGTGTCACATAGATCGTCTGAGCCACAGGGGGCTCCCCGGCGCTGTCCGGCTCTCTGCCTCACCCTCAGCCGGCCATGGGCGATGAGGCCCGGGGCGCGCCTCCACCACCCCAGCCCAAAGACGGCGCCTTGGCACCAAGGCGTGCGGCCCCGCGCGCGAAGAGAGAAGCTGCCAAGAAATCCCTCGGCCGCGAGGAGCTGCACCCGCGCTCCCCGCACCGCCTCGTCAAGACCGCGCGCCGCCCATGGTGGCGCCGCGCGAACCTCATCAAGACCAAGCTCCACCTCCGAAGCGGGCCGCAATAACTATTGTCGGTTGCCGCGCCTTCACCCCCGAGCTGTGCAGCGTCGCCTGGCCAGGCAAGTTCAAGCCGGATCTGCCTCCTGACCCCGCGGAGTTCCTGCAGCTCTACAAGCTGAGCGTCGAAGCAGCCAACGGCGACGAGAAAGTCATGGCAAACTAGTTTCCCATGGCTCTCAAGGACGGGGCCCGCTCATGGCTCCTGAACCTGCAGCACGTCTCGATCTCCTCCTAGGATGAGATGCGTGACCGCTTCGTCGCCAACTTTCAGGGCACTCGCGACCGGCTGCCGGCCACGGGCGACCTGCGACGCATCAAACAACACCCAGGTGAGACCCTCCAGAAGTACATCCAACGCTTCAACAACACCCGCTTCAAGATCCCCAAGGTCACGGATGAGGCCATCAACTCCGTGTTCTCCAACGGCGCCCATGACATAAAGATAAAGGAAGAGCTCGCTATCCACAAGGAGGTCTGCACATCTCAGGAGTTGTTCAAGCTGGCGACCAAGTGCGCAAGAGCTGAGGAGGGGAGCCTCTCTCTCCTTGAGCTACCAGCCGCGGGCACAGAGGAGAAGAAAGCTAAGGCCAAGGACGTGAAGCGCAAGGAAGCAGCGGTGCTAGCGGCGGAGCCCGACACCAAACGGGGCAGAGATTGGCCCGAGTCATCCAAGAACAGCCGACCATTCTGCGCCTTCCACAACCTGAACACCCACAACATCAGTGACTGTCAATAGCTCAGAACCATACGAGAAGGACGCTACGGTCGACGCCCCGAGTGTAGCGACTGGGGCTACGGCCGTGGAGGCGGACGCTGGGACGACCATGGCCCGCGCCAGGAATGGTGCGACAGGCCTCGTGAGGACCACTGGCAAGACCATCCTCGCAAGGGGGGCTGGAGGGACCAGCCTCGTGAGGGTCGCCCCCAAAGCAACACCGGTCTTCCTCCACTGCCACCACAAAGAAGGAACGACGACCATCATCAGGACAAGGGGGCTGGGGGCTTCCAGGAGCCGCTTGCAATCGCCTACATCTTGGGCGGCGCCCAGGCCCCGGCCTCTTAGTGCATCTTCAAACGGTTCTCTCACGAGGTGAACGCGGTGCTTCCCAAGCTTGAGGCCGCGCACCCGCTCAAGTGGTCCTAGTGCACCATCACTATCGACTCGGCAGATCAGCTCAAGTGCACGGCCACCGCCGGCGTCCTCCCGATGTTGTGTTCCCCAGTCATCATCGATGTGCAGGTTACCAAGACCCTCATCAGCGGGGGTGCAGGGCTCAATGTCCTGTTCATCGGCACATTCGACAACCTCCAAGTGCCATACGAGCAGCTCCAGCCTACCAAACCTTTCTCAGGAGTGACCGGCGGCTCCACCACACCGATAGGGCAGGTCCGCCTGCCTGTCACCTTCGGCGCGCGCGACAACTACCGCACCGAGCTCATCCACTTCGACATAGCCCACATCCGCCTGCCGTACAACGCCATCCTAGGGTATCTAGCCCTGGCCAAGTTCATGGCGGTCACCCACCACGGCTACAACGTCCTCAAGATGCCTGGAAGAGGCGGGGTCATCACGGTCCCATGTGAAGAAAGGGATGTGGTGTGCTCTCTCGAGCGCGCCTTCCAAGCTACAGCAACCGACGACCCCGACAGTAGAAGTGAGGGCCCTCCGGAAGCCATCCACAAGAAGAGGCAGCTGCGCTACGCAGGACCTTAGGAGGATGATGTCACGGCGGGAGACTCGGCAAGATCAGCGCTCGTCCCAGGGGCGCCTCCCTCCATCACATAGGAAGGCGCGCCAGTGCCCTCCTCGGGCAGGGCTCGGGGGCTCTCTTCTGGAGGGCCTCAGGACTTGCCAACCTCACGAGGGAGGCGGTCGGGCACCACTTGGAGGCGTGCTACACGGCATGTTTTCCTCAGGAGAACACAGGGAAAGGGGTGCCCACCCCTCAGGAGTTCATCGCCAAGACCACATAGGAACAGCAAGACGCAAGAGCCATGCGCGGCGACAGCCGCTCACAGGCGCAGCTCACCACCCAGACGAGGGTGCTGAGCTGCGCGTATTCATCGACATCCCAGGGCTCAACAGGGCCGCGTCTCAGGAGTGCTTCTGGCCATCACGTGTGGGCCATTGCAAGGGCCCGCCACACAGCTACGTTCGCATGCCCCTCGGCTTGCCGATCGTGGCGTCGGCCTATCAGCTCAACATGCGGCATGACCTGGCGGCTCAAGAGGCCAGGTACCGCGCCGTCCTGGAGGGAATGGAGACGGTCTTTAGGGAGCCTCCTAAGCCCCCAGAGCCTCCCGAGGATCAGGGCTCCGGTGGCTCATGAGGATTCGTTTCTTCGACGCGCGCCTTCAGTTGCACCAACTTTGCTTCGTCTACAGAACCAAGTGACATCTTCCAAGCTCGTTAAGCTGGGAGCGCCCCTTGGGCTGCATTATTCCCAGGCCGTGTGGGTCTGTCCCTACGGCATGTATGCCATTTGCTGATGTCTTTAGCTTACCTTGTTGGGGGCTGATACGTCTCCAACGTATCTATAATTTTTGATTGTTCCATGCTATTATATTATCAACCTTGGATGTTTTATATGCATTTATATGCTATTTTATATGATTTTTGGGACTAACCTATTAACCCAGAGCCCAGTGCTAGTTTCTGTTTTTCCCTTGTTTTAGAGTATCGCAGAAAAGGAAAATCAAACGGAGTCCAATTGACCTGAAACTTCACGGAACTTATTTTTGGAACGGAAGCAATCTAGAAGACTTCGAGTGTACGTAAGGGAAGCAACGAGGAAGCCACGAGGAAGGGGGGCGCGTCCACCCTCATGGACCCCTCGTGGCTCCCCTGACGTACTTCTTCCTCCTATATATACCCATATACCCTAAAACAATCGGGGAGCACAATAGATCGGGAGTTCCGTCGCCAGAAGCCTCTGTAGCCACCGACAACCAATCTAGACCCGTTCTGTCACCCTGCCGGAGGGGGTAATCCCTCTCCGGTGGCCATCTTCATCATCCCGGTGCTCTCCATGACGAGGAGGGAGTAGTTCTCCCTCGGGGCTGAGGGTATGTACCAGTAGCTATGTGTTTGATCTCTCTCTCTCTCTCGTGTTCTTGAGGTGATACGATCTTTATGTATCGCGAGCTTTGCTATTATAGTTGGATCTTATGATGTTTTCTCCCCCGTCTACTCTCTTGTAATGGATTGAGTTTTCCCTTTGAAGTTATCTTATCGGATTGAGTCTTTAAAGATTTGAGAACACTTGATGTATGTCTTGCCGTGTGTATCTGTGGTGACAATGGGATATCACGTGATTCACTTGATGTATGTTTTGGTGATCAACTTGCGGGTTCCGCCCATGAACCTATGCATAGGGGTTGGCACACGTTTTTGTCGTGATTCTCCGGTAGAAACTTTGGGGCACTCTTTGAGGTCCTATGTGTTTGTTGAATAGATGAATCTGAGATTGTGTGATGCATATCGTATAATCATACCCACGGATACTTGAGGTGACATTGGAGTATCTTGGTGACATTAGGGTTTTGGTTGATTTGTGTCTTAAGGTGTTATTCTAGTACGAACTCTAGGGCTGTTTGTGACACTTCTAGGAATAGCCCAACGGATTGATTGTAAAGAATAACTTTGAGCTGATTTCTTACCCTACCATAATCTCTTTGTTTGTTCTCCGCTATTAGTGACTTTGGAGTGACTCTTTGTTGCATGTTGAGGGAAAGTTATATGATCCAGTTATGTTATTATTGTTGAGAGAACTTACACTAGTGAAATTATGAACCCTAGGCCTTGTTTCAACGCATTGCAATACCATTTGTGCTCACTTTTATCATTAGTTACCTTGCTGTTTTTATATTTTCAGATTACAAAAACCATTATCTACTATCCATATACCACTTGTATCACCATCTCTTCGCCGAACTAGTGCACCTATACAATTTACCATTGTATTGGGTGTGTTGGAGACACAAGAGACTCTTTGTTATTTGGTTGCAGGGTTGCTCGAGAGAGACCATCTTCATCCTACGCCTCCTACGGATTGATAAACCTTAGGTCATCCACTTGAGGGAAATTTGCTACTGTCCTACGAACCTCTGCACTTGGAGGCCCAACAACGTCTACAAGAGGAAGGTTGTGTAGTATACATCAAGCTCTTTTCTGGCGCCGTTGCCAGGGAGGTTAGCGCTTGAAGGTATATCTTTAGATCTTGCAATCGAATCTTTTTATTTCTTGTTTTAGCACTAGTTTAATTTATAAAAGAAAACTACAAAAAAATATGGAATTGAGTTTGCCTCATACGCTTCATCTTTTTAATATCTTTCGTGAGTACGATGGAAAGGAAAATTGTGTCAAAGTGTTAGAAGAAGAATGCATTAAAATGTTTGGCATTGAATCTTTGAAAGATGAGCATGATTGCAATGTTGTTAGTATGAACTCCTTGAATATCGATGGTACTAATGATGATTGCACTAGTTATGATGAAAATGTCTCCTATAAGCATGTCCATTTTTGTGGAGTGCTTTGGGTTTGTAAGTACACACCAAATAGGGAAGATAGATTTTGCAAGAGGCATAAGCATTTAGAAACTAAATGGTTGCAAGAAAGGCTAGATGTTTGTGCTGAAGATTTAAATTTTCTTGGCCGTACTTGTGGACTTTGCAATGAACAGGGTCATTTAGCTATCCGATGCAAATTGTTTCTGATCTAATCGTGTCCAAAAATTGTGATGACTTGATTTCCCTTGCACATTATAATTAACTTAGTTTGCTTATGGGCTACAAAGAAATGAAACGTATAACTAAGCATCTTCCAGAATTTTCCCGTTATAAACTTCTTGGTTTTGATCTAGAGGAAATTTATATGTATTGTGCGGTGAATTCCATTGAAAATCCTTATATTGCCAATTACATAAAGAAAATAAAACAAATAGAAGATGAAGAGCATGCTAATGAAAGGGAAGATACTTACCAATACCCTCCTATTATTTCTTATGATGAATCAGGTAATGAGGAAGAGCCTCCTATTCAACCAATCTCATTAATAAGGAGATCCAAGAAGAGGATTGAACCCACACATGATGTGCTGAAGAAGAAGAAAAGAAAAAGGAAGAGAGGTAAAAAGATATCTCTCCCAAATAATACTGCTCCTATTACTATTGTGCCTCATGAAAATATAATTGTGGAAGATAATGATACTTCTTATGATCTTGAAAATCTTTTTGGCACTTGCTTGGAAGAATATGATAATTGCTATACTATTGGTGGTATCCATACTATTAATGATGAGAGTGATTTTCGTTATGATATGAAAAGGCCCAAGCTTGGGGATGCTATGTTTGATGAACATGATGTTTTTGAGAATATATTTGCTGCAATTAATGTTAGTCTGAAGCTTGGGGAAGCTATGTTTAATGAAGATGATACTTTTAGTCTCCCAAGTTTTGATATGAAAATTTATAAAGATGATAGCATGCCTCCTACATATGATGATTATATTTATGAAAGTGGATTTGGAGAGGTCATGACTTTATTTAGTAATGATTCCACTATCTTGGAAGAGGTTTCAATTGATTATGATGAGAACAAAGTTGCTACTTATGATGATTATTGTGTTGAAACTTATGCCATAAAAAGTAGTGATGATTATATTTATAAAACTTGTCCTGATTATGATTACCCTTTTTCTGAGCATTACTCTTTTAATGTGGAAACAATTTATAGTATTCAAGTCTCTTATGATACTCCCACTATCCCGAATGAGAAGAATTTTGCTTATGTGGAGAGTAGTAAATTTTCTATGCTCGTAGAGCATGAAAATAATGCTTTATGTGATAGTTATATTGTTGAATTCATTCATGATGCTACTAAAAATCATTATGAGGGAGGAACATATGCTTGTAGGAATTGCAATAATATCAAGTTTCCTCTCTATGTGCTTAAAGTTTTGAAATTATGCTTGTTTTACCTTCCTATGCAAGTTGATTCTTGTTCTCATAAGTGGTTTTCTCACAAAATACTTACGCATAGGAAGTGGGTTAGACATAAATGTGCTAGTCATATTCTTCAAGATGCTCTGTTTATGTTACAGTTCTTATCCTTTATGTGAGCATCATTGAAAT
This sequence comes from Triticum aestivum, assembly GCF_018294505.1. Taxonomy (NCBI): domain Eukaryota; kingdom Viridiplantae; phylum Streptophyta; class Magnoliopsida; order Poales; family Poaceae; genus Triticum; species Triticum aestivum. Next base: position 696,575,160 of record NC_057806.1, read on the forward strand.
CATCATGCCTAGCTAGGGGCGTTAAACGATAGCGCTTGTTGGGAGGCAACCCAACTTTATTTTTGTTCCTTGCTTTTTGCTCCTGTTTAGTAATAAATAATTCATCTAGACTCTGTTTAGATGTGGTTTTATGATTTTAATTAGTGTTTGTGCCAAGTAGAACCTTTGGGAAGACTTGGGGAAAGTCTTTGCGATCACGCTGTAAAAAACAGAAACTTTAGTGCTCACGAGAATTGCTGCCTTTTTTATTGGAGGGTGCTATGTAGTTAACTCTTTTTGCATATGATTAATAGATAAATTCCTCACGCCCAGCAATTTATTTTAGAATTTTTGGGGTTCCAGAATTTGTGTTAGTTCCAGATTACTACATATTGTTCTGTTTTAACAGATTCTGTTTTTCGTGTGTTGTTTGCTTATTTTGATGAATCTATGGCTAGTAAAATAGTTTATAAACCATACAGAAGTTGTAAAACAGTAGGTTTAACACCAATATAAATAAAGAATGAGTTCGTTACAGTACATTGAAGTGATGTTTTTTTTTCGCTAACGGAGCTTACGAGTTTTCTGTTAAGTTTTGTGTTGTGAAGTTTTCAAGTTTTCGGTAAAGATTCGATGGACTATGGAATAAGGAGTGGCAAGAGCCTAAGCTTGGGGATTCCCAAGGCACCCCAAGGTAATATTCAAGTACAACCAAGAGCCTAAGCTTGGGGATGCCCCGGAAGGCATCCCCTCTTTCGTCTCCGTTCATCGGTAACTTTACTTGGAGCTATATTTTTATTTGCCACATGATATGTGTTTTGCCTGGAGCATCATTTTATTTTCTTTTGTTTTGCTTGCTGTTTGAATAAAATACCAAGATCTGAAATTCTTAAATGTTAGAGAGTGTTCATATAGTTGCATAATTATTCGACTACTCATTGATGTTCACTTATGTCTTTTGGAGTAGTTTGTCATTTGCTCTAGTGCTTCACTTATATCTTTTTTAGAGCACGGTGGTGGTTTTATTGAAATAGATGAACTCTCATGCTTCACTTATATTATTTTGAGAGTCCTAAACAGCATGGTAATTTGCTTTGGTTATGAATTTCGTCCTAATATGATGGGCATCCAAGAGGGATATAATAAAAACTTTCATATAAAGTGCATTGAATACTATGAGAAGTTTGATACTTGATAATTGTTTTGAGATATGGAGATGGTGATATTAGAGTCATGCTAGTTGAGTACTTGTGGATTTGAGAGATACTTGTGTTAAAGTTTTTGATTCCCGTAGCATGCACGTATGGTGAACCGTTATGTGATGAAGTCGGAGCATGATTTATTTATTGATTGTCATCCTTCTGAGTGGCGGTCGGGGACGAGCGATGGTCTTTTCCTACCAATCTATCCCCCTAGGAGCATGCGCGTAGTACTTTGTTTCAATAACTAATAGATTTTTGCAATAAGTATGTGAGTTCTTTATGACTAATGTTGAGTCCATGGATTATACGCACTCTCACCCTTCCACCATTGCTAGCCTCTCTAGTACCGCGCAAATTTCGCCGGTACCATAAACCCACCATATACCTTCCTCAAAACAGCCACCATACCTACCTATTATGGCATTTCCATAGCCATTCTGAGATATATTGTCATGCAACTTTCCACCATTCCATTACTATGACATGCTCCATCATTGTCATATTGCTTTGCATGATCGTGTAGTTGACATTGTATTTGTGGCAAAGCCACCATTCATAATTCTTTCATACATGTCACTCATGAGTCACTGCACATCCTGGTACACCGCCGGAGGCATTCATATAGAGTCATATCTTGTTCTAAGTATCGAGTTGTAATTCTTGAGTTGTAAGAAAATAAAAGTATGATGATCTTCATTATTAGAGCATTGTCCGGGTGAGGAAAGGATGATGGAGACTATGATTCCCCCATAAGTCGGGATGAGACTCCGGACGAAAAATAAAAAAATATAAAAAGAGAAAAAAAAAGAGGCCATAAAAAAGGCCCAAAGAAAAAAAGGAAAAAAAAGAAAAAAAGAAAAAAATGAGAGAAAAAGAGAGAAGGGGCAATGCTACTATCCTTTTACCACACTTGTGCTTCAAAGTAGCACCATGATCTCCATGATAGAGAGTCTCCTATGTTGTCACTTTCATATACTAGTGGGAATCTTTCATTATAGAACTTGGCTTGTGTATTCCAATGATGGGCTTCCTCAAAATGCCCTAGGTCTTCGTGAGCAACCGAGTTGGATGCACACCCACTAGTTTCTTTTGTTGAGCTTTCATACATTTATAGCTCTAGTGCATCCGTTGCATGGCAATCCCTACTCATTCACATTGATATCTATTGATGGGCATCTCCATAGCCCGTTGATACGCCTAGTTGATGTGAGACTATCTTCTCCTTTTTGTCTTCTCCACAACCACCATTCTAGTCCACCTATAGTGCTATGCCCATGGCTCACGCTCATGTATTGCGTGAAGATTGAAAAAGTTTGAGTACATCAAAAGTATGAAACAATTGCTTGGCTTGTCATCGGGGTTGTTCATGATTTAAATACGTTGTGTGGTGAAGATGGAGCATAGCCAGACTATATGATGTTGTAGGGACGGCTTTCTTTGGCCATGTTATTTTGAGAAGACTTGATTGCTTTGTTAGTATGCTTGAAGTATCATTATTTTTATGTCAATATTAAACTTTTGTCTTGAATCTTATGGATCTGAATATTCTTGCCACAATAAAGAAGAATTACTTAGAGAAATATGTTAGGTAGCATTCCACATCAAAAACTCTATTTTTATCATTTACCTACTCGAGGACGAGCAGGAATTAAGCTTGGGGATGCTGATACGTCTCCAACATATCTATAATTTTTGATTGTTCCATGCTATTATATTATCAACCTTGGATGTTTTATATGCAATTATGCTATTTTATATGATTTTTGGGACTAACCTATTAACCCAGAGCCCAGTGCTAGTTTCTGTTGTTTCCTTATTCTAGAGTATCGTAGAAAAGGAAAATCAAACGGAGTCCAATTGACCTGGAACTTCATGGAACTTATTTTTGGAACGGAAGCAATCCAGAAGACTTGGGGTGTACGTAAGGGAAGCAACGAGGAAGCCACGAGGCAGGGGGCGCCCACCCCCCTGGGCGCACCCTCCACCCTCGTGGGCCCCTTGACGTACTTCTTCCTCCTATATATACCCATATACCCTAAAATGATCGGGGAGCACAATAGATCGGGATTTCCGCCACCAGAAGCCTCCGTAGCCACCGAAAACCAATCTAGACCCGTTCCGGCACCCTGCCGGACGGGGCAATCCCTCTCCGGTGGCCATCTTCATCATCCCGGTGCTCTCCATGATGAGGAGGGCGTAGTTATCCCTCGGGGCTGAGGGTATGTACCAGTTGCTATGTGTTTGATCTCTCTCTCTCTCGTGTTCTTGAGGTGATATGATCTTGATGTATCGCGAGCTTTTCTATTATAGTTGGATCTTATGATGTTTTCTCCCCCCTCTACTCTCTTGTAATGGGTTGAGTTTTCCCTTTGAAGTTATCTTATCGGATTGAGTCTTTAAAGATTTGAGAACACTTGATGTATGTCTTCTCGTGCGTATCTGTGGTGACAATGGGATATCACATGATTCACGTGATGTATGTTTTGGTGATCAACTTGCGGGTTCCTCCCATGAACCTATGCATAGGGGTTGGCACACGTTTTCGTCGTGATTCTTCGGTAGAAACTTTGGGGCACTCTTTGAGGTCCTATGTGTTGGTTGAATAGATGAATCTGAGATTGTGTGATGCATGTCGTATAATCATACCCATGGATACTTGAGGTGACAATGGAGTATCTAGGTGACATTAGGGTTATGGTTGATTTGTGTCTTAAGGTGTGATTCTAGTACGAACTCTAGGGCTGTTTGTGACACTTATAGGAATAGACCAACGGATTGATTGGAAAGAATAACTTTGAGGTGGTTTCGTACCCTACCATAATCTCTTCGTTTGTTCTCCGCTATTAGTGACTTTGGAGTGACTCTTTGTTGCATGTTGAGGGAAAGTTATATGATCCGATTATGTTATTATTGTTGAGAGAACTTACACTAGTGAAAGTATGAACCCTAGGCCTTGTTTCAACGCATTGCAATACCGTTTGTGCTCACTTTTATCATTAGTTACCTTGCTGTTTTTATATTTTCATATTACAAAAACCATTATCTACTATCCATATACCACTTGTATCACCATCTCTTCGCCGAACTAGTGCACCTATACAATTTACCATTGTATTGGGTGTGTTGGGGACACAAAAGACTCTTTGTTATTTGGTTGCAGGGTTGCTCGAGAGAGACCATGTTCATCCTACGCCTCCTATGGATTAATAAACCTTAGGTCATCCACTTGAGGGAAATTTGCTACTGTCCTACGAACCTCTACACTTGGAGGCCCAACAACGTCTACAAGAAAAAGGTTGTGTAGTAGGAATCAGGGGCGCCCCTCGGGCTGCATCATCCCCAAGCCGCTCGGGCCGGACCCAGTGGCATGTATCTTCCTGCATTTACCCAAACTGATTTGCCTTCCCTACTTAACCTGCCTACGGTTATCACCTGCTCGATTGCCACCCGCCATGGGCACATTCACCCCGTGCAATCCACTTGCATGTTAAAAGGGGGGCTCCTGAGCATCACGACTCAGGAGCTCTTACTGGCTCTCCAGTCCTCACCCCTTGGCCTTGACCATGTCATCGCAACCTGGCATACCAGCGGCGGCTGAGCTCGCTCGAATGCCGGGACCTGAGGATGTAGAGTGCTTGCACCTAAGTGCCTTGCAGGAACACACAGTCATCAAGACTCAAGACCAGGCACAACCCGCCTTGAGCTAGGTCCTCGTGACTCCCGCGCTGGCTCACGAGTGCCCAGATACACCTCGCAGCCCTGCCGTGCAAGCCACGTGTCAGGGCGGGGCTGTACATGCCCCGGGGGCTCCTCCCGGAGGGGGCCCCCATCCCACGCACAAGTGGAAGCACCATGATCCGCGCTAGCCATCAACACTACCGAGGAGCGGCTATGCCCGTGCAGAAGCAGAAGCACTATGCTCCGCGCTGGTGATAAACAACTGAGGGCGGCCACACGGACGTACCAACCTCAGGGAGCCCAGAGCTCAGCGTCCGGCCTCACCGCAACACCTCCCCTCGGGAGAGCCGCACGAGGGGGCTGGGCACGGGGGCTGCGCTCGGACCACACCCAAGCGCACGCCACCCAACCAGGTCTCCCAGACCTGGGCGTCGCGCGCCCCTCCCGAGGCCTCGGCAAGGGCAGGTATGGAAATTGTTTGTGCGTCAAGGGGGACACCTGAGCATCGCGACTCAAGAGCTTAACTAGTCACGTAGCCCCTCACTGCTTGGTCCATCCTAGTCTCCGGTCGTCCCAATGGCGGTTGAGGTATGTGCGGGGTCGGGCCCTGCCGACGTAGAACATCAATCTATCCTCATGAACTCTCGCTATAAGTTGTTTGTGCATCAAGGGGGACTCCTGAGCATCGTGACTCAGGAGCCTAACTGGTCACGTAGCCCCTCACTCCTTGGTCCGTCTTGGTCTTCGGTCGGCCCAATGGCGGTTGAGGTATGCGCGGGGCCGGGCTCTGCCGATGCAGAACGCAAAGCAAATAGGAAGGAAACCGCAAAATCTCAAAGCAAATATTAGAAACACATTGTCTGCACGATATCAAATGAAAAGTCTAAACGCCTCCCTGAGGCCTAATGCATGTTGCAGGAACAAAACAGGAGGGTAGCCGTATGTCGGTGGGAACGACACCTATGGGATCACGAGAATCCCTACTACGGTTAGTGGGGCGCGGGGTCGTGAGAAGAGTGGATCAAGCAGGTAGCACATAGTTTGTTTATCCAGGTTCGGGCCGCAAGGACGCGTAAAACCCTACTCCTGCTTTGGTGGGTTGTATATCTCTATTCTTGAGCTAGCCATGGGGAGTGAGGAGCTCCAAAAAGCCGAATCCTTCTCCTGGTCGCCTCGGGCCTCCTTTTATAGAAAAAGGGGGTGCCACAGTGGCACACAGGAGGTGGAAAGGGTACAATGATGCGAGGTTATCCCTCGCATTACATGACAAGGTGCATTTAATGCGTCTTGCTTAGGTGTCCTTGCTTTATCGGGGACGGGGGAGAGACCTGTCTTGTCCATCGCCGCTCCTTCTTGTGTCGACACGCGCCCTCGCCAGCGATGCCTGAGATGCCACATAGGTAGGCAGGCAGCTGAGGTGGCGCAGTGGTGGGTCTTCACGAAGATCTCCATGCCACCACGTAGGTGCCTGCCCAGCTGGTTAGGTCGGCAGCTGCATGCATGTGGTGGTGGAGGCTCAGTCGGCGTGGGCCTGATGGTGGCCCTGCGGGTGTCCTCGGTAAGGGCCTTGCCGAGGCCCCGGCAAGGGTCTTGCCGAGGCGCCTCCTGTCATCCCTGGCAAGGCGCTTGCCGGGGGCCTTGTGGTCTTCCTCGGCTGGGATCCCGCCAAGGGTTGTCGTCTCCTTAGTGCGTATCTGATCTTGAATGTCTTCACAAAGATCTGCATGTCGCCACGAGGATGTCTCCCGAATCCTTGCCCTTTGGGGGCAGTGGACTCAAGGGTGATTTGCTCCGTAGGCGCGGGACGAGTCGCCGCGGCAAGGGTCTTGCCAGGGCTGCTAGAACTGTCCCCTGGAAAGATCCCTTCGTCCCCTTTGCTCTTTGTGGTCTTGGCCTTGGCGTTGTTCTAGTTCTCTTGAGCTTCGGTCTTACCCTGGCTCACCTCCCTTGCCTTGCTTGGTGTGGTGGTGCCCGCGGCTCGGACTGCCCGTGCACAGTTATAGGGGTACAAAAAGTGTACCCCTCTTTTTGTACACTGACAGGAGCCCCCGGGCCTGGTCCACACATAAGCGCAACATGTTGTTTGGGCTAGGCCCAAAAATGGTGCGCGGGCAGGCGGTGCGGTTTTTACCATGGTAAGATTCTTCGCGCGCTGCGCTTCCCACGATGCCCCCGTGTGGCGCGGCGTGGGGAGGCGCATGTGACGTGGGCGGCATGCATGGGGTTGGTTCCCGCAGGCATGCGTCACGTCGTAGTAAAGGGGGCGGTTCGCGCCTTCCCCATAAATGGAGGGAGGCGTGGAGGCGCCGCACATTTACTGAATGGGGCCGAGGTGCGGTCCTCAAGGCGTCCACTCCCCACGATCACGGGGTGGGGAGAGGTCGCCTCACCCGTCCCCTCAGTTCTGCACGTTCGCCACGTGTTTCCCATGCGCTTGGGGTGGCAAACGGTGGAGGCGGGGAACCGGGCCATCGCTGGTTGGGGCAGCGGGTCGGCCCTGGCTCCCTGCGCCTCCCGTGTCTTGATTGGCCGAGCGGGGCGGCCAAGCCCCAACCCCGATCCTTTATAAAGAGCGGAAGGGGGGATGGCGTCCCGCATTCTTTCATCTTCTTCTTCCTTCAGCTTCTGCTCCTCCCTTCCATCCGTCATGGAGAGAGGGAACCCCGGTCCTTCAACAGTGGCGGCAAGGGTCACCGCTCGACAACGCATCCCTCCTTCTCATGTACCTGCGGTGGCAGAGCCAGCCGCGAGGGGAAGGGGGAGGGGGCGAGGCCATGGGCGAGGCCGGAGCGCTCGGGGAAGAGGAGGACGGGGTGGCGCGCCGGCCTCGCCTCCCCCAGCAGCTCCTCCTCCAATGGAGGGCCATGTTGGGGATGACCCTTGTGAGTTCTTCGTCAGGCTACGCCGGCCGCCGCGCCATCGCCTTCATCTCCCGACTCCATTTGCAAGGGAGATGGAGCTGGATCCGCCGGAGTCGTTGTGGCTGCACATGAGGGGCTGCGGGATCAGTGGCACGCGGGCCCGCGTCGACTTTCCTGCCCCTCACGTGATGTATCTCCGTCGGGGATGGAAGACGTTTGCCCATATCCACCGCTTGACGGAGGGGCTCACTCTCCATTTTAAGCTTATGGACGGTGGCCTTCTCCCCGTCAAGGTCTTCGGGTGCTTTGGGACCCATGCAAGGTGCTGCGTGGAGAGCTCTTCTGATAGTGAAGACTCCTCCTCGGGCGGGAGTGACGAGGAGGACAGCGGCAGCGACGACGAGGGTAGTAGGTGGCAGGATGACGGGTCCGATTAGGTGTTGGGTGCCGCTCCATGCGGCACCGGCGACCCCATCATCCGTGTCGCCGGCTCCCTGAACTTCTCGGGGTCGTCTCCTTGGGCGGCTGGCGTTGGGAGGCTGCGGAAGAGCAAGAGGGCGGGCGGCAAGGCCGTCAAGTCGGAGTACGTGGGCACCGACGCCTTCGACGCATGCTGACGTCCTGCCGCCTCGTCTTCGAGCTCTGCTTCTGGCGCCGCCATCACCATCCAGCCTTTGGACGGCCACCAAGATGTTCTCTTGGTGTTTTCTGCCACCCGTAGCTCGCGTAGCCGCTCCTTTTGTCTCTTTCGCCTCCTTGACCTGCCTCCTGAGGAGAGGGACAAGAAAGGGATCACAGGCACCTTATCTCTTTTTAGTTTGTAAGCCTTCAGGCCTTTGTTGAATTTAAAACTTGTAATCCCATCATTCATGTTTTTCATTCCCTATGGACTGTACCTGAGTGGAATGTTTTTAATGAAAAAGGGATGCTTGCCAGGTCATTTGTTTGCGGGTGGAACCCACAACAAGGAGTAAATCCTTGGTATCTTCAAGATAAACATTTCCTTGCTCGGCAACAGGCCTTGCCGTCTCCCCACTTCACTCGACCTTCCTCACGCCTTTGGCGGAGGCAGGGATGAGGCGGGTTCAGGCTCCTTGTTTCATCCTTTCGCTGCCGCTACTACGACCAAACTTGGCCCCAGGAACGAGCCCTAGGGCCTAGAGTTATGGGAGAACGGTAGCTTAGGGGAAAACAAGGTTTCACATACCTAAGTCCATAATGGACTGCATGATAAGGGATGAAGAACTTATCTGAAGCTGCAGCCCCCGGCAACCCTGGTTCACCGTGGGTGAATCTTTGCTCTTGCAGCCCCCGGCAATACTGGCTTGCCGGGGGCTATATGCTGGTCTGTTCATCTTCTTTTCCTCCCCAAGTGGTTCAGCACGGATATCCGTGTGTCCTGTGAACCAAAGAAGACAAAAGAAAGACAAGGAGACGCACACTCGACCTCTAAGATAGGGGTTAGTCACCGCTAAGCACTATCAACCCTAACCAAGGATGAGACTCGACCTAGCATGCATGCTATAACTCAGGGCGCCAGCGCTTCATTTACTTATGCTCAGGGTCTGCGCCTGGCTTTGTACAAAGGGTTACATGCATCATCGGCAATGCTGGTACAAAAGGTGGATTGCCGGGGGGGCCGGCAAGCCACGCCTTATGGGTAAAACTTGCGAAGATGCTCAATGTTCCAGGAGTTACTCACCGAAACGGCATCTTCGGTCTCCAGGCGGACTGCGCCGGGCCTGGTGACTCGTATTACCCGATAAGGGCCTTCCCACTTTGGCGTCAACTTGTTGGAATTTTTGGCCGATTGAACATGCCGAAGAATAAGGTCGCCTTCCTCAAAGCTTCGGGCATGAACCTTGCGGCTATGGTAGCGGCGCAAGGCTTGTTGGTAGTGCGCTGCTCTCACAGCCGCCCGAAGACGATCTTCCTCAAGGAGCGTTGCGTCATCTTGGTGCAGTTGCTCTTGCTCAAGATCATCATAAGCGAGTACTCGAGGTGACCCGTATATGAGTTCAGTGGGGAGAACTGCTTCTGCCCCATATACCAGGGCAATGGGTGTCTGGCCGGTGGCTCGATTTGGTGTCGTTCTGATTGACCAAAGAACCGCTGACAATTCATCAATCCAGCGCCTTCCACTCTTGTGCAGCCTGTCAAAGGTCTTTGTCCTTAAGCCTCGCAGTACTTTAGCGTTTGCCCTCTCAGCTTGACCATTGCTTAGTGGGTGAGCAACGGAAGCGAAACAGACTTTGCCGCCGAGGTCTTGGGTATATTGCATGAAGGTCCGGCTTGTGAACTGTGTACCGTTGTCGGTGATGACCCTGTTGGGTACACCAAAACGGCACACTAGTCCCTTGAAGAATTTGACGGCTGACTGAGCTATGACCTTCCTCACTGCTTCCACCTCTGGCCACTTTGTGAACTTGTCGATTGCGACGTACAAGTACTCAAAGCCCCCGACAGTGCGGGGGAAAGGGCCCAGTATGTCGAGCCCCCAGACCGAGAAGGGCCAGGAGAGAGGAATGGTATGAAGGGCTTGAGCTGGCTGATGAAGCTTCTTTGAATGGAACTGACACGCTTCACACCTGGTGACTAGTGTCGTCACATCCTGGAGGGCGGTGGGCCATAAGAAGCCTTACCGAAACGCTTTGCCGGCAAGGGCCCTTGACCCGATGTGGGATCCACATATGCCTCCATGTATCTCCGCCAACAGCCCTAGTCCTTCCTCTCCAGGGATACACTTCAATTTCACGCCATTCGGCCTCTTTCTGTACAGGACGTCATCGACGAACTGGTACATAGTAGAGGGACGGGCTACTTTTTCCGCTTCTTCCTGCTCCTCAGGAAGTTCCCCTATTTGGAGGAATCGGATGGTATGTTGTGCCCATGCTGGAGCCTGGGGCTCGACGGCGAGGACTAAAGGCGTTTCCTCCGCTACAGGAGCGGCTGTCTCGATGGCAAGAGCTTGATGCTCCGCCGGAGGTAGCCATCCCGCGGCGGGCTCAGTATCTCCGGCAACATCCTTGCCGGTGGCTCCGGGGAGCTCGGTGGGAAAGTACTTGCCGGGCCCTGATTTCCTCCTCTTGTTTTGCTCTGTTGATGGATCAACAGATGGCTGAGTTAGCTGAAGCACAAAGGTACCTGGTTCCACAGGTAGCTTGAGGGCAGCGCGTTTTGACAGGTAATCGGCGATATCATTCTCCGCTCGGGGGACGTATTTCTGCCTGTATACCGTTAAAACACTCTTCCAACTTTCTCACTTCATCGACGTAGGCCTTCATCAACGGGCTCTGGTAATCCTTGTTGACTTGCTTGACGACAAGTTGCGAGTCGCCTCTGATGATGAGTTTCTTGATTCCGAGGTCTGCCGCGATCCTAAGACCGGCAAGCAGCCCTTCGTACTCAGCTGTATTGTTTGTTGACACCTCCCTAGGGAAGTGCATCTGGATCACGTACTTGAGGTGCTCTCCGGTGGGCGCGACAAGCAGTACGCCAGCCCCGGCGCCCTATAAGGAGAAAGCTCCATCAAAGTACATGATCCAGTCGCAACTTGCCTCCTTGCCGGGGAGAGCAGTCTCTTGGGCTTCTTCGTCAGGCGTCACGGTCCATTCTACAACGAACTCCGCCAGGACTCGGCTTTGAATCGTCGAGGTACTCTCAAACTTGAGGCCAAAGCTGGACAGTTCAAGTGCCCACTTTACGATCCTTCCCGTTGCATCTAGATTGTGCAATATCCGTTGCAGAGGGAGGCGAGTGACGACAGTGATTTCGTGCGCCTGGAAGTAGTGACGCAGCTTCCTCGAGGCCATAAGAAGGCCGAAGAGCAGTTTCTGCACACCGGAGTACCTTGATCTAGCCCCCTGCAGAAGGGAGCTAACAAACTAGATCGGGTGCTGCATCATCTTCTTCCTTGGCGGCACTCCAACCGGCTGCCTCGTCTCAGCATCGGTGGCATCGGGCTCCGTCGCTGCTATTACCTCATCATCAATTTCTCTCTGCGCCACTAGTGCGGCGCTGACCACCTGGTTCGTTGCCGCCAGGTACAGCAGCAACGGTTCCTGTGGCCTAGGCGCAACTAGTATTGGCGCTGAGGAGAGGTACCTCTTCAAATCTTGCAATGCTGCTTCGGCTTCTAGTGTCCACTCCATCGGGCCCGCCTTTTTCAAAATCTTGAAAAAGGGAACGGCGCGCTCGGCGGACTTGGAGATGAACCTGCTCATGGCGGCAACGCAACCGGCAAGCCGACGCACATCCTTGACTCGCTTGGGCGCTTCAATCCACTCTATAGCTTTGATCTTGTCCGGATTGGCCTCTATCCCACGCTGTGACACAAAGAACCCGAGAAGCTTGCCAGAAGGGATGCCGAAGACACACTTCTCAGGGTTTAGCTTGAGATTGATCTTGCGTAGTTTTGCAAATGTTTCTTGTAAATCTGATACAAGGGTTGCCCTGTTCTTGGTTTTGACCACTATATCATCCATATAGGCTTCCATATTTCTATGGAGCTGAGGTTCAAAACCAATCTGGACCGCCCTTGCAAATGTTGAACCAGCACTCTTCAACCCGAAAGGCATCCGTATAAAGCAATACGTACCACATGGGGTGATGAATGCTGTTTTCTCTTCATCTTCCCTTGCCATGAAGATCTGGTGGTAGCCGGAGTAGGCATCGAGGAATGACAACAGATCGCACCCAGCTGTGGAGTCAACAATCTGGTCGATGCGCAGCAATGGGAAGGGGTCTTTGGGACAAGCCTTATTAATATCTGTGTAATCAATACAAAGCCTCCACTTCCCATTTGCCTTGCACACTACCACGGGAATGGCCAACCACGTTGGATGGAGCACTCCTCTTACCAAACCCGCTGCTTCCAGTTTCCGGATCTCCCCTATGATGAACTCTTGTCGTTCCAAAGCTTGCTTTCTAACCTTCTGCTTGACGGGCCGGGCATGAGGACAGACAGCAAGGTGGTGCTCAATCACCTTCCTGGGAATGCCGGGGATGTCGGATGCTTGCCAGGCAAACACATCGACATTCGCCCGCAGGAAGGTGACGAGCGCGTCTCCCTATTTGTCGTCAAGGGTGGAGCTTATGGTAAAAGCTCCTCCCGTGCCGTCCTCCTTGACAGAAACCTTCTTGGTTCCCGGTGGTGTGGCCCTGGACTTCTTGTTTCTGTCGGCGGAGCTCTCTGGCACATCCTCGACGGGAGCGCTACACTCCGAAGAGGTGCGCTTGCCGGAGTGGGTGCCTGAGGTCTCACCGGTCTTCTTCTTTTGCCTTCCCGGGGCTCCAGCGGCAGGAGCAAGCGCCTTGGCAGTGGCGGCTGCTGCAATTGCTTGTTGATAGAGTTGGTCAGCGCAAATTAGCGCATCCTTCTTGTCTGATGGGATGGTGATGATCGTCACAGGCCCCGGCATCTTCAGGGTGTTGTAGGCGTAATGTGACGCCGCCATGAACTTGGCCAGCGCTGGGCGGCCAAGGATCCCGTTGTAAGGCAAGGGGATCTTGGCAACATCGAACACAACCATTTCTGTCCTGTAGTTCAGATCGCTCCCAAAAGTCACGGGCAACGTGACCTTTCCCTTAGGTTGACTTCTTCCCGGGTTGACCCCCTGAAATGTGCCCGTCTCTTCGAGGTCTTCATCAGGAATCTGCAATTTCTCGATCACGGCAGGCGAGATTAAGTTCAGACCGGCCCCACCATCGACTAGCATCTTTGTCACCTTGAGGTTGCGTATTGTTGGTGAAACCAACAATGGCAAGCACCCGACTGCAGTAGTGCGATCAGGGTGATCCTCAGTGTCAAAAATGATAGGTGTGCTGGACCACTTCAGCGGCCTTTGGGCATCAAATGACGGTTCCGCCGCTGTAATCTCACGCGCCCACTGTTTAAGCTGGCGGTGAGAGGTATGCAGCGAGGCGCCGCCATCGACGCACATGGCCTCTGTAGCTTTCTGAAATCCTTGGTCACCAGACTCATCATCCTCTTCATGATCATCGTCTTTTGGCTTTTTGTCACGGCCCCGGGCGGGCCTCTCCCGCTGTTTATATTTTCCGCGATGGCCCGCCTGGCTGTCACGCTTCTTGCCGGACCCCTCAGCACCGTCCTGGCCTTTCTCCTTGTCCCGCCTCTCATATTCAGCCCTCTGCTTCTTAGCAAGGAGCTCAACCTGTCGACAGTTCTAGAGATCATGGCCTTTGATGCGATGGATCTTGCAGTATTGCTTGTCGGAGTTTCTTGGCTTCTCGGCAGCCGCCAAGGCCCGGCAGGCGACACATCCGGCAATTTCCTTGCCGGGGTCATCTGCCTTGGTTTTCTTGGCGAAGCCGGAGTCGCCAGATCCCTCGACGGCAAGCACAACTTTACCTTTCCGCTTCCTGTTGTGACGCCGGCCTTTCTTCGCCGGGGCGGCAGTATCCTCATCTAAGGAGTCGGTTTCCACGCCGGCATCTTCACCGGGGTACTTCCTTCCCTCTTCAGCCTGGGCACATTTGTCAGCAAGAACATAGAGTTCTGCCACATCTTTCACCTTGTTCATCGCTAGTTCTTCGCGCATCTTGCGGTTACGCACGTTCTGATGGAACGCGCTGATGATTGCAGCAGGGTGAACATCAGGGATATTGTAATGTACTCGGCTGAACCTCTGTATATACTTGCGCAGACTCATGCCTCCCTTCTGGGGAATGACATGCAGGTCGCTTGCTTGGCCATGGGCTTGGTGACCCCCAGTAAAGGCGCCCACAAACTCATGGCACAAATCCGACCAGGAGGAAATAGAGTCTATCGGCAAGTGCATCAACCACGACATGGCGTTGGGTTTAAGAGCCAATGGAAAGTAATTCGCAAGCACCTTATTGTCGCGGGCTCCAGCGGCTTGCATCGCGATGGTGTAGATGTTGAGGAACTCAAACGGGTGAGTCTTGCCGCTGTACTTTTCACCAACGTCAGGTTTTAAGGTGCGGTGAGTGGGCCACTAGAACTGCCGCAGCTCACGGGTAAAAGCCGGACAGCCTATCTCATAAGGTAGGCCTCCAGGGCTCTCCGGGGCCGGGTGGTTCACAGCAGGCCCTGCTCGCCTGTCTGACTAGTGGCACGCTCCGCGCCGGCGCTCGATAGTGGTTCGAGCGTCTTCATGGGCTCGTTCCTGAAGAACTTGGCGCTGATCACTGTGGGTCCGCGGGTTAGATGATGCTATGGAGATGGCGTCGCCCGCGATGTCGTGATGAGCCGGCGTCCGTGATACCGGATGGGGAAGAGGTGAATGCACCGTGGTCGCGGCGCCGCCGGCTTTTCCGCCACTGGTCCGCGGGACTCCATCGGAGCGTTGACCCGGGGGCCCCACCGGACTTGGTTCGTCTTTGTTGGCCACTGCAACAAGGCTTCGGATAGTGGCTCTCCATTCGTCGAGTTTCCCCGTAGTGGGAGGAAAGTCGAGGAGCAACTACGCGCGCACCAGGGCCTCTACTGGCGTCAGTGGCAGCGAAACCTGCACGGATCGCGACGCGCTCTGACTTCTGACCATGTCAGAAGGAGCTCTATCATGACCCCGCGATCGCATGCCGTTTTCACCAGCGCCTTGGCGAGTGGGCAGGTCTTCTACGTCCCGGGAGTGGCGCTCGGGGCTCTTCCCGCGGTGACGCCCGGGATCTTCGGCGTGATTACGCCGTTCGTCGCACACTGCCTGGGAAGAGCACGCTGTTGACACCGGTGTGGGAGTCTTGGAGGCCCTCGCGTCGCCTTCGGGCGGGGCAGCGATGACCTTGGAAGGCCCCGCTCCACCCGCGAAGGACTTGGCTGCGCCTTTGGATTTGGCGACGTGTGGCCCACTACCAGGCACACAAACATCACCGCCTCCCAAACTCCAGCTGCTGGGATGGTGTTGGTGTTCACGAGCAGCGCCCTGGGTCCTCTCTGCGACCGGTCCACTGCTTGCCCGCGTCGGGACGGGCTGTCCGGCTTCCGACTGGCCAACCGCCACCGTCGACTTCTTCTTGGGCGCCATGATGATGAAGAAGTGCCGAACTAACTGCTAGAGCCGATTCTCACAACTGCGCCCCCTACCTGGCGCGCCAAAGATGTCGGTGGGAACGACACCTATGGGATCACGAGAATCCCTACTACGGTTAGCGGGGCGTGGGGTCGTGAGAAGAGCGGATCAAGCAGGTAGCACACAGTTCGTTTATCCAGGTTCGGACCGCAAGGATGCGTAAAACCCTACTCCTGCTTTGGTGGATTGTATATCTCTCTTCTTGAGCTAGCCATGGGGCGTGAGGAGCTCCAAAAAGTCGAATCCTTCTCCTGGTCGCCTCGGGCCTCCTTTTATAGAAAAGGGGTTGCCACAGTGGCACACACGAGGTGGAAAGGGTACAGTGATGCGAGGTTATCCCTCGCATTACATGACAAGGTGCATTTAATGTGTCTTGCTTAGGTGTCCTTGCTTTATCGGGGACGGGGGAGAGATCTGTCTCGTCCGTCGCCGCTCCTTCTTGTGTCGACACGCGCCCTGGCCAGCGATGCCTGAGATGCCATGTAGGTAGGCAAGCAGCTGAAGTGGCGCAGTGGTGGGTCTTCACGAAGATCTGCATGCCGCCACGCAGGTGCCTGCACAGCTGGTTGGGTCGGCAGCTGCATGCATGCGGTGGTGGAGGCTTAGTCAGCATGGGCCTGATGGTGGCCCTGCGGGTGTCCTCGGTAAGGGCCTTGCCGGGGCCCCGGCAAGGGTCTTGCCGAGGCGCCTGCTGTCATCCCCGGCAAGGCGCTTGCCGGGGGCCTTGTGGTCTTCCTCGGCTGGGATCACGCCAAGGGTTGTCGTCTCCTTAGTGCGTATCTGATCTAGAATGTCTTCACAAAGATCTGCATGTCACCACGGGGATGTCTCCCGAATCCTTGCCCTTTGGGGGCAGTGGACTCAAGGGTGATTTGCTCCGTAGGCGCGGGACGAGTCGCCGCGGCAAGGGTCTTGCTGGGGCTAATAGAACTGTCCCCCGGCAAGGATCTTGCCGGGGGAGTCCGCTTCGTCCCCTTTGCTCTTCGTGGTCTTGGCCTTGGCGTCGTTCTAGTTCCCTTGAGCTTCGGTCTTACCCTGGTTCACCTCCCTTGCCTTGCTTGGTGTGGTGGTGCCCGTGGCTCGGACTGCCCGTGCACAGTTATAGGGGTACAAAAAGTGTAACCCTTTTTTTGTACACCGACACCATAGGTCACCCGTGGATGTCGCCATCACCTGCGGAAGGAGCTACCTCGTGAGCGACGTTGTCCTCACCTTCACCACCAGCCGCAGGATCGGCGACATCACCAGACAGAGGAGCGGAGACAAAGCCGTGGAACTTTTTTAGCAAGGCCTCCACCTGACCTTGCACGGCTGTGGTGGCAGCCTCGTATTGGTCTCCAGCCACAGGCTCCAGCAGCCCGTCAAGGCAAGCGCTGGGGTCGCGAAGGTGCAGGTGGCTGAAGATGTGAGTCAACACAGCTGAATACAGGATGCGAGCTTCCGCCTCCACCCCATCAACGACTTCCTCGAGCGCCTGCACCAAGAGAGGAAGCAGCCGGGCGGGGCCGTTCTCGTCGGCGGCCAACGACTTATCCAGGCCGTGCTCGTAGAACGTCTTCAGTGCCTTGCGGGACCTCTTCTCGAGATCGGCAAAGGCCGCATAGTCTTCGGTCAGGACTTGTGCCTTGGTGTCGAGTTCGGCCTCTCTCGCATTCGCCTCCCGCTCGAGCTCTTCCAACCGGTTGCGCTCGGCGGCCTGCGCCCGCCCCAACTCCGCCAGCTCAGCATCATGGTTCTTGACGGCATCCTCCCGGGCCTTCATTTTCTCCTCCCTCGCTTGGTGGCAGCATGCTTCTTCGGCGTGCTTGGCACGCAGGCCCTGCAGCTCGTCCTCCAGCACCTGGCAGCGGTCGTGGGCGGCCTTGGCGTCTTTTAATGCCATCTCATGATCGGCTGCAGCGTTGGCGACACTTTGCTTCTCCTTCTCAGAAGCCGCAGCGGCCTGGCCAAGCGTCGCGCGAACCGCCAAGTCGGAATGGAGCCAGCCTAAGGCCAGCTCCAGATGCCCGGCCACAAGGCGTGGGTCTGCACCCAGCAGATCCGCCTGTAGCCGGGTCATCTCCGAGAGAGCACGTTCCCGAGTAGCAACAGGAGCAGAAGAACCTAGGAGTGGAGGTGCAGCAGTGGGAGGAGGCGACATCGTCACTAGGGTCTAGGAGACTGCGTTATCCGGAGCAGCTGGAACCTCATCGGCCGCGCCAGGCGCCGGCACCTCCGGAGCTAGCAGGGCCATGGGGGCTGGTTCCGCATGGCAATGCTCCTCTTGGCCCCATGAGGACGACCAGGCCGGGGATACGCAGGCGCTGCTACCCCTTTCTCTGAGGAAGGAGGCACGGACGCCGCATGCTCCTTCATCTTCTTCGCAGAAGGCGTCAGCCTGACCTACCAAGGGCCGGCATCAGGAAATGAAGAGTGCAAACAGGGACAAGGCGAAGCTTGAGACACTTATTGATCCACCGCAACATACTTCCGCTTAGGAAGCCTGAAGCCTGACAGCATTGGGGCGGAGGCGGCATCGTGAGGCACCAACGATGACCTACCCCTTGTCGGGATGGGGGGCTGCTCCCTCTCCCTTTGGCGGACGTCGGCCTCGGCATCGTCAGGAAGGGCACGAAGGATCTCGGCCTTACTAAGAGGGGAAGTCTCCCCCACATCTTCCAGAGTCTTCTCCGGGTCCACCTCCTCTTCCCCCTCCCCATGGGGCTCATTAGAAGACACCTCCCCCGGTTTAGGTGCCGCGGGGGTTCCCAGGAGCGCTGGTGGCACCAACCCACGCGCGTCAAAGGTCAGCCTGGAGATGATGAATTCCTCCTGATCCTTGCATTGGAACAAGGGGACGAAGGCGCTTGGTGGGTACTCCTGGTTGTCCCCAACTATGAGGCGCAGGACAGCGGCCAATTCATCGTCAGGCAGGGCCCCTGGCCTCAGGCGGGTCATGTTCCCCTCTTCTTCAAGCTCCCACAAGGGGGCGTGCACGCGCCTGGAGTGGAGCTACTCGCAGGGTCAAGAACTCCCTCAGAAGCATGACCCCCGTCACCTTTGTCGCCCTCGCATTGCCCGGCTTCAAGTCGGTCACCATCTGCCCCAACACTAACGAGGCCCTCTCATCAGCAAGCTCCGCTCTGGGCCATCCCTCGTGAAGAGAGGGCGCCACCATAGGCAACGCTAGACACGGATCAGCGCACTTGGCATCCATCATGACCCATTTGGACTGAATGTTGTCGGCCCTCTTCCTGGTGCTCGAGATCGAGTTGGCCTTGCCGGATGCGACGAAGTTAGCGCATCCGGAGATGTGACCCTCGCTGACACGGAGGAAGAAGAAATGGTGCAAGAGCGCCATGGATGGCATCACGCCCAGGTACGCCTCACAGTAGTAGGCAAAGATGGACAGGAGGAGGGCGGAGTTGGGATGGAGATGCAATGCCTGCAGCCCGTAGTGGTCGAGGACTTCGTAAAAGAAATCAGAGAAGGGAGGAACCAACCCGACGGCGACGCTGCTCGAGAAGAAGGGGAAGAAGGTGCTTTCCTCAGGCTCCGGCGCGTCGGAGGAAAGCCGGAGCTCGGTCTTCCCCCAGTCATTGCTCTCGCCCACCATCAGCAGGCGCACGGAGGCGAGGCTCTTCTTCGCGACGTTGGGCACCTCAAGGGCCGGCTCGTACCAAGCCGGCGCTAAGGAAGCCTTGGCCTTGCGCGGTGACATGGATCGCAGCTACGGGATGAGATTGGAGCGGATCTGGAGATAGCGGTGGCGGAGAGCAAGGAAGGGGGTCTGGAGCAAGGCGAGGAAGAAGCAATGAAGGCAAGTGCTGACTGCGCCAGCCTTTTGTCAGGTCGAGCAGTTGCCGAGGCGGCGTGGGCAAGCGGAGACGCCCACGTCCAATCAACCGCCACGCATCAACTGATAACCAACAAGTATAGGGGATCGCAACAGTTTTCCATAAGTAAGAGTGTCGAACCCAACGAGGAGCTAAAGGTAGAACAAATATTCTCTCAAGTTCTATCAACCACTGATACAACTCTACGCATGCTTGACGTTCGCTTTACCTAGAACAATTATGAAACTAGAAGTGCTTTATAGGTGTTTTTGGATAGGTTTGCAAGATAATAAAGATCAAGTAAATAAAAAGTAGGGGCTGTTTAGATAAAGACACAACTAAGTTAGTTTTAGTAGAGAGCTTTTTGTCACGAGAAAGTTATTTGTCCCTAGGCAATCGATAACTAGACCGGTAATCATTATTGCAATTTTATTTGAGGGAGAGGCATAAGCTAACATACTTTCTCTACTTGGATCATATGCACTTATGATTGGAACTCTAGCAAGCATCCATAACTATTAAAGATCATTAAGGTAAAACCCAACCATAGCATTAAAGAATCAAGTCCTCTTTATCCCATACGCAAACAACCTACTTACTCGGGTCTGTGCTTCTGTCACTCACGCCACCCACCATAAGCAAATCATGAACATATTGCAAACCCTACAGCGGGAATCCCTCACGCTTGCGCGACACGGAGAGCGCCATAGGACAACATCAATAATAAAACATGCAACTCCAACCAATCATGATCATCAAATAACCCATAGGACAAAATGGATCTACTCAAACATCACAGGATAGCCATACATCATTGGTAAATAATATATAGCATTGAGCACCATGTTTAAGTAGAGATTACATCGGGTAAGAGAGAGGTTAAACCGCTGCATAGAGGGGGGAAGAGTTGGTGATGATGGCGGTGAAGTTGTTGGTGAAGATTGCGGTGATGATGATGGCCCCCGGTGGCACTCCGGTGCCACCGGAAGCGAGGGGGAGAGAGCCCCCTCCTAATTCTTCTTCCTTTACCTCCTCCCTAGATGGGAGAAGGGTTTCCCCTCTGGCCCATGGCCTCCATGGCGTGGGAGGGGCGAGAGCCCCTCCGAGACTGGATCTGTCTCTCTGTCTCTCTCTGTTTCTGCGTTCTCAGATTCTTCCCTTTCACCGTTTCTTATATTCCCGGAGATCCGTAAATCCAATTGGGCTGAAATTTTAACACGATCTCTATCTGGATATTAGCTTTCTTGCTGCGAAATAAGGGCATCAACCGCCTTATGGGGTGTCCACGAGGGACAGCGGCGCGCCTGCCCCCCTAGGGCAAGCCCCCTGCCTCGTGGCCCCATCGGGCATCGTCTTGCGTGGATTTTTCTTCCCAAAAATCACATATATTCCAAAAAAAATCTCCGTCAGTTTTTATCCCATTTGGACTCCGTTTGATATGGATTTACTGTGAAACAAAAAACATGCAACAAACAGGAACTGGCACTGGGCACTGGATCAATATGTTAGTCCCAAAATAGTATAAATGTTGCCAAAAGTATATGAAACTTGTACAACATTGGCATGCAACAATCAAAAATTATAGATACGACGGAGACGTATCAGTATCCCCAAGCTTAATTCCTATCGTCCTCGAGTAGGTAAATGATAAAAAGGATAATTTTTTATGTGGAATGCTACCTAGAATAATCTTGATCACATATCTAATCATGGCATGAATATTAAGACACAAGTGATTCAAAGCAATAGTCTATCATTTGACATAAAAACAATAATACTTCAAGCCTACTAATAAAGCAATTGTGTCCTTTCAAAATATCATGGCCAAAGAAAGTTATCCCTACAAAATCATATAGTCTGGCTATGCTCCATCTTCACCACACAAAATATTCACATCATGCACAACCCTGATGACAAGCCAAGCAATTGTTTCATACTTTTGACGTTCTCAAACCTTTTCAACTTTCATGCAACACATGAGCGTGAGCCATGGACATAGCACTATAGGTGGAATAGAATGGTGGTTGTGGAGAAGACAAAAAAGGAGAAGATAGTCTCACATCAACTAGGCGTATCAACGGGCTATGGAGATGCCCATCAATAGATATCAATGTGAATGAGTAGGGATTGCCATGCAACAGATGCACTAAGAGCTATAAGTGTATGAAAGCTCAAACTGGAAACTAAGTGGGTGTGCATCCAACTTGCTTGCTCATGAAGACCTCGGGCATTTGAGGAAGCCCATCTATAATGAAAATTCCCACTAGTATATGAAAGTGATAACTCAAGAGACTCTCTATATGAAGAACATGGTGCTACTCTGAAGCACAAGTGTGGTAAAAGGATATTAACATTGCCCCTTCTCTCTTTTTCTCTCATTTTTTTTTGGGGGCCTTCTCTTTTTTTCTTTTTTTTCTTTTTTCATCCGGAGTATCATCCCGACTTGTGGGGGAATCATAGTCTCCATCATCCTTTCCTCACTGGGGCAATGTTCTAATAATGATGATCATCACACTTTTATTTACTTACAACTCGATATTACAACTCGATACTAGAACAAAGATATGACTCTATGTGAATGCCTCTGGCGGTGTACTGGTATGTGCAATAATCTAGCGTAGCAATGACATCAAAAAACGGACAAGCCATGAAAATATCATGCTAGCTATCTTACGATCATGCAAAGCAATATGACAATAAAATGCTCAAGTCATGTATATGATGATGATGGAAGTTGCATGGCAATATATCTTGGAATGGCTATGGAAATGCCATGATAGGTAGGTATGGTGGCTGTTTGAGGAAGGTATATGGTGGGTTTATGGTACCGGCGAAAGTTGCACGGTACTAGAGAGGCTAGCAATGATGGAAGGGTGAGAGTGCGTATAATCCATGGACTCAACATTAGTCATAAAGAACTCACATACTTATTGCAAAAATCTATTAGTCATCGAAACAAAGTACTATGCCCATGCTCCTAGGGGGATAGATTGGTAGGAAAAGACCATCGCTCGTCCCCGACCGCCACTCATAAGGAAGACAATCAATAAATAAATCATGCTCCGACTTCGTTACATAACGGTTCACCATACGTGCATGCTACGGGAATCACAAACATCAACACAAGTATTTCTACTATTCCACAACTACCCATTAGCATGACTCTAATATAACCATCTTTATATCGCAAAACTATTGCAAGGAAGCAAACATATCATATTCAGTTATCTACAAGTTTTATGTAGGATTTTATGACTAACCATGTGAATGACCAATTCCTGTCATCTCTCTAAATAGATATAAGTGAAGCAAGAGAGTTTAATTCTTTCTACAAAAGATATGCCCGCGCTCTAACAAATATAAGTGAAGCAAAGTAGCATTCTACAAATGGCGGTTTTCTATGTAAAGAGAAACAGGCAATCCAAACTTCAAATGATATAAGTGAAGCACATGAAGCATTCTATAAAGCCATACTCAAAAGATATAAGTGAAGTGCATAGAGAATTCTATAAATCAACCAAGGAATATCTCATACCAGCATGGTGTGAAAACTAAATGCAAAAGATGCTCCAAGATTGCACATATCGCATGAACAAAACGAATCCGAAAACATACCGATACTTGTTGAAGAAAGAGGGGATGCCTTCCGGGGCATCCCCAAGCTTACACGCTTGAGTCTCCTTTAATATTTACTTGGGGTGCCTAGGGCATCCCCAAGCTTGAGCTCTTGCCTTTCTTCCTTCTTCTCATATCGAGACCTTCTCGATCATGAACACTTCATCCACACAAAACTTCAACAGAAAACTCGGTAAGATCCGTTAGTATAATAAAGCAAATCACTACTCTAAGTACTGTTGCAAACAAATTCATATTTTTTTTGCATTGTAGGTACTGTAGTATAACTTTTCCATGGCTTAATTCACTGATATAATTCGATAGTTTCATCAAAACAAGCAAACTATGCATCAAAAACAGAATCTGTCTAAAACAGAACAGCCTGTAATAATATGAACATTCACCGTACCTTTGGTACTCCAAAAATTCTACCAAAATTAGGAAAAAACAATTTGTATAGAAAGACAGTGCAAAAAGAACCAGAACCATTTGACATTCCAGTAAAAAATGTAAAATCGCGCACTACAGCCAAAGTTTCTGTCCTGCACCGTACAAACCAACAAGCATCTAAAACATCCTAAAGGCAAACCTTGGCACATTATTTTTATTTTTAAACATTATAAAAGCACACAACAGAAATAAATGACTCTCTAAAAATTCCGGGTTGTCTCCCTGCGGCGCTTTCTTTAAAGCCATTAAGCTAGGCATATAGTGCTCAAGTAATGGATCCACCCGGATCCCAAGGTATATCAAAGCCAATTTTAATTAACAATGATTTGTAATTTAGTAGTGAGCACAAAGTAACATATATCATGTAACAACGAAGTCTAACTCTCTTCATATGCATCAGCATGTCATAAAAGAACAATTGATGCACACATAGTAAAGGCCAATGCATAGTATAAACAGTTTCTTGCAATTTTATCGTATTGGAAACATAGAGAGGTGGGGATATAGTTCCTCTCTCATAATAATTGCAAGTAGGAGAAGCAAGCACATGCATATTATATCTATCAAAATCATCATGTGTAGTAGTAAAAGGAAACCCATCAATATAATCCTTAATAAGCACAAACTTCTCCGATATAGTGTAGTTTGGAGAATTCAAAAAGATAATAGGACTATCATGTGTGGGTGCAATAGCAACAATTTCATGTTTAACATAAGGAACTATAGCAAGTTCATCTCCATAAGCATAATTCATATTGGCATCTTGGCCACAAGCATAGCAAGCATCATCAAAAAGGGATATTTCAAGAGAATCAACGGGATCATAACAATCATCATAGCAATCATCCTTCGGTAATCATGAAGGGAAATTAAACAATGTATGAGTTGAAGAGTTACTCTCATTAGAAGGTGGGAACGGGTAGCTAACCCGTTGTTCCTCCTTTTGTTCTTCACTCTCCTCATCATCTTTTTCATCCAATGAGCTCATAGTCTCATCAATTTCTTCTTCCATAGACTCCTGCAAAATATTAGTCTCTTCTTGGACAGCGGAGTAATCCTCCATATATGGTTCAACATAGGCATTAGAAGCATAATTATCATAGCAATATTTAAGTATGGCGAAATTTTCAGATTTGTAAAGAGTAGCATCATACTTTTTAATCAAAGAAGCAATTTCATAAGCACCCTGAAAAGCAACAAATTCTTCAATTTGTTGAACATCATAGTAACTGTAAACACCTTTAGCATACTAAGATATGATTCCATTATCACTAAACTCACATTGATAGGGAAGGTGTTTCTTAGGGTTTTCAGAACAACAAGTAAAATCATATATTTCACATAAATTCCAAGCATAGCATTGCAAACGATGAATTTGACATAGTAAAAGTTTCCCTTTTTCAGATATACAGTGTTGCACATAACAAGCATGCTCATCTAAAGATTTTCCCTCGACTAACCTAGTTGGGGTTTCAGCACGAGCACATAGGGATCAAAGATGATCCAAGTAATAAGCTTCAGGAGTGTGATAGATTTTGAGTGGTTCTTCAACCATTGGTTCAGTAGGTACGACTAATTTTTTTGGTATTTTACGTTTCCTACCCATAACTAAAGATAGAAAACAACTAAGAACAGCAAATAAAAATTACTTAGTGATAAAGCAAACAAGCACACACGAGAATATTCACCCCACGCTATGACTCACCGGCAACGGCGCCAGAAAAAGGTCTTGATAACCCACAAGTATAGGGGATCGCAACAGTTTTCAATAAGTAAGAGTGTCGAACCCAACAAGGAGCTAAAGGTAGAACAAATATTCCCTCAAGTTCTATCGACCACCGATACAACTCTATGCATGCTTGACGTTCGCTTTACCTAGAACAAGTATGAAACTAGAAGTGCTTTGTAGGTGTTTTTGGATAGGTTTGCAAGATAATAAAGATCAAGTAAATAAAAAGTAGGGGCTGTTTAGATAAAGACACAACTAAGTTAGTTTTAGTAGAGAGCTTTTTGTTACGAGAAAGTTATTTGTCCCTAGGCAATCGATAACTAGACCGTTAATTATTATTGCAATTTTATTTGAGGAAGAGGCATAAGCTAACATACTTTCTCTACATTGATCATATGCACTTATGATTGGAACTCTAGCAAGCATCCGCAACTACTAAAGATCATTAAGGTAAAACCCAACCATAGAATTAAAGTATCAAGTCCTCTTTATCCCATACGCAAACAACCTACTTAGTCGGGTCTGTGCTTCTGTCACTCATGCCACCCACCATAAGCAAATCATGAACATATTGCAAACCATACAATGGGAATCCATCACGCTTGCGCGACACGGAGAGCACCATAGGACATCATCAATAATAAAACATGCAACTCCAACCAATCACGATCATCAAATAACCCATAGGACAAAACGGATCTACTCAAACATCACAGGATAGCCATACATCATTGGTAAATAATATATAGCACTGAGAACCATGTTTAAGTAGAGATTACAGCGGGTAAGAGAGAGGTTACACCACCTCATAGAGGGGGAAGAGTTGGTGATGATGGCGGTGAAGTTGTTGGTGAAGATTGTGGTGATGATGATGGCCCCTGGTGGCACTCCGGTGCCACCGGAAGCGAGGGGGAGAGAGCCCCCCTCCTTCTTCTTCTTCCTTCACATCCTCCCTAGATG
This sequence comes from Triticum aestivum, assembly GCF_018294505.1. Taxonomy (NCBI): domain Eukaryota; kingdom Viridiplantae; phylum Streptophyta; class Magnoliopsida; order Poales; family Poaceae; genus Triticum; species Triticum aestivum. The sequence continues at coordinate 696,601,500 of NC_057806.1, forward strand.
GTAGAAGGGTTTCCCCTCTGGTCCATGGCCTCCATGGAATGAGAGGGGCGAGAACCCCTCTGAGATTGGATCTGTCTCTCTGTCTCTCTCTGTTTCTGTGTTCTCAGATTCTTCCCTTTCACCGTTTCTTATATTCCCGGAGATCCATAACTCCGATTGGGCTGGAATTTTAACACAATCTCTATCCGGATATTAGCTTTCTTGCGGCGAAAGAAGGGCATCAACCGCCTTATGGGGTGGCTACGAGGGTCAGGGGCGCGCCTGCCCCCCTGGGGCGCGCCCCCGGCCTCGTGGCCCCCTCGGGCATCGTCTCGCGTGGATTTTTCTTCCAAAAATCACATATATTCCAAAAAATCTCCATCAGTTTTTATCCCGTTTGGACTCCGTTTGATATGGATTTACTGTGAAACAAAAAACATGCAACAAACAGGAACTGGCACTGGGCACTGGATCAATATGTTAGTCCCAAAAATAGTATAAAAAGTTGCCAAAAGTATATGAAAGTTGTATAATATTGGCATGGAACAATCAAAAATTATAGATACGACGGAGACGTATCATCAACCGAGGCCGCAAGCTTTTGGGGCCCGGGGGCTACTGTTGGCATTCTGGGAACGGGGGTCCCCAGACTTGCCTGCCTGCAGCTCGCGGCGTGGCTAAGGCAGCAAGCCGTACGACCCATCTTCATTAACAAGGCATCCAAGACCCTCACAAGGCGGACGACACAAGACCTCCTCTGGAGTGGCCTAGTCAGGGAGGCTCACGAGGAGCGAAGATATCAAGGCAAGGCCAACCTCATGAGGCTCTTGTGACGTGAGCCATGACGATCGATACCAGGCGGGCACCAGCGCGTGCAGCGTCCTTGTTTCCTCTTTGGTGCTAAGGAGACCAGCGCAGGCGAGGAGTACCGAGGCATCAGGCAAAGGTTGACATTTTGGTGCAACAAGACCAAGACCAGAAGGACGGCAAGACGGAGGTCGTCGTGGATCCCAAGACGGCGTCACCACCAGAGCATTTGGCAGGCGAAGACCACTTTTTTCAGGATGGCTTGTACTAGCTATCCCCCTTCAAAATTGCCTGTCGTTGTTGGCTCCCTTCCCGCTCAATATTTGGGAAGAGGACCAGGGCCTCTATAAATAGGACTAGCCACCACCATAGGCAGGGGGAGCCTGAAGATCATGCCCACACACACAAGTTAGCCAGGCACAAGAACATCTCAACCTCAGGAGGCTGTTCTTCCCCTTGTATTGTTCATCATCAGCCCTAGAGGCAATCCACCACCACCACATTGGAGTAGGGTACTACACCACAACGGTGGCCCGAACCAGTATAAATCTTGTGTCTTCTATCTTGCGAGTTCATCGAGTTCGTCCGCGAGATCTTAGCACGCTAGGGCATAGATCGGTGGGAGGAAAAGACTTCGCGCGCACCCCACTGTTTGAACCTTAAGGGTTTGCCGGAACCCCACATCCGACAATTACCCCCTCCGGCAGGGTGCCGGAACGGGTCTAGATTAGTTTTTGGTGGCTACAAAGGCTTCTGGCGGCGGAACTCCCGATCTATTCTGCTCCCCAAAGTTTTTAGGGTATATGGGTATATATGGGAGGAAGAAGTGTGCCGGTGGACCTCCGGGCTGTCCACGAGGCAGGGGGCGCGCCCAGGGGGGTGGGCGCGCCCCCCACCCTCGTGGGCAGCCCGGGACTCTCCTAGTCCAACTCTGATACTCCGTAGGCTTCTTCTGCACCAAAAATAAGTTCCGTCAAGTTCAGGTCAATTGGATTCCGTTTGATTTTTGTTTTCTGCGATACTCTGAAACAATGAAAAACAGAAATTGGCACTGGGCTCTGGGTTAATAGGTTAGTCCTAAAAATAATATAAAAGTGCATAATTGCTACCTTTTGAGCACTGCGTTGGATTTCCCCGAAGAGGAAAGGATGATGCAGCAAAGTAGCGTAAGTATTTCCCTCAGTTTTTGAGAACCAAGGTATCAATCTAGTAGGAGGTTGCGCGCGGGTCCGCTAGTACCTGCACAAAGCAAGTAACTCCTCACAACCAACGCGATAAGGGGTTGTCAATCCCTTCACGGTCACTTACGAGAGTGAGATATGATAGATATGATAAGATAATATTTTTGGTATTTTTGTGATAAAGATGCAAAGTAAAATAAAAGCAAAGTAAAAAAGAAAAGGAAATAACTAAGTATTGGAAGATTAATATGATGAAGATAGACCCGGGGGCCATAGGTTTCACTAGTGGCTTCTCTCAAGAGCATAAGTATTTTATGGTGGGTGAACGAATTACTGTTGAGCAATTGACAGAATTGAGCATAGTTATGAGAATGTCTAGGTATGATGATGTATATAGGCATCACGTACGAGACAAGTAGACCCACTCCTGCCTGCATCTACTACTATTACTCCACTCATCGATGGCTATCCAGCATGCATCTAGAGTATTAAGTTCATGAAAATAGAGTAACACCTTAAGAAAGATGACATGATGTAGAGGGATAAATTCATGCAATATGATAAAAAAACCATCTTGTTATCCTCGATGGCAACAATACAATACATGCCTTGCTGCCCCTACTGTTACTAGGAAAGTACACTGCAAGATTGAACCCAAAGCTAAGCACTTCTCCCATTGCAAGAAAGATCAATCTAGTAGGCCAAACCAAACTGATAATTCGAAGAGACTTGCAAAGATGGCCAATCATACATAAAAGAATTCAGAGAAGATTCAAATATTGTTCATAGATAATCTTGATCATAAACCCACAATTCATCGGTCTCAACAAACACACCGCAAAAAAAGAAGATTACAACGATAGATCTCCACGGGAGAGGGGGAGAACATTGTATTGAGATCAAAAAAGAGGGAAGAAGCCATCTAGCAAATAACTATGGACCCGAAGGTCTGAGGTAAACTACTCACACTTCATCAGAGAGGCTATGGTGTTGATGTAGAAGCCCTCCGTGATGGATACCCCCTCCAGCGGAGCTCCGGAACAGGCCCCAAGATGGGATCTCATAGATACAGAAAGTTACGGGGCTGGAATTAGGGTTTTGGCTTCGTATCTGATCGTTTGGGGGTACGTAGGTATATATAGGAGGAAGGAGTATGTCGGTGGAGCAACAGGGGGCCCACGAGGGTGGAGGGCGCGCCTGGGGGGTAGGCGCGCCCCCCTACCTCGTGGCTTCCTATTTTGTTTCTTGACGTAGGGTCCAAGTCTCCTGGCTCATGTTCGGTGAGAAAATCACGTTCCCGAAGGTTTCATTCCGTTTGGACTCCATTTGACATTCCTTTTCTTCGAAACCCTAAAATAGGAAAAAAACATTAATTCTGGGCTGGGCCTCCGGTTAATAGGTTAGTCCCAAAAATAATATAAAAGTGGATAATAAAGCCCAATAATGTCCAAAATAGTAGATAATATAGCATGGAGCAATCAAAAATTAAAGATACGTTGGAGACGTATCAAGCATCCCCAAGCTTAATTCCTGCTCGTCCTCGAGTAGGTAAATGATAAAAACAGAATTTTTGATGCGGAGTGCTACTTGGCATAATTTCAATGTAATTATTCTTAATTGTGGCATGAATATTCAGATCCGAAAGATTCAAGATAAAAGTTCATATTGACATAAAAATAATAATACTTCAAGCATACTAACTAAGCAATTATGTCTTCTCAAAATAACATGGCCAAAGAAAGTTCATCCCTACAAAATCATATAGTTTAGTCATGCTCCATTTTCGTCACACAAAAATACTCTCATCATGCACAACCCCGATGACAAGCCAAGCAATTGTTTCATACTTTAGTAATCTCAAACCTATAAACTTTTAGGCAATATATGAGCGCGACCATGGACATAGCACTATGGGTGGAATAGAATATGATGATGGGGGTTATGTGGAGAAGACAAAAAGGAAGAAAGTCTCACATCAATGAGGCTAATCAATGGGCTATGGAGATGCCCATCAATTGATGTTAATGCAAGAAGTAGGGATTGTCATGCAACAGATGCACTTGAGCTATAAATGTATGAAAGCTCAACAAAAGAAACTAAGTGGGTGTGCATCCAACTTGCTTGCTCACGAAGACCTAGGGCACTTGAGGAGGCCCATTGTTGGAATATACAAGCAAAGTTCTATAATGAAAAATTCCCACTAGTATATGAAAGTGACAAAACAAAGGACTCTCTATGATGAAGATTATGGTGCTACTTTGAAGCACAAGTGTGGCAAAGGATAGTAGCATTGTCCCTTTTATTTTTATTTTTGGGGGGGGGGGCTTCTCTTTTTTATGGCCTTTCTCTTTTTTTATTTGGGACAATGCTCTATAAAATGATGATCATCACACTTCTATTTATTTACAACTCAATGATTACAACTCGATGCTAGAACAAAAGATGACTCTATATGAATGCCTCCTGCGGTGTACCGGGATATGCAATGAACCAAGAGTGACAAGTATGAAAGAATTATGAACGGTGGCTTTGCCACAAATACTATTTCAACTACATGATCATGCTAAGCAATATGACAATGATGAATGTGTCATGATAAACGAAATGGTGGAAAGTTGCATGGCAATATATCTCCGAATGGCAACGGAAATGTCATAATAGGTAGGTATGGTCGCTGTTTTGAGGAAGATATAAGGAGGTTCATGTGTGAAAGAGCGTATCATATCACGGGGTTTGGATGCACCAGCAAAGTTTGCACCAACTCTCAATGTGAGAAAGGGCAATGCACGGTACCAAAGAGGCTAGCAATGATGGAAGGGTGAGAGTGCGTATAATCCATGGACTCAGCATTAGTCATAAAGAACTCACATACTTATTGCAAAAATCTACAAGTCATCAAAAACCAAGCACTACGCGCATGCTCCTAGGGGGATAGATTGGTAGGAAAAGACCATCGCTCGTCCCCGACCGCCACTCATAAGGAGGACAATCAAAGAACACCTCATGTTTCAAATTTGTTACATAACGTTTACCATACGTGCATGCTACGGGACTTGCAAACTTCAACACAAGAATTTCTCAAATTCACAACTACTCAACTAGCACTACTTTGATATTATTACCTCCATATCTCGAAACAATCATCAAGGATCAAACTTCTCTTAGTATTCAAAACACTCATAAGAAAAAAATTACTAATATTGAATACCTAGCATATTAGGATTATTTAAGCAAATTTCCATGCTATTTAAGACTCTCAAAATAATCTAAGTGAAGCATGAGATATCAATAGTTTCTATAAAACAAATCCACCACCGTGCTCTAAAAGATATAAGTGAAGTACTAGAGCAAAACTATATAACTCAAATGATATAAGCGAAGCACATAGAGTATTCTAACAAATTCCAAATCATGTATGGCTCTCTCAAAAGGTGTGCACAGCAAGGATTATTGTGTTAAACTAAAAAGCAAAGACTCAAATCATACAAGACGCTCCAAGAAAAACACATATCATGTGGTGAATAAAAATATAGCGCCAAGTAAAGTTACCGATAGAAGTAGACGAAAGAGGGGATGCCTTCCGGGGCATCCCCAAGCTTTGGCTTTTAGGTGTTCTTAGATTATCTTGGGGGTGCCATGGGCATCCCCAAGCTTAGGATCTTGCAACTCCTTGTTCCATAATCCATCAAATCTTTACCCAAAACTTGAAAACTTCACAACACAAAACTCAAAGTAGAAAATCTCGTGAGCTCCGTTAGCGAAAGAAAACAAAAGACCACTTCAAGGTACTATAATTAACTCATTCTTTATTTATATTGGTGTTAAACCTACTGTATTCCAACTTCTCTATGGTTTATAAACTATTTTACTAGCCATAGATTCATCAAAATAAGCAAACAACACACGAAAAACAGAATCTGTCAAAAACATAACAGTCTGTAGTAATCTGTAGCTAGCGCAAGATCTGGAACCCCCAAAATTCTAAAATAAATTTCTGGACGTGAGGAATTTATCTATTAATCATATTCAAAAATAATTAACTAAATAGCACTTTCCAAATAAAAATGGAAGCAGTTCTCGTGAGCGCTAAAGTTTCTGTTTTTTACAGCAAGATTAACAAGACTTTCCCCAAGTCTTCCCAACGGTTCTACTTGGCACAAACACTAATTAAACACAACAAAATAGAGGCTAGGTAAATTATTTATTACTAAACAGGAGCAAAAAGCAAGTAATAAAAATAAAATTGGGTTGCCTCCCAACAAGCGCTATCATTTAACGCCCCTAGCTAGGCATAAAAAGCAAGTATAGATCTAGGTATTGCCATATTTGGTTGGTAATTCTTCAATGAGGCATCTACCATCCTTAGGAATTTATTTCTTTTTAGTTATTATCAAACTTTTAGACACAAGATCGAAAAATTCATTTGTAACAAATGGTTCCTTAATTATAGCAACAAGATTGGGATGAATACTTATAGATTTGAGATCCGCAATTTCCTTACTAGAGGATTCACCCTAATTTTTAGGAACATACATAAGCTTGGCAATTTTAGTCGAAGGACTTGGAGTATTCTTTACGGAAGAAAAAGTGGTTCCCAAGTTGGTAATGATACCCTCATGTTTATCGATTCTAGTGGAATCATGATTTATTCTTTCATTAACTATAGGTTCTTTCTCTTTAATATTTTTCAAAGTTACTCCTACTTTAGATCCATATTGGGTAATTTGGTTGTGGATCTTTTTATCCAAATTTTCAATTAACTCTACAGTAGCAACCTTATTTTCAATAATTTCAAGTCTTTGCATTACATGCACCAAAGTTAACATAGTTCCATTAACCAAAAGAGGTGGTCAGCCAAAAAAATCTATCATAGCATTGTAAGAATCAAAAGTATGGCTACCCAAGAAGTTCCCTCCGGTAATGGTATCAAGGATATATCTGTGCCAAGGAGTGACGCCTACATAAAAATTGCGAAGAAGAACGGAAGTAGATTGCTTCCTGGTAGATTTATTTTGAGCATTGCAAATTCTATACCAAGCGTCTTTTAAATTTTCTCCCTCCCTTTGCTTAAAATTTAGAACTTCATTCTCGGGAGGGAGAAGATAAGGGACTAGCCATAACGACAAGCAAGCAATCCAACACACAAGCAAAAAGCAAGTGGGCAAAAAGAGGCAAATAGAGAATGAGAGGGAGGATAGAGAGAGAGGGGGGGGATAGAAAGAGAGAGAGAGAGAGAGAGGGCGAATAAAACGGCAAGGGTGAAGTGGGGGAGAGGAAAACGAGAGGCAAATGGCAAATAATGTAATGCGGGAGATAAGGATTGTGATGGGTACTTGGTATGTTGACTTTTGCGTAGGCGCCAGAAATGGCTCGTTGTCGGAAGTCAAATCTTGACTTGCATGAACCTCCCCGGCAACGGCGTCAGAAATTCTTCTTGCTACCTCTTGAGCACTATGTTGGATTTCCCCGAAGAGGAAAGGATGATGCAGCAAAGTAGCATAAGTATTTCCCTCAGTTTTTGAGAACCAAGGTATCAATCCAGTAGGAGGTTGCGCGCGTGTCCCCTAGTACCTGCACAAAGCAAATAACTCCTCGCAACCAACACGATAAGGGGTTGTCAATCCCTTCACAGTCACTTACGAGAGTGAGATCTGATAGATATGATAATATAATATTTTTGGTATTTTTGTGATAAAGATGCAAAGTAAAAAAATCAAAGTAAAAAGAAAAGGAAATAACTAAGTATTGGAAGATTAATATGATGAAGATAGACCCGGGGGCCATAGGTTTCACTAGTGGCTTCTCTCAAGAGCATAAGTATTTTACGGTGGGTGGACGAATTACTGTTGAGCAATTGACATAACTGAGCATAGTTATGAGAATATCTAGGTATCATCATGTATATAGGCATCACGTCCGAGACAAGTAGACCGACTCCTGCCTGCATCTACTACTATTACTCCACTCATCGACCGCTATCCAGCATGCATCTAGAGTATTAAGTTCATGAAAACAGAGTAACGCCTTAAGCAAGATGACATGATGTAGAGGGATAAATTCATGCAATATGATAAAAAAACCATCTTGTTATCCTCGATGTCAACAATACAATACGTGCCTTGCTGCCCCTACTGTCACTGGGAAAGGACACCGCAAGATTGAACCCAAAGCTAAGCACTTCTCCCATTGCAAGAAAGATCAATCTAGTAGGCCAAACCAAACTGATAATTCAAAGACTTGCAATGATAACCAATCATACATAAAAGAATTCAGAGAAGATTCAAATATTGTTCATAGATAATCTTGATCATAAACCCACAATTCATCGGTCTCAACAAACACACCGCAAAAAAGAAGAAGATTACATCGAATAGATCTCCACAAGAGAGGGGGAGAACATTGTATTGAGATCCAAAAAGAGAGAAGAAGCCATCTAGCTAATAACTATGGACCCGAAGGTCTGAGGTAAACTACTCACACTTCATCGGAGAGGCTATGGTGTTGATGTAGAAGCCCTCCGTGATGGATACCCCCTCCGGCGGAGCTCCAGAACAGGCCCCAAGATGGGATCTCGTGGATACAGAAAGTTATGGTGGTGGAATTAGGCTTTTGGCTCTGTATCTGATCGTTTGGGGGTACGTAGGTATATATAGGAGGAAGGAGTACGTCAGTGGAGCAACAGGGGGCCCACGAGGGTGGAGGGCGCGCCTGGGGGGTAGGCGCGCCCCCTACCTCGTGGCTTCCTCTTTTGTTTCTTGACGTAGGGTCCAAGTCTCCTGGATCATGTTCGGTGAGAAAATCACGTTCCCGAAGGTTTCATTCCGTTTGGACTTTGTTTGATATTCCTTTTCTTCGAAACCCTATAATAGGCAAAAAAACAGCAACAATTCTGGGCTGGGCCTCCGGTTAATAGGTTGGTCCCAAAAATAATATAAAAGTGGATAATAAAGCCCAATAATGTCCAAAACAGTAGATAATATAGCATGGAGCAATCAAAAATTATAGATACGTTGGAGACGTATCAATAATAAAGCCCATAAATATCCAAAACAGATAATATAATAGCTTGGAACAATCAAAAATTGTAGATACGTTGGAGACGTATCAGTCATCATGTCGGTTCGAAGTCTCCCGTGGCTAAAGTTTTCGTCATGGATTTTATTGGCTGACGGCTCATGCTGATGCTGAAGACCTGGTCAGTAGGTGTGATGGATGTCAGAAATGTTCATGACAAGCCCATGTGCCGGCTCAAGAATTAAGGATGATTCCAATTACTTGGCCATTTGTAGTCTGGGGGCTAGATATGGTCAGACCCTTCAAAAGGTCCAAGGATAAGAAAACACACCTCTCGGTGGCGGTTGACAAATTTACAAAGTGGGTTGAGGCAGAGCCGGTCAGTAAATGTGACGCGGCGACAGCAGGTCGGTTTATTAAAAAGGTGATTTTCTGTTTCGGCTTTCCCCACGGTATCATAACTGATAATGGCACTAATCTGTCCACGGGTGCTATGAAAGAATTTTGTCAACGTGAGCATATCCGGCTTGACGTGTCGTCAGTGTCTCACCCACAATCTAACGGTCAAGCTGAGAGAGCCAATCAAGACATCCAGAGAGGCCTCAAGCCCCGGCTTATGGTTCCCCTATAGAGGATGCCGGGTTGTTGGGTGGAGGAGTTACCTTCCGTGTTATGGAGCATTAATACCACGCAAATAGATCTATGGGTTACACGCCCTTCTTCATGGTTTACGGAGCAGAGGCGGTTCTCCCTAGTGACATCTGTCATGACTCGCTGCATGTGGCGGCTTATGTTGAAGCCGACAATGAAAAGGCACGTTAGGAAGCACTTGACCTATTAGATGAGGAGCGTGACATCGCAGCAGCTTGTTTGGCGATCTACCAGCAAGATCTGCGCCGTAATCACAGCCGTCGGGTTAAAACCAGAACTTTTCAAGAAGGTCATCTGGTGCTCCGGCTTATCCTGGATCAAACTGATATGCACAAGTTATCCCCACCTTGGGAAGGACCTTTTGTGGTCAGTAAGAATCTCAACAATGGGTCCTACTACCTTATCGATGTTCGAGAGCACAAATACTCACGTAAGTCGGGGGAGGAGACCCACCGGCTGTGGAATATTGCTCATCTTCAGCCTTACTACACCTAAGCCACAGGCTCTTCTGATGTACATATTTTGACAATGTATATATTATGATCAATATAATAAAATTGGCATCCCTGTTAAAGCAGGGCCTCTGTCGTTTTCTCATTAAATAACGAGTTTTTGGTCACTTGGGGGCTTCTGCTTATAGGCCATATATATAAAAAACTTGGGGGCTTGCTACCCAGGTTAAAGGGACCGAAGAGAGTTTGTTGCAAAAGCACAACTCAAACATAGGCGCCCATTGAGAACAGCTCAAAAATATTGCTTGGGGATCTTTGTTCTAAAGGACAAGAGTTTTTATGACCCTTGTAATAGGCTTAAAAGTCAGACTCGGAAGCCAGGTGTATTCACCTAAAACCCCGGGTTATCCTGCCTTTTTAAGTCTGCCACTCTGCCCAGGTAATCCTGGAATGACCCGCCGTACTTTTGACAAGTCAAACTCATGCAGACCCAGAACTTATCAAAGTTAAAACGACGATTGGTTATGTGAGGTCCGGCTTATAAGGTTTGTATAAAGGTTTATCTCAGTGGCTGTGCGGCCCGTGAAATCACTTGACATTTAGGCTCGACGGCCTATAAAAGCCATGTTTTTGCGTTTGGTTTTATTTCAACGGATTTTTTGAGGTTTATCTAATGAGGCTTATAATGCTTTATGATTACAATTCACCGGTGTTTATTAACCCGGCCTAGTTTTTGACTATAAGTCGACCAGTATGTGATAAGAAAATATCCGGTGTTTATTAACCCGGCCTGGCTTTGGACTATAAGTCGCCAGCACATCATGATGTTAAAATTCCTTAGAAACATTATTCTCTAAGGTTTGGGATATTACCCCTTCCGGTTTATGATATTATAAGCCGGCTATATATAACAATGAAGAAAGAACATTGTGTGTTCAAATTTTTGGGTTATCACCCTTACTGCATTGGTATGATAAGTCGACAACATAATCAAATACCAAAGGTATGATATATTGTAAATTATATATAGTTATAATTAAGGCCAGCCTTGGTTATAAACTATTGTAGTTTCCAGTGATTATATATTGGGCATTATGACCCATCCTGCGGTAAACCGTCGGGACACTTGTGGTTTGTTTGTATACAGGAACAGATTCAAATTGCTGATATTATAAGCACAAGTGGCAGACCTTCAATTGGCAGATCAACAGTGTCATGCAAAGCAAAATATGCACGATGGTATAGCAGGTAAGAGTTTAAGCTAGCCTATTACAAGGCATCTGATGGCCCAACCAGATTAAGTGGTCGTCAAAGTTATCAATACAGCAAATTCTTCTGAAAAGTACACCGGCTTATGGCCGGTGGGTTGAAGGCTCGGGATCTTCTGGCACCTCTTCCTCATCTTCACCTCCTTGCTTATCCATCAGCTGGAAGTTAGGCGTAGCCCAGTTGATACCAGTCAACGCTCTAAACACAGCTTCATCGTCAATAAGATTTGATGGGTCAATGTCAGGGGCAAAGGTGTGCTTACAAATCGGAGGAATAAGATCTGTTGGTTCATGAACCAGCGCACCAATCTTCTTGTTGTCAGCGTCATAAGCCGCCTGGTATGTGGATAATCTGGTTTCATCAGCTAGCTTACTTGCTAATGGGCGCATAGCTCTTGCTATTTCTGCAAGTCATCAGCACTAAAATCAGATCCATCTTCCTTAACACTGGAGCAGCCGTTAGCCAAATCTTCCGGGTCAAGATCGGTCTGCCATGCTTTCACCCGGCTTAAAACAGTTAAAGCACCAGCCCTAGCAGCTCCCTGTTTTAAGTCCTCAGTCCTTCTAGGCAGCACTGATAGTTGATTCTGAGTGTCTAGGATAAGTGTTGAAGGAGACTTCTTATGCATTGTCGCAGCAATGGTTCGTTGGGCACTAGTATATAGCTGCTCTACAAGAGTGTAGACAGCTTTAAGCCGGGCGCGCATATCTGAGCCCAACTTCGTGCTCCGAGAACCTGCATAAATGATGTTATGAGTAAGCTGGCAGTAGCTTTTAATATGATTCTTACAAGTACAAGAGTAGTCTGTTCTTACCAAAGATGGCTGCTGACATAAGGTTAATATGCTGCTTTAAACCGGATAACTCCTCAGTTACTGGCTTAAGCGCAGCCTCAGCGTCCTCAGCTCTCTTCAGCAGGGCTGACCTATCTATATCCCAACCTTTTTCTTTAGCCTTAAAGCTTTCCTTCAATTTTTTCATGGCTGCTAATGCATTGGTCAGTTCATCTTTGGCTTTGGAGGTCTCTGCTTGTTGAGATTTGATATTTTCCTGAAGGTCGGGGACTTGGGATTCTATACTGCTAAGATCATCCTGCAAGAGGTAAACAATTTGTGAGAAAGCAATGAATTAATACGAAGTCCCAAACATAATAACAAGTATTATACTTGGCACATGGGGGCTAATGTCTATCACTTCTTCAAATACTACAAAGTCCCAAGCATAATATAAGTATTATCCTTGACACTTGGGGGCTAATGCATATTGCTTTTTTCTCAGCCATATTTATGACCCGGATAAGTAATATCAGCCGGCTTATAAAGCTTGCAGATTGGGTTGTTGCTTTTCAACAAGCGATAAGTATCGACTTAACATAATTGTTAAGCCGGCCCTTGGAGGTTACGGATGCAATGTTTATCTGTACTATTCAGAAGTCTCGGCTTAACATAATTGTTAAGCCGACCCTTGGGACTACATATGTAGAGTTGAAGTATTATCATCATCAGTTTGGCTATTGAGTTTTATTTATACAACTATTAAAGTTTACCGCACATTCTGATCTGTCATGTCCAATAAACTTGGTGGCTAAGTGAAATATACTTATGTGAAAGGGATTTCAATGTTTACCTCATAGCGTTCCTTCATTAAGTTTACTAAGCCGGCCTCGAAGTCACAGCTGGTATACAGGCGATTTAAATAGCCTGAATGGAGGTCCTGAGCGCTGAAATGAGTATAGCTCTCCAAGTCTACTTTCCATTTGCCCTTATCTTCAGCGCTAAGTTCTTCCATAGCATCATGCCTGGATAAGGTGGTAGGATGACCCAGACTTGTGAAACCATGGCCAGTAATGATGACATCAGCATCTTTTTCTTCCGCTGGTTTAACAGGACTGAATGTTTTAGCAGGACTTGGCGGGTTAGCCTCAGACGGGTTATCATTCATCAAGTTAATATCAGCATGATGATCCTGTGGCGGCAAATCATCAACAATGTTGTTAGAAATTGGTTGAGAAAGCTCTTGTTGTTGTTTCTCTAGCTCAGGCGGATTGGAGTCATCAACCGGCTTATTTAACTTGGCCTTCTTGCTGGGTTTAGCTTGGGCCCTGAAAAGTAAACAATGAATGAAAGTCAAGAGGGTGATCAAATATGCAAGTTGGAATAGTTGGAAACAAACTTACCCAGGTACAGTTTTGGAAGCAGGAATCTGTGTTCCTGTTGACTCGCCAGAAGAGGAACGGGAAGTCCCCTGATAGATTGAGTCAGATGGGTTAAGAGGTTGTCGAAAATAACCTGCCTTGGGGTAAAGTATGTCAGAAAGATATGAGACCTCTGGACGGCATTTGCGAGGCAGGACGTCTGGTAAGCCGGAAGAAGTGATCACATTGCCGCTATGCCGGGTCATGCGGTGGACTTCATGTTGCTATTTCTTCAATAGAAAGTTTGGATCCAAGTAAGCTAGAGGGTGATAAAATCTTACTTTCCGGCTTGCTTGACGGGTTTTCTATGTTGGCACAGACTCTGAGCCAGAGGAAAGAATAGTTACCTCAGCATCACCAGCCCGGCTAGCCTCTGCGTCATCCTGATAACAGTTATTGTCAATAAGATGTATGAAAAAGGAGCCAAGTGAATCAAGTTATACCTCTAACTCATGATTGTCATCATCATCATCAATGTTTAAATCGGCAGAGTCGGCGGTTTTCTTTTTGGTGGGTTTCTTGTTGACCCTGAGCTTAACACGAGTTGCTTTGGCCGGCTTATCCTGTGGTTTCCTCTTCCAAAATGGGTCTTCGGCCTATTAAGATTGGAAAGATCATAAGAGAATATTGAGAAGGAGGATTAAGTAGGAGTTGAGCAATTCTTACGACTGGTGGCTTGTTGATGGTACAGAAAGGACTGAGTCCAGTTTTGCTGCACTCTTTTACATGCTCATTCGACAGTTTTTTAGTTGCTCCAGTAACTTCTGCCTCAGATAGCTGAATGTCACAATGCAGCTGAGGATCTTTGACATCACCGGTATATTTGCACATTAAGCTGGAGTGACGGCTTAATGGCAAAATACTCCAAGACAGCCAACACCGGAAAAAAATCGACGTCTGTTAAACTGTTAGCCATAAAGGATCTAAGTTTTGAGAAGGCACGCGCATACTTGGCCCTCTCCTTGGCATCAAGACGTTGGGGCAGTGGATGGTTGTTGTTAAGCTGGTGCTCACGGTAACCCGGCAGAGGATTCTCACCTACTAGGGAAGTGTCCCTAACACAGAACCATTTCTGTTTCCAGTCTTTGGGATGGCTATCAAGTTTGGCATGAGGAAAACTGACGTCTTTTCTCTTCTGAATGATGACTCCACCAAGTTCTTGGCATGGTCTGTCAACAAATTCAGTCTGATGATTTAAATAATAGAATTCCCTGAACAAGACAACTGTGGGTTCCTCTTGAAGATAGGCTTCACAGAATACTTGAAAATTGCAAAGGTTAGACACGGAGTTGGGTCCAATGTCTTGAGGGTGCAGTTGGAGGAAATGAAGTGCGTCACAAAAAAAATTTGAGCTGGGACGGCTGAACCCTCGATCCAAGTGATCAGTAAAAATGACTACCTCCCAATTTTTGGGTCGAGGAAGGACTTTATCACCAGGAGCTCTCAAGTGGATATCATCATTTTTGGCTAAGGCGCTAGTGGCAACATGATTGTTCAAATCTTCTTCAGTAATCTGGGATTTAACCCAATTGCAGGAAGTATATGTCTTAGCCATTTTTGGAAAAAAAGATTACGTCGGTTTAAGATCACATGGTTAAGCCGGTTTATGATTCAAGGACAAACAATAATGAAGCACAATTAGATATTAAGCCGGAGCATGATATTACAAGATTACTGAAAGATATTGGTGGCTTAAAAGGGGCTAATGATACCTGGCAGGTTATTATTTTTAAATTAAGCCGTCCATACCACTATTGGAAGAACAGATCTACAGATGGAAATTGCTAAGTGATGAAAAACAGGTTTCACAGATCGATGTTACAATTTTGGATCTAATGCGCGTCAGGAAATAAAAATATATTCAGACCTAAATATGGGAGCTTGAGAAGTTCACAAGATCGAGATTGAATTTTCTATTCAAAAGGAGATGCTCTGATGATGAAAAAAGGAACTATGGTTATTGCCGCACAAGAAAGGTATCAAGCTTCAGTTGAATATCCGTGCTATAGAGAAGAACAGTGAAGAACGGCGATGAGCTTCCATGGACTCGTGTAAACCCTAATGAGATCTCGGAGGGGGAGAGGAGGAATTTACCAAGGTTGTTGAGCAGCGGAGGCACACGAGTAGAATCTGGTCCGAACAGGTTGATACAGCGGTCGTTGACAAAGCAGAGGCGAGGGTCGACGGCGGCGGAGCACAAGTGCTAGGGCATTGCGGGGAAGAAGACAAGACGAAGAGACCGAGGGGGGGAATTGAAAGAGACCCCCGACCCTATTTATAAGGCGAATGGATAAGTGGCAAGCACGGGAATCGAGATTCATTAAATAAGGAGATATGTTGAAGATTTGGCCTTGTGTAAAATTAATGATAGGTGACGTCACGGCGGGTTATCATGATCCCAGAGGATGACGTCATGACGAGTTACAAGTTTCGCAAAGGTAATGAAGGAGGGATTTTTCTAAGTGTTGAAGATTGATGTGAACAGGTTCAAATCAACCTGGGGCCTAATGTTGGGGATATAGTTATTGAGTTAATCCGCCCAAGAGGGGCCAGGTTATATTCATGGCGACTCATAAGAGACAGCCCATGAAGGAATTGAAGATGGCGGTTGATGAGGATAATTTATGAAGGGCCCAAGGTCCAAATGCGGCTTAAGGACCTTAGGTGTAAACCGCCATATGTGTACAACTTGTATGATAAGGCAATTGTAGTTAAGTCACCCAGCCGGACACGTTTATGAGCCGGCCGGACTCTGTAAGACACCGGGCGTCAACCTCAGTATATAAAGGGATGACCCGGCGGTGAGTTAGGGGCAAGAAAGAAGAGATCGAAAGCTAGGTCAAGCATATTCGCTCCCTGGTAATCGAGACATAAGTAATACCACCTCAACTGGATTAGGCCTTTACCTTCACCGCAAGGGGCCGAACTAGTATAAATTCCATGTGTTCTTTGTCCCGTGTTAAGCCCTTTAAGCTAATCTCGCTGTGATGGCTCCAAGACTAAGTCCTCACACTAGGAAATCTGTCATGACAATCCCACGACAAGACCAGTGTTTAACGAGGCCTCTCCAGTCTTCATCTGATATATTTTCCACTGGAGATGTTTCGGCAAGTTCACTGTTAGCCTTGCCTTCAAAGTGAGTTTTCCTCATCTTATACCGATACTGTCGCAGAGAAGACTTGAAAACATGGGCGCAAGCTTGCCTGGTTGCATCATCTTGGCTATCCAACTTGAACCTCATCTGTTGAAAATTATGGGAGTCTCATTATCAGCAACCTACAAAGTATGGGACAGAGCAAGACGATATTACTAGTTTCCATACATAACCATACTTACAGATAAATGGTCGAGGAAGGTGTTGAACTGGGTTTCGTCTTTGTCATTCATGTACTAAATCCATGTTGGGAGGATACATACATGACACCTAACGGCAACCGCTGCCTCTGATACTAACTTGGCTGACTTTGTAGCATCACGTGGCCTTTTTAAACCTGCCTCAAAACGGATCCATTCTTCCCTCTAGATTTAGTTAACCTATCGAGTATTACCCCTGATGTTTGTTTCCTCTTGCGCCTAGGTGCTAGTCCAACAATGAACATAGGAAGTCTTAGTGTACATCAAACTGTGAGATTACATATAAAGAAGCATGCAATTGTAACTTGACTCCTGCAACTACCTTCTTGCTGTGGAAGCTCACAAAGTTCATCTAATCTTGCCAACTCGTCTTGTGTCAAGAGTGCTTCGGAAGTAGTGTCAGGTGGCAAGGGAGCTTGGGAACGTGCTGCTAGCTAACTTGACGAACGAGTAACTCCTGCAGCTGGTGGTACTGTGGAAGGTGTTGCAACAACTAGGGTTGTCTCTGCTTCTTTCGTGGCAGCTATTGGTTTCTGTTTGGCTTGTTCTGCAGCTCGTGTAGCATAGGATACCCCGTTTGTACAATTTTCCGCTGGACTTTGACCTTTTATTGCACCATCAGTACCAGCAAAATCTGCGGGATTCCTCTGCTTCCATTCATGTGTATCCTTAGTACTAACACCATCACCTGTTATTCTGTGTTCCTTCCTCTTTCTCTATGCCATGTAAGTCAAGCCGACAAGAAAATGGAATAACAATTTAGTTCTTCAGAACAAATTGATGCGTGATACAGACGAACTTAACTTTGATGTTAGACAACCACATGATAGGAGGACGGCATGAGATAAGCAGAACTATGATGTGTAAACTAAGCAAAAGACATTTCAATAAATTAGAAGCAATGCAATGGAAGGTAGACACTATATGAAAGATGCTACAAATATCGCTCTTCCAAGTTAACAGTGTCTCGTCATAACTGGCATTAAAACAAATGTGAAGTAGTACAAGAAATAAATCATATGCAAGATGCAAACAACATCACACTACCAAGTGAAAGGTCTCTCGTCATTAGTGCCATTGCATATTCACATCATTGCATATTCAGAGCTTATGATGTGTAAACTAAGCAGAAGGCATTTCAACAAATTAGAAGTAATGAAAGCTAGACACCATATGAAAGATGCAACGAATATCACTCTACCAAGTTAAAATTGTCTTGTCATAAGTGCCATTTCAAAAAATTAGAAGTAGTACAAGATAGAAAAGAATGCGAGATGTAAGGCAAAGACATGATACCAGGATGGAATATGTATAAAAAACAGGACGACATTGCATATTCACAACTATTTGTGTAAACTAAGCAGAAGCCATTTCAACAAATAAGAAACAATGCAAGCTAGACACTGTATGCAACATGCAAGACAATATCATACTACCAAGCTAGAGAAAGCACCTGGGATGCCGGTTTCGCCGGAAGACCGCCATCATTCCCTGCCTTATTTTTTCCTTCCTCTTTCTTAGTTTTATTGCCTTGTCAAGTCAAACCCACAAGAAAACTGAATAAAAATTCGCTTTTTAGAACTCATTGATGCAAGATTGTCGGATTTCGGGTTCCGGCAGACCCTTGAGGTTCGAACACTGGGGTGCGCGCAGAGATTTCGCCTTCTACCTACCTGCACCCCTCCGCCTCGCTAAGATCTAAGCTATGGAAAGAATAGCACAAGAGACGCAGGGTTTATACTGTTTCGGGCCACCGTTGTGGTGTAATACCCTACTCCAGTGTGTGGTGTGGTGGATTGCCTCGTGGGCTGATGATGATGAGCAATACAAGGAAGAACAGCCTCGCGAGGGTCTGTTCTTGGCTGAGGGGATGAACTGCTAGGAGGAGTTCAGTCACCCTTCTCTCTATCTCTTCTCGATTCTCTCCCCGATTTCCGATCCCTCTACCCTGGGGGTGGCTAGTCCTATTTATAGGCAAAGGCCCTGGGCCTCTTCCCAAATATTGAGTGGGAAGGGCGCCAACAATTGGCCATTTTGAAGGAGAACATCTGGTACACTTATCCTGACTAAAGTTGGTCCTCGCCTGCCAAAGGCTCTGGTGGTGACGCTGGCTTGGGCTCCACAATGACTTCCTCCCTGCCGTTGGACTGGTCTTGGTCTCGTTGCACCGAAACGGGTGCCTTTGCTTGATGCTCTCGCCTGCGCTTGCTCCCTTTGCACCAAAGAGGAAAGGAGGACACTACGCGGCTGGCACCCGGCTGGCGCCTTTGGTCGTCATGGCTTGCGTCACGGGCACCTCGTGAGGTACCCCGCCTTGATCTCTCCGCCTCCTCGCGAGCTAGCCTGATGAGGCCGTGCCTGAGGAAGCTCCGTGTCGTCCGCCCCGCGAGGCTTGGCCCCTCGCGAGGGTCTTGGGTCTGTGTTGATGAAGATGGGCCATGCTGGGCCCCCTTTTGAGCCACGCCGCAGGCAGGCAAGTCTGGGGACCCCCGTTCCCAGAACACCGACAGTAGCCCCCGGGCCCAAGGCGCGCCCGGACTTGGCCGTGCAGGGAGGCGAAAGGGTAAGAGCGAAGCGCCGCGGGCCCTAACAGCCTGCAGCCTTGGGCGCCGCGTGGTGGTTGATTGAACGTGGGCGTCTCCACTTCCCCACGGCGCCTCGGCAACTGCACGGATTGGAAAAGTCCCTGCATGCAAAGCGGGTCATGATTACCTGCGATCGTGGAGGTCGGCGGTTGGCCTTCGCCGGCCATAAGTATGGAACGGCGCGCGCCCTTCCAGTCCATCCCTTCTTGCTTCTCCTTCTTCCCGGTCCTTGCTCCATCTTGATGCGATGGCTCTGATCCGCCGGTTCTCGACGGCAGAGAAGGGAAAGGCTCCCCGAGAGGAACCAGACCCGCTCCCGCCGAAGAAACGGCTCGCCCTCCGCGGCCGGGACGAGGGGGCCCATCAGGTGGTGTCGAGGCCCTGGTGCGAGCGGCCACCGCCGGGGTTCCCGCTTCCCTTGTACGCCCACATCAAGGGCTCTAAAGGAGTCGATGTCGATCGCCACGGGCGGCGCCGCCATCGGCGCCGACGGGTCACGAAGGTGTGGGTCGTCCCCCTTGGGGTCCACACCGAGGGCTCCTCCCGAGAGTTCGTGCTCCACGCCGCCATGCCTCCTCAATCTTGGATTCTCCTTCCTTCCTTCTTCGCCTCCATCATCCCGCAGGGAGAACTCCTGGAGCTTTGGCTGCAGCACGCCGGCTGCAGCACCCTCACGACCGAGGCAGAGGTCGCGGTCGTTGCCCCAGGCGAGGTCTTCATGACTCGAGGCTGGAGCAAAATCGCCCGGGTTTGCAGGACAAGAGGCGCCTTCGCGATCCACTTGGAGTACGACGGTACTTCGGTGATGTTCTTCAAGGTCTTCGATGCGAACGGGCACCGGCTGGAGTGCTGCCCCGGGAGAGGTGGTCGGGACCCTGCTACGGCGAGGACTGGGCCCGCCGACCGCTCCCTTAGCGGCTGCTCAAGCGGCGGAGGCGTCGGAGGGTCCAGCGACTCCGGTGAGCTCTTCGCGACTCCGGAGACGAGCGACGACAGCTACGAGCCCCCGAGCCGGCGCCGCTCCTGGAGCAGGGCGGGCTCGTCAGGCCGTCACCGACTCTGATCTGGATGGGGTTGGTGCCGGTGCTTGACGGCCCGCTGTTGACGATGGCGTCTTTCGCAGGGGCGCGTGTAGTTAGCGTCCTTTTAGGATCTGTTCCCTGATGATGTTGAGGACGAAGGGGTGTTGGTGTAGCAGACTCGGTGGGCTGCGGAAGCCGATCCTCATGAGCCCCCAGGCCCAGGGGCCTCGGGAGGCTCCGGAGGCGCTGGTGGCTCCTCGCAGACCATCTCCATCTCCGCCAGGGCTGCGGAATGCTAGCCTCTTGAGCCTCCATGATGCCCCTCATAAGGCGCTGGTACGTGGCAGTCGCGTTCGGCAAGCCGTAAGGCACGTGAACGTAGCTGCGGGGTGGACCTTCGCAGCGCCCCACTCACGAGGGCCAGAGGCGCTCCAGAGAGGCGACTCGATTGAGCCCTGGTATGTCGATGCAGACGCGTATCCCACCACCCTCGCCAGGATGGGGAACCACAGCTGGTAGGCGGCGGCCGCCTTTCATGACTCTTGACTCCTGTAGCTCCTGAATGGCCTTGCTGACGAACTCCTGAGGGTCTGGCTCTCCTTGCCTTACTCCTTCTTGAGGGAAACGTGCTTCGAAGCATGCCTCCATGTGGTGCCCAAGCGCCTCCCTCATGACCTTAGCCAGGTCGGTGGCCCTCCAGGGGAGAGCCCCCGAGCCCTGCCTGAGGAGGGCGCCGGACGCGCTTTCCTATGCGATGGAAGGAGGTTCCCCTGGGCAGGCGCGGGCCCTGAGGGGCCAGGCCGGATGATGTCTTCTTCTTCTTGGGGGCGGTCTTGGGAAGCCTCCTGCTTCCGCGATCCGGGTCTTCCAGTGATGCGGCCTGAAAGGCTCGTTCCAGGGAACACACCGCGTCCTTCTCTTCACAGGGAACCGTGATGACTCCACCACTGATGAGTAAGCCTTCTCCTTTTCCAGCTCCCGATCCTTCTGTTGCTTTTACTGATCCTTGCTCCGCAGGCCCCTTCCAGCCGAGCTCGCGGAGATGGCTGAGGTGCCGTCCCCCTTGGCTTCGCCCCCTCCACCGTCCTCAAGCGCTCCGAGCAGCAGAGCCCTTGTGGTGAGGGCGATCGGAGAGGCGAACCGTCCCGAGGCGCATCGTGGCCCTGCGCACCTCGCGATCCTCCTTCGCGGGCCTTCTCGTGGCATAGCCAGCCTGCCATGGGCTTCTCGCCTGGTCGTGGACTGCGATTGGCTGAGGCGCTCCCTGCGCTCTTCATCTGGGGACGGGCTGGCTCCAGGCCGGGCTTCTGGCGTGGCGTGCCTGGCCGTCGCGAGGGTGCCAGCCCCCAGCCCCCTGCCTGGAGGGGGAGTGCTTATTCGTGGCCCCCGGCGCTTGCTTGGGGCAGATGATGGTGTGGAAAACGTGCTCGAGCGCGTCCGGGAGCGTCGCGCTCTTCGCCAAGGATTCCTTCGAAGGGCGGCTGTACGCGGTGAGCCTGCTTGGTGAGGAGCTTGCTGATGAAGACGCGCGCCTTGAGGCCGAGGGCCTGCGCCTGGCTGCAGAGAGGCGCGAGCTGGAGGGCGCCATCACCCTTGCACGCCGTCAGTGCGATCTTGACGATGCAGAGGCCAAGGCGTCGCTGGTGGCCTCTCGGGAGGCCCGATCTTGGGCCACTGAGGAGGCCCGGGAAGCTGACCGGCGGCGAGAGGCGGCGGAGGAGCGGGCTCGGGAGCTCCTAGCCTGGTGCCACTCACTGGAAGAGCAAGTGGAGCTGCACGAGGCAGCCCTCGCGTCGATGAAGGTGGCCTCTGGCGACCCAGCAGAGCTCCAGAAGCGTGAGGAGGCGCTGACGCTGGAAGCCACTGAATGTACCCGCGAGTACGAGCGTCTGGAAACGAGGGAGCGCTTGGTGATGCAGGCGGAGGATGATGTCGCTGCACGGGAAGCCCGTGTCCTGGAGGAGGTCGGACGTCGGGTGGCGATGGCGCGCTTGAACCTCGAGCACGAGTTCTAGGAGAGGCTGGGGTTGATCCGGGCCGAGGCTGAAGGTAGGACTACTGCCTTGAGGGCCAAGCTGGAGGAAGCGACGCGGCGGGCCGATGCTTTTCGGGCCGCCCTTGAGGTAGCGCAAGGGGAGTCAACCACCTCCCAGACCGAGGTGCTCCTTCTTCAGCGGGTGGAGGAGGCTGAGGTCGTCGCGCGCCAGAATGCGGACGAGATACGTCAGCGGCGGATCCTGGAGCATGAGCATGGCCCCATGCTCACCACGCTCCGGGAGAGAGCCAACACAGCCTTGGGCAACATCTGCGAGGCGGCTGTTGGCGAGCCCCACGCAGTCAACTACGCCGGCAACCTTCAGTCTTCACCGACGTGGTGACGCAGCTGGAGGCGTGGTCGGTCAGGGCTGACAAGTTGGTGGAGGAGAGGAGCCGCGCCCTGCTCGGGCGCGCCTTTTCTCGCGTCTTCAGCCATCTTCGGAACATGGATCCCCACTTCGATTTCGACGCCGCCATCGCCCCAGTCCCCCAGGCCGTCCGAGACGACCTGGCGCACTGGGTGGAAGACAATGTGGATGCTCTTGTCAGGGCCTTCTCTTCAGACAACAACGGCGTGATCGTGGCTGCCGACGAGGACGGTGTGGTGAACGGCCCTGCCGCCGCTGGCGGCGACGCAGACAGCGATGGCGAGTCCAGCGACGCCAGCAACGGTTCGGGTGGTGCTCCTGAGGACGCATTGTGGGATTTATCCGACTGATTGTGCATCGTTCCTGCTTCCTTACCCTGCATGAATAGGACTCGGGTTTTGGCCTGATGGCTGTGAGAGCATTTTGGAGGGGGGGCCCCTCATGTAAAACTTGTGTTCATCGTATTAGTAGACGCTACATTGCCCATGCGCCCGCGCCAAGTGGTTGGCTTAAGCGACGCGCTGGTTTACATTTGTCCCATGCGGGCCCTGAGGTAGCCTGTGGGAGGCTGTGGTGTCCCGAGTGTTCCCTGGTCGAATCCGTAGGAGTCTGGGCTGCGCGCAAGCTGGGCCTGACCCGGCTCGCGAGGGGCTCACGAGGGGAGGCAGCTAAGGCGAAGTGGTAATCAAAACGCGAGAAATTGCTCGAACGAGACTAAGCACCCCTTCCCTGAACACACGCAAATCTGAAATTCGAATCCAACTTAAATCCAGCGGGGAAAGTGACAACCAAAGGGAAAAGCAATGAAAGCAGACAAAAGGCCGCGTCCGGCACCTAATCTAGTCTTGGACGTCTTCTCACCAGCGCGGAGCTAAGTGCTGCCACTGGGCGTGGGAGGGAGCCCCAGGGCCTGAGGCCGGCACCCCTGAGACTCCGGGGCGTGTACAGCCTCACTCATTATTACGTGAGAGTGTCACGGGGCGGCGAGCTTCACAGGCACTGGGCCTTCTTCACAGGTACCGGCCTTGCTTCATATCGCCAGACGAGGGCCCCGCCTTGCGCCACACTCTAGTGCCATCAACGACGACCGGAAATCAGGACGCCGCCGATGGGGTAGAGCGGTCGCCAGCGGTTCCCCCGACGACCACGGGTCCTCCGCCAGGGGCAGGCCCTGAGGCACCTCCCCAGCAGAGGGCCTACCTCCTGAGAACACCTTGCTCCGAACGCCGTGGTGGTGATGTCGGATCTCGGCCCCTCTCCTGCAGCCCCCTGCGCCCTCCTCCCGAAGGGTAGGAGACTGTGGGAGCGGGGCAGCTGCTCGCTGTGGCGACCTGCACCTCCTGAGATCCATGATTAGCATATGCCTGCTCCTAAGGAATTAGCGGTACCCGATAATCGCTGCCTCCAGCGTGGCCGGTGGGACCGTTCCGGGGCTCCTGGAAGAGCTCAGCTTCTGGCGCCTCGTCCCTCCAGCTTGGGCTGAGCAGCGAGCCTTGTTCGCCCTCACGAGGTAGTGTTTTAATAGGAACGAATCCTTAATTTTTATCACAAGAATGAGATGGTCCAGTTGGCCTTTGCCGTCTAGACTGACCAGCTCGTCCAGAGTTCGATTCCTGGATTGTCCTGGCCGGCAGGCGGCACGCTCCTTCCCCACGCGCCCCTTTCCTTTCCTTTGGTCTTTGACCAAATTTTCTAGAGCGTGCCACACCGTGCCGTTGACGTGTGGCCACTTCATCGACCATTTGGTTCATGCATCCTCACGGCAAAGTAGCAAGGAAAAAAGAAGGAGCAAACACGCACACACTCATAGCACTACTTGTGTTCCGTTTTCTACTGGAGTAGCTAGCACGAGATCGATGGAGCCACAAGTTGCGCCCACAATATTCGCCGGGGGAGAGGTCCATGCATGCACGATGGCGTGCATGCATGCATGCACGACGTGGGCCGGGGACAGACGACGCCGGCCGACCCCGGCGCCGATTTGGCTGGCGTCGTGGAGGTGGTGGCCTGGTCGGTGCATAACATAAACTACTTGTCCCCCCGCAAAAAAAAACATAAACTACTTGTCAAGTGGCGGTACAACAAGTACATGGATATTTGGGTGAGAGAAGATGCATGAGGTGATGTGAAATGAGAGGAGAGGGTGGCCTGATTGATTTCTGGCGGCGAGCAAGTTGGCCAAATTGAGAGGCGCCCGGTGTGGCATTGTGGGCTGGGCCGCACTCCTTCACGTACACGGACGCAGGGCTGGTTGACGGACGCGAGAAGGACGTGGTTCCCCGAATTAGTATCACCTCGCATATATGTTTTAAATTCTAACTGAAAGCGTAAATTCATAGGAAGAAAGCGTATTGTGACGATGAACCCACGGAGTCAATCCGTGCTTTATTATATAATAATAATAATATATATATATATATATAATATATAATATATATATATAGGGATAGGGATAGGGATAGAGATAGATTATATATTACTAGTAAAAAATGCCCGTTATTTATCATGTGTCATTGTGCACCATTATTTATATCTAATTTTAATAAACATCGATTGTATGGTTAAATGTGGAAATTTCCTTATTTTTAATAAAACTTAATGCTTTCATTAAACAGAACAACTTTTTAAGTATAATTAATGTTTTAATGAAAATTTGAACATTTATGTCAAAACTTGAACAGATTTTTTTGAAAAAAAAATGTTTTCTTGTTTTACACTTCTAAATGTTTACTTGGGAATTTTTAAGTGTGCATTTCTAAATGGTTATTTTTTTAGTAAAAATGTAAGCTTTTTGGGAAATTTTAAAGTTTTTTAAGTTTGAACATATTTTATTGAAACAAAAATAGAGTGAAAGTATGCATGAAACTTTGAACATTTTTAAGCTGTATTTATTGTGTTAAGGTTTTTTACAGCATAGTTTTTTAGTGCGTTTTTTTGGGGGAAGTTTTACATATAGTTGGTTGTTTGGTGGGAAGAGTTTATTAATGTCTTTAACTATTTTGGTTCGGCCCAAACAAAGCACTTGACATAGACAGAAGATGTTTTTCTTGAGAAGAATTATTTTCTCATGTATTACTTTCTTAGAGTAGTTGGTTGCAGTTCAGTGAAAGTGAACACAACCTTGAAGAAAAGCATCTCGCAACTTCCCCATGCTTCTGATATTGCTCAACTCTGCTGCTGCATGGCAAGTATACTGGAAGAAGGGACGAGAGATAAATAGCATGCCTTCTTTGCTTTGAAGCAGCACATCTCATATGTGTTGCTCCTGAAGCTTATCGGAAGATATGCATTGCGTATTCATTATCATGTTCAGTTCGTGCGAACGATTTAATTAAATCTTCTTAACCCTCAACAAAAATAAAAGGTAAGCCTCCAACCGTTAGATTGTTCATCGAATATTTCAGATTGTGCAAAGATAAAATCAACATTGTATTGTATCAAACAGGGAACAAACAGAATAGGTTGTTGCCACCACCATAGGCAGCATACGGCTGACACATAAATATATTTGGTATTATATATGATGCAAAACTAATCTCGAGCACTGATTTACTCATTGACACAAAACTGACTAAAAGATCAGTCCTAGCTTTTTGTTCATTTACAGACTGAAGTCTAGCAATCTCAATTCCATAGCTAAGCGATGATGCACTTGCGACCGAGCAAGTGAGCAAAACCCCTCAAGTTGTGACTATCATCGCCGACATGTATGCACCATACACACACCCCTTCCACTTGTCTCACTCATCCATGTCTCCGGGTTCACTCTTAGCTTATCATAACTCAGATCCCATCTGTTATTGTGCACAACTTCTAACTTTGGTGACCTTCTTTGTCGAGGTTACTATCATCAACCTTTTCTTCCTCTCATCAATGGATCGCGTAATGGTACGACTATAAATTCAGGGCAAACATCCCATCAGCAAAATTAAAGCTATCCAGGTTTACCATTGTAGAATCCAAATAGTCAGGACAAATTGCAGGATTGCCCACAGCTGGTGTTTATCATGCTCTTTTCTTTGTGTAGAACACCTAGGTGAAAATAAACAGGTGTAGAAACTCGAGAATACATACGCAAACGACATACCTTTTTCTTCTAATTGCAGATGCACAAATCGGAAGGAAATGTTGAAAACAAATCTATTCAACCTATTGTAAAGTCACTATATAAGTACAGAAGAACATATGCCTTGACAGGAAATTGCACTTGTATACTATTATTCAAGAAATTGTCACATAGAGAAACTAATCAGACCATTAGGTAGTTAATTTTGAGTGAAAAAAACACAGATCTCATCATGATATGATCGTGGCATGAAGCACTCAACGGTTTCTCCTGAACATGCTTGTTGTGGCTAACTCATCTAAAAGTGGAATATGAGTAACACTTTGTAGGCACAAACTTATTGTGGTAACTAAATTGGTTTATCTTCCTCTCTCTTGTGTCGTCAACTAACAATAATCATAACCTAGTTAGACATTTATAGAACAAGGAAAATACAAAAGAGATGGATTAATTTCCGATCAATGGGATGTATGCTCTTGATATAATTGGAAAAAAAATGGATCTCAGATCGATAAGATGTATGCTCTTAGAATTATTGAAACCACCATGTGCACTTTGGTAATAAATCTGGGCTCTATGCAAACAACAAAATTTCTCCTATTATTTTGTTGATATAAATCTAGGCTCTGTGTGCATCATTGTGATGCAAAGGCCAGTGACTCGCCTCACTTTTTTTAAATAACATGATTGCTCCTATTTTCAGTAGGCAACATCTGTGCTGCTACATAACTAAGTGAACTTCTATGAAAAAATAGTGGAGGGCCGCTCACCGGACGACACACCTATCTGTGCATCGCTCCACTGCTTCAAGACATAATATGACTTTTAGACTAAATGGACATGCAACTTTGTTTTCATCAAGGAACTGAATGATGTCAATTATAGACCGCAAGTTTCTCAAGTTCAAGAACAACCAACACCAAGGGAGTTCAGCAAAGAATCTATGACATTACCAAAAGATCAGACCTAGCTTTTTCAAGCAGAACAAATACGAATTTACAGTAAAAAGGTTCAGTACAGGACCATATTCTTAACATGCAATGAATGTTTCTTGCCTATTTCAATTCTTTTGATCTAGTTTATCTTTGTAAAGAGCATGTCTTCCTCTTTTGGCATACTTGAGATGGATATTGTGATGCAACAAAAGGAGCATCACAAATATTTCTACCAAAATATGAATCTTTCAGGCTCGAATCAAACAGGGAGCAAACAGGATTTCTTCGTGAACTTACCTGTTCATGGAGTTGAATCAAAAAGAGAGAAAACAGAGAATCAAACAGAAGTGTAGCATCTCAAATATTTACAATCACTGAAAACTATCTACCCAATTATGAATGGTTCATACCAGACCAAGGAGAACTGTACTTTTTATGACTGTAGATGAAAATTTTACAGAATAATTTGGGAAAAGCTGGCACATACCTCAGGTGTAGCACGTTCGGACAGCGGATGTTGTTCCGCCTCAGGTCAGGTGTAGCAGGCTCGGACGGCGGAGGTTCTTCCGGCGAATTCTGCGCGATATTGGACGGTTCTTCGAAAGTTGTGATGCGAGGTGATTTACTGGGGATTTCCGTCAAGGGCTCGGTCTTATGGCATCCAAGTCCCTGTGGAGTTCGGGCTGGGCACTCCGTCTTGAAGAAGTTGTCCCGCACGAACACGGACACCGACTTCGATGCAAATTGGAGATAGACGGCAGCAGGAGGTAGGAGGTAGAGGAGGCTGTGGTGGCGCCGGAGAAGATTGGGGGCGGACGGGGAGGGGGAGAGCAACAGGGCGGCGGCAAGTCGGTGAGGAAGACCAGCCGCGCGTGGCGGCGGCGGCGCCGCCGGTGCCGTCGAGTAGAGGTGTGCTTGTGTATTTTTTTGGGCCAACTGCTCGCTCGTGTGTCCAGACGGGTTTTGCCCAAGCCCATTAGACAGTAACGGCCCAAGTGCAACAGCCCGTGAACGAAGGAGCGTTTTAAGGAATTTTAACGAAATTTTAGTTCGTACATACATAAAGAGTAGCAGGCCCAGATCGGCTCACTGGAGCGCGCAGGCCGCCGGCTATTTTTTGTGATCCCAAATTAATACCACCTTGTTTATATTACTATTTTGTCTATTGTCTATATACAAATCGTAAAAGCGTATTATGACATAAGAAGAAAGCATATTGTGACAGTGAACCCACAGAGTCAATCCGTACTTTATTATTAGGAAAAGATTATTATTATTACTAGTAAAAAGGGCCCGTGCGTTGCATCAGGAGAAAAAAAATCATAATCTTCAATGGCATGACCATATTTTGCTGCATCACCGAGATAGACTATCACTCTCAATTTCTTCCTGAAATCATGAACATTTTTTTGAACTCATGCACATATGTGAAATCATGAACATTTTTCACATTCATGAACACTTCTACAAATTTTTAAACATTTTCTAAAATCAAGAATATTTTTTGAATTCGTGAACATTTTATACTATTTGCAAACGTTTTTTAAAACATGAACATTTTGTTTGTTATTTTTTATAGAGTATTACTACTCAAATTTCAACCATATATGCCACTCAGAATTCCCCTCTTGGAATTGCATTTTGCGAATGCTTTAGTGACCCTAGTTCTACACGTATATATTGATATATTCGAGATACATATAGATTTGTTATTAGGCGATACTAAAGTACAATAAATTATTTCGCAGTATTAAATTATTTTAATGTCAGTTTTGAATATATTTTTCTTATTTTTGTCTCATTGTAGCTTGAGGTCCAAATTTATGAACGACTTGGCTAACATTGTGGCTCTGCAGAATCGTTGCCGTACAGCATCATTCAGCATCTCCACACAGCCTCCGGCCACAGCCCACACACACGCTCGACTCCTTGTGTGTTGGGCCTTTTTTGTGGATTGGGCTTAGGTTTTTTAGATGGCCTGGCCGGTGTTCAGTTTTGATATATTGGCCAGTGTTCTGTATTTTTTTAATAACCGGTGTTCAGTTCTGATACATATCTGGCTTCAGCAGCGGGCATGTAATGTGTCTGTAACCAAGAGCTGGATCTCTGAAACTCTTAGTTTTCTGGTTAGCAGCCTTATGGCTGACTGCCCGGCAAACACTTTTGTTTAATAAAGCTCGAAGTTCGCTGCCAAAAAAAAAAGATTGAAGTAACGCATGTTCCCTTGTTGCTTTTTAATTTATGTCTCCCTCGATGCAAAAAAAAAATGTCTCCCTGCCGTTAGGTGCACATAGAAACCTGATAGGTATTTTTTGTGAGGATGAAACGTGATGGACTATGGTTCTAAGTTTCCAATTTAGTACAGATAATTTGGCGTACGTGTCCGTTAGTCTGCTATAGTTTCTATTTTTCTATTTTCTATTTTAATTCTTTTTACCTATGCATATATGTGACAACTCAATGTGCTGGCACATATACATGTTAAATATGTGTTATGTAAAAACTATTAAATCTAAACCGTTATTGTTCTCATCAAACGGTGCAAATAATAATCGTAAAAGCGTGTTACGACTGGGCGGAAGCATATTGTGACGGCGAACCTACGGAGTTAATCCGTGTTTTGTTATTAGGGAAAGATTACTAGCACATATTCCCGTGCGTTGCTACGGGGGGAAATTGATGTGTCCAAAACGCCGATGAACGCGGCATGACAACATCCCTAGAAGTTGGGAGGCGCATGCCGATATGTAGAAGAAATGCATACCATGCTTTAATCTCCATTAACTGTGGTGGATGCATGTCGTGACACTCTGAATGAGTATAAATGTTACATGGTGAGTTCTATTTAATCACTGCATGCAAGAATTGAATGTTTCACATAATGTAAACATATGAGGGAAAGAAATAAAAGTAGGACTTACCAACAAAAAACATAATGAGATAGGCTCAACAAACTGAAACAGGGGAGAGTAGTCCCTGGGAGTGCATTATATCTGAATCGTCGGTGGTAAGAAGCACTTACGTTTTCACCCTCATTGTACATATTTAGAAAATTGATGAAGTGCATATACCACAAATTTTGGATTAAATACTTTAACATGCTGTCACCCAGTTCACACTCACATTTAATTAAATGATATTTCAAAAAATGAAATTGCCTAGATATTTGATCTATTTAAAATGAGGGAATTCACATGGTGGTTCTCTTTATAACCCATACAACATATCCTCCCAATATTTAGAGAGGTCAAATAAATTATGCCATTATTTGGAAATTACCCTTTACAATTTAAATCCATTTATTTCTAAATATTTTAAGCCAAATTCAGGGAAACTCAATTATTATTTTGGCCTCCAAATAAATATGTTTTTCTATAAATAGAAGAAAACCCTCTTCTATTCTTTAGATCAAAGGCCAGCCCACCTTTCTTTTCCTTCTCCCAGAGCCCAGTCGGCCTTTTCGCCCAAGGCCCAGCCAACCCTCCTTAACCCTAGTCACCCCCGAGCTCGATCCCGATTTCTCTCAGCCTCCTCCCGACCCCCTCCCCCTTGCGCCGCCCCCTTGCGCCGTCACCCACGCAGGAGGCCGAGCAGTGCGTCCACGGCCTGCCCCACCGCCGGCGGCAAGGAGGATCACACACCCACCACAGCTCCACCCGCGACCATCCTCTATCTTCCATGCCTTTACCGCCGCCTCTAGTCCCGCGGGTCTTCCCTGCCGTTGCTGCCTCGGCCACTGCGAGCGCATCTACCGCAGGAGCTCCTCGTGTGCTAGCCGTGCCTCCTTGCCTCGCCCACCGGTGACTCTGTTGTGCCAGCTGCGCCTCCTTGCCTCGCCCGCCGATTTTCCTCTTTGTTTCTTCGTGAGGAAGCCTGCTGATATCTTAGGCAACTTGCAAACATATTTAAGTTGATACAATTTAGTGTGAAAATTCGAGGTGGTACTATTTAATTAGCCGCCGAACAATCCTTGTGACTTGTGATGTGATTGTTTGCTAGTTCAGTTGGCTGGACTCTTCGGTTTAGTGGCCCATAAAATAAATTCTGATCCACACTTATTTTAGCGGTCCATAACATGAACATACCACCGGCTGGAGGCCGACGTACGAAACGGAAACTGTTGGATCCTGTGTCTCCATGAAGTGTGGGTTGATTCTTAAACACCACAGGGGCCTTTGTGTAAAAACGCCGCAACGGCGAACCCGGAGACTCAATCCGTGCTTTATTATTAAGAAGAGACTAGCAAAAAAGCCCGTGCGTTGCAACGGGTGTAAACAACAATTTTCTCAAATACAATACCTTCAAGATTTTCCATCATGGAAGACTCGTAACTACAGAGGCTATGAATAATCTTTGTTGAATGTGTTAAATTATTTCCTTTGGTCTTTTAAGTTTCATCATTGAGAGTAGTTTCAATATTTTTGATGGCTGTATCATCTACTGAAAATTCCGGAGTTGAGATGTACTTCAAGCATTAGATAACAACAATGATACTGAATATGACAATTCTTCAAGCATTACATAAGTTAGTAAACAAATTTTATAAGGTTCTAGTCTTCCCAAATATATCCTACTGAGCATAAATCCTCCTGATATAGAATTTCGAGCAAATCAGAATAAAAAGCACAGGAGAAGAAACAATGTGAACTTTTCAGCAACTACAGTATGTGAATGCATAAATAAATACCAGCTTGTACAAAATGTATGACTAAGAACAATACTAAACCTGACCCAAAACCACGAAAGCCCAAAATATGTATGCTGCTTCAATCGCATAGTGGAGGTACAGTTTAATTTCATAGTTGAACAATAGTTTCTGCATCAATATTCATGTAGCATATACAGAATATGTAGAATCAAACCTCAGTGTGCAGCAGCAATAATAGATGGATAAACGGTTCAAAATAATTGCTTTGTTAATACCATGACACATACTTATCAAACAACACCTAGAATAATTTCACTACTAAGATCCTATGTACTACAACTTGCAAAGAACAATTGCTATGCTCTTCTATGCTAACATTATTTATCTCCCCAAATCAGTGACTTTTGTTCTTCTCTCTGCACATCCTTAGTATTTACATTTTTGCGGTAAATCGAACGAGAGAAATTAGTTCAGTTACACAACATCTGTCGGTAACTTCCATTGTACCCAAAGGTTAAACATTACATAATCAGATTGCCCAAACAATAATAATTCAGCTTGTGCACAAAATAGACCCTCAAATAGTCTCATTGTCCTGCAGTGTCACAACTCATGTCTCATTTTATTCTTACTTCGAAAAAATGCAGTACAGAGAATTACTAATTTCCTGTAGAGCAAGTTCTAAGCCTGTGATGATCTATGAATTGACAACATGAAACTATGTGCTCTCAGCATAGTTCAAGAAAAGGAAGGTGTGCATATCTTTGCTCCCTAATAAAAATCAATTAAACAATGGCCAGAAGTGTGTTGTTTGTCAAACCTGTCTTGTTCTAATTCAGACTAAACTTGATATGTCCCTCTCTAAACTTGCTTACTGCACACCTTACTTTTGTAGTCATCAAGATTTAATTTTTGCAATTAGGGCTCCCTGGTAATCTTCCTAAGGTTGCATTGAAAAGACAAAATAGTTTTCTTGCTCTGAACATGGCTGAAAAAAATCAATAGCAGTGTGTTGCTAACAGGCTTGCTATTCAAGGCCACTGATGCTCTGATCATGTTGAATCTAGTATTCTTGTTAATCAAATGACATAACTGCATTTAGCATGGCATGTGATGCAGATTGTATGATGGCAATTGAAATCATGCGCTCAATTGTGCAGAGGAAGGACAAATAAATAATCATTATCAGCAAAGGAGACAATTTAGGGGCCGACAAAACCTGCGTTTTATTGCTGGAACAATGGCGTGTTGCGGAACGACCTCGGCGGCGTCCTCGTTGTGGAACAGCGGCGAGTCCTCTCCGGATGAGGCGGTTCCTGTATACTCAGCAGCAGCACCCCGCGTCCTCGCTCGATGAGGCGGATCACATGTTGTCGTCCAAATGATTTAAAAATTGCAGCGAACCTCACGCACCGAATTGTCTACCACACAAAAAAATGGGAAGTTTTTGATTTTTTCCACTATTTGTTTTGAGTTTTTTCGTCAGCGCGGGTGTAGATGAGCTCGGGTGCAGAGATGGATTTTCCTAATGGAAGCTATTAAAATATCTGAGTTAGTAGGTTACAAAGTGAACAAATCCTATTTCAAAATATAAAACATATATCAAAAGGCTTTCAGCATCATGCATCACAATATATCCCTCCTCCACCCAACCACAAATAGAGCCAAACTTGCTATTGGCTTAGTACTAACTTCCTACTTTGCGTTGCATGAACCTCGTTACTCCCCATTAGCACTTAAGATCGAGATGGGACATATGCAGCGTTTACGAGAGTAAACATTCATCAAAACTGGAATTGAAAAATGGTAGCATATAAAGAAATTATTTATGCAAAACAAAAAAGATGCACGACATACATTCTTTTCACCCCTAATATTGCAATCCCCCCAAAGAATTACAAATACAAACAACTCTTCAATAAGAATAGTAGAATTCGACTTTGAGTAAGCTATTTCATTCTAATGCATGCACAATTGGCCAGAACTGCAAAAAAAAAAAACAGATCATAACTATGCAGAGTTGACACGTGTAACACAAAAACAGCAGACCGGCCGGGCCGTATAGGCTTTTAAAAAAATGTCGACATTTCGCGAACTTCGCGATTTAGGGAAGAACTATGCCCCTGCTTTGCTTTGTATTTTAGAAACTCAGATTGGCAAGACAAGAGTAGAGAGTTTAGCAGCTTCTATAGGCTTTGATAATGCCTATGCTATTGATAGTGTTGGTAGGAGTGGAGGTATAGGCCTCTTCTGGAATAATTCAATAAAAATAAATATTTTAGGTTACTCGGACTACCATGTGGATGTGGAGGTTCTTGACCCTGGCTGGGATCCATGGAGGATGACGGCAGTGTATGGAGAGGCTCAAACTCATTTGCGCCATCAAACATGGGACACTTTAAAAAACATAAGCTCTTCAAGCAGCCTACCCTGGCTGTGCATAGGCGATTTCAACGAAGTTCTTCGTCCGGACGAACATGAAGGAGTTGGACAGCGGAGTAATGCTCAGATTCAAGCATTCCGGGACATGGTTGATGTGTGCATGCTGATGGACTTGAGTTTCAAGGGTAGATTCTGGACCTTTGAGAAGAAGGTAACTGGTGGTACATTCACTAGAGTAAGGTTGGATCGTGCGCTAGCATCGGCTGAGTGGAGTACCATGTTCCCTAATGCTAGCTTGTCACATCTGGTGGCGGCCACGTCTGATCACTGTCCAATACACCTTGAACTCAACAGTGCTCCCTTGCAGCCAAAAGCTACTAGTAAAATCTTTCGATATGAGGTAGCTTGGGAGTCTCATGATGGTCTGAGGGATGAAATCCAGGCTGCCTGGTCACCGGAGCACCCTAGTGGTCGGGTGGAGGATGTAAAACAAAAGCTCCTTGCGCTGTCACAAAGCCTGGGTCGATGGGATAAACACACTTTTGGTTCAGTGCAGACTGAAATAAAAAACTTAAAATGCGAGCTTGGAAGATTGAGAGATAATCCTCTACGCACTGGTCCGAGCCACGTCGAGCAAAAGATTCATGAGCGGCTTGTGGAGTTGTATCATAGAGAGGAAATACTCTAGCGACAAAGATCGAGAATCGAATGGTTAGCAGCGGGAGACAAGAATACAAAGTTTTTTCATATGAGGGCCAGCATCAGAAGAAAGAAAAACATGATCAAGTCTCTGTCCAATGCTTTGGGCGTCACGATAAACGATCCGGCAGAGCTGAAAATTCTTGTTTCCAATTTCTAAAAAGATCTTTACACATCAGAGGGAGTAACGAATATGGAGGCAGTGCTAGCACATGTGCCTCGGAAAGTCACGAATGACATGAACGACACTCTCTGTGCTCCCTACACGAGTGAAGAGGTGAAAGTGGCGCTTTTTCAAATGTTTCCCACAAAGTCGCCTAGACCAGACGGCTTCCCCTCACACTTTTATCAAAGGCATTGGGACGTGTGTGGGGAAGAAATAACTAAGGCGGTGCTAAGAATCGTCAAGGCGGAAGAAAGTGCAGAGTGTATCAACGATACTTTTTTGGTTTTAATACCAAAGGTAATGAATACAACTCTCCTCACTCAATTCAGACCGATTAGTCTATGCAATGTTTTGTATAAAATTGCTTCCAAGGTGGTGGCGAATAGGTTAAAGCAAATTTTGCCTGACATTATTTCTGAGGAACAATCTGCTTTCGTTCCTGGAAGATTGATCACGGACAATATTATATGTGCCTATGAATGCCTGCATTTCATGAAGAGGAGCAAATCCAAATCCAACAGTCATTGTGCTTTGAAGCTGGACATGATGAAAGCTTACAACAGGCTAGAGTGGTCGTATCTGGAGGCAATTATGATTAAACTTGGCTTTGCAAGATCTTGGATTGGAATTGTCATGGGCATGATCAAGTAAGTATCGTTTTTAGTACTTTTTAATGGAGATAAACTGGATCAGTTCAAACCTACCAGGGGTATTCGACAGGGAGATCCAATCTCCCCTTACCTCTTTTTGATTGCAGCGGAGGGCCTTTCGTGCCTTTTGAAATCTGAAACTCAGTCAGCGCATTTCGTGGGAGTACAGGTGGCTCCAACAGCTCCGGTTGTTAACCATCTTCTCTTTGCTGATGATAGCCTGCTGCTATTCAAAGCGAGTAATGAGGGGGCGACTACAGTGTCAAACCTGTTGACTACCTATTGCAATGCTTCTGGCCAGCGAGTGAACAATGCAAAATCATCAATTTTTTCCAGTAAGGGATGCCCTCAATCTGTTCGCGATGGCATAAAAAATTTGCTTGATGTGCACAATGAACAATTGAGTGAGAGGTATCTTGGCATGCCCACTGATGTAGGGCACTCGAGGAACAGAACCTTCATATATTTGAGGAACAGAGTGTGGGAAAAGATAAAAGGATAGATGGAGAAGTTATTATCTTATGCGGGTAAGGAAGTATTGATAAAAGCAGTCGCCCAAGCTATTCCGGTTTATTCTGTGGCATGCTTCAGGCTGCCGCGTGGCATTTGTGAGAATGTGACTTCAATGATCCGCCAATTCTGGTGGGGAAGCAACAGGGGTAAACGGAAGCCATGCTGGGTTTCGTGGGATGTATGCACTCAACCAAAATCTTTGGGAGCATTAGGCTTTCGAGACATAGAATTATTCAACCTATCCCTCCTTGCAAGACAAGCATGGCGCTTGGTTGCTTGGTTGAGTGGCCTGCGACATTGAGTGCAAGGATACTAAAGGTTGTATACTTCCCATCGAACTCTTTCTTAAATTCTGAACTGGGACCCATCCGTCGCAGATTTGGAGGGCTATTATTGATGGACGAAATGCTGTTGCACATGGCATCATGAAGCGGATTGGAACGGGCGAAAATACCAATATATGGACAGAAAATTGGCTGGTAATGGAGGCTCTTCAGCATACGAACATGAGAAGAAGGCGTGGGTGTCTTTGTGGAACATCAAGGTTCCCTCGAAACTGAAAAATTTTGTATGGAGATGGTGCAATGACTCGGTACCAACTTCAGACATTTTGCATCATCGACATATGGCCTCAACCCTGGCCTGTCCATTCTGCCCAGCGGAGGACAGCTGGAAACATGCTTTAATTAACTGTATTACTGCAAGGTGCGTTTGGTCTCTTTCGTCGGAAGAGATAGTGGAGCATATGTGTGACAACATGAGTTTAAATGCTAAAAATTGGATCTTCACAATGCATGAGAAACTAAAGCATGAAGAATTTACTCGCATGATTGTTACTCTTTGGGCAATTTGGAGATCAAGGCGTAAAGCCATTCATGAGGATATATGTGACAGCCCTATGCAGATCCATCTTTTCATCAATGCTTTTTTGAGGGATATACAGATACTATCAACGCCAGTACAACGGACTAATGCAAGCCGGATGCCCAGGTCAGCTCTTTGGCAACCTCCGCCACTGGATCACGTGAAGTTTAATGTTGATGCCGCTGTTTCAAGTGGAAAATTTGGTGCAGTTGGAGTAATATGTAGGGATGTGGCTGGCACTTTCCTGGGTGCCTCTTCTCTTACTTTCCAACACATATTTGATCCTGTTGCATTGGAAGCATTGGCGGTAAGAGAGGCACTGGCGCTCGCGGAGGATTTATATGTGCATAAGATACAAGTGGCGTCTGATTGCAAGATCGTGGTGGATGAAATCAAGCAAGGTACATCGTCGAATCATGCAGCAATCGTACATGAAATCATAGAGAGATCGAATGCTTTTATTGCTTGTAATTTTGTCCATGAATTTAGGAGCTCAAATTTTGAGGCTCACAATCTTGATAGGTATGCACTTTCGCTCGGGTTAGGCCGCCGTGTCTGGTTAGGCCTCCCCGGAGATTTGAATTTTATCCCTGTAAATATTGTGACAATTTAAATAAAGCCTGGCGAGGATGTCTAAAAAAAAAGCTATCATCAGGCTTTGCAGCTCCAGCCCTTCCCGTAAAATCTCCAGACTTGTCAAGAGATATGCAGTACAACAACGCAAGATCCATATGCAACCATCCATCCATCGGCTGGTTTGCAGCTGCGTGCGCCAATTAGTTCTTATGTATCTCAAGTTGGAATATCACATCTGCTATCAAGCAGTACAACCTACAACGTATATTTACCTTATGGTTGTAGCCATGTTTCTCCAAGATCTTGATTGTCAGCCCGGTGCCTCCGCTCGCCGGAGCAAAGAGATCTCACGTGCTGCTCCGTCGAGCTTGGCCACCCTTGCTATGCTCATGACGTTGGCGACGGAAGGAAGGACGCATGTGATGCGTTGACTTCGAGAGTTGTCGATAGTGCGCATATCACACCTGCCATGCGCGTTCGTCCATCAGAGTGGCAGCACACGCCAAGTTCCCCGCACATCATGGCGGAGGTGGTGCTACGGGCCTATATGGTGCAACAGGGGCCATCCATAAGGCCATGATGGAGCCGCGCTGCCACACGCATCCGTGCCGCTCGCCGGTCGATCGTGCTACACCACCGCAGACATGCCTAGGTGGCCGCACCGAGAGAAGCGGCGTCGGGGCCAAGAGCCGCAGCCTGTAGCCGCCTCGATCCAAGGAGCTGGGAGGATCCGCTGCCGCCGCATGTAGTGGTGTCGTGCATCTGGACTGGTTGTGCTTGCCAAGCGCACTGCCGCCGGCGTGTGGTGGCATATAGTGTCTCTGGTCTGGATGTGCTTGCCGAGTTCTCTGGCTGATTGTGCCGTGCCATGGCTGGTGGGCTCGCTAAACTACTGCATATTGTGTCGCTTTGTGGCTGGAGGGCATCTCCGCACCGGGATGTTGCAGCCATTGCATCATGCCGTCATGGTAGACTACTGATCCTTTTGTCGGTTTGTTGCCGGCTGGCTACTGGAGTAACGACGGCGGTTGCTCTCCTGGATGAGACGAAGAAGAACTGATGGAAAGACAGGAAATCGGCTCCTTGGCTCACCTTCTGTTCCTTTTCTTCTCTGTTCTAAGATTATCTCCCCTCTGAGGGCAACCGCTAGAAGATCTTGGTTGCTCGTAAAGAGAAGAACTGATGGAAGATCTGAGTTGGACGGAAATCTCTGATAAGTAGGCGTTTACCTTTTCTCATAGCTAGTAAAGAGAATGCAATACATACTTGTTCCTGCTTGTACTATGGGTTTTACTTCTTCATTGCATCTTCTTGCAAATGTCCGCATTCGTGCGATAGATGCTTTTCACTGTCGAAATTGTTTCCAAGATTTGATTTATGAATTCATGGTCGATGTAGTATATCACATCACTGCTATGGTCTGAACAGCCAGATTACTCCTCATGCAACAACACGCTGCTTTGCTTTGCATGTCATCACGGCAAGCTGCTGCCGTCCGCTATGATCACCACGGCTTTGGGCACTACTTGTCACCACCATCATACATACATGCCCAGCTCTTTGCTTGTCATCAAACGTCAAGCCGCTGCTTTGTCATCAAGATTTTATGTCTAGCTTTTGGCCGCTACACTGGCTGCTTCCATATTCTCTCAAGGCAACGTTTATATTATGCTAATCTCGTATCCCAGCACCTAGCTAGCCGCCAGCTATATAGGTTGATGTTCTAGACAACTTGAGAACGTATATGAATTGGTGAGAATTAGTTTAATTGGCGAGGTGGAACTATTCAAATAAAAATATCCACACACCATCACATCATTATGCCTTCCCTATTGGCTACCGACTTAGCACACAACACCTGAGGTTACAGGTTCGATCTCCACCTCAGGCATCGTTTTTTTGGTGCTTGCGCGAGAACTGGAAACATGACTTGCGGCCCAGGCCCAGCAACGTAGCTACGAACCTACAACATGTTTAGGCTGTGTTCGGATTGGAGGAGAGCAGAGCAAAGGGATAGGAAAAAATAGAGGAAGTGAGGTTGGGTGTACAGTACAAATCACAGGTCTCCAAAGTAGAGGAATAGAAAAATGAGGTGTGTTCGCATCACAGGAAGCTTTCTAGCCGTTGCCTTGAGTTTTGACCGTTACACATACTAGCCGTTGCACTACATTTGCTCTATATATATGTACAGATGCACAAGCTTAAGAACAACACACATCACACAGCCAACCATTCCCACAGCCATTCCTCACTGCTGAGTTCATTTCAGCATCACATTTCTCACTCAAGCGATGAATCCAAACTACCGTAGGCGATCAGAAAATGAAGATGAATTCGTTTTTCTCATACATCCTACATTAGAAGGCAGCAGCTCATCCACAAAAATGCCAATACATACATCCATCCTCACAGGATCCACATACATGCATGAAACACTTACCGGCCATGAGGTCTTGTGCCAGAGACGATTCCACATGGAGAGAGAGATCTTTCAAGCCTTAGTTCAAAAATTGTGTGAGAAGTGCAAACTTGAAGACGGAACATATGTATCCGTGGAAGAGCAAGTAGCTATATTTCTATACACAATATCAAAAAATGCAAGCAATCGGACAGTGCAAGATATATTCCAACACAGTGGATCAACGGTTAGTTATTATTTTCGAGTTGTGCTCAATGCAATTACATCACTATCATGCAACTACATACGATTGCCGTCCCTACACCCACATCGCATCTTAAGGCAGCGAAAATTTGCATACTTTCAGGTACTACTTATGTTCTATTTTGACATGGTAAATTCATACTAGGCAAATTTGATGTTTGCATATCTCTAATTGTAGCATGAAATTTACAGAATTGTCTTGGAGCTATTGACGGCACTCACTTTCCCATGACCATTCCACCTGGGCAACAAGATCCATATAGAAACAGAAAACAAGGCCTTTCACAAAATTGCATGGTCGCATGTGACTTTGATCTAAAGTTCGTGCATGTACATCCTGGTTGGGAGGGGTCTGCTTCAGATGCAAGAGTTCTACAAGACTCACTTAAGCATGGTTTTAGTGTACCCCCTGGTAAATTCTATCTTGTAGATGCGGGTTATGCAAACACACCTCAATTCATTGCTCCATATAGGGGAACAAGGTATCATTTGCAAGAACAGGGAAGAGTACAGCAGAGGCCACAATCCGCCAAAGAATTGTTCAACCTCCGCCATGCTCAGCTTCGGAATCATGTTGAGAGAATTATTGGTATATTAAAAAAGAGGTATCCCATACTAAAGGCTGCTACGTCTTATGATATTGACACTCAAGTTGATATTTCTATGGCTTGTTGTGTGATGCACAATTTCATACGGCTACATGATGGTGACATGTCATTGCCGGACAGATGCACTGAAGATATAAATGAAAGCAATATGGAAGATGTACCAGATGGGGATACCAAATACAATGTTGATGTGCCATTATTTGACAGCATGAGGCAAGCTGGGAATGACATGCGAGATGCCATGGCAAATGCAATGTGGGCTGACTACAATGCAAGGCGATAAACCATATGTAATAAATGTAAAATAATTTGGTTTGTACTGCAAGTAATTCTAGCCAATCAAAAGGATTTGTGATCAAGTGTCATTTAGCATTGCATTAGTACTAGCACATCTGACCAAGAACACATACACAAAAGTCACGTGCACTTTCCTAGCCTATTACCTTAGCACTACATGATAATTTGGTACCATTAACTCAGCAGTACAAGTGCCTACAGCAACATACAAAAGCCACTTTTGTAATTAACACAAAAGCATTCTCCAAGGGGCATATTCCCATAGCTAGTACACTAGGTGTTTTGAATTTTATTTCTTAACCAGCCCAGTCGTAATGCATCAGTTGAAAATGAGAGGAAGACTTCCCTGTTGTCCTTGTTGTTGGTGAAGAGGTCAGCTGCTTTTAGTATATCTCCCATTTGTAAATCCGGCAACCCCTCAAGTGCAGCAATGCATTTTTGTATGCTATAGGGATCCTCCAATTTCCTCTCCTCGATGGCTGCAAACCGTTCCATCTCTTCTCTTTTGAGGCTCAGGTACCTCTCGTGGAAATCATCAATACTAGAATTAGTCTTTTGTCTTTTCCCCCTCTTAGCACTAGTAAGCTCAGGAGCATAATGAGATGGTTGACAATTTCTACGTATGTCTTCTGGAAGTTCCATCGACATATGTGGGGTTTGCTTTGAAGAAAATGGTGTTGGTATTGCATCTTCTGATTGAACATGTAATGCAGAATCTTTCACTTGAGTTGAGTTCACAGCTTCTAGGTGTAATGGATCATCGGTGCAGAACCAATTAGTGCTTCCATTGTCCTCTTCAGTATCAATATGCATGCACGATTCCATAGGAGCAGGTAAGTTCGGTGTAGGTGAGCGATGATGCTCCTCGGGACCTTCCAACTGTTGCGAATATGATGTAGTGACCTGAGAGAGTTCTCTGGCCTTGTTTGCATAATAATCCATGCCACGACAACTCCTTCCTTGAGCATAGCGCCCTGCATGAATTATGTCCAGAATAATCTCACTTAAGAACATTGTACAAGACAAACCATAACTCAAGTCAATGATTTAAAACTTACCATCATATAGAGCAAATAGATCATTATAGTATGGGAATGACTTATCTTGCCATCGGAGGGCATCTTTTTTCTTACGGGCCTTTAATGCTTCCCAAACACTGTCCGGAGCAACCACCATCATTCTATCACGATCCCAACCGAAACCACTTTCAGATATCAAGTCTTGTATAGCTTTAAAATCTTTCTTCAGATCCTGCTCCTTTTGTTTTATCTGCGTTACTGTGAGTGATAAACCAAACTTTATATTGAATGCATTCACAATACTTCTCCAAGCCTCTTTGCTCCATGCATTTTGTGTTCGATATCTTGGGACATCATGTTCTTTCAAGAGCCAAATAAGATATGACTTCATTTTGTGATTCCAGCTAGCTCTATCACAATTTTTGTTGGTACCTAATGACAGGAAAAGGGCAATTTTAGTAATAGTTATCGAATAACAAGTTAACTGCTCATGTGCGCATACAAGTTCAGTCTTCCTAATGCTCTGGATCCATAATATAGTTTGCTACATAATCTCAAAGAATTTTTAAGATAGCTAGGAACGCCATGCTATAGCTGCACAATGTTAACTGCTGCTGCAGTGATATATGTATACATTAGTGCATGTATGCTTGCTTAATTTGTGGTAAAAAAATATTATCTGAAGATGATGTACGCACACTACCATTTAACTAATCAGAACTATATGCTACTACTTGGAAACACAGGGGCAGTGGCGGAGGGTGTGAGCTGAATTTAAGTGGGGGGCAAACAAGGGCACGCCCCCAAAACGGCTGGAGAGATTAGAGAGGCCGGGTGATTAGAGGGGCCGGTGATTAGAAGTGAGTTTAGCATTGGGATTTGCTTTTTCTTTTGCAACAAATTCGTTCTGAAGGGGAGGCCAGGACCCGGGATGATACCACCAACGCCCCAGCACACTGGAGATCCCGAATCAAACTAATCAGATTACCACACTATACAAAGAGAAACAGATCTGTCCTAATAAAAAAATTGAACACCAGATTGAGATTTCTGAATGAGAGAGCAAGATGTATGAAGCGAATTACCTAATTCTTGCAAGATCTCCTCACTTCCCCCAAATTTCAGATCTTCCAACCCTTGTGTGACTTGTGTCGATGGAACGGGGGGTGGAGCTCGAAGGACAATGGGAGGGGGCGGAT
This sequence comes from Triticum aestivum, assembly GCF_018294505.1. NCBI lineage: Eukaryota > Viridiplantae > Streptophyta > Magnoliopsida > Poales > Poaceae > Triticum > Triticum aestivum. Next base: position 696,645,696 of record NC_057806.1, read on the forward strand.
GAGGTGGAGGAGGTGGAGGAGGAGGAGGAGTAGGTGCTCGGATCCGCCGGTTGGGCATGCTGCACCGGTGGTCATCCATGTCGATTTCGCGCGAAGCTCGCGGGAGAAGGGCGCGGGATGGGGCGGGACAGTGATGGGGCGAGGGGAGGATTTTCAGTTTTTCACCGGGCGTTCCCTTTGGTACGAGTAGATGTTATTTTTCCTGTGAAAAGTACAGGTTAGCGACGTTTTCCTGTGGAACAAACAAACTACTTCCTGCGAAGCGAACGGGCTTCCTGAAATTTATTCCCGTGGAAATTAGGCCTGCAGAAATCCTGTGAAAATCCCTTGCACCGAACGCAGCCTTAGCCTATACTTACAGGGGAAATTCCTATTTGACGCGCGCGGGCGGCAAGCTGTCGAGGAAACGATCACAGCCGTTTCGTTCGCGTGCATATAGGGCCGGCCCACTACAGAGTTCGCGTGCTTCTTTTTCGTTCGCTGATGTTTCTTTCGTTAGTTTTTTCTTCTTCCACGTTTGGTTTTCTCTCTTGTGTTTTTCTTCTGATTTTGTTCCGGTTTTTTCTTCTAGTTTTGTTTACGTTTCTTCTGGTTTGATTTTCTCCTGTTTCTCTACTGTTTTTTGGTTTCTGTCCTGTTTTCCTCTTTTGGTTTTGGTTTTTCTGTTTTAGTTTTGTTTTTTCAATAAATATACAAATGATCACTATGTTTCTTAATTTTGTTCATTGTATATTACACAAATGTTCAATGTGTATCCGAAAATTGTTCAGTGCGTATATTCATATTTTCAAAAAATGTTCATAGTATGGAATTGCCCTCCGAAGTTGTTCAGCATATATGTTCATAGTATGGAATTGCCCTCCGAACAATTTAAAAAATGTTCAATGTGTATTTTTAAATTGTTCAGGTTATATCACAAAAATGTTACATATGTATTTTTCAAATTGTTCAGCATATATGACAAAAAAAGGTTCAATGGGTATTTGAGAAATGTTCATCATATATTACGAAAATTTTCAACGTATATCAAAAAAATGTTCGACGGTCAATTTTTTATTTTCGGATCAGTCAGTACATATAGTTCTCAAGTGGTCACGCAGCGTCAGCTCCAGTGGTAAGGAACGCTAACTCTCTATTCGTTGGGTTGGGAGTTCGATTCCTACGTACATCACACTTTTTTGGGATATTTGGCACTGGCTCACTGTAACGTCAAGAAACGGGCCGGCCCATCCAATCGCGCCCTCCGTGAATGCTCGTCTTCTTGACGCACGCGAGCGTCAGCTAGGGGCTCCCACTTACAGGCAGAAAAAACACATAATGATCAGCGTTGGCTCCTAATTAAATGGGCCGGCCCATACCTAGCAATTGATCGGTGGAAACCAAGCACACGACCTATGAAGGCCCATGCCGAGCGATCGATCGGTGGAATCAGGCGATCGTTTGATGATCAAACGTAGGAAACGAACTGTAAGATTAGTACCACCTCGGATATAGAAAATAATATAGATGGAAAAAACTGAAAGCGTAAATTCACGGCAAGAAACGTATTGTGACGGTAAACCCACGAAGTCAATCCGTGCTTTATTATTAGGGATATAGAAAGATGTATCAAGTAGACATGATACTTGTTGTATCTAAAATGAAGTAGACATGACACTTGGCTCAATAATACGGTTGGGATATTACTTCAACTTCTAAGTGTAAAACATGAATAATTGTAGATGCAATTGGGTATAAATATTTCCAATTTACCAACAATCATTAAATCTGTTCATTTTCACTAATTGTAGGTGGGAAGGAAAGGCCATGTGATTGTAGGCATGGCACATCGTATGATGTAGGTTAATTTGACCTTACAAATATTTACATACACACAATGATGCCAGTCTCTTCTTTAGTATATGCAACTTCGTATAAAAAAAGGTAGCATGACATATGACTATCAAAGCCGGCAAAACGGTACTGTATAGTATACATAAACACAATAAAACTTGTCCAAAAAAGGTAGAATGACTTACGACTATCAAAAGAGAAGTCTGCTACAATATTTCTTAGCGTTGTTCCGAGAGAGTGATCTTCATTCCTGAAAACGAGAGCATTTCTCGAGTCCCAGAGTTTCCAAGAAACTGTCAACGCCACCGATGGCCAGATGTTTGGGTTGAGACCCTGAATCAATGGGTGTTGGTGAAGAGCAGCGAGGGAGGCTGGGGCAGACAGTCCCAGGCTAGTCCAGACTTGTGTTGCGTAGGAGCAGGTGGAGATGAGGTGAAGAGCATCCTTGAATGGGTCTTGACATCTTGGGCAAGCTGTGGATTGAGCAACGTGTTTAAACATGTTGGCCTTCGTATTTAGCCGGTCATGAAGTAGAAGCCATGCGAAGATCTTGACTTTGATCGGGACCATGGAAGCCCAAACAAAATCATGATGTGGGTCGACTGAGTCATCAGCAACAATGGAAGAGTATGCGTTCTTGGCTGAGAATGATAGCCCATGTGTGAGGGACCGCTCGTCTGGTCGGTCCACCTGTTGAAAATCCTGCAGCAGCAACAACACACAGTCCAACTCACGAGCAGCAGCATTAGTAAGACGGCTCCGAAGGTTCGATAATAAGCTGGTTTGGCAAATTGTAGCCACTAGAACCTTGTCATCTATGGAGTGAGAGAAAAGGTGGGGGAAAACTTTTTGTAGTGGTGATTCAAGGATCCATTTGTCTAGCCAAAAGAAGGTGGAGAGGCCATTGTAGGTGATCACAAAGGAGTGATCAATTAGGAGAGGGAGGTTTTTGTTTATAGTTTTCCAAAGAACGGAGGGCCTAGGGTTTTTTGTTGCAATGCCAAGAGGATGTTGGTGATGATACCACAGTGTCCATGGATGTTGGGGTGTTGCATAATTTTGAAGGAGAATTTCATAAGCAGGCGGCGGTTCTGAATTTCAAGATTTCAAGATTTTCCACGCAACCAGACACTTGGCATCCGTGCAAGTATCCTCATTGGACCAGAAGAAGGCTCTTCGAATGGCGTCGACCTTAACAAGGATAGACTTAGGTAGCCAGAAAACAGACATGAAATAAATAGTTAAATAATCTAGGACCGAGGTCAGTAAAGTTAGTCTTGCTCCACGAGAGAGCAGGCGCGCTACCCATCCGAAGAGGAATTTTCGAAAGCTATCTGAGATAGGGTCGAAAGCTAAGAGGGGTAGTTTGGTAGGAGAGAGGGGTAGGCCTAGGTAGATTAATGGGAAGGAGGAGAAATTACACTCGAGAGTTGCAGCGATGTTGTTTTGAGTGGTGGTGTCCATGGCAATGGTGAGGAGCGAAGTTTTTTGGAAGTTGATGACTAGGCCAGTCGCTAGGGCGAAATCATGCAGTGTGTTTTTAAGGGTTGTAGTTGCGGCAGTGTTAGCAGCATCAATAATAAGTGTGTCGTCGGCATATTGCAGGGTTGCTGGTGGTTCATTCGAACGAAGGGGGTGACATAATTCGTTCTGCCGGAACGCCTGTGCGATCAATCTTTGGAGGACGTCTGCTACAATGGTGAACAAGTATGGCGAGAAGGGATCACCTTGTCGAAGCCCACTTCTACATTGGATCCAGGACCCGGATTGCCATTTAGGAGAATAGCCGTTTTGCCAGTCTGAAGAATGTTTTGTACCCATGCACAGAAGATTGGAGGGAAACCCCTTGCTTGTAAGATAGATATGAGAGAGGACCAACAAATGGAGTCGAAAGCTTTTCCTGAAATCAAGCTTGATGACCATGGTGGGGGCTTTTCTTGTGTGGCAAGCGCTGAGGATGTTTGCCGCATAGATAAAATTTTCGGCAATGTTGCGACCGTGGAGTAACCCTGTTTGGTCATAGTGGATGAGTAGTGGGATAATAGGTTTTACTCTGTTCGTGAGAACCTTGGCCACCGCTTTTGGGGTGCAATTTTGTAGTGAGATTGGTCTAAAAGCATCGGGAGAGGTTGGGGCTTGGGTTTTTGGGATGAGAACCATGAAAGCGTGGTTGAAACGATCGAGGGAAGCTGTTTGATCATGAAAAGCAGAAAAGAACGATAAGATTGAGTGTTTGATTTCGTGCCAGTATTTTCGAAAGAAAATGGGCCCAAATCCATCTGGTCCAGGGCTAGCGTTTGTGTTCATGGTTAGAAAATCTTGATGAATTTCATCTTGGGAGAACGGGTTAGCTAGATCACTAAGCTGAGGTAGAGTTTCCGGGTATAGCTGGAGTAAGTTGAAGTTCCAGGTTTCAATTTTTGTAGAGCCGATGAGCTGTTTGAAATAGTTTGTTAGGATCTCCGCTTTGTGCTCGTGTAAGAAAATTTCAGAGTCTTTGTGGATGAGCAATGAAATTTTATTCGACCATGAGCGTTGAGTGGCCGAGGCATGCAAGAACCTGGTATTTTCATCGCCGTCGATAGCCCCCCGAATCTTACCCCTCCGTTTCCAGAAGGTGATTTTTTGTTTGATAGCAGTTTGTAACAGGTTAGAAATTGTGAGCCTAAGCTTCTGCTCTAGAAAGGAGAGGGGGGCAATTTGTTCTTTCAGATCGAGAGCTAGGATTGCAAGTTTGCAGTTTGCCTCCCGTTGGTAGATGGGCCGAAGAGATTTGGCCCAAGATTTGAGAGCGGATCAGTTTTTTTCCAGATTATGAGCGAGAGAAGCCGTAGAGTCCACAACAGGCCCAATGTTTTTTTTGTTCATTGGGCTGCAAATGTTTTACACGATAGTTTTGCAGGCCTGGAAGGAGGTCAGGTGAGTGTTTGGAAAAAGCGCTTCCCAGGCTATGTTTATAAGAACTCTACCTAACCGAGCAAATGTGGGGGATGTTCTCTTATTTGACCACGTGAATTGGCGATCAAGAAGAGGGAGCTCAAGGAGCGCGAGTTGATCAATAGTGTCATTGAAGGTATCAACCTCAGATCGGCGGAAGTTCTGATTGTTCTTTTCATTAGGGAAGCGAATTAGGTTGAAATCTTCGATGAGGGGCCATGGGGATTGTGGTGGTGGTTCAATTTATTTAAGCTCTTCTAGGAAATCTAGTTTTAGATCCCTTTGCGAGGGGGCATAGACGTTGGTGATGAAGATTGGGTGTTGCGAGGCGAGGCATGCGAGGGTTAGAGTGGAGGAAAAATGCCTATGATCACAATTGATGAGTCTAAAACACCGTGAGTTAGTGGCAGAGAGAATGCCACCCGCAAAACTGATTGCGTCTAGGTGATTATTTGAGTCTAGGAAGCGTGGTAGGATCGAGCGTAGTTTGATGGTATCCGGTTTGAGTAGCTTAGTTTCTTGAAAGAGAGCAATTGATGGGCGCAACTGGTTGATTTCAGAGAACAAATTAGCACGTTTATCATTATCCCCAAGTCCACGTACATTCTAAGACACGATAGAGTAGGATTCGTTTCTCATACTGCAAACTTGAGCAAGCACCTTACATGGGAGAACGAACCCAGCAACGAAATGTTCAGGAGCGTGATACAGTGATATAGATCGGTAGAAGTAGGCTGGGGCACTATTATCACTAACTTAAACTTAACAGAGCAACTACGGTAGGGTGCGATGCATCGGATACATGCCCAACAAGGGCTGCCACCAGCGTGGCCGTTGATGAGTGAAGGCGTAATCATGGCGAACCCAGTCCACCGGAGCCCGAAGCAATATCCGCCGCCATGTCCAGCGGAGCACTGCAAGCAGAAGCAATGGCCGCGAGCTCGTTCGGCGAGGCAGGACCACGGACCAGATCGTCAATGAAACCATCCATGTCGCAGAGACGAGCATGGACGAGGGCGCCCGAGAGGTCCTATGAGGCAGATGCGAGGTCAAGCATTTTCGCTTTGGAGCGCATAGCCTTGGCAGTCATGGAGGAGTAGTTTGGAGGCTTAATTTCGGCAAGACGGCCACTGCGCCTGGCCTTGACACCAGAGTCAGTCGCCATTTTGGCGCGCTTGCTGATGCGCCTGGCCAGGCACTCATGCGTGGGCTCAGGAGGCAGATCAGGAACCGGATCGGAGGCAACCACATGCTGTGGTAGCACTGGGTGGGCAGGAGGAGGGGACAGCGGCGGCGGCAATGGAGTAGGGGAGGGGGGAGCTGGCAATGCCATCATAGGATGTTGAGCTCTCGATCGGATGAGCTCAAGAGCCATGAGGGAAGTGCATGCGGGTGGAGACCATGGAGCATGAACGAGCATGGCGACAGGCATGCCATCCGCCATGACAGCGAGGCTAGGGATGCCATCCAGGGGCGTCGTAGTGGCAGGAGTTGGTGGAGGGCCCAAGGGAGATTCTGGCGTGCATGCAAAAGGGGACATAGCGGTAGTGATGGAGCGGAGCTGACGTGTGGTGATGGGAGACAGACGTGGGTTGGATATCTGGGAGGAAGGGGATGGTTTTCCCTCGTCCTCAGAGGAGAAGGGGGATGCGTCAGAGCCATGGCGGAAGAGAGCACGGCTCTCAAGCTTGACGACAACAACATCGTTGTCAGGAAGGCGAACCATGAGGCAAGGTGGAAGGACGAAGTCTCGTGCAACCATGACTAGGGCACGAACACTCAAGTGGTCACCTTGGAAACAATTTTGATCTGCAGACACAAAGTCGCCCAGGTGTGAGAAGAAGTAGTCTGCCCCCTCAGGGTGCCAGAGCTCGTCGGGATAATCAAAGGCTTCGATTTCAGCCATGTGAATGAAGATGGCCATAGATCTGTTGTCAGCGTGCTCAGGACGCTCAAAGAAGAGGGTGTTGCCCTCATGATGGATAGGGCCATGGCCAGTGATAGCGAAGCGTTCGTCAGCGTTCGCAAAGGAGAGGCGCGCAACGCCATGGCCAGAGGATGTGAGGCCGAACATAGGGTTATTGTGGTGGAGAGCGATGGCCTGGCGAATGAAGCGGTAGGGGTTGTGCATGGGAGTGGCAAGGTGGACATAGGAGAGGTTATCGACCTGGCGAACGAGACAGCTTGGTGGGACTAGCAATGGGATGTGGGGCGCCGGAGGAGAGCAGCTAGCGGCAGACGGAGCTGCGGTGACTGGGGAAGGTGGTGATGGCAGCGCGAAGGACGGTGCCGGAGGAGATGCAGAGGAGACACATGGTCTAAAGACGAGGGGTAGGTGGAACGGGGGGAGGTCGTTGGTGAGGACGCAGTGGGAGCCGAACCAGATTGGCGCGCCATCCGAATGCCTGGATCCGGTCGACGAGCCGGAAGCGGTGTGGGTGCCCGTAGTGGGCGCCATGGAGCTACATGACGGATACACAAAAGCAGGGTTAATATGCGAGATGGGAGGCAACTAGGGAATAAGGGAAGGAAGCAGACAGCTTTGCACCTGAAACTCCGGTGGCCGGAGCACCAGCAGCGAGAGCAGCGGACGGGATCACGGCAGTCGGAGATGCTGTGGTCACTGGCGAGGCACCGAAAGCATCTAGGTTTTTTGTTTTCGAGAGTATCGGTGGTGGATGTGTTTGAGGCTGGCCATCGGGGGAGGGGCTGATTTATAGGCGGGGGAGGCCGGAGGGTGGGAGGGGTCGATTGCAGCGTCCTGAGATGGGGAGCTCAGCAAAACCTCCCGGTAGGAGCGCGGGGTCTGCAGCGGCGTGGAGACCGAAGAGCACGCAGGGGTGGCAGCGATGGCAGGAGCGAGGCACTGGTCTATGGCGATCTCGGGACGAAGCTGAGGGGACGGGGCGTTGTATAGGCTGACGAAGGTAGGGGAGGCAGGTGGTGGAGTAGACGTGATGATGGACGCATGCGTGTGCATGCATGCGTTGGATTGTGTGTGCGGTGTGAGCGAGCCGATGGGGGGGGGCTGGGTCCCGCAGGTCACCGGCGGGGGGGGGGGGGTTTGGGTCCGCAAGGGCGTTGGCAAGATCGAGCAGACCCGAGGGCCGACCGGGGGGCGGCTGCGGCGACGGTAGTGGGACCGAGCAGTCAGCAGTAGATAGCGAGCATGGTAGCGGGTGGTCTATCATCTTAGGGTTTAAAGAAATAGATAGGCCAAGGGGGAGGGATGGCGCAGTCCACACCCAGGTCTTGTTTTCTTTCCTTTGAAAGGTTGCGAGGAGGCGTGACGTGAGAGGCGAAGCTGGTCGAGCGGTCCACGTGTCCCAGGCCATCGAGTGGATTGTGGTCAACCGAGGTCGATGCAGGGGAATCCTGGCCTAGAACAGTGTGGTGAATCCCTGGGGTCAGATGGTGTAGATCTTGATCGTTTATTTTAGTTGACGGATGCGGTCCAAGCAAGGACGTGGAGTGGGTAGGCAGGACGGTTGAGGACGGGTCAATGGAGTCTGGTTCGAAAACAATAGGTAGGGGTACCGATTGCACTGTTTGTGATGTTTGGTCAAACGAGTCAAAGAGCAGAAGTTTGAAATTTGAAAACTCTAGTGGCGCGCAACGGAGAACTTCATCTCTGACCTTATCCGAGAACACATGCACAAGGAACAAGTTTGGTGCAATCGTGCGAGCGTGGAAAACACGTTGAAAGGAGAACTGGTGGTCTAAGGCATTATTAATCAGTGTTTCATTAGCGCATACCGACTCAGAACAGAAGACAATCCAAATAGGTGTGGTTGGTTTATGCGAGAGGCATGAAGTGGGTGTGGTGACAAGGCAGTGGTACTTAGAGAAAATCAGCTTATTAAACGAGATCCTGGGATGGAACCGTCGTACCTTTGCATGCAATCGCGAGTGGCTGAGTGTTGGTGTAGACACAGGAGTCACAAGTGGCAGATGACCATTGGCGATGGCGGGCCCCCCATGCATGGAGGACATGCACGGTGGAGAGCCTGGGGACGGATCGACCGCGAGCGGAGGAGGCGCATCCGCAAGCAGGGGCGGCGAGGCCACCGGAGCAGAGGGCAAGACAGGCGACGCAAGCGGCGCGACGGTGATGGTGGCGAACATACGAGGGGCAATGCTCGGCGAGCAGGCGGCCATGAGCGTAGCGACGTGGGAAGAAGAGACCGACGTTGCGAATGCAGCGTTTGAAAGGCGCATGATGGAAATGGCTCGTGGAGGGCCACTAAAACGGAACGAGAGCAGCATTGCGAGAAGCGGTTCGTCAACCATAAAGTCAGCCTTGTGGACGAAGAAGATAATTCTGGTGGAGGGGGCGGAGGGTTGGGGAGAGATGAAGACGCTGGAGGAGAAGAGCTCGAAAATTTTGCGTGAAAAGTCAACGCCGGGCGTGGGAGCGAACCCGAGCTGAGAACGCAAAAAGGCATCCGCATGGCCAAGGCGGTCTCCGATGTTCAGGTTTGCTTTGTGTTTAGTGGATGGTGGATGAGAGTGTTGCGGCGGCGGTGGCAGAAATGGCAGAAACTGGATAGTGTGGGTGGAAGCAACGAGCATGGGTTCGGCGAGGAGAGCGCGAACTATGTGCGTGTCCGAGACAGAGATGCGGAAGAGATCAACTTTTTTTTAGAACGAAGGCTCAAGGAGAGCCCGACTTTGAATTAACAAAGCCATCAACCGGCCAGGATTACACAAGGCCACCAAGCAAGAGTGACCGAAAGATACAAGGGAGCGGACAGAGCAGTTTACAACGCAACGCATACTACTGCACACATAGAAATACACATGAAAGACCTGCAAGTAATGTCGAAGCCCGCTGCACATCGGCACCACGAGTAAGGGAGCAGAGTAGCGTCAAGGATCAGCCAAAGGCCTGCAAGAAGCTGCGCGCAGCCGGATCGTGGGATTGGGATCACGAAACCTGTCTTCCAACGCCGAATAAGATCCCAATCCTCTCGCCTAGGCTCGAAGACGCCGCACCGTCGGGTCGTTGGGCGCTCACCCGAGAGCAAGAGCAGGTGCCGGTCGAAACCCAGAGCAGGCATAGCTCACAGTCCTCACCACGCCGAAGGCACACCAGTAGCTGCACTGCCATCTGCCCGGGGCCACCGAGAGCAGAAGGAAAACCACTGGGAGGATTGTTGAAGAAACAAGCTGCAAAGAACCAAGGAGCTTGGGAAGCCTCTGCTTGGACTCGCAGCCGATGAGCGCTCTCCTACCTCGGCACCACTCACCCGGAGAACCAGACAAACCCAAGGCGGCGCCTCCAAGGAGGGAACAACGTGCAGGACACCGCCACCGCCCAACCCGAGACGAGTTTTGGGCTTTCACCCGGGATCTGGGATGGGGATGGATACAGGAGACCTCAGCGGTGCCTCGAAGGAGAAAAGGCGATGCGCGCACGCGCCCTCACCGCCGTGGTCAGAGATCCGACCAAGGGTTTCCCCCGGACTCGAGATATGCCACCGGCACCCCGCCAGCACCGGAACTGGCAGCAAAAGCTGCAGATCGGACACAATCAGAGGGGAGGAGTGAGCAGAGGAGGAGGGACAGCTCGACCTTCAGATCTGGAGCGGAAGAAGACCGCGCCACGACCACCACCCGCCGGATCCGCGCCGCCCGAGCAGCTGAGGATGCCGGCCGTCACATCCCGCGCACGCCGCCTGTCGCAGAGGCTGCGCCGCCTCGCCGTCCGGGGCCGCCGCCCCGGTGACCGGGGTCCTTCGCGCGGGAACGAAGCGACGAGGGGCCTCGCTGCCACCTTCATCGGCAGCCGCTGGGGCTTGCCAGGCGTCCCTCAGGTGGCGGCGAGGGGAGGAGATGTAGGGAGGGGTGGCGGCGGCGGGGGCAAGCCCTACTCGCCCCCGGGTCGCCCGCTGGGGACGACACGGGAGCCGCGGGGGGGGGGGGGGAGTGGAAGAGATCAGCTTGGAGGCGAGTCACCTGGAAAGCAGGAGCGTTGCCGCCAAGACAAGCTTGCATGAGAATGGCAACCAGCTCCTCGTCGAGGTTGAGTGAGGAATGGTGGACTTGCACCGAGGGGAAGCATGGTGGGTCGTGGCGGCGCGGGTTGATATGCTTGGAGAGGCAGCGCCATACCTGCGCTTGGAAGTCGTCTCCCATGGCGTCACCGACTCCAAGGGCCACCCGCAAGGCCCTGGAAGTGGGGGAGTCGTGCCACGAGATGGGGTTATGGAAGGTGGCCGCAGTAGGGAGTTCGTGTGGTGGGAGGACGGCGGCCGGATTTGGTGGTGTTGGGGGGGGGGGGGGGGGGGGGGGGGGCTGAGGGGCCGGAGGGGAGGAGAGGAGGAGGGAGAGCCATCCCACTACTGGGGATTCAAAGATTGATTCCCATCTTTAGTAGTAAGTTATCTAATTCATTGAATGGTAATAGACTTAGATACGAAATCTCTTCCTCTGCAGCTGCATGAAACAAAAATGCAAAATTGCTAGTTAGATATTTGCAGAAATATCTAATGATTTTTTCTATTGCCAACCCGTGTAGGAGCTTCAGAAAAGATGCAGTGGGAAATTAGCTGTTCTTGCTCTCCTAACTATCCGTGTAGGTGCTTCAGAAAAGACACATAGTGGGAAGCTATCTCCTCTTGTTCAAGTATCAGCAGAAAGCAAAATTAAAACATGTAAAGGTAAAGGGCAGTAATTTTGGCACAGTAGAAAGCTGAAGACCTGTATGAGATGCTCCATAGCAGCATGTAGAAAATCAGTTCAGAAAATTTCATTCCCATTTTTCAGATAGATGTGTAGATGTTGTGAACTGGTCACCTACAAAATCTTATATACTCCACACATAAACATGCACCCAAAAAAGAGGAAGAGGAACATCGTTAGTAGAAGAAAGTAAGGGTAATAGATGGCAGCACCAGGCGCCTAACTGGTGATTTCCCCTTTGATGGCAATACCAAGTCGCAGAACTTGCAGCAGCGGCAAGGCTAGAGGCCAAGAGGAATCTGAGATGGGGATTTTTTTTTGAGCTGTGAGATGGGGATTTGATCAGGAGTGCGCAAGTGTGGCAAAGCAAAGTGGAGGCATGTCAAAGGAGTCACGATCGTGGACTGCTACAATTCCATCTTCAGTTTCTTGTGCAGTTATGGTTGAGCAATAGTGGACAAGGCGTTGAGGAATTGGAACAGAACAGAACAGTGGTAGGAAAGATAATGAATGGATGTGACTGCATGTAGGCTCATAGTTCGGTGAGCTTGCTGGCTTAGATCGACCAAAAAAGACTACAGCCCAATCAAATCGGGAGAAGAGGCTTGGAAAGTAGGAAAAGAAAAATAATTTGAAAAAGCTGATGTGGCACAGTGATGAGGTGGATAGACTGCATGTCAAGAAAAATATGATAGTGGGATGAACTATTTAGATATTACTAACACATATGCCCATGCGTTGCAACGGGAGAAAATAAATAGTTGTATAATCAGATTTAACCAAAATATATAGCATATGCATGTATTGCAACAAAGACCAAAAAATCAAGATTTCATATGGTATTTAAGAGTTTACCTGTGATGCTGCACTATTGAGTTGTAGCTCTCATTTCGCCACTTCTCCATCTTCACTTTGCCGTGAGAGTGTTGGACAACCATGCAACAATCAAAATGCAACGCTAATCATCAAAAGATAAAAAATAAAACAATTTAGATATGTATGTGGAACAAAGCTACTGAGTTGCAGCTCTCATTTCACCACTTCTGCCATCTTCACTTTGATGTGGAACTGTTGGGCAACCATGCAACGTTAATCATCAAAAGATAAAAATAAAAAAATTAGATATGAACGTGGAACAAAGCTATACAATTTTCACCTGATACAAAATCCAAAATAGAAAAAACCATATGAAAATTGATCAAAATTTTATTATTGGATTTGAATGTTAACAAACTACTTTGGTTTCCTTGGAATTTTTTCTTTCTTTCGAAGTATAAAATTACTTAATGTCTTTGAACCCGATAAATATTTACAAAGTAAAGTGACCATCATGACCATGGTTTTGGGTACCGCATGAGAAAAACGGATACCGGGCGGTTACCAAGATTCTCATTGCCCCACGGAAAACACGTACCCCGAGCAAAAAATTCCGAAAATTTTGAATTTTTACGTGCAAAGTATACTACAATAGCATGATATCTCTATAATATAACCAAACGTTGCTGTGGCGTGGTGGTTGCCACCTATTTCCCTCGTTGTGAGGACGCTGTTCGGGTTCCCTCTTTTGCGCAACTTTTTTTTGTTTATTTTTCAGAATATGTATGTGATAAAAAAGAAACTACAAAGTATATACTACAGTAGTACCGGCACGAATCAAACTCGTGACCTCCTCGCTCAGCGCGGGAACAATGTTCCGCTGCGATGCTATCAACTTTGTGCTCAACATGGGTTCAAGTCTTATCTATATCTAGCTTAAAAGAATTTGAATTCAACATTCAGTTTTATATTTCGTCCGAAATATGTTCGGTATTTCTCGGTAACCATGGTAACCGAGTATCTCGCCACCCCCCCCCCCCCCCCCCCACGAGAAAATTCGTCCGTTCGAAATCCAAAACCTTGATCATGACTACAAAAAGCACTTACTAAGGATGTGAATATTAATTCTAGCAATTGACGGTAACACACATGTTACTACAACGAATACTTTAAGATATAGTTTTCATATATACTTATTTAAATTCTAGAAGAACACAGATATATTTTCTCGGTTTTCTTAAAGTATGATAGACGTTAATAAATATTAAGAATGAATTAAATGCTAACATATACAGCAGCACCAAATCTGTGCTGATACAACTTCTAGTTGGTATCTCTCTCTCTCCAGTCTAGTAGCAGCACCGAATCTGTGCTAACATATACATCTTGTAGTTGGTATCTCTCCCTCTCCAGTCTAGTAGCAGCGTCGAAGCGTCGAACAAGCAACACCAGCACAACCTAAGCCAGGTATATTTTCCCGTAAAAAAAGATATATTAGCCCACGTAAGGCCCAGCCAGCACTCGATCCCCATGACCACAATCCTAAGCTAGCTACCCCGCATCCCGATCCCCACTCTCCGCACCCCAGCGCGAACCCTCCATGCCTCCATCGTGATCGAATCGAACTCCGCATCCCTTCCTTGGTCTCCTCGCTGCTGCAGCCTTCCCCGCGACCGCGCCTCCCCCGTCAGCTTTAGCAGGCCACTCTCGAAAATCCTAAACTTACGAAAATCTGATACTGAATGGTTCTACGGACTCCTCTCTGACCAACTAATACTCATAATTTCAGCCGGTGGGACCTCCCTTCCCTAATCTTCTCCAACCACAACTTCACACGTGAGTCCGTGACAAAAAATCCGCAGGAATCTGTCCGTAAGTCTAGCATTTCTCGGCCACTCTAGTGAGCGCATCAGCTCCCTCCCGCGCCTTAGTGTGCTCTGTGTCTGTCCTCTTCGCCATTGTTTGGCTTAAGTTTGGGCAAGGCGAGTTGTGTGTCGGTGTTGCCTTGGTGGATATGGGTGTTAACCTTTTGGTGTAACACTTTGCTGAAAGGCGTTTGTCTTGTTCATCTTAGCTACTTCCTCCATTTTTATATACAAAGCCACAAAGTCAAATTACAGGTACCAATGTAAAATTTAATGCCTGCTTTGCAAGTCAGCTTTTCTTTTCGTATAATGGGGTCATTAATACCCCACATGCATGCAAGAAAACTGAATGGAGAAATAGCTGACTGTCATTATGATTGCATGCATGCAACTATTAAACAGGTTGCTAGTACGAGAAAATACCATTAATTTTGCCTCGATTACTGTTGATGGCCTTGTATAGATGCAAAACGTATATTTCATAGTGACCTTGTATATAAAAATGGAGGGAATACTTCTTCTATCTATACATGGTACGCATGTTTGTGCGTATTCGAAAGAAAAATTGTCGATTTCAGTAGATTGTACATTGAATTGTTGAGTATGACAGCTGAGCGGCCTCTGTTGATACGAAAATTCTTCCAAAATCTGGTAAGAAATTTCCATAGGACATATATTCAGCTCCTGAGAAGTACTTAAACATCAAAGGATTGCCTACTTTATATGTAAATATCTTACTCAGAAAAGTAGATCATGGAAGAGTCATCTGTACAGTCATTCTGAATATTATGTTACCCAAATTACAACTCACATTAGAAAAAAGCTGAACATCTGCAGCTTTCTTTCTGATATTGCAAAAGCAAATTAAGACAACATGCCTGCCGGTGTCCTGGAATTAGTAAGTCGTATCTAGAAAACCCAAAGTAAAACTGAAATATGTCAAATGACCTATATTTAGCGTGGTTTTACTAGAGAGAGTATCGTGTATGGCTCACACGGACTCCAGATGTGGCACCTCTTTGAAAATTTCATTGTATGAACGAGGATCCTACATTTTCTTTGATCCGAACGTTTGGTACACAATTTTGAAGGTTTCATCATAACAAAAATCGTCAGTCTTTATAAAGTAATTTGAACATTTTGTTGGTTGCTGGACAACTTTGTTCTCCAGTGTAGGTGGCGTATGTTTGTGCAAAATGATTATGTACGGACATCTGGTAACTTTATTCTTTTGTCAAGGTTGATTTACTTGGTGGAGAAAACTTCCATTTGCTCTAAACAAGTGAACATGACATGTGTGATGTTCCCAAAAAGGAGCTTTTGTGTGTTGGTTGGCAGCCCTAATGAACTTTAGACATGTATCTGAGGTTTCGTTGGCTGTAAATCAGTAGGGTCAACAATTTGAGTTTTAGCTTTCTACAAAAAAATTAAAACTTAACTACCGGTGCTTTCGGATTTAGAATATTCCTTTGGTTCGGGACGGATGGTGGTTATTTGCAGTGATTGGGATAAACACTGCCCATTGACTACACGTGAATTTACCAGTCTGCGGAAAGGAGTGGAAGTTCACAAAGTGCACGTGTATAAACCTTTCGTCCATCACCTTAGTGTTGACATGTAATAATTTTGTAAAGGTTACAATGATGCATCATTTAGAAGTAGCAGTTATTAAACAATCAAAGAATATGCTCCAAAGTGCACCCGATCGAATTCCTCAGCACGCCCATCCCTCTCCACCCGCAGCGCTCTCATCTTGTGCTAAATGGACCAAAATGATGTTTGGAATTGCTTATTGCTGCTGCAATTGTTATTCTAGGTTGGTTTGCTTGCTCCTGCAATTACTTAAGATTATTGATATTGCTAATTTTTCTGGTTCATAAACATAAATTTACTCCGAATAATACCGGCCCCGTGTCATGAGCTCATGCGCAATCCTCAAATGATCCATTTTTTCTCATGAGCGTCCATTGTACCACGACACAGTTTCTCAAATAGGCCAACCGTTGTTCATTGGAACCAATGTTTTCTCCTGTAGCAACGCACGAGCATTTGTGCTAGTTTATACGAATTCAAAAATAGGAGTACCAAATTTCAAATTTTTTGTCGACCGGCACAAGTAATGCAACATGCACGCCCGCAAAATAGATATTCAACATGTTGCATGGTACTTGTACTAGCACACTACTACATACTGCCTGCCTTGTATCAAAGCAACCGATGCCTCTGTTGCTACTACCGCATCATCAGAGTTTCTCATGGTTACCCTTGCTTGTGCGGTCCTGTTGGACAGGGTCGAGGAGCAAGAAGAAAGGCAAGGGCAAGAGATTGAACGGATTCGCGCCGGACTTCTTTGCAGATCTGTAGCTTTTGCATGGAAGGCAAGAGCAAGAAGAAAGGCCATGTTGTTGAAAGGCAATAGCAAGAAGAAAGGCAAGGGCAAGGGCTCTAGAACTTTGGATGTACGAGTGAATGACCATGTTGTTGATCTGGTCTAGCATAGGACGAGACGTGAGGTATTAGATTTCTTAGCCGCCATTTAAGAAGCACATATTTTTTCCGCCTCATGTCCTTTTCAATCTCAACAGACCTGACCGCTGGTGCCTAACTTCCGGAACAAATTTAGAACAACTCAACCACTCTTTCATTCCTCTGGGGTCCAAGTATCCAATCCAAGGCAGCATGGCGCTCTGATTGGTTCTATACACTGTGTATATATTCCCTAGTCGGGTGACCCCATACTCATTCTCATTGCAAGCGCCTCAAAGATATTGTACTCCACCATGATCCTGCAAGCAAGCAGAAGGCCAAGAATGCCAATGTATTCTCCCCTTCCTGTGTACGCTATTCTTTTGCTTCTTTCTTGGCCATTCAGTTCGGTGCCTATTTGCTCATCCGATAATCGGCTTGTCGCTGGCAAGCCGCTCTCCCCTGGCAGTGTCCTCGTCTCTCAAGATGGGGTGTTTGCCCTGGGATTCTTCTCCCCGTACAACTCCACTAAGAACCATCACTATGTTGGCATATGGTACAACGACATCCCGGAGCGCACGGTGGTATGGGTTTCTAACCGTGCGGCGCCGATCACCACTAACCTTTCCTCTGCAAATCTTGCCGTCACCGGCAGCTCCGACATAGTCTTGTCTGATAACAATGGTCGTGTCTTCTGGACAACGTACAACAGCATCAACATCAACTCCATCTCGGTGGAAGCAGTGTTGGACAACACTGGCAACTTCATCCTTAGATCATTAACTGATAGTACCATCCTATGGCAAAGCTTCGACCACCCTACCGACACTCTCCTACCCGGCATGAACCTCAGGCTCAGCCACAACACGCTTCCACTGCAGCACCTCGTCTCCTGGAAAGGCCTACATGACCCATCCCCCGGTGAGTTCTCCTACGGCGCAGACCCTAGCAGCCTCCTCCAGTGCTTCGTCTGGAATGGCTCGAGGCCACACCGGCGAAGCCCGGTGTGGACAAATTACCTCTATGTTGGTGGATTCAACGAGTCTACCATTTATATGGCCTTACATCACGCCGGTGACGAGGTGTACATGTCCTTCATCATGCCGATTGGCTACTTCGTCCTGCTGGTCAGGATGGAGATTGACTACTTGGGCAAGGTAAATCTACTAATCTGGGAGAGCAACATGTCTGCATGGAGAGCCCTGTATGCAGAGCCTCAACATGAGTGCAATATGTACGGCTACTGTGGTCTTTATGGTTACTGCGACAATACAGAAGTTGTCCCAGTTTGCAAGTGCCTTGAAGGTTTTGAGCCGAGGGATGGTGAAGGATGGATCGCCAATGGCTTCTCACATGGATGCCGCCAGAAGGAGGTGCAGAGGTGCACCCATGGAGACGGTTTCTTGGTCTTTCCAGGCATGAAGGTCCCTGACAAGTTCATACATGTCCCGAGCAGAAGCTTTGATGAGTGCACGGAGGAATGCAGAAGCAATTGCTCCTGTGTGGCATATGCTTATTCCAAGATGAGCAACATGGATATTGATGGGGATGACACAAGATGCCTGGTATGGATGGGAGATTTGATCGACATGGAGAACCACACTCAAGGAGGGGAGAACCTCTATGTTCGGACTAAAAGATTACAAGGTATGCATGATTAATTCCTTGTTCTCTTTCTCTGATTGCTTATGATATATCTAGTAACACAAAATATAGTAACACACTATGTAAAATATAGACATTTTCGTAAAAATGTTGTAAATTACAAACTTGGGAGATAAAAAAATATTTTCCGAATTACTACATTGTGTACACCGTTTTACTAGATTTTATATGTACCATTACTAGGGGGTGTAGAATAAGCTATTCTATACTCACGCTTAGGCCCTGTTTGGTTCGGCCATGGATTTCTAAAAGCAGCTGTGAAAAATCTGCTGTGGAAAATCTGATGTGAAAAATATGTAGGTCATTTGGCAAACCAGCTGATACAGCTTTTTCAGATTTTGGCCCATAGCGGAATTAGGGCATCTCCAGCCGTTGGTCCCCCAGGGGGCGCCTAAAATCGCCGCCTGGGGGTGATCCGGCGCAAAAATTGGGCCTAGGGGCGAGTTGGTCCCCAGCCGCCGGCCCCAGGGCCGCCCCCAGGCACGTTTGAAAATAAAAGAAGTTCGGCGAAGTTCGGCTTAAACACGATAAATTTCGGCCAAACATGATAAATTTCGGCCAAACACGATAAATTTCGGCCCATTTCGGCGAAGCTCGCGGATTTTCATTACATAGCACATATACATAAATTAATCTAAAGGAAAAACTGGCTGAAGTCGCCGCCGTCGCCACCATCGTTGTCGTCGGCCTTCTCCTCCTTGACACGGGCGCCCCTGCTGGACCCCTGCCCGGCGTCGCCATGGCGGACTAGTGGCGGCGCATCGTCGTCGTCTTCGTCGCTGTCGTAGATGACGACGACTCCGCCTTCGTCGCGGCCGCGTCGACGCTCCGCAAAGCGAAGCAGGGCGGCGCACTGGCGCTCCTTCGCCTTCTCCAGGCGCTCCTTCTCCATCGCTATGGAGTCCCTGCGCGCCCATTCCAGGGCCGCGCCGTCGTCGTCGAGCTCCGTCGTCACCGGCGCGGCCGGCTCCTTCTTCACCGGCGCGAGCCCCGGCTCCGTCTTTGTCTTGACGAAGTGCGGAGGAGGAGCCGACGAGTAGGCGCGCCGGCCGCCCTCGTTGATGACGATGCCGGCGCTGCGAGTGCGCCGGCCGAGCGGCGTCTCCGCCGCGGGCTCGGCCTTGACGCCGAGCAGGGCTGGAGTGCCGGAGGAGTGCGATGAAGATCGGGAGGAGGAAGAAGAGGAGGAGGACCCGAACCTCCTAGGCGCCCATGGCCCGGCGCGTCGGTGCTGCGCCGGGGCGGCCGCCCTCGCCGGGTACGCCAACAGCGGGTCGTTGCCGCCCTCGAGGTACGTCAGCACGCCCTCGAGTGTGCGGCCGGGGACACCCCACCACAGGTGGCGCCCCTCGCTGTTCTGTCGGCCGCCGTCCACCGGCGCGCCGTTAGTGGACGCCAAGCGCTGCTACTGGCGGCGCTCGAAATACGCCGCCCAAGCCGCGTGGTTGTCGGCGACGTACTGGGGGAGGGAGAGTTGGGCATCGGTGAGGGAGGCGCGCACGACCTAGACTTCCTCGGTGAAGTACTTCGGCTTCGCCATGGCGTCGGGCAAAGGGGGAATGGGCACTCCCCCGACGCTGAGTCTCCACCCCGTCGGTCCGGCGCGCATGTCCGGCGGCGCCGGGATTTTCGCCTGGAACAGGAGCCAGGACTCCTGTTCGCGGAGCGAACGGCGACCGAAGCCGTTGGCCACCGCCTCATCTCTGGGGAAGCGTTCCGCCATGGCGACGGGCTCGAGAGAGGTAGAGAGATAGAGGGAGGGGCTGGGCGGCGGCGCTCGGGAGAGGTAGGGAGAGGGAGGGGCTGGGCGGCGGCGATGGGCGGGGTTGGTGTGGGCACATGCGAGTGCAGGCCACCGGCTATATAGCCGCGCCGCACCCGTGTGTATGCGTGCGAGGAAGGGGAGGCGTCGGCGCGCCGTCCCGTGACGCGCCGCCCGTGAGGAATCAATGGCAAGGCTGACCGGCGGCAGCCTTGCCATTGATTCCCCGTGGGAACCGAGGCCGTTGGGGGAAGACGAGGCGCCGTGTCGCTGACGCGGCTGGCCCGCGGCTTTTTCGCGCCAAAACAGCTCGCCCCGGCGGCCCCGGGCGCCCCCCAGCGCGCCGGGTTCGGCCTGGGTCCGCCGGCGCTGTTTTCGGCCTAGGTCGGCAAAAATCGGGCTCCTGGTGGCGCGGCTGGGCCGTTTTTTGGCGCCGACGCGAAAAAATCGCCTGGGGAAGCCTTCCTGGGGGCGCGGCTGGAGATGCCCTTAGATTTTGGAAAGCACGTTCTGGGCTACTTTCGCTTTTGGTTCAGATTTTGGGAGTGGATTTCTGGAATCGGATTTTGCTGGGTTCGCCCTTTGGTTCAGATTCCGCTGCGATCCGTCGATAAAAGCTGAACCAAACAAGGCCTTAGAATATATATATATATATATATACATATATATACATATATATACATATATACATATATATATATATATATATATATATATATACATATATATATAGGGAAAATTCATCCTACCACCCGGTGGTAGTTACCCCACATGTCTCATATACTACCATGTGGTATTATATATACTATTTTATTATTTTAAATATGTTCATATACTATATCTAAGATATTTCAAAGCAAGTTACATGAAAAAATTGCATATGAACTCATAGTTTTTGTTATATTTGTAAAATACGTACATATTTGTACGTAAAAATAAGCATACTCAAAAAGTGATACATACTACCTAAAAATTAGTATATATACTACCTGATTATTGTTATATACTACATACGACACGTACATACTCTCGGTTCCGACAGATACTACATACAACATACAAAACGCAAGTGGTGGTAACTACCACTGCTTGTAGGAAACTATATATATATATATATATATATATATATATATATATATATATATATATATATATATATATATATATATATTCTTTTCCTCTAAAGAGTGAAATTCCAGAAAGGAGTCCACTATGAATGTGGTGATTAGCACTAACAAACTTTGGTGATTCTCGTTATATTATTTGTTGTGCAGGCAACATGAGAAAGATCAAAATCCTAGAAATTGTATTACCAGTTGTTTCAAGTTTTCTGATACTCATATGCGTGGTGCCTATTTGGATCTATGGCTCTAGAGGTATGAAACTTTTTCTTTAGTTATAATTTAATCTTATCTCCAGTCCCAAGAAACTGAAGAGATGGTGCACACAGTCCTGACAGGCAATCAAGGAAGCATGGTTGTCCGGGAAAGGATGATGCGACGAGATACAGAAAATTATAATGAGGTTGCTGATAGTTACACAGAGTTTCCCATTTTGAACTTCATGGCACTTGCTGCTGCGACAAATAATTTCTCTGAATCCAACATTCTTGGCAAAGGAGGGTTTGGCAACGTTTATAAGGTAAGAAATATTTTTACTGATAGTTAGATCTTTTTTTGCAAGGGAAACAGTTAGATAATTAATATTAGAAGATCTAACTTTCTTGACTCAATAATACCTCATGTTTCAGGGAACGTTCGAAGATGGTAAGGAAATTGCTGTGAAAAGGCTTCGTGTTGGTTCTGTCCAAGGGGCTGTGGAGTTCAAAAATGAAATAGCTCTGACTTCTAGGTTGCAGCATAGAAACTTGGTCAAACTTATGGGCTGCAGTATTTATGAAGACGAAAAGCTTTTGATTTATGAATACCTACCTAACCGAAGTTTGGATTACTTCATTTTCAGTACGTTCTCTACTCACCTGTTGCAAAATCTCTATTTTCGGTCAAACATCACTGACAAGATGATTCGTCTAACTTTATCCCTGATAGATGATACAAGAAAATCACTACTCAATTGGCCAACAAGATTTAAGATAATCATTGGAGTAGCTAGGGGACTTCTTTATCTCCACCAAGATTCCAGATTGGTTATGATTCATAGAGATCTCAAAGCAGGCAACATATTGTTGGATGCTGAGATGAACCCGAAAATATCTGATTTTGGTACAGCTAGGGTCTTTGGTGTGAACGAACACGAACAACATACCAATCAAGTTGTTGGAACATTGTGAGTAGTGTGGAATTTCATTTATGGGATCTCTTAACTTTTGTGCTTCAATTGGATGATAAGTTTCAATTTACCATGGTTAATTGTCAAACCAGCGGATACATGTCGCCTGAATACGCAATGGAAGGCATAATCTCCGTCAAATCCGATGTTTACAGCTTTGGGGTATTAATTCTAGAGATTGTGAGTGGCATGAAGACCGGCACCACAACCCCAAAGAGCTCATGTGCATGCACTCATAACCTTATAAATTATGTGAGTGTATTTTACTTTATCTAGTGATTATGGTTGTGTGCATCTTTCGATACAGAGGCTGCGGGTTATCCTCCTTTTCTAAAAAAACTTTATTCAGTGATTAGAATTTGTTCAACTGATATGAAGGTGGTACTATGTCGTGGACTTAGTTAATGACATGATTGGTTTGATGCAGGCGTGGAGCTTAAGGAAGGATGGGAAATTGATGGATCTAATCGAGTCATCTATCATCGAGGATTGCTCTCTCGCTGAAGCTCTACGATGCATCCATGTCGGACTCTTGTCGGTGCAGCATGACCCGGACGCTCGCCCTCTCATGTCTTGGGTGGTAGCAAGCCTGGATAACAAAGGCATTGAGCTCGCGCAGCCGAAAGAACCTATGTGCTTTACACATCGTAAATACGGAGCCGGGGAAAGCCATGTACATGACATGAGCCTCGAAAACCTTAAGGGGTGCTAGAAAACCATTGGTCCTGTCTTGTCCTTGTGACACTAATGTCTTCATATAAATAACTGCTCATTTCTATTCTACACTGGATGCGCTCTGTCACCGCCAGGATTGTAATTATGCTTGTAATATGTACTACGTTTGTAATTCTAATGTGTAATATTATCCGAAGTTCTTTTACAGTGCATCTAAACAATATGAGCCGTTCATTTCCAGTCATTCAATGGACTAAGTAATACTCCATTCGTTTTGTTTTAGTCTACATATAAGATCTGGTCAAAGTCAAACTTTGTCAACTTTGACGAAGTTCATAGAAAAAATACCAAGATTCACAATATGAAATCAATATTGTTAGATGCATCATGAAATTAATTTTCATACCATATAGCTTTGGTATTGTAGATATTGATATTTTTTCCAACAAAGTTGGCCAAACTTTACAAAATTTGACTTTGACCAAATCTTGTATGCAGATTAAAAAGAAACGGAGAGAGTACTACTTGAAAATATCAGTAGTATGAAGCCATTACGTTTTCTTCTCCTCTCTGCTCGGATGTGATCCATATTTCCAGGGGAGATTTGACAGGAAATTTGCACGAACCTAGAGCTAGCCTCCCAGATTGATCGATCATGTCGACATGCACTTCTACGCCTCCTTTTCGAAGCGAGCCGATGTTGTAGCGCCATCGCTTTCGACATCAATGATGGCGACACGCTCGAGAAGGTCCACCATGTTGATGTCCATTCAGCCATGCCATGTGCACGGTCGTTGGATGATAACCCACAAGTATAGGGGATCGCAACAATTTTCAAGGATAGAGTATTCAACCCAAATTTATTGATTCGACACAAGGGAAGCCAAAGAATATTCTCAAGTATTAGCAGCTGAGTTGTCAATTGAACCACATCTGAAAGACTTAATATCTGCAGCAAAGTATTTAGTAGCAAAGTAGTATGGAAGTAACGGTAATGATGGCAAAAGTAACAGTAGTAGTTTTGTAGCAATCGTAACAGTGGCAATGGAGAAGTAACTTAGTAAAGATCAATATGAAACGAGCTCGTAGGCAATAGATCAATGATGAATAATTATGTCGGATGACATTCATCATGCAACAGTTATAACATAGGGTGACACATAACTAGTTCCAATTCATCAATATAATGTAGGCATGTATTCCGAATATAATCATACGTGCTTATAGAAAAGAACTTGCATGACATCTTTTGTCCTACCCTCCCGTGGTAGCGGGGTCCTATTGGAAACTAAGGTATATTAAGGCCTCATTTTAATAGAGAACCGGACAAAGCATTAGCATGTAGTGAATACATGATCTCCTCAAACTACGGTCATCACCGGGAAGTGTCCCGACTATTGTCACTCCGGGGTTGCCGGATCGTAACGCGTAGTAGGTGACTATAACTTGCAAGATAGGATCAAGAACACAAATATATTCATGAAAACAAAATAGGTTCAGATCTGAAATCATGGTACTCGGGCCCTAGTGACAAGCATTAAGCATAACAAAGTCATAGCAACATCAATCTTAGAACATAGTGGATACTAGGGATCAAACCCTAACAAAATTGACCCGATTACATGGTAAATCTCATCCAACCCATCACCGTCCAGCAAGCCTACGATGGGATTACTCACGCACGGCGGCGAGTATCATGAAATTGGTGATGGAGGAAGGTTTGTGATGATGATGGCGATGATTTCCCCTCTCTGGAGCCCTAAACGGACTCCAGATCTGGCCTCCCGATGAAGAACATGGGGTGACGGCGGCTCCGTATCATAAAACGCGATGAATCCTTCTCTCTGATTTTTTTCTCCCTAAACATGAATATATAGAGTTGGAGTTGAGGTCGATGGAGCTTCATGGGACCCACAAGGTAGGGGGCGCGCCCTAGTGGGGGGGGGGGGCTCCACCCTTGTGGACAGCCGGTGGGTCCCCTTCTGTTGATTCTTTCGCCAATATTTTTTATATATTCCAAAAATATTCTCCGTGAAGTTTTATGTCATTCTAAGAACTTTTATTTCTGAACAAAAATAACACCAAGGCAATTCTACTGAAAACAGCATCACTCCAGATTAGTTCCGTTCAAATCATGCAAATTAGAGTCCAAAACAAGGACAAAAGAGTTCGGAAAAGTAGATACGATGGAGACGTATCAGCACCCAAAGCTTAACCCATTGCTTGTCCTCACGCAATTTAGTTGACAAACTGAAAGTGATAAAGAGAAACTTTTACAAGCTCTGTTTGATCTTGTTGTTGCAAATATGTAAAGCCAGCATCCAATTTTTCAGCAAAGATTATGAACTAACCATATTCACAATAACTAAGTCATCTCTGACTGCTCTTGTGACTCGAGATACTGGTATTCGTGAAGGTATGTCGCAACACATGTTTGCCGTAGTTTCGGAGCCTTTTATCTCTGAATGTTCTGCTTCTAGGAAGCGCAAGGGGAAGATGCAGGTCCCAGTTGACACTGCCAGCCTTTGGCGTAGTAACTGCTCCAACAAATATGATGGCTTTTGCGTCAGTTCCCTCTCTGAAGCTCGTCCCAGCAAGTCCAAAGTGAAGCCCCGGGTGACACCCTCTGCTTCTACAAACACTTGTACTATTGCTTTGGATATGCAGGGGCAAACTGATCCCGTTCCTCCACCCGCTGCCATCACCACCATGCAAGCTATTGGCACACAACTCTGTGTCATTCCAGAGGAGGAGCTCTCCATTGCATCACTCATGGATGACAAGACGTGCCCCTCTGCCTCGGCATAAGAGTTGAACTTTTCTTTATTTCAGTTAAATGGTACTTTTTCAAAACTAGAATGTCTTATGCTGAATATTCGTTGACTTAACTCCTCTAAAAACAATTAGGGTTGTCAAATGAAATTCGTGCTAGTGGATTCTCTATTATTTGCTTGCAAGAAATGAAAATGACAACATTTAATGCCTCCACTCTTAAGTTATTATGCCCTAAACGCTTCGACAAATACGCTTTCATCCCATCTATAAGCATATGGAGGGGCATTGTGATGATCTAGAATAGCAATATCTTAACTCGTATGGTGATTATTGAAGAACAATTCGCGTTAGGTATTGAATTTATCTCCACCCAAGATGCTCATCGATGCACATTGGTGAATATTTATGGCCCATGTCAAGGGGAACAACGGGATAATTTTACTAAGTGGTTATTTGACCTTGACATTCCCTCTTCTGGAGATTGGTTGCTTCTCAGAGATTTCAATTATATTCGAGCGCCTAAAAACCATAACTTACCTGGACGATACATACATGATTTGTTCACTTTTAACGGTTTTATAAGAGAACAAGAACTCACTGAGCTACCTATCAAGGGACGGGCTTATACATGGTCCAACATGCAGCAAAACCCTCTCCTCAAGCAACTTGACTGGTTCTGTACAAAGCTTAATTGGACCACCTCCTTCCCCAACACATGGTAAACCCCCTTGAACGTCCAGTATCTAATCACATACCTTGCTCGATTCATTCAGACCAAGATACCTAAAAGAAAAATATTCAGATTTGAAACATACTTGATCGCCCATCCAGGATTCATGGAAGTGGTGGATCAAGCTTGGAACGAGCCAATCAAACATGGTAAAAATAATAATGCAGCATCCATAATCTGTCAGAAATTCAAAGATGTACGTCAAGCATTAAGTCACTGGAGCAAGAAAATATCCCGATAAAAAGTGGCCATTGACAACATGAACAAAGCAATTATAGAACTAGATTCCACCGAAGACCGACGAATCCTAACCATATCTGAAGGTAAATTCCGGACTATTCTAAAACATCATCTCATCAGACTTCAACGTTATCAGATAGAATATTGGAAGAAAAGATGCACAACCCATGGGATTAAATTTGGCGACGAGAACACTAAACTTTTCCACACTGTTGCCACTGAGAGATACAGACGTAACTGCATTGCAACCCGGAAGACTGCTAGTCCTAGTTGATGACCATTCAGGAAAAGAATCTATCCTGTTTGAAGCATTTAAACTTTGCACCTGAAACTCTGGTGGCCGGAGCACCAGCAGCGAGAGCAGCGGACGGGATCACGGCAGTCGGAGATGCTGTGGTCACTGGCGAGGCACCGAAAGCATCTAGGTTTTTGTTTTCGAGAGTATCGGTGGTGGATGTGTTTGAGGCTGGCCATCGGGGGAGGGGCTGATTTATAGGCGGGGGAGGCCGGAGGGTGGGAGGGGTCGATTGCAGCGTCCTGAGATGGGGAGCTCAGCAAAACCTCCCGGTAGGAGCGCGGGGTCTGCAGCGGCGTGGAGACCGAAGAGCACGCAGGGGTGGCAGCGATGGCAGGAGCGAGGCACTGGTCTATGGCGATCTCGGGACGAAGCTGAGGGGACGGGGCGTTGTATAGGCTGACGAAGGTAGGGGAGGCAGGTGGTGGAGTAGACGTGATGATGGACGCATGCGTGTGCATGCATGCGTTGGATTGTGTGTGCGGTGTGAGCGAGCCGATGGGGGGGGGGGGGTTGGGTCCCGCAGGTCACCGGCGAGGGGGGGGGGGTTTGGGTCCGCAAGGGCGTGGCAAGATCGAGCAGACCCGAGGGCCGACCGGGGGGCGGCTGCAGCGACGGTAGTGGGACCGAGCAGTCAGCGATAGATAGCGAGCATGGTAGCGGGTGGTCTATCATCTTAGGGTTTAAAGAAATAGATAGGCCAGGGGGGAGGGATGGCGCAGTCCACACCCAGGTCTTGTTTTCTTTCCTTTGAAAGGTTGCGAGGAGGCGTGACGTGAGAGGCGAAGCTGGTCGAGCGGTCCACGTGTCCCAGGCCATCGAGTGGATTGTGGTCAACCGAGGTCGATGCAGGGGAATCCTGGCCTAGAACAGTGTGGTGAATCCCTGGGGTCAGATGGTGTAGATCTTGATCGTTTATTTTAGTTGACGGATGCGGTCCAAGCAAGGACGTGGAGTGGGTAGGCAGGACGGTTGAGGACGGGTCAATGGAGTCTGGTTCGAAAACAATAGGTAGGGGTACCGATTGCACTGTTTGTGATGTTTGGTCAAACGAGTCAAAGAGCAGAAGTTTGAAATTTGAAAACTCTAGTGGCGCGCAATGGAGAACTTCATCTCTGACCTTATCCGAGAACACATGCACAAGGAACAAGTTTGGTGCAATCGTGCGAGCGTGGAAAACACGTTGAAAGGAGAACTCGTGGTCTAAGGCATTATTAATCAGTGTTTCATTAGCGCATACCGACTCAGAACAGAAGACAATCCAAATAGGTGTGGTTGGTTTATGCGAGAGGCATGAAGTGGATGTGGTGACAAGGCAGTGGTACTTAGAGAAAATCAGCTTATTAAACGAGATCCCAGGATGGAACCGTCGTACCTTTGCATGCAATCGCGAGTGGCTGAGTGTTGGTGTAGACACAGGAGTCACAAGTGGCAGATGACCATTGGCGATGGCGGGCCCCCCATGCATGGAGGACATGCACGGTGGAGAGCCTGGGGACGGATCGACCGCGAGCGGAGGAGGCGCATCCGCAAGCAGGAGCGGCGAGGCCACCGGAGCAGAGGGCAAGACAGGCGACGCAAGGGGCGCGACGGTGATGATGGCGAACATACAAGGGGCAATGCTCGGCGAGCAGGCGGCCATGAGCGTAGCGACGTGGGAAGAAGAGACCGACGTTGCGAATGCAGCGTTTGAAAGGCGCATGATGGAAATGGCTCGTGGAGGGCCACCAAAACGGAACGAGAGCAGCATTACGACAAGCGGTTCGTCAACCATAAAGTCAGCCTTGTGGACGAAGAAGATAATTCTGGTGGAGGGGGCGGAGGGTTGGGGAGAGATGAAGATGTTGGAGGAGAAGAGCTCGAAAATTTTGCGTGAAAAGTCGACGCCGGGCGTGAGAGCGAACCCGAGCTGAGAACGCAAAAAGGCATCCGCATGGCCAAGGCGGTCGCCGATGTTCAGGTTTGCTTTGTGTTTAGTGGATGGTGGATGAGAGTGTTGCGGCTGCGGTGGCAGAAATGGCAGAAACTGGATAGTGTGGGTGGAAGCAACGAGCATGGGTTCGGCGAGGAGAGCGCGAACTATGTGCGTGTCCGAGACAGAGATGCGGAAGAGATCAACTTTTTCTAGAACGAAGGCTCAAGGAGAGCCCGACTTTGAATTAACAAAGCCATCAACCGGCCAGGATTACACAAGGCCACCAAGCAAGAGTGATCGAAAGATACAAGGGAGCGGACAGAGCAGCTTACAACGCAACGCGTACTACTGCACACATAGAAATACACATGAAAGACCTGCAAGTAATGTCGAAGCCCACTGCACATCGGCACCACGAGTAAGGGAGCAGAGTAGCGTCAAGGATCAGCCAAAGGCCTGCAAGAAGCTGCGCGCAGCTGGATCGTGGGATTGGGATCACGAAACCTATCTTCCAACGCCGAAGGAGATCCCAATCCTCTCGCCTAGGCTCGAAGGCACCGCACCGTCGGGTCGTTGGGCGCTCACCCGAGAGCAAGAGCAGGTGCCGGTCGAAACCCAGAGCAGGCATAGCTCACAGTCCTCACCACGCCGAAGGCACACCAGTAGTTGCACTGCCATCTGCCCGGGGCCACCGAGAGCAGAAGGAAAACCACTGGGAGGGTTGTTGAAGAAACAAGATGCAAAGACCCAAGGAGCTTGGGAAGCCTCTGCTTGGACTCGCAGCCAATGAGCGCTCTCCTACCTCGGCACCACTCACCCGGAGAACCAGACAAACCCAAGGCGGCGCCTCCAAGGAGGGAACAACGTGCAGGACACCGCCACCGCCCAACCCGAGACGAGTTTTGGGCTTTCACCCGGGATCTGGGATGGGGATGGATACAAGAGACCTCAGCGGTGCCTCGAAGGAGAAAAGGCGATGCGCGCACGCGCCCTCACCGCCGTGGTCAGAGATCCGACCAAGGGTTTCCCCCGGACTCGAGATATGCCACCGGCACCCCGCCAGCACCGGAACTGGCAGCAAAAGCTGCAGATCCGACACAACCGGAGGGGAGGAGTGAGCAGAGGAGGACGGACAGCTCGACCTTCAGATCTGGAGCGGAAGAAGACCGCGCCACGACCACCACCCGCCAGATCCGCGCCGCCCGAGCAGCTGAGGACGCCGGCCGTCACATCCCGCGCACGCCGCCTCGCCGTCCGGGGCCGCCGCCCCGGTGACCGGGGTCCTTCGCGCGGGAACGAAGCGACGAGAGGCCTCGCCGCCACCTTCATCGGCAGCCGCCGGGGATTGCCAGGCGTCCCTCAGGTGGCGGCGACGGGAGGAGATGTAGGGAGGGGTGGCGGCGGCGGGGGGAAGCCCTACTCGCCCCCGGGTCGCCCGCTGGGGACGACACGGGAGCCGCGGGGGGGGGGGGGGGGGAGTGGAAGAGATCAGCTTGGAGGCGAGTCACCTGGAATGCAGGAGCGTTGCCGCCAAGACAAGCTTGCATGAGAATGGCAACCAGCTCCTCGTCGAGGTTGAGTGAGGAATGGTGGACTTGCACCGAGGGGAAGCATGGTGGGTCGTGGCGGCGCGGGTTGATATGCTTGGAGAGGCAGCGCCATACCTGCTCTTGGAAGTCGTCTCCCATGGCGTCACCGACTCCAAGGGCCACCCGCAAGGCCCTGGAAGTGGGGGAGTCGTGCCACGAGATGGGGTTATGGAAGGTGGCCGCAGTAGGGAGTTCGTGTGGTGGGAGGACGGCGGCCGGATTTGGTGGTGTTGGGGGGGGGGGGGGGGGGGCTGAGGGGCCGGAGGGGAGGAGAGGAGGAGGGAGAGCCATCCCACTGCTGGGGATTCAAAGATTGATTCCCATCTTTAGTAGTAAGTTATCTAATTCATTGAATGGTAATAGACTTAGATACGAAATCTCTTCCTCTGCAGCTGCATGAAACAAAAATGCAAAATTGCTAGTTAGATATTTGCAGAAATATCTAATGATTTTTTCTATTGCCAACCCGTGTAGGAGCTTCAGAAAAGATGCAGTGGGAAATTAGCTGTTCTTGCTCTCCTAACTATCCGTGTAGGTGCTTCAGAAAAGACACATAGTGGGAAGCTATCTCCTCTTGTTCAAGTATCAGCAGAAAGCAAAATTAAAACATGTAAAGGTAAAGGGCAGTAATTTTGGCACAGTAGAAAGCTGAAGACCTGTATGAGATGCTCCATAGCAGCATGTAGAAAATCAGTTCAGAAAATTTCATTCCCATTTTTCAGATTAGATGTGTAGATGTTGTGAACTGGTCACCTACAAAATCTTATATACTCCACACATAAACATGCACCCAAAAAAGAGGAAGAGGAACATCGTTAGTAGAAGAAAGTAAGGGTAATAGATGGCAGCACCAGGCGCCTAACTGGTGGTTTCCCCTTTGATGGCAATACCAAGTCGTAGAACTTGCAGCAGCGGCAAGGCTAGAGGCCAAGAGGAATCTGAGATGGGGATTTTTTTTTGAGCTGTGAGATGGGGATTTGATCAGGAGTGCGCAAGTGTGGCAAAGCAAAGTGGAGGCATGTCCAAGGAGTCACGATCGTGGATTGCTACAATTCCATCTTCAGTTTCTTGTGCAGTTATGGTTGAGCAATAGTGGACAAGGCGTTGAGGAATTGGAACAGAACAGAACAGTGGTAGGAAAGATAATGAATGGATGTGACTGCATGTAGGCTCATAGTTCGGTGAGCTTGCTGGCTTAGATCGACCAAAAAAGACTACAGCCCAATCAAATCGGGAGAAGAGGCTTGGAAAGTAGGAAAAGAAAAATAATTTGAAAAAGCTGATGTGGCACAGTGATGAGGTGGATAGACTGCATGTCAAGAAAAATATGATAGTGGGGATGAACTATTTAGATATTACTAACACATATGCCCATGCGTTGCAACGGGAGAAAATAAATAGTTGTATAATCAGATTTAACCAAAATATATAGCATATGCATGTATTGCAACAAAGACCAAAAAATCAAGATTTCATATGGTATTTAAGAGTTTACCTGTGATGCTGCACTATTGAGTTGTAGCTCTCATTTCGCCACTTCTCCATCTTCACTTTGCCGTGAGAGTGTTGGACAACCATGCAACAATCAAAATGCAACGCTAATCATCAAAAGATAAAAAAAAAACAATTTAGATATGTATGTGGAACAAAGCTACTGAGTTGCAGCTCTCATTTCACCACTTCTGCCATCTTCACTTTGATGTGGAACTGTTGGGCAACCATGCAACGTTAATCATCAAAAGATAAAAATAAAAAAAATTAGATATAAACGTGGAACAAAGCTATACAATTTTCACCTGATACAAAATCCAAAATAGAAAAACCCATATGAAAATTGATCAAAATTTTATTATTGGATTTGAATGTTAACAAACTACTTTGGTTTCCTTGGAATTTTTTCTTTCTTTCGAAGTATAAAATTACTTAATGTCTTTGAACCCGATAAATATTTACAAAGTAAAGTGACCATCATGACCATGGTTTTGGGTACCGCACGAGAAAAACGGATACCGGGCGGTTACCAAGATTCTCGTTGCCCCACGGAAAATACGTACCCCGAGCAAAAAATTCCGAAAATTTTGAATTTTTACGTGCAAAGTATACTACAATAGCATGATATCTCTATAATATAACCAAACGTTGCTGTGGCGTGGTGGTTGCCACCTATTTCCCTCGTTGTGAGGACGCTGTTTGGGTTCCCTCTTTTGCGCAACTTTTTTTTGTTTATTTTTCAGAATATGTATGTGATAAAAAAGAAACTACAAAGTATATACTACAGTAGTACCGGCACGAATCAAACTCGTGACCTCGTCGCTCAGCGCGGGAACAATGTTCCGCTGCGATGCTATCAACTTTGTGCTCAACATGAGTTCAAGTCTTATCTATATCTAGCTTAAAAGAATTTGAATTCAACATTCAGTTTATATTTCGTCCCGAAATATGTTCGGTATTTCTCGGTAACCATGGTAACCGAGTATCTCGCCACCCCCCCCCCCCCCCCCCCCCCACGAGAAAATTCGTCCGTTCGAAATCCAAAACCTTGATCATGACTACGAAAAGCACTTACTAAGGATGTGAATATTAATTCTAGCAATTGACGGTAACACACATGTTACTACAACGAATACTTTAAGATATAGTTTTCATATATACTTATTTAAATTCTAGAAGAACACAGATATATTTTCTCGGTTTTCTTAAAGTATGATAGACATTAATAAATATTAAAAATGAATTAAATGCTAACATATACAGCAGCACCAAATCTGTGCTGATACAACTTCTAGTTGGTATCTCTCTCTCTCCAGTCTAGTAGCAGCACCGAATCTGTGCTAACATATACATCTTGTAGTTGGTATCTCTCCCTCTCCAGTCTAGTAGCAGGGTCGAAGCGTCGAACAAGCAACACCAGCACAACCTAAGCCAGGTATATTTTCCCGTAAAAAAAGATATATTAGCCCACGTAAGGCCCAGCCAGCACTCGATCCCCATGACCACAATCCTAAGCTAGCTACCCCGCATCCCGATCCCCACTCTCCGCACCCCAGCGCGAACCCTCCATGCCTCCATCGTGATCGAATCGAACTCCGCATCCCTTCCTTGGTCTCCTCGCTGCTGCAGCCTTCCCCGCGACCGTGCCTCCCCCGTCAGCTTTAGCAGGCCACTCTCGAAAATCCTAAACTTACGAAAATCTGATACTGAATGGTTCTACGGACTCCTCTCTGACCAACCAATACTCGTAATTTCAGCTGGTGGGACCTCCCTTCCCTAATCTTCTCCAACCACAACTTCACACGTGAGTCCGTGACAAAAAATCTGCAGGAATCTGTCCGTAAGTCTAGCATTTCTCGGCCACTCTAGTGAGCGCATCAGCTCCCTCCCGCGCCTTAGTGTGCTCTGTGTCTGTCCTCTTCGCCATTGTTTGGCTTAAGTTTGGGCAAGGCGAGTTGTGTGTCGGTGTTGCCTTGGTGGATATGGGTGTTAACCTTTTGGATTAACACTTTGCTGAAAGGCGTTTGTATTGTTCATCTTAGATACTTCCTTCATTTTTATATACAAAGCCACAAAGTCAAATTACAGGTACCAATGTAAAATTTAATGCCTGCTTTGCAAGTCAGCTTTTCTTTTCGTATAATGGGGTCATTAATACCCCACATGCATGCAAGAAAACTGAATGGAGAAATAGCTGAATGTCATTATGATTGCATGCATGCAACTATTAAACAGGTTGCTAGTACGAGAAAATACCATTAATTTTGCCTCGATTACTGTTGATGGCCTTGTATAAATGCAAAACGTATATTTCATAGTGAACTTGTATATAAAAATGGAGGGAATACTTCTTCTATCTATACATGGTACGCATGTTTGTGCGTATTCGAGAAAAAAATTGTCAATTTCAGTAGTTTGTACATTGAATTGTTGAGTATGACAGCTGAGCGGCCTCTGTTGATACGAAAATTCTTCCAAAATCTGGTAAGAAATTTCCATAGGACATATATTCAGCTCCTGAGAAGTACTTAAACATCAAAGGATTGCCTACTTTATATGTAAATATCTTACTCAGAAAAGTAGATCATGGAAGAGTCATCTGTACAGTCATTCTGAATATTATGTTACCCAAATTACAACTCACATTAGAAAAAAGCTGAACATCTGCAGCTTTCTTTCTGATATTGCAAAAGCAAATTAAGACAACATGCCTGCCGGTGTCCTGGAATTAGTAAGTCGTATCTAGAAAACCCAAAGTAAAACTGAAATATGTCAAATGACCTATATTTAGCGTGGTTTTACTAGAGAGAGTATCGTGTATGGCTCACACGGACTCTAGATGTGGCACCTCTTTGAAAATTTCATTGTATGAACGAGGATCCTACATTTTCTTTGATCCGAACGTTTGGTACACAATTTTGAAGGTTTCATCATAACAAAAATCGTCAGTCTTTATAAAGTAATCTGAAAATTTTGTTGGTTGCTGGACAACTTTGTTCTCCAGTGTAGGTGGCGTATGTTTGTGCAAAATGATTATGTAAGGATCTGGTAACTTTATTCTTTTGTCAAGGTTGATTTACTTGGTGGAGAAAACTTCCATTTGCTCTAAACAAGTGAACATGACATGTGTGATGTTCCCAAAAAGGAGCTTTTGTGTGTTGGCTGGCAGCCCTAATGAACTTTAGACATGTATCTGAGGTTTCGTTGGCTGTAAACCAGTAGGGTCAACAATTTGAGTTTTAGCTTTCTACAAAAAAATTAAAACTTAACTACTGGTGCTTTCGGATTTAGAATATTCCTTTGGTTTGGGACGGATGGTGGTTATTTGCAGTGATTGGGATAAACACTGCCCATTGACTACACGTGAATTTACCAGTCTGCGGAAAGGAGTGGAAGTTCACAAAGTGCACGTGTATAAACCTTTCGTCCATCACCTTAGTGTTGACATGTAATAATTTTGTAAAGGTTACAATGATGCATCATTTAGAAGTAGCAGTTATTAAACAATCAAAGAATATGCTCCAAAGTGCACCCGATCGAATTCCTCAGCACGCCCATCCCTCTCCACCCGCAGCGCTCTCATCTTCTGCTAAATGGACCAAAATGATGTTTGGAATTGCTTATTGCTGCTGCAATTGTTATTCTAGTTTGGTTTGCTTGCTCCTGCAATTACTTAAGATTATTGATATTGCTAATTTTTCTGGTTCATAAACATAAATTTACTCCGAATAATACCGGCCCCGTGTCATGAGCTCATGCGCAATCCTCAAATGATCCATTTTTTCTCATGAGCGTCCATTGTACCACGACACAGTTTCTCAAATAGGCCAACCGTTGTTCATTGGAACCAATGTTTTCTCCTGTAGCAACGCACGAGCATTTGTGCTAGTTTATACGAATTCAAAAATAGGAGTACCAAATTTCAAATTTTTTGTCGACCGGCACAAGTAATGCAACATGCACGCCCGCAAAATAGATATTCAACATGTTGCATGGTACTTGTACTAGCACACTACTACATACTGCCTGCCTTGTATCAAAGCAACCGATGCCTCTGTTGCTACTACCGCATCATCAGAGTTTCTCATGGTTACCCTTGCTTGTGCGGTCCTGTTGGACAGGGTCGAGGAGCAAGAAGAAAGGCAAGGGCAAGAGATTGAACGGATTCGCGCCGGACTTCTTTGCAGATCTGTAGCTTTTGCATGGAAGGCAAGAGCAAGAAGAAAGGCCATGTTGTTGAAAGGCAATAGCAAGAAGAAAGGCAAGGGCAAGGGCTCTAGAACTTTGGATGTACGAGTGAATGACCATGTTGTTGATCTGGTCTAGCATAGGACGAGACGTGAGGTATTAGATTTCTTAGCCGCCATTTAAGAAGCACATATTTTTTCCGCCTCATGTCCTTTTCAATCTCAACAGACCTGACCGCTGGTGCCTAACTTCCGGAACAAATTTAGAACAACTCAACCACTCTTTCATTCCTCTGGGGTCCAAGTATCCAATCCAAGGCAGCATGGCGCTCTGATTGGTTCTATACACTGTGTATATATTCCCTAGTCGGGTGACCCCATACTCATTCTCATTGCAAGCGCCTCAAAGATATTGTACTCCACCATGATCCTGCAAGCAAGCAGAAGGCCAAGAATGCCAATGTATTCTCCCCTTCCTGTGTACGCTATTCTTTTGCTTCTTTCTTGGCCATTCAGTTCGGTGCCTATTTGCTCATCCGATAATCGGCTTGTCGCTGGCAAGCCGCTCTCCCCTGGCAGTGTCCTCGTCTCTCAAGATGGGGTGTTTGCCCTGGGATTCTTCTCCCCGTACAACTCCACTAAGAACCATCACTATGTTGGCATATGGTACAACGACATCCCGGAGCGCACGGTGGTATGGGTTTCTAACCGTGCGGCGCCGATCACCACTAACCTTTCCTCTGCAAATCTTGCCGTCACCGGCAGCTCCGACATAGTCTTGTCTGATAACAATGGTCGTGTCTTCTGGACAACGTACAACAGCATCAACATCAACTCCATCTCGGTGGAAGCAGTGTTGGACAACACTGGCAACTTCATCCTTAGATCATTAACTGATAGTACCATCCTATGGCAAAGCTTCGACCACCCTACCGACACTCTCCTACCCGGCATGAACCTCAGGCTCAGCCACAACACGCTTCCACTGCAGCACCTCGTCTCCTGGAAAGGCCTACATGACCCATCCCCCGGTGAGTTCTCCTACGGCGCAGACCCTAGCAGCCTCCTCCAGTGCTTCGTCTGGAATGGCTCGAGGCCACACCGGCGAAGCCCGGTGTGGACAAATTACCTCTATGTTGGTGGATTCAACGAGTCTACCATTTATATGGCCTTACATCACGCCGGTGACGAGGTGTACATGTCCTTCATCATGCCGATTGGCTACTTCGTCCTGCTGGTCAGGATGGAGATTGACTACTTGGGCAAGGTAAATCTACTAATCTGGGAGAGCAACATGTCTGCATGGAGAGCCCTGTATGCAGAGCCTCAACATGAGTGCAATATGTACGGCTACTGTGGTCTTTATGGTTACTGCGACAATACAGAAGTTGTCCCAGTTTGCAAGTGCCTTGAAGGTTTTGAGCCGAGGGATGGTGAAGGATGGATCGCCGATGGCTTCTCACATGGATGCCGCCAGAAGGAGGTGCAGAGGTGCACCCATGGAGACGGTTTCTTGGTCTTTCCAGGCATGAAGGTCCCTGACAAGTTCATACATGTCCCGAGCAGAAGCTTTGATGAGTGCACGGAGGAATGCAGAAGCAATTGCTCCTGTGTGGCATATGCTTATTCCAAGATGAGCAACATGGATATTGATGGGGATGACACAAGATGCCTGGTATGGATGGGAGATTTGATCGACATGGAGAACCACACTCAAGGAGGGGAGAACCTCTATGTTCGGACTAAAAGATTACAAGGTATGCATGATTAATTCCTTGTTCTCTTTCTCTGATTGCTTATGATATATCTAGTAACACAAAATATAGTAACACACTATGTAAAATATAGACATTTTCGTAAAAATGTTGTAAATTACAAACTTGGGAGATAAAAAAATATTTTCCGAATTACTACATTGTGTACACCGTTTTACTAGATTTTATATGTACCATTACTAGGGGGTGTAGAATAAGCTATTCTATACTCACGCTTAGGCCCTGTTTGGTTCGGCCATGGATTTCTAAAAGCAGCTGTGAAAAATCTGCTGTGGAAAATCTGATGTGAAAAATATGTAGGTCATTTGGCAAACCAGCTGATACAGCTTTTTCAGATTTTGGCCCATAGCGGAATTAGGGCATCTCCAGCCGTTGGCCCCCCAGGGGGCGCCTAAAATCGCCGCCTGGGGGTGAGCCGGCGCAAAAATTGGGCCTGGGGGCGAGTTGGTCCCCAGCCGCCGGCCCCAGGGCCGCCCCCAGGCACGTTTGAAAATAAAAGAAGTTCGGCGAAGTTCGGCTTAAACACGATAAATTTCGGCCAAACATGATAAATTTCGGCCAAACACGATAAATTTCGGCACATTTCGACGAAGTTCGCGGATTTTCATTACATAGCACATATACATAAACTAATCTAAAGGAAAAACTGGCTGAAGTCGCCGCCGTCGCCGCCATCGTCGTCGTCGGCCTTCTCCTCCTTGACACGGGCGCCCCTGCTGGACCCCTGCCCGGCGTCGCCATGGCGGACTGGTGGCGGCGCATCGTCGTCGTCTTCGTCGCTGTCGTAGATGACGACGACTCCGCCTTCGTCGCGGCCGCGTCGACGCTCCACAAAGCGAAGCAGGGCGGCGCACTGGCGCTCCTTCGCCTTCTCCAGGCGCTCCTTCTCCATCGCTATGGAGTCCCTGCGCGCCCATTCCAGGGCCGCGCCGTCGTCGTCGAGCTCCGTTGTCACCGGCGCGGCCGGCTCCTTCTTCACCGGCGCGAGCCCCGGCTCCGTCTTCACCGGCGCGAGCTCCGGCTCCATTTTTGGCTTGACGAAGTGCGGAGGAGGAGCCGACGAGTAGGCGCGCCGGCCGCCCTCGTTGATGACGATGCCGGCGCTGCGAGTGCGCCGGCCGAGCGGCGTCTCCGCCGCGGGCTCGGCTTTGACGCCGAGCAGGGCTGGAGTGCCGGAGGAGTGCGATGAAGATCGGGAGGAGGAAGAAGAGGAGGAGGACCCGAACCTCCTAGGCGCCCATGGCCCGGCGCGTCGGTGCTGCGCCGGGGCGGCCGCCCTCGCCGGGTACGCCAACAGCGGGTCGTTGCCGCCCTCGAGGTACGTCAGCACGCCCTCAAGTGTGCGGCCGGGGACGCCCCACCACAGGTGGCGCCCCTCGTTGTTCTGCCGGCCGCCGTCCACCGGCGCGCCGTTAGTGGACGCCAAGCGCTGCTACTGGCGGCGCTCGAAATACGCCACCCAACCCGCGTGGTTGTCGGCGGCGTACTGGGGGAGGGAGAGTTGGGCATCGGTGAGGGAGGCGCGGACGACCTCGACTTCCTCGGCGAAGTACTTCGGCTTCGCCATGGCGTCGGGCAAAGGGGGAATGGGCACTCCCCCGGCGCTGAGTCTCCACCCCGTCGGTCTGGCGCGCATGTCCGGCGGTGCCGGGATTTTCGCCTGGAACAGGACCCAGGACTCCTGTTCGCGGAGCGAACTGCGGCCGAAGCCGTTGGCCACCGCCTCATCTCCGGGGAAGCGTTCCGCCATGGCGACGGGCTCGAGAGAGGTAGAGAGATAGAGGGAGGGGCTGGGCGGCGGCGCTCGGGAGAGGTAGGGAGAGGGAGGGGCTGGGCGGCGGCGAGGGGCGGGGTTGGTGTGGGCACATGCGAGTGCAGGCCACCGGCTATATAGCCGCGCCGCACCCGTGTGTATGCGTGCGAGGAAGGGGAGGCGTCGGCGCGCCGTCCCGTGACGCGCCGCCCGTGAGGAATCAATGGCAAGGCTGACCGGCGGCAGCCTTGCCATTGATTCCCCGCGGGAACCGAGGCCGTTGGGGGAAGACGAGGCGCCGTGTCGCTGACGCGGCTGGCCCGCGGCTTTTTTGCGCCAAAACAGCTCGCCCCGGCGGCCCCGGGCGCCCCCCAGCGCGCCGGGTTCGGCCTGGGTCCGCCGGCGCTGTTTTCGGCCTAGGCCGGCGAAAATCGGGCTCCTGGTGGCGCGGCTGGGCCGTTTTTTGGCGCCGACGCGAAAAAATCGCCTGGGGAAGCCTTCCTGGGGGCGCGGCTGGAGATGCCCTTAGATTTTGGAAAGCACGTTCTGGGCTACTTTCGCTTTTGGTTCAGATTTTGGGAGTGGATTTCTGGAATCGGATTTTGCTGGGTTCGCCCTTTGGTTCAGATTCCGCTGCGATCCGTCGATAAAAGCTGAACCAAACAAGGCCTTAGAATACATATATATACATATATATACATATATACATATATATATATATACATATATATAGGGAAAATCCATCCTACCACCCGGTGGTAGTTACCCCACATGTCTCATATACTACCATGTGGTATTATATATACTATTTTATTATTTTAAATATGTTGATATACTATATCTAAGATATTTCAAAGCAAGTTACATGAAAAAATTGCATATAAGCCTATAGTTTTTGTTATATTTGTAAAATACGTACATATTTGTACGTAAAAATAAGCATACTCAAAAAGTGATACATACTACCTAAAAATTAGTATATATACTACCTGATTATTGTTATATACTACATACGACACGTACATACTCTCGGTTCCGACAGATACTACATACAACATACAAAACGCAAGTGGTGGTAACTACCACTGCTTGTAGGAAACTATATATATATATATATATATATATATATATATATATATATATATATATATATATATATATATATATATATATTCTTTTCCTCTAAAGAGTGAAATTCCAGAAAGGAGTCCACTATGAATGTGGTGATTAGCACTAACAAACTTTGGTGATTCTCGTTATATTATTTGTTGTGCAGGCAACATGAGAAAGATCAAAATCCTAGAAATTGTATTACCAGTTGTTTCAAGTTTTCTGATACTCATATGCGTGGTGCCTATTTGGATCTATGGCTCTAGAGGTATGAAACTTTTTCTTTAGTTATAATTTAATCTTATCTCCAGTCCCAAGAAACTGAAGAGATGGTGCACACAGTCCTGACAGGCAATCAAGGAAGCATGGTTGTCTGGGAAAGGATGATGCGACGAGATACAGAAAATTATAATGAGGTTGCTGATAGTTACACAGAGTTTCCCATTTTGAACTTCATGGCACTTGTTGCTGCGACAAATAATTTCTCTGAATCCAACATTCTTGGCAAAGGAGGGTTTGGCAACGTTTATAAGGTAAGAAATATTTTTACTGATAGTTAGATCTTTTTTTGCAAGGGAAACAGTTAGATAATTAATATTAGAAGATCTAACTTTCTTGACTCAATAATACCTCATGTTTCAGGGAACGTTCGAAGATGGTAAGGAAATTGCTGTGAAAAGGCTTCGTGTTGGTTCTGTCCAAGGGGCTGTGGAGTTCAAAAATGAAATAGCTCTGACTTCTAGGTTGCAGCATAGAAACTTGGTCAAACTTATGGGCTGCAGTATTTATGAAGACGAAAAGCTTTTGATTTATGAATACCTACCTAACCGAAGTTTGGATTACTTCATTTTCAGTACATTCTCTACTCACCTGTTGCAAAATCTCTATTTTCGGTCAAACATCACCGACAAGATGATTCGTCTAACTTTATCCCTGATAGATGATACAAGAAAATCACTACTCAATTGGCCAACAAGATTTAAGATAATCATTGGAGTAGCTAGGGGACTTCTTTATCTCCACCAAGATTCCAGATTGGTTATGATTCATAGTGATCTCAAAGCAGGCAACATATTGTTGGATGCTGAGATGAACCCGAAAATATCTGATTTTGGTACAGCTAGGGTCTTTGGTGTGAACGAACACGAACAACGTACCAATCAAGTTGTTGGAACATTGTGAGTAGTGTGGAATTTCATTTATGGGATCTCTTAACTTTTGTGCTTCAATTGGATGATAAGTTTCAATTTACCATGGTTAATTGTCAAACCAGCGGATACATGTCGCCTGAATACGCAATGGAAGGCATAATCTCCGTCAAATCCGATGTTTACAGCTTTGGGGTATTAATTCTAGAGATTGTGAGTGGCATGAAGACCGGCACCACAACCCCAAAGAGCTCATGTGCATGCACTCATAACCTTATAAATTATGTGAGTGTATTTTACTTTATCTAGTGATTATGGTTGTGTGCATCTTTCGATACAGAGGCTGCGGGTTATCCTCCTTTTCTAAAAAAACTTTATTCAGTGATTAGAATTTGTTCAACTGATATGAAGGTGGTACTATGTCGTGGACTTAATTAATGACATGATTGGTTTGATGCAGGCGTGGAGCTTAAGGAAGGATGGGAAATTGATGGATCTAATCGAGTCATCTATCATCGAGGATTGCTCTCTCGCTGAAGCTCTACGATGCATCCATGTTGGACTCTTGTCGGTGCAGGATGACCCGGACGCTCGCCCTCTCATGTCTTGGGTGGTAGCAAGCCTGGATAACAAAGGCATTGAGCTCGCGCAGCCGAAAGAACCTATGTGCTTTACACATCGTAAATACGGAGCCGGGGAAAGCCATGTACATGACATGAGCCTCGAAAACCTTAAGGGGTGCTAGAAAACCATTGGTCCTGTCTTGTCCTTGTGACACTAATGTCTTCATATAAATAACTGCTCATTTCTATTCTACACTGGATGCGCTCTGTCACCGCCAGGATTGTAATTATGCTTGTAATATGTACTACGTTTGTAATTCTAATGTGTAATATTATCCGGAGTTCTTTTACAGTGCATCTAAACAATATGAGCCGTTCATTTCCAGTCATTCAATGGACTAACTAATACTCCATTCGTTTTGTTTTAGTCTACATATAAGATCTGGTCAAAGTCAAACTTTGTCAACTTTGACGAAGTTCATAGAAAAAAATACCAAGATTCACAATATGAAATCAATATTGTTAGATGCATCATGAAATTAATTTTCATACCATATAGCTTTGGTATTGTAGATATTGATATTTTTTCCAACAAAGTTGGTCAAACTTTACAAAATTTGACTTTGACCAAATCTTATATGCAGATTAAAAAGAAACGGAGAGAGTACTACTAGAAAATATCAGTAGTATGAAGCCATTACGTTTTCTTCTCCTCTCTGCTCGGATGTGATCCATATTTCCAGGGGAGATTTGACAGGAAATTTGCACGAACCTAGAGCTAGCCTCCCAGATTGATCGATCATGTCGACATGCACTTCTACGCCTCCTTTTCGAAGCGAGCCGATGTTGTAGCGCCATCGCCTTCGACATCAATGATGGCGACACGCTCGAGAAGGTCCACCATGTTGATGTCCATTCAGCCATGCCATGTGCACGGTCGTTGGATGATAACCCACAAGTATAGGGGATCGCAACAATTTTCAAGGGTAGAGTATTCAACCCAAATTTATTGATTCGACACAAGGGAAGCCAAAGAATATTCTCAAGTATTAGCAGTTGAGTTGTCAATTGAACCACATCTGAAAGACTTAATATCTGCAGCAAAGTATTTAGTAGCAAAGTAGTATGGAAGTAACGGTAATGATGGCAAAAGTAACAGTAGTAGTTTTGTAGCAATCGTAACAGTGGC
Organism: Triticum aestivum; assembly: GCF_018294505.1. Taxonomy (NCBI): domain Eukaryota; kingdom Viridiplantae; phylum Streptophyta; class Magnoliopsida; order Poales; family Poaceae; genus Triticum; species Triticum aestivum. The sequence continues at coordinate 696,689,448 of NC_057806.1, forward strand.
AATGGAGAAGTAACTTAGTAAAGATCAATATGAAACGAGCTCGTAGGCAATAGATCAATGATGAATAATTATGTCGGATGACATTCATCATGCAACAGTTATAACATAGGGTGACACATAACTAGTTCCAATTCATCAATATAATGTAGGCATGTATTCCGAATATAATCATACGTGCTTATAGAAAAGAACTTGCATGACATCTTTTGTCCTACCCTCCCGTGGTAGCGGGGTCCTATTGGAAACTAAGGTATATTAAGGCCTCATTTTAATAGAGAACCGGACAAAGCATTAGCATGTAGTGAATACATGATCTCCTCAAACTACGGTCATCACCGGGAAGTGTCCCGACTATTGTCACTCCGGGGTTGCCGGATCGTAACACGTAGTAGGTGACTATAACTTGCAAGATAGGATCAAGAACACAAATATATTCATGAAAACAAAATAGGTTCAGATCTGAAATCATGGTACTCGGGCCCTAGTGACAAGCATTAAGCATAACAAAGTCATAGCAACATCAATCTTAGAACATAGTGGATACTAGGGATCAAACCCTAACAAAATCGACCCGATTACATGGTAAATCTCATCCAACCCATCACCGTCCAGCAAGCCTACGATGGGATTACTCACGCACGGCGGCGAGTATCATGAAATTGGTGATGGAGGAAGGTTTGTGATGATGATGGCGATGATTTCCCCTCTCTGGAGCCCTAAACGGACTCCAGATCTGGCCTCCCGATGAAGAACATGGGGTGACGGCGGCTCCGTATCATAAAACGCGATGAATCCTTCTCTCTGATTTTTTTCTCCCTAAACATGAATATATAGAGTTGGAGTTGAGGTCGATGGAGCTTCATGGGACCCACAAGGTAGGGGGCGCGCCCTAGTGGGGGGGGGGGCTCCACCCTTGTGGACAGCCGGTGGGTCCCCTTCTTTTGATTCTTTCGCCAATATTTTTTATATATTCCAAAAATATTCTCCGTGAAGTTTTATGTCATTCTAAGAACTTTTATTTCTGAACAAAAATAACACCAAGGCAATTCTACTGAAAACAGCATCACTCCAGATTAGTTCCGTTCAAATCATGCAAATTAGAGTCCAAAACAAGGACAAAAGAGTTTGGAAAAGTAGATACGATGGAGACGTATCAGCACCCAAAGCTTAACCCATTGCTTGTCCTCACGCAATTTAGTTGACAAACTGAAAGTGATAAAGAGAAACTTTTACAAGCTCTGTTTGATCTTGTTGTTGCAAATATGTAAAGCCAGCATCCAATTTTTCAACAAAGATTATGAACTAACCATATTCACAATAACTGAGTCATCTCTGACTGCTCTTGTGACTCGAGATACTGGTATTCGTGAAGGTATGTCGCAACACATGTTTGCCGTAGTTTCGGAGCCTTTTATCTCTGAATGTTCTGCTTCTAGGAAGCGCAAGGGGAAGATGCAGGTCCCAGTTGACACTGCCAGCCTTTGGCGTAGTAACTGCTCCAACAAATATGATGGCTTTCGCGTCAGTTCCCTCTCTGAAGCTCGTCCCAGCAAGTCCAAAGTGAAGCCCCGGGTGACACCCTCTGCTTCTACAAACACTTGTACTGTTGCTTTGGATATGCAGGGGCAAACTGATCCCGTTCCTCCACCCGCTGCCATCACCACCATGCAAGCTATTGGCACACAACTCTGTGTCATTCCAGAGGAGGAGCTCTCCATTGCATCACTCATGGATGACAAGACGTGCCCCTCTACCTCGGCTTAAGAGTTGAACTTTTCTTTATTTCAGTTAAATGGTACTTTTTCAAAACTAGAATGTCTTATGCTGGAATATTCGTTGACTTAACTCCTCTAAAAACAATTAGGGTTGTCAAATGCAATCCGTGCTAGTGGATTCTCTATTATTTGCTTGCAAGAAATGAAAATGACAACATTTAATGCCTCCACTCTTAAGTTATTATGACCTAAACGCTTCGACAAATACGCTTTCATCCCATCTATAGGCATATGGAGGGGCATTGTGATGATCTAGAATAGCAATATCTTAACTCGTATGGTGATTATTGAAGAACAATTCGCTTTAGGTATTGAATTTATCTCCACCCAAGATGCTCATCGATGCACATTGGTGAATATTTGTGGCCCATGTCAAGGGGAACAACGGGATAATTTTACTAAGTGGTTATTTGACCTTGACATTCCCTCTTCTGGAGATTGGTTGCTTCTCAGAGATTTCAATTATATTCGAGCGCCTAAAAACCATAACTTACCTGGACGATACATACATGATTTGTTCACTTTTAACGGTTTTATAAGAGAACAAGAACTCACTGAGCTACCTATCAAGGGACGGGCTTATACATGGTCCAACATGCAGCAAAACCCTCTCCTCAAGCAACTTGACTGGTTCTGTACAAAGCTTAATTGGACCACCTCCTTCCCCAACACATGGTAAACCCCCTTGAACGTCCAGTATCTAATCACATACCTTGCTTGATTCATTCAGACCAAGATACCTAAAAGAAAAATATTCAGATTTGAAACATACTTGATCGCCCATCCAGGATTCATGGAAGTGGTGGATCAAGCTTGGAACGAGCCAATCAAACATGGTAAAAATAATAATGCAGCATCCATAATCTGTCAGAAATTCAAAGATGTACGTCAAGCATTAAGTCACTGGAGCAAGAAAATATCCCGATAAAAAGTGGCCATTGACAACATGAACAAAGCAATTATAGAACTAGATTCCACCGAAGACCGACGAATCCTAACCATATCTGAAGGTAAATTCCGGACTATTCTAAAACATCATCTCATCAGACTTCAACATTATCAGATAGAATATTGGAAGAAAAGATGCACTACCCATGGGATTAAATTTGGCGACGAGAACACTAAACTTTTCCACACTGTTGCCACTGAGAGATACAGACGTAACTGCATTGCAACCCGGAAGACTGCTAGTCCTAGTTGATGACCATTCAGGAAAAGAATCTATCCTGTTTGAAGCATTTAAGCTTTGCACCTGAAACTCCGGTGGCCGGAGCACCAGCAGCGAGAGCAGCGGACGGGATCACGGCAGTCGGAGATGCTGTGGTCACTGGCGAGGCACCGAAAGCATCTAGGTTTTTGTTTTCGAGAGTATCGGTGGTGGATGTGTTTGAGGCTGGCCATCGGGGGAGGGGCTGATTTATAGGCGGGGGAGGCCGGAGGGTGGGAGGGGTCGATTGCAGCGTCCTGAGATGGGGAGCTCAGCAAAACCTCCCGGTAGGAGCGCGGGGTCTGCAGCAGCGTGGAGACCGAAGAGCACGCAGGGGTGGCAGCGATGGCAGGAGCGAGGCACTGGTCTATGGCGATCTCGGGACGAAGCTGAGGGAACGGGGCGTTGTATAGGCTGACGAAGGTAGGGGAGGCAGGTGGTGGAGTAGACGTGATGATGGATGCATGCGTGTGCATGCATGTGTTGGATTGTGTGTGCGGTGTGAGCGAGCCGATTGGGGGGGGGGGTTGGGTCCCGCAGGTCACCGGCGAGGGGGGGGGGTTTGGGTCTGCAAGGGCGTTGGCAAGATCGAGCAGACCCGAGGGCCGACCGGGGGGCGGCTGCAGCGACGGTAGTGGGACCGAGCAGTCAGCGATAGATAGCGAGCATGGTAGCGGGTGGTCTATCATCTTAGGGTTTAAAGAAATAGATAGGCCAGGGGGGAGGGATGGCGCAGTCCACACCCAGGTCTTGTTTTCTTTCCTTTGAAAGGTTGCGAGGAGGCGTGACGTGAGAGGCGAAGCTGGTCGAGCGGTCCACGTGTCCCAGGCCATCGAGTGGATTGTGGTCAACCGAGGTCGATGCAGGGGAATCCTGGCCTAGAACAGTGTGGTGAATCCCTGGGGTCAGATGGTGTAGATCTTGATCGTTTATTTTAGTTGACGGATGCGGTCCAAGCAAGGACGTGGAGTGGGTAGGCAGGACGGTTGAGGACGGGTCAATGGAGTCTGGTTCGAAAACAATAGGTAGGGGTACCGATTGCACTGTTTGTGATGTTTGGTCAAACGAGTCAAAGAGCAGAAGTTTGAAATTTGAAAACTCTAGTGGCGCGCAACGGAGAACTTCATCTCTGACCTTATCTGAGAACACATGCACAAGGAACAAGTTTGGTGCAATCGTGCGAGCGTGGAAAACACGTTGAAAGGAGAACTGGTGGTCTAAGGCATTATTAATCAGTGTTTCATTAGCGCATACCGACTCAGAACAGAAGACAATCCAAATAGGTGTGGTTGGTTTATGCGAGAGGCATGAAGTGGATGTGGTGACAAGGCAGTGGTACTTAGAGAAAATCAGCTTATTAAACGAGATCCCAGGATGGAACCGTCGTACCTTTGCATGCAATCGCGAGTGGCTGAGTGTTGGTGTAGACACAGGAGTCACAAGTGGCAGATGACCATTGGCGATGGCGGGCCCCCCATGCATGGAGGACATGCACGGTGGAGAGCCTGGGGACGGATCGACCGCGAGCGGAGGAGGCGCATCCGCAAGCAGGGGCGGCGAGGCCACCGGAGCAGAGGGCAAGACAGGCGATGCAAGCGGCGCGACGGTGATGGTGGCGAACATACGAGGGGCAATGCTCGGCGAGCAGGCGGCCATGAGCGTAGCGACGTGGGAAGAAGAGACCGACGTTGCGAATGCAGCGTTTGAAAGGCGCATGATGGAAATGGCTCGTGGAGGGCCACCAAAACGGAACGAGAGCAGCATTACGACAAGCGGTTCATCAACCATAAAGTCAGCCTTGTGGACGAAGAAGATAATTCTGGTGGAGGGGGCGGAGGGTTGGGGAGAGATGAAGATGTTGGAGGAGAAGAGCTCGAAAATTTTGCGTGAAAAGTCGACGCCGGGCGTGAGAGCGAACCCGAGCTGAGAACGCAAAAAGGCATCCGCATGGCCAAGGCGGTCTCCGATGTTCAGGTTTGCTTTGTGTTTAGTGGATGGTGGATGAGAGTGTTGCGGCTGCGGTGGCAGAAATGGCAGAAACTGGATAGTGTGGGTGGAAGCAACGAGCATGGGTTCGGCGAGGAGAGCGCGAACTATGTGCGTGTCCGAGACAGAGATGCGGAAGAGATCAACTTTTTCTAGAAAGAAGGCTCAAGGAGAGCCCGAGTTTGAATTAACAAAGCCATCAACCGGCCAGGATTACACAAGGCCACCAAGCAAGAGTGACCGAAAGATACAAGGGAGCGGACAGAGCAGTTTACAACGCAACGCATACTACTGCACACATAGAAATACACATGAAAGACCTGCAAGTAATGTCGAAGCCCACTGCACATCGGCACCACGAGTAAGGGAGCAGAGTAGCGTCAAGGATCAGCCAAAGGCCTGCAAGAAGCTGCGCGCAGCCGGATCGTGGGATTGGGATCACGAAACCTGTCTTCCAACGCCGAAGGAGATCCCAATCCTCTCGCCTAGGCTCGAGGGCGCCGCACCGTCGGGTCGTTGGGCGCTCACCCGAGAGCAAGAACAGGTGCCGGTCGAAACCCAGAGCAGGCATAGCTCACAGTCCTCACCATGCCGAAGGCACACCAGTAGCTGCACTGCCATCTGCCCGGGGCCACCGAGAGCAGAAGGAAAACCACTGGGAGGATTGTTGAAGAAACAAGCTGCAAAGACCCAAGGAGCTTGGGAAGCCTCTGCTTGGACTCGCAGCCGATGAGCGCTCTCCTACCTCGGCACCACTCACCCGGAGAACCAGACAAACCCAAGGCGGCGCCTCCAAGGAGGGAACGACGTGCAGGACGCCGCCACCGCCCAACCCGAGAAAAGTTTTGGGCTTTCACCCGGGATCTGGGATGGGGATGGATACAGGAGACCTCATCGGTGCCTCGAAGGAGAAAAGGCGATGCGCACACGCGCCCTCACCGCCGTGGTCAGAGATCCGACCAAGGGTTTCCCCCGGACTCGAGATATGCCACCGGCACCCCGCCAGCACCGGAACTGGCAGCAAAAGCTGCAGATCGGACACAACCGGAGGGGAGGAGTGAGCAGAGGAGGACGGACAGCTCGACCTTCAGATCTGGAGCGGAAGAAGACCGCGCCACGACCACCACCCGCCGGATCCGCGCCGCCCGAGCAGCTGAGGACGCCGGCCGTCACATCCTGCGCACGCCGCCTGTCGCAGAGGCTGCGCCGCCTCGCCGTCCGGGGCCGCCGCCCCGGTGACCGGGGTCCTTCACGCGGGAACGAAGCGACGAGAGGCCTCGCCGCCACCTTCATCGGCAGCCGCCGGGGATTGCCAGGCGTCCCTCAGGTGGCGGCGACGGGAGGAGATGTAGGAGGGGTGGCGGCGTCGGGGGGAAGCCCTACTCGCCCCCGGGTCGCCCGCTGGGGACGACACGGGAGCCGCGGGGGGGGGGGGGGGGGGGGAGTGGAAGAGATCAGCTTGGAGGCGAGTCACCTGGAATGCAGGAGCGTTGCCGCCAAGACAAGCTTGCATGAGAATGGCAACCAGCTCCTCGTCGAGGTTGAGTGAGGAATGGTGGACTTGCACCGAGGGGAAGCATGGTGGGTCGTGGCGGCGCGGGTTGATATGCTTGGAGAGGCAGCGCCATACCTGCTCTTGGAAGTCGTCTCCCATGGCGTCACCGACTCCAAGGGCCACCCGCAAGGCCCTGGAAGTGGGGGAGTCGTGCCACGAGATGGGGTTATGGAAGGTGGCCGCAGTAGGGAGTTCGTGTGGTGGGAGGACGGCGGCCGGATTTGGTGGTGTTGGGGGGGGGGGGGGGGGGGGCTGAGGGGCCGGAGGGGAGGAGAGGAGGAGGGAGAGCCATCCCACTGCTGGGGATTCAAAGATTGATTCCCATCTTTAGTAGTAAGTTATCTAATTCATTGAATGGTAATAGACTTAGATACGAAATCTCTTCCTCTGCAGCTGCATGAAACAAAAATGCAAAATTGCTAGTTAGATATTTGCAGAAATATCTAATGATTTTTTCTATTGCCAACCCGTGTAGGAGCTTCAGAAAAGATGCAGTGGGAAATTAGCTGTTCTTGCTCTCCTAACTATCCGTGTAGGTGCTTCAGAAAAGACACATAGTGGGAAGCTATCTCCTCTTGTTCAAGTATCAGCAGAAAGCAAAATTAAAACATGTAAAGGTAAAGGGCAGTAATTTTGGCACAGTAGAAAGCTGAAGACCTGTATGAGATGCTCCATAGCAGCATGTAGAAAATCAGTTCAGAAAATTTCATTCCCATTTTTCAGATTAGATGTGTAGATGTTGTGAACTGGTCACCTACAAAATCTTATATACTCCACACATAAACATGCACCCAAAAAAGAGGAAGAGGAACATCCTTAGTAGAAGAAAGTAAGGGTAATAGATGGCAGCACCAGGCGCCTAACTGGTGGTTTCCCCTTTGATGGCAATACCAAGTCGTAAAACTTGCAGCAGCGGCAAGGCTAGAGGCCAAGAGGAATCTGAGATGGGGATTTTTTTTTTTTTTGAGCTGTGAGATGGGGATTTGATCAGGAGTGCGCAAGTGTGGCAAAGCAAAGTGGAGGCATGTCAAAGGAGTCACGATCGTGGACTGCTACAATTCCATCTTCAGTTTCTTGTGCAGTTATGGTTGAGCAATAGTGGACAAGGCGTTGAGGAATTGGAACAGAACAGAACAGTGGTAGGAAAGATAATGAATGGATGTGACTGTATGTAGGCTCATAGTTCGGTGAGCTTGCTGGCTTAGATCGACCAAAAAAGACTACAGCCCAATCAAATCGGGAGAAGAGGCTTGGAAAGTAGGAAAAGAAAAATAATTTGAAAAAGCTGATGTGGCACAGTGATGAGGTGGATAGACTGCATGTCAAGAAAAATATGATAGTGGGGATGAACTATTTAGATATTACTAACACATATGCCCATGCGTTGCAACGGGAGAAAATAAATAGTTGTATAATCAGATTTAACCAAAATATATAGCATATGCATGTATTGCAACAAAGACCAAAAAATCAAGATTTCATATGGTATTTAAGAGTTTACCTGTGATGCTGCACTATTGAGTTGTAGCTCTCATTTCGCCACTTCTCCATCTTCACTTTGCCGTGAGAGTGTTGGACAACCATGCAACAATCAAAATGCAACGCTAATCATCAAAAGATAAAAAATAAAACAATTTAGATATGTATGTGGAACAAAGCTACTGAGTTGCAGCTCTCATTTCACCACTTCTGCCATCTTCACTTTGATGTGGAACTGTTGGGCAACCATGCAACGTTAATCATCAAAAGATAAAAATAAAAAAAATTAGATATGAACGTGGAACAAAGCTATACAATTTTCACCTGATACAAAATCCAAAATAGAAAAAACCATATGAAAATTGATCAAAATTTTATTATTGGATTTGAATGTTAACAAACTACTTTGGTTTCCTTGGAATTTTTTCTTTCTTTCGAAGTATAAAATTACTTAATGTCTTTGAACCCGATAAATATTTACAAAGTAAAGTGACCATCATGACCATGGTTTTGGGTACCGCACGAGAAAAACAGATACCGGACGGTTACCAAGATTCTCGTTGCCCCACGGAAAACACATACCCCGAGCAAAAAATTCCGAAAATTTTGAATTTTTACGTGCAAAGTATACTACAATAGCATGATATCTCTATAATATAACCAAACGTTGCTGTGGCGTGGTGGTTGCCACCTATTTCCCTCGTTGTGAGGACGCTGTTTGGGTTCCCTCTTTTGCGCAACTTTTTTTGTTTATTTTTCAGAATATGTATGTGATAAAAAAGAAACTACAAAGTATATACTACAGTAGTACCGGCACGAATCAAACTCGTGACCTCGTCGCTCAGCGCGGGAACAATGTTCCGCTGCGATGCTATCAACTTTGTGCTCAACATGGGTTCAAGTCCTATCTATATCTAGCTTAAAAGAATTTGAATTCAACATTCAGTTTTATATTTCGTCCGAAATATGTTCGGTATTTCTCGGTAACTATGGTAACCGAGTATCTCGCCACCCCCCCCCCCCCCCCCCCCCACGAGAAAATTCGTCCGTTCGAAATCCAAAACCTTGATCATGACTACAAAAAGCACTTACTAAGGATGTGAATATTAATTCTAGCAATTGACGGTAACACACATGTTACTACAACGAATACTTTAAGATATAGTTTTCATATATACTTATTTAAATTCTAGAAGAACACAGATATATTTTCTCGGTTTTCTTAAAGTATGATAGACATTAATAAATATTAAACATGAATTAAATGCTAACATATACAGCAGCACCAGATCTGTGCTGATACAACTTCTAGTTGGTATCTCTCTCTCTCCAGTCTAGTAGCAGCACCGAATCTGTGCTAACATATACATCTTGTAGTTGGTATCTCTCCCTCTCCAGTCTAGTAGCAGGGTCGAAGCGTCGAACAAGCAACACCAGCACAACCTAAGCCAGGTATATTTTCCCGTAAAAAAAGATATATTAGCCCACGTAAGGCCCAGCCAGCACTCGATCCCCATGACCACAATCCTAAGCTAGCTACCCCGCATCCCGATCCCCACTCTCCGCACCCCAGCGCGAACCCTCCATGCCTCCATCGTGATCGAATCGAACTCTGCATCCCTTCCTTGGTCCTCGCTGCTGCAGCCTTCCCCGCGACCGCGCCTCCCCCGTCAGCTTTAGCAGGCCACTCTCGAAAATCCTAAACTTACGAAAATCTGATACTGAATGGTTCTACGGACTCCTCTCTGACCAACCAATACTCGTAATTTCAGCTGGTGGGACCTCCCTTCCCTAATCTTCTCCAACCACAACTTCACACGTGAGTCCGTGACAAAAAATCCGCAGGAATCTGTCCGTAAGTCTAGCATCTCTCGGCCACTCTAGTGAGCGCATCAGCTCCCTCCCGCGCCTTAGTGTGCTCTGTGTCTGTCCTCTTCGCCATTGTTTGGCTTAAGTTTGGGCAAGGCGAGTTGTGTGTCGGTGTTGCCTTGGTGGATATGGGTGTTAACCTTTTGGATTAACACTTTGCTGAAAGGCGTTTGTATTGTTCATCTTAGATACTTCCTCCATTTTTATATACAAAGCCACAAAATCAAATTACAGGTACCAATGTAAAATTTAATGCCTGCTTTGCAAGTCAGCTTTTCTTTTCATATAATGGGGTCATTAATACCCCACATGCATGCAAGAAAACTGAATGGAGAAATAGCTGACTGTCATTATGATTGCATGCATGCAACTATTAAACAGGTTGCTAGTACGAGAAAATACCATTAATTTTGCCTCGATTACTGTTGATGGCCTTGTATAAATGCAAAACGTATATTTCATAGTGACCTTGTATATAAAAATGGAGGGAATACTTCTTCTATCTATACATGGTACGCATGTTTGTGCGTATTCGAGAAAAAAATTGTCGATTTCAGTAGTTTGTACATTGAATTGTTGAGTATGACAGCTGAGCGGCCTCTGTTGATACGAAAATTCTTCCAAAATCTGGTAAGAAATTTCCATAGGACATATATTCAGCTCCTGAGAAGTACTTAAACATCAAAGGATTGCCTACTTTATATGTAAATATCTTACTCAGAAAAGTAGATCATGGAAGAGTCATCTGTACAGTCATTCTGAATATTATGTTACCCAAATTACAACTCACATTAGAAAAAAGCTGAACATCTGCAGCTTTCTTTCTGATATTGCAAAAGCAAATTAAGACAACATGCCTGCCGGTGTCCTGGAATTAGTAAGTCGTATCTAGAAAACCCAAAGTAAAACTGAAATATGTCAAATGACCTATATTTAGCGTGGTTTTACTAGAGATAGTATCGTGTATGGCTCACACGGACTCCAGATGTGGCACCTCTTTGAAAATTTCATTTTATGAACGAGGATCCTACATTTTCTTTGATCCGAACGTTTGGTACACAATTTTGAAGGTTTCATCATAACAAAAATCGTCAGTCTTTATAAAGTAATTTGAACATTTTGTTGGTTGCTGGACAACTTTGTTCTCCAGTGTAGGTGGCGTATGTTTGTGCAAAATGATTATGTAAGGACATCTGGTAACTTTATTCTTTTGTCAAGGTTGATTTACTTGGTGGAGAAAACTTCCATTTGCTCTAAACAAGTGAACATGACATGTGTGATGTTCCCAAAAAGGAGCTTTTGTGTGTTGGCTGGCAGCCCTAATGAACTTTAGACATGTATCTGAGGTTTCGTTGGCTGTAAACCAGTAGGGTCAACAATTTGAGTTTTAGCTTTCTACAAAAAAATTAAAACTTAACTACCGGTGCTTTCGGATTTAGAATATTCCTTTGGTTTGGGACGGATGGTGGTTATTTGCAGTGATTGGGATAAACACTGCCCATTGACTACACGTGAATTTACCAGTCTGCGGAAAGGAGTGGAAGTTCACAAAGTGCACGTGTATAAACCTTTCGTCCATCACCTTAGTGTTGACATGTAATAATTTTGTAAAGGTTATAATGATGCATCATTTAGAAGTAGCAGTTATTAAACAATCAAAGAATATGCTCCAAAGTGCACCCGATCGAATTCCTCAGCACGCCCATCCCTCTCCACCCGCAGCGCTCTCATCTTCTGCTAAATGGACCAAAATGATGTTTGGAATTGCTTATTGCTGCTGCAATTGTTATTCTAGGTTGGTTTGCTTGCTCCTGCAATTACTTAAGATTATTGATATTGCTAATTTTTCTGGTTCATAAACATAAATTTACTCCGAATAATACCGGCCCCGTGTCATGAGCTCATGCACAATCCTCAAATGATCCATTTTTTCTCATGAGCGTCCATTGTACCACGACACAGTTTCTCAAATAGGCCAACCGTTGTTCATTGGAACCAATGTTTTCTCCTGTAGCAACGCACGAGCATTTGTGCTAGTTTATACGAATTCAAAAATAGGAGTACCAAATTTCAAATTTTTTGTCGACCGGCACAAGTAATGCAACATGCACGCCCGCAAAATAGATATTCAACATGTTGCATGGTACTTGTACTAGCACACTACTACATACTGCCTGCCTTGTATCAAAGCAACCGATGCCTCTGTTGCTACTACCGCATCATCAGAGTTTCTCATGGTTACCCTTGCTTGTGCGGTCCTGTTGGACAGGGTCGAGGAGCAAGAAGAAAGGCAAGGGCAAGAGATTGAACGGATTCGCGCCGGACTTCTTTGCAGATCTGTAGCTTTTGCATGGAAGGCAAGAGCAAGAAGAAAGGCCATGTTGTTGAAAGGCAATAGCAAGAAGAAAGGCAAGGGCAAGGGCTCTAGAACTTTGGATGTACGAGTGAATGACCATGTTGTTGATCTGGTCTAGCATAGGACGAGACGTGAGGTATTAGATTTCTTAGCCGCCATTTAAGAAGCACATATTTTTTCCGCCTCATGTCCTTTTCAATCTCAACAGACCTGACCGCTGGTGCCTAACTTCCGGAACAAATTTAGAACAACTCAACCACTCTTTCATTCCTCTGGGGTCCAAGTATCCAATCCAAGGCAGCATGGCGCTCTGATTGGTTCTATACACTGTGTATATATTCCCTAGTCGGGTGACCCCATACTCATTCTCATTGCAAGCGCCTCAAAGATATTGTACTCCACCATGATCCTGCAAGCAAGCAGAAGGCCAAGAATGCCAATGTATTCTCCCCTTCCTGTGTACGCTATTCTTTTGCTTCTTTCTTGGCCATTCAGTTCGGTGCCTATTTGCTCATCCGATAATCGGCTTGTCGCTGGCAAGCCGCTCTCCCCTGGCAGTGTCCTCGTCTCTCAAGATGGGGTGTTTGCCCTGGGATTCTTCTCCCCGTACAACTCCACTAAGAACCATCACTATGTTGGCATATGGTACAACGACATCCCGGAGCGCACGGTGGTATGGGTTTCTAACCGTGCGGCGCCGATCACCACTAACCTTTCCTCTGCAAATCTTGCCGTCACCGGCAGCTCCGACATAGTCTTGTCTGATAACAATGGTCGTGTCTTCTGGACAACGTACAACAGCATCAACATCAACTCCATCTCGGTGGAAGCAGTGTTGGACAACACTGGCAACTTCATCCTTAGATCATTAACTGATAGTACCATCCTATGGCAAAGCTTCGACCACCCTACCGACACTCTCCTACCCGGCATGAACCTCAGGCTCAGCCACAACACGCTTCCACTGCAGCACCTCGTCTCCTGGAAAGGCCTACATGACCCATCCCCCGGTGAGTTCTCCTACGGCGCAGACCCTAGCAGCCTCCTCCAGTGCTTCGTCTGGAATGGCTCGAGGCCACACCGGCGAAGCCCGGTGTGGACAAATTACCTCTATGTTGGTGGATTCAACGAGTCTACCATTTATATGGCCTTACATCACGCCGGTGACGAGGTGTACATGTCCTTCATCATGCCGATTGGCTACTTCGTCCTGCTGGTCAGGATGGAGATTGACTACTTGGGCAAGGTAAATCTACTAATCTGGGAGAGCAACATGTCTGCATGGAGAGCCCTGTATGCAGAGCCTCAACATGAGTGCAATATGTACGGCTACTGTGGTCTTTATGGTTACTGCGACAATACAGAAGTTGTCCCAGTTTGCAAGTGCCTTGAAGGTTTTGAGCCGAGGGATGGTGAAGGATGGATCGCCAATGGCTTCTCACATGGATGCCGCCAGAAGGAGGTGCAGAGGTGCACCCATGGAGACGGTTTCTTGGTCTTTCCAGGCATGAAGGTCCCTGACAAGTTCATACATGTCCCGAGCAGAAGCTTTGATGAGTGCACGGAGGAATGCAGAAGCAATTGCTCCTGTGTGGCATATGCTTATTCCAAGATGAGCAACATGGATATTGATGGGGATGACACAAGATGCCTGGTATGGATGGGAGATTTGATCGACATGGAGAACCACACTCAAGGAGGGGAGAACCTCTATGTTCGGACTAAAAGATTACAAGGTATGCATGATTAATTCCTTGTTCTCTTTCTCTGATTGCTTATGATATATCTAGTAACACAAAATATAGTAACACACTATGTAAAATATAGACATTTTCGTAAAAATGTTGTAAATTACAAACTTGGGAGATAAAAAAATATTTTCCGAATTACTACATTGTGTACACCGTTTTACTAGATTTTATATGTACCATTACTAGGGGGTGTAGAATAAGCTATTCTACACTCACGCTTAGGCCCTGTTTGGTTCGGCCATGGATTTCTAAAAGCAGCTGTGAAAAATCTGCTGTGGAAAATCTGATGTGAAAAATATGTAGGTCATTTGGCAAACCAGCTGATACAGCTTTTTCAGATTTTGGCCCATAGCGGAATTAGGGCATCTCCAGCCGTTGGCCCCCAGGGCCGCCCCCAGGCACGTTTGAAAATAAAAGAAGTTCGGCGAAGTTCGGCTTAAACACGATAAATTTCGGCCAAACATGATAAATTTCGGCCAAACACGATAAATTTTGGCACATTTCGGCGAAGTTCGCGGATTTTCATTACATAGCACATATACATAAACTAATCTAAAGGAAAAACTGGCTGAAGTCGCCGCCGTCGCCGCAATCGTCGTCGGCGGCCTTCTCCTCCTTGACACGGGCGCCCCTGCTGGACCCCTGCCCGGCGTCGCCATGGCGGACTGGTGGCGGCGCATCGTCATCGTCTTCGTCGCTGTCGTAGATGACGACGACTCCGCCTTCGTCGCGGCCGCGTCGACGCTCCACAAAGCGAAGCAGGGCGGCGCACTGGCGCTCCTTCGCCTTCTCCAGGCGCTCCTTCTCCATCGCTATGGAGTCCCTGCACGCCCATTCCAGGGCCGCGCCGTCGTCGTCGAGCTCCGTCGTCACCGGCGCGGCCGGCTCCTTCACCGGCGCGAGCCCCGGCTCCGTCTTTGGCTTGACGAAGTGCGGAGGAGGAGCCGACGAGTAGGCGCGCCGGCCGCCCTCGTTGATGACGATGCCGGCGCTGCGAGTGCGTCGGCCGAGCGGCGTCTGCGCCGCGGGCTCGGCCTTGACGCCGAGTAGGGCTGGAGTGCCGGAGGAGTGCGATGAAGATCGGGAGGAGGAAGACGAGGAGGAGGACCCGAACCTCCTAGGCGCCCATGGCCCGGCGCGTCGGTGCTGCGGCGGGGCGGCCGCCCTCGCCAGGTACGCCAACAGCGGGTCGTTGCGGCCGTCGAGGTACGTCAGCACGCCCTCGAGTGTGCGGCCGGGGACGCCCCACCACAGGTGGCGCCCCTCGCTGTTCTGCCGGCCGCCGTCCACCGGCGCGCCGTTGGTGGACGCCAAGCGCTGCTGCTGGCGGCGCTCGAAATACGCCGCCCAAGCCGCGTGGTTGTCGGCGACGTACTGGGGGAGGGAGAGTTGGGCATCGGTGAGGGAGGCGCGCACGACCTCGACTTCCTCGGCGAAGTACTTCGGCTTCGCCATGGCGTCGGGCAAAGGGGGAATGGGCACTCCCCCGGCGCTGAGTCTCCACCCCATCGGCCCGGCGCGCATGTCCGGCGGCGCCGGGATGTTCGCCTGGAACAGGAGCCAGGACTCCTGTTCGCGGAGCGAACGACGGCCGAAGCCGTTGGCCACCGCCTCATCTCCGGGGAAGCGTTCCGCCATGGCGACGGGCTCGAGAGAGGTAGAGAGATAGAGGGAGGGGCTAGGCGGCGGCGCTCGGGAGAGGTAGGGAGAGGGAGGGGCTGGGCGGCGGCGAGGGGCGGGGTTGGTGTGGGCACAGGCGAGTGCAGGCCACCGGCTATATAGCCGCGCCGCACCCGTGTGCACGCGTGCGAGGAAGGGGAGGCGTCGGCCTGCCGTCCCGTGACGCGCCGCCCGTGAGGAATCAATGGCAAGGTTGACCGGCGGCAGCCTTGCCATTGATTCCCCGTGGGAACCGAGGCCGTTGGGGGAAGACGAGGCGCCGTGTCGCTGACGCGGCTGGCCCGCGGCTTTTTCGCGCCAAAACAGCTCGCCTCGGCGGCCCCGGGTGCCCCCCAGCGCGCCGGGTTCGGCCTGGGTCCGCCGGCGCTGTTTTCTGCCTAGGCCGGCGAAAATCGGGCTCCTGGGGCGCGACTGGGCCGTTTTTTGGCGCCGGCGCGAAAAAATCGCCTGGGGAAGCCTTCCTGGGGGCGCGGCTGGAGATGCCCTTAGATTTTGGAAAGCACGTTCTGGGCTACTTTCGCTTTTGGTTCAGATTTTGGCAGTGGATTTCTGGAATCGGATTTTGCTGGGTTCGCCCTTTGGTTCAGATTCTGCTGCGCGGCAGCGGAATCCGTCGATAAAAGCTGAACCAAACAAGGCCTTAGAATATATATATATACATATATACATATATATATATATATATATATATATATATATATATATATATATATATATATATATATATAGACAAATGTTTTCTACAAGCAGTGGTAGTTACCACCACTTGTGTTTTGTATGTTGTATGTAGTATCTGTCTAAACCGAGAGTATGTACATGTAGTATGTAGTATATAACAATGATTAGGTAGTATATATACAAATTTTTAGGTAGTATGTACCCTTTTTTGAGCATGTTCTTTTTTACGTACAAATATGTATATATTTCACAAATATAACAAAAACTATGGGCTCATATGCAATTTTTTCATGTAACTTGTTTTGAAATATCTTAGATATAATATATGAACATATTAAAAATAATAAAATAGTATATATAGTACCATATGCTAGTATATGAAACATGTGGGGTAACTACCACCGGGTGGTAGGATGAATTTTCCCTATATATATATATATATATATATATATATATATATATATATATATATATATATATATATATATATATATATTCTTTCCTCTAAAGAGTGAAATTCCAGAAAGGAGTCCACTATGAATGTGGTGATTAGCACTAACAAACTTTGGTGATTCTCCTTATATTATTTGTTGTGCAGGCAACATGAGAAAGATCAAAATCCTAGAAATTGTATTACCAGTTGTTTCAAGTTTTCTGATACTCATATGCGTGGTGCCTGTTTGGATCTATGGCTCTAGAGGTATGAAACTTTTTCTTTAGTTATAATTTAATCTTATCTCCAGTCCCAAGAAACTGAAGAGATGGTGCACACAGTCCTGACAGGCAATCAAGGAAGCATGGTTGTCCGGGAAAGGATGATGCGACGAGATACAGAAAATTATAATGAGGTTGCTGATAGTTACACAGAGTTTCCCATTTTGAACTTCATGGCACTTGCTGCTGCGACAAATAATTTCTCTGAATCCAACATTCTTGGCAAAGGAGGGTTTGGCAACGTTTATAAGGTAAGAAATATTTTTACTGGTAGTTAGATCTTTTTTTGCAAGGGAAACAGTTAGATAATTAATATTAGAAGATCTAACTTTCTTGACTCAATAATACCTCATGTTTCAGGGAACGTTCGAAGATGGTAAGGAAATTGCTGTGAAAAGGCTTCGTGTTGGTTCTGTCCAAGGGGCTGTGGAGTTCAAAAATGAAATAGCTCTGACTTCTAGGTTGCAGCATAGAAACTTGGTCAAACTTATGGGCTGCAGTATTTATGAAGACGAAAAGCTTTTGATTTATGAATACGTACCTAACCGAAGTTTGGATTACTTCATTTTCAGTACGTTCTCTACTCACCTGTTGCAAAATCTCTATTTTCGGTCAAACATCACTGACAAGATGATTCGTCTAACTTTATCCCTGATAGATGATACAAGAAAATCACTACTCAATTGGCCTACAAGATTTAAGATAATCATTGGAGTAGCTAGGGGACTTCTTTATCTCCACCAAGATTCCAGATTGGTTATGATTCATAGAGATCTCAAAGCAGGCAACATATTGTTGGATGCTGAGATGAACCCGAAAATATCTGATTTTGGTACAGCTAGGGTCTTTGGTGTGAATGAACACGAACAACGTACCAATCAAGTTGTTGGAACATTGTGAGTAGTGTGGAATTTCATTTATGGGATCTCTTAACTTTTGTGCTTCAATTGGATGATAAGTTTCAATTTACCATGGTTAATTGTCAAACCAGCGGATACATGTCGCCTGAATACGCAATGGAAGGCATAATCTCCGTCAAATCCGATGTTTACAGCTTTGGGGTATTAATTCTAGAGATTGTGAGTGGCATGAAGACCGGCACCACAACCCCAAAGAGCTCATGTGCATGCACTCATAACCTTATAAATTATGTGAGTGTATTTTACTTTATCTAGTGATTATGGTTGTGTGCATCTTTCGATACAGAGGCTGCGGGTTATCCTCCTTTTCTAAAAAAACTTTATTCAGTGATTAGAATTTGTTCAACTGATATGAAGGTGGTACTATGTCGTGGACTTAGTTAATGACATGATTGGTTTGATGCAGGCGTGGAGCTTAAGGAAGGATGGGAAATTGATGGATCTAATCGAGTCATCTATCATCGAGGATTGCTCTCTCGCTGAAGCTCTACGATGCATCCATGTCGGACTCTTGTCGGTGCAGGATGACCCGGACGCTCGCCCTCTCATGTCTTGGGTGGTAGCAAGCCTGGATAACAAAGGCATTGAGCTCGCGCAGCCGAAAGAACCTATGTGCTTTACACATCGTAAATACGGAGCCGGGGAAAGCCATGTACATGACATGAGCCTCGAAAACCTTAAGGGGTGCTAGAAAACCATTGGTCCTGTCTTGTCCTTGTGACACTAATGTCTTCATATAAATAACTGCTCATTTCTATTCTACACTGGATGCGCTCTGTCACCGCCAGGATTGTAATTATGCTTGTAATATGTACTACGTTTGTAATTCTAATGTGTAATATTATCCGGAGTTCTTTTACAGTGCATCTAAACAATATGAGCCGTTCATTTCCAGTCATTCAATGGACTAACTAATATTCCATTCGTTTTGTTTTAGTCTACATATAAGATCTGGTCAAAGTCAAACTTTGTCAACTTTGACGAAGTTCATAGAAAAAAATACCAAGATTCACAATATGAAATCAATATTGTTAGATGCATCATGAAATTAATTTTCATACCATATAGCTTTGGTATTGTAGATATTGATATTTTTTCCAACAAAGTTGGTCAAACTTTACAAAATTTGACTTTGACCAAATCTTATATGCAGATTAAAAAGAAACGGAGAGAGTACTACTAGAAAATATCAGTAGTATGAAGCCATTACGTTTTCTTCTCCTCTCTGCTGGGATGTGATCCATATTTCCAGGGGAGATTTGACAGGAAATTTGCATGAACCTAGAGCTAGCCTCCCAGATTGATCGATCATGTCGACATGCACTTCTACGCCTACTTTTCGAAGTGAGCCGATGTTGTAGCGCCATCGCCTTCAACATCAATGATGGCGACACGCTCGAGAAGGTCCACCATGTTGATGTCCATTCAGCCATGCCATGTGCACGGTCGTTGGATGATAACCCACAAGTATAGGGGATCGCAACAATTTTCAAGGGTAGAGTATTCAACCCAAATTTATTGATTCGACACAAGGGAAGCCAAAGAATATTCTCAAGTATTAGCAGCTGAGTTGTCAATTGAACCACATCTGAAAGACTTAATATCTGCAGCAAAGTATTTACTAGCAAAGTAGTATGGAAGTAACGGTAATGATGGCAAAAGTAACAGTAGCAGTTTTGTAGCAATCGTAACAGTGGCAATGGAGAAGTAACTTAGCAAAGATCAATATGAAACGAGCTCGTAGGCAATAGATCAATGATGAATAATTATGTCGGATGACATTCATCATGCAACAGATATAACATAGGGTGACACATAACTAGTTCCAATTCATCAATATAATGTAGGCATGTATTCCGAATATAATCATACATGCTTATAGAAAAGAACTTGCATGACATCTTTTGTCCTACCCTCCCGTGGTAGCGGGGTCCTATTGGAAACTAAGGTATATTAAGGCCTCATTTTAATAGAGAACCGGACAAAGCATTAGCACGTAGTGAATACATGATCTCCTCAAACTACGGTCATCACCGGGAAGTGTCCCGACTATTGTCACTCCGGGGTTGCCGGATCGTAACGCGTAGTAGGTGACTATAACTTGCAAGATAGGATCAAGAACACAAATATATTCATGAAAACATAATAGGTTCAGATCTGAAATCATGGTACTCGGGCCCTAGTGACAAGCATTAAGCATAACAAAGTCATAGCAACATCAATCTTAGAACATAGTGGATACTAGGGATCAACCCTAAAAAAATTGACCCGATTACATGGTAAATCTCATCCAACCCATCACCGTCCAGCAAGCCTAAGATGGGATTACTCACGCACGGCGGCGAGTATCATGAAATTGGTGATGGAGGAAGGTTTGTGATGATGATGGCGATGATTTCCCCTCTCCGGAGCCCTAAACGGACTCCAGATCTGGCCTCCCGATGAAGAACATGTGGTGACGGCGGCTCCGTATCATAAAACGCGATGAATCCTTCTCTCTGATTTTTTTCTCCCTAAACATGAATATATAGAGTTGGAGTTGAGGTCGATGGAGCTTCATGGGACCCACAAGGTAGGGGGCGCGCCCTAGTGGGGGGGGGGGAGGGCTCCACCCTTGTGGACAGCCGGTGGGTCCCCTTCTGTTGATTCTTTCGCCAATATTTTTTATATATTCCAAAAATATTCTCTGTGAAGTTTTATGTCATTCTAAGAACTTTTATTTCTGGACAAAAATAACACCAAGGCAATTCTACTGAAAACAACATCACTCCAGATTAGTTCCGTTCAAATCATGCAAATTAGAGTCCAAAACAAGGACAAAAGAGTTTGGAAAAGTAGATACGATGGAGACGTATCAGCACCCAAAGCTTAACCCATTGCTTGTCCTCACGCAATTTAGTTGACAAACTGAAAGTGATAAAGAGAAACTTTTACAAGCTCTGTTTGATCTTGTTGTTGCAAATATGTAAAGCCAGCATTCAATTTTTCAGCAAAGATTATGAACTAACCATATTCACAATAACCGAGTCATCTCTGACTGATCTTGTGACTCGAGATACTGGTATTCGTGAAGGTATGTCGCAACACATGTTTGCCGTAGTTTCGGAGCCTTTTATCTCTGAATGTTCTGCTTCTAGGAAGCGCAAGGGGAAGATGTAGGTCCCAGTTGACACTGCCAGCCTTTGGCGTAGTAACTGCTCCAACAAATATGATGGCTTTCGCGTCAGTTCCCTCTCTGAAGCTCGTCCCAGCAAGTCCAAAGTGAAGCCCCGCGTGACACCCTCTGCTTCTACAAACACTTGTACTGTTGCTTTGGATATGTAGGGGCAAACTGATCCCGTTCCTCCACCCGCTGCCATCACCACCATGCAAGCTATTGGCACACAACTCTGTGTCATTCCAGAGGAGGAGCTCTCCATTGCATCACTCATGGATGACAAGACGTGCCCCTCTGCCTCGGCTTAAGAGTTGAACTTTTCTTTATTTCAGTTAAATGGTACTTTTTCAAAACTAGAATGTCTTATGATGGAATATTCGTTGACTTAACTCCTCTAAAAACAATTAGGGTTGTCAAATGCAATCCGTGCTAGTGGATTCTCTGTTATTTGCTTGCAAGAAATGAAAATGACAACATTTAATGCCTCCACTCTTAAGTTATTATGCCCTAAACGCTTCGACAAATACGCTTTCATCCCATCTATAGGCATATGGAGGGGCATTGTGATGATCTAGAATAGCAATATCTTAACTCGTATGGTGATTATTGAAGAACAATTCGCGTTAGGTATTGAATTTATCTCCACCCAAGATGCTCATCGATGCACATTGGTGAATATTTATGGCCCATGTCAAGGGGAACAACGGGATAATTTTACTAAGTGGTTATTTGACGGTTTTATAAGAGAACAAGATCTCACTGAGCTACCTATCAAGGGACGGGCTTATACATGGTCCAACATGCAGCAAAACCCTCTCCTCAAGCAACTTGATTGGTTCTGTACAAAGCTTAATTGGACCACCTCCTTCCCCAACACATGGTAAACCCCCTTGAACGTCCAGTATCTAATCACATACCTTGCTCGATTCATTCAGACCAAGATACCTAAAAGAAAAATATTCAGATTTGAAACATACTTGATCGCCCATCCAGGATTCATGGAAGTGGTGGATCAAGCTTGGAACGAGCCAATCAAACATGGTAAAAATAATAATGCAGCATCCATAATCTGTCAGAAATTCAAAGATGTACGTCAAGCATTAAGTCACTGGAGCAAGAAAATATCCCGATAAAAAGTGGCCATTGACAACATGAACAAAGCAATTATAGAACTAGATTCCACCGAAGACCGACGAATCCTAACCATATCTGAAGTTAAATTCCGTACTATTCTAAAACATCATCTCATCAGACTTCAACGTTATCAGATAGAATATTGGAAGAAAAGATGCACTACCCATGGGATTAAATTTGGCGACAAGAACACTAAACTT
Source organism: Triticum aestivum (assembly GCF_018294505.1). Classification (NCBI taxonomy): domain Eukaryota; kingdom Viridiplantae; phylum Streptophyta; class Magnoliopsida; order Poales; family Poaceae; genus Triticum; species Triticum aestivum. The sequence continues at coordinate 696,711,909 of NC_057806.1, forward strand.
TTCCAGACTGTTGCCACTGAGAGATACAGACGTAACTGCATTGCAACCCGGAAGACTGCTAGTCCTAGTTGATGACCATTCAGGAAAAGAATCTATCATGTTTGAAGCATTTAAACAATGCATGGGTACGTGCAAAACTCCGATTACGAAATTCAACCTTTCGGCCCTCCTCAAACAGAACGCAGACTTTGACAGCCTCACCACGCCCTTCTCGCATGCTGAGGTGGACACGGTGATCAATGCGATGCCCCCGAATAGGGTGCCAGGTCCTGATGGCTTCAATGGGACATTTCTTAAGGCGTGTTGGCACATCAGCAAGCATGACTTTTATAGGCTATGTGATGAATTTCATAAAGGTGAGCTCAATCTGGAAATTCTTAACTATGGGTACATCACCTTAATTCCCAAGAACCATATGCAAGAAACGGTCACCGACTTTCGCCATATTACGCTTCTCAATTGCTATCTTAAAATGATCACTAAACTCTTGGCCAACTGCCTCTAGAAGATTAATCTACAATTCGTTCACCGTAACCAGTACGGCTTTCTACGTGGGAGATCTATGCATAACTGCCCGACATGGGCATTCGAGTACATACATCAATGCCAGGCAATATAGAAGGAGATAATTCTGCTTAAACTTTATTTTGCCAAAGCACTCGATGCTATATAGCATTCTGCTATGCTTCAAATTTTGAAGAACATGGGCTTCAATGACAAGTGGATCCAATGGATTCAATGTATCTTCTCGTCGGGCAAAGCATATGTCCTTTTAAAAGGAACACAGGGAAAAATCTTCCACTACAAGTGTGGAGTCAGACAAGGTGACCTGCTGTCCCCTCTGAGCTTTGTACTACCCGCAGATCTTGGCAATTAATGATGCGCTACACAGGAACCTACTAGATTACCCCATTCGCTCTTTCGACAATGGAGATTGCCCTGCCATACAATATGTTGATGATACTCTCTTCATCATGCCGGCCTGCCCGAACCAAGTCAATAAGGTGAAAGAGATCCTAGCTGATTATGAAGCATCCATTGGGCTCAAGATTAACTTCAATAAATCAACTCTGGTGCCGATCAAAACCCCACCTGATAAATTCAATAGTCTCGCCGCCCTATTGGGCTGCACTATTGCCACCATGCCATTTGCGTACCTAGGGCTCCCTCTGGGCACTACAAGACTATCATTTAGAGACATGACACCCCTAGTATGCAAAGCAGAAAGAAACATTGTCGTGGTGATCTCACAGCAGATGCCATGGGATGGCTAAAAGAGGGGACATACACAAGGTCGCCGATGGGCTCCAGAGGTGAGGTTGACATGAGCAAGTGTGAGACACGAGATGTACCCAAGTTCGGGGCTCTCTGGAGAGATAACAGTTCTAGTCCTATCGACTGTGGTTTATATGAGGTAGATAAAGGCTTGCTCCTAGAGTTGTTCTAGGGAGGAAGGAAGGCAGGCCAGTACATGGGTTGTTATCTCTCCGTGTGTGTGTGTGTGATTTCTACTAATGATCTCCCCGTGCATGGAGGCCTCCTGGGGGTCATATAGGCCGACCCCTAGGGTTACAATAGGAATATTATATGGGCACGGGGCCCTGGAGTCAGTGTCTGGGATCTGGCAGTGGGGGCCGCTGGGTTTGCCGGGTTCGTCGAGTGCGGGTCTCGCCAGGTCCGTCGAGTGCGGGGCGTATCAGTGCTGCCGGGCACGGGTATGGTCGGCTGCTGGGAACTGTGGGATGCCTCGCGGGCATCATGGGACGGTCAACGCTGTCACACTATAGGGCCACGCTTCCAGGGCACCGCCCGCCCTGGGCGGGGCGTGGGGAGCGCCGCTGCCACCTCCGCCGGGGCCGGCATAAAGGAGGGCGCATTGTAGCCATACTTGTCGCTAAGGATTGACTACTGGTGGACGGTCGGCATGTGTTGGGGAGCTGGGGAGCTAGCTGGCTGGGTCGCGATTGGGAGCCGGCCAGGCGTGAGCCGGATTGAGGTGCTTTGCCAGCCCTGATATTTTTGAAAAGGATCTGGTTTCCGTTGCCGGCCTGGGAGCCATCCCCCCGACAGTAGTCCCTGAAGCTGGGAAGGCACGCCGGCTCCAAGCAAGAGGGCCTTCGTAGCTTTACCCCCTGAGGAGGCAATTAGGTTGGTGAAGCTTGCGGTCGCTGGGTCCCGGCAACACCCACTATGTGCCGCTTCCGGAAGTCGAATTGTGGCATCTTGGCTTGGGCGGGAAACTGAAACGCCAGCCTTGTCCTGAAGGGGAAGGACGCGCCTCCTGTGGCTCGATACAGCGCCATGTGGTGAACATCGGCCAGCGAGGCCCTGCAAGGCCACGCGCTCGATGGGGCGCAACAGTGGGCTGGGTCCTGCCACGACGCGCCCTTGGCCCGCGTGTGGGGGATTTATGTGGCAACGGCGGGTGGTTGCGCTTCTCCATGCAATTAAGTCGTGGGGGACAATGTGCCCGCACAATGCAGGGAAGTGTAATCATGGGCACAACTGGTCCCACTTCCCCGCGTCCCATCGTGGTTATAAAACGGTTAGAGGGCGGCAGAAAGGCCCTCGCATGCTCCCCTCGCTCTCCTTTCGTCTTCCTCTTCTCCTCCAAATCTTGAGCACGCCCCTGCCGCAGCGCCTAGATGCCGCCCGCAACGTCCGTCGACCGCCTGATCTTCTTCTTGCTGCCTAGCTTCGAGCCTCCGACAAGCTCCGCCGATGGCGCGACCAAAGGGGTCCTGAGAGGGGTCCGAGACCAAGGAGGCGGACATCCAGTACCTCCGCGACACCAGGCATATGCCGCTGGCAACGGAGGTGGCTGCGCATGTGGCGGGCGACGAGGAGTCGCAGCCGTAGGAGGGCGAATGCATGGTCTTCATCAGCCACTTCAAGCGCGGGTTTGGCGTCCCCGTGAGCACCTTCTCCTGCTCCTTCTTGAGCTTCTTCGGGCAACAACTACACCACCTTGGTCCCAACACCGTGCTGCAGCTTGCCAGCATCGCCACACTCTACGAGGGCTACCTCGGCGTGGAGCCGGATGTAGAGCTTTGGGCCCACCTCTTCTTCCTCAAGCAACAGGGGCCGACATCCGGGACCATGTCCGACTGTGTGGCCACCGTCATCTTGTGTCGGCCGAACGGGCCATTCCCCAAGATGCCCTTGGAGTATTCTGCCAAGAAATGGTAGAATTCTATCTTCTATGTGTGCAATGTTGGCGCTGACCGCATCAACCTGCCCCCTTCGTCAATGACCAATCACTGGCCAAGATGAACTAGGGCCACCTGCCCATGAACTTGCCGCATGGGATGTTGAACCTGTGCAGCCGGATCGCTGAGATGATGGTGCGCGAAGGGCTCGCTGGGACGGATCTCATCTCCGCCTTCATCGCGCGCCGGGTGTTGCCTCTACAGCGACGGGTTCACATCATCACTGAGATGGGAGATCGGCAGGACCCGACTCGAATGTTTGCCCTGGAGTTGACGTTAGCGCAGATCACCGATTGGGTGAACATGATCTCCAAGGTCGGGATGGTCACCAGTTGGGGTTTTAGGAAAACGCCCTACAACAAGGAGCGCTCGGCGCTAGCGGTGAGTCCCTGGTCTCCATTTTTGCAATGTCTGAGCTTTTCTTCCGTATTGATGCGACGAGAGAGAGGCTTCTGCTCGTGGTCCAACAAATCCATGATGGTCCAAGGACACATGTCTTGGCAACCGAGCAAGCCGGCTCGGATGGGGGCGAGTCCATCGTCAAGAACATGGAGCTGGCTGAAGCGTAGCCGGCTGGCGGTGAAGCCTATGTGTTTGGCCCTTGGCGCTTGCCAGCCGAATAGCTGGAGCCGTACTGTGGCTTAGGGCGAAGAGGAGGTCCTTGGCGACTCGGACACGCCAAAATGGACTAAGGGGGAGGACGAGTGCGCTCGAGCCGGCTAGCCCCGAGCCCCCGAGCTGGATGAACCGACCCGGAGGGGGAACGTAAAATTCCAAAGGTGTGCGGGACACGGTAGTTGATAGAAAAGGTAGCCCCCGAGTGTCGTTCAAGGGTCCTGCTGCTTTCATTAAACTTCAAAAGGTAGCGATACATGCGTGCATACAACTAGGGCTGGGCATTCAGTTTGACCGAACTGATCGGGTCGTTGCATCGGTTACTTTTCAAATTCGGTTTCCTGATTCTCTTGACTGATCGGTGATCAACAAAGGCAATGACCGAGACTTCGGTCCACCAAATATTCAGTTCGATGCTCGGTTCTGAACAAATAGAACCGATATTGAAAGGGAAGCAAGAAATGAAGAGACAAATCTTGGGGGGGGGGGGGAATGTTGACGCCGAACAGGAACAAATTAAAACATGGAACAGAATGGAAAGAGGAAAGCATTGCTGCAACCCACAGGATATTGTCGGAAGCTGGGAACAGAATGGAAAGAGGAAAGCATTGCTGCAACCCACAGGATATTGTCGGAAGCTAGCCGCGACAACCGTGTACATGCAATGAACGCCGGCCACCTCCCCTCTATGGACTACGGAGCCATGGGCGCAACTAGCTGCCTCCGCTACAAGGGAGCCATGTGTGCTATCAGCCGCGGGCCGCCTCCGCCGCTAATGATCCATGGGCGCCATCACTAAGGATCCATGAGTGCAAGTGCGCAGCCGACGCCCTGCAAGGTAGGAAAATGCAGGCGGAACGCCGCATGATGTGCGCTCTTTTTTTGAGACAACCTCGCGAAACTTTATTAACCCGTCAGAATGTTTATAGTGATGAATGAAAGATCTCCCGGTTGGCCTAACCAAACATGGCGACCAACCGCTAGGGAGAGAGAGTGTTTCGCTAGATTGTGAGCCTCGTAGTTTGAGCTCCTAAATTCATGACCGATATTACATGACAAAAAACTTGATGGCCGGTCCGATATCTCATGAAGAACTACCCCATAGGTGGATAGCTTGCCATGATGTAGATCATCAACAACTACTTTTTAGTCAGAAGCAACCTGGATGTGTCGAGCATAAAGATCATCCACTAAGGAGAGAGCATCTCTTATAGCTAGAGCTTTGAGCGTTTGAGGATCTGTGATGTGCTTGAAAACAATCACCGGGGCCCCAAGAAAAGCGCCATATTGGTCCCTACAGACCGCACCCACTGCACCATGTTTCGTCCTGACAGCCACAACACCGTTGACATTTATCTTAACACACCCTTGGTTTGGCGGTACCCAAGTTGAACTTCGCATAGCTCACCATGGTGCCTCTTGCCCTCTTCTTTACTATCTTCAACTCTGACAAAAACTTGTTAATAAAGGGATCGGTAGCATGCGGAGACTGAAAGATGTCTTCATGATTTGCCTTCCTTCTCACAGACCTAATTGCCCATATAGTTACGATAACACGAATGAAGTCAGGAGCATCCAGTGTTTCATGTAGAGCAAATAACCAGTCCTTTGCATTTTCTTCTTGGTGTATGATGATTTTCTCGACCAGCTCATCGGGAGCGAGTTCCCACACGCTGCTAGATAATGCACACGTTAGAAGAGCATGTCTCCATGTGTCCCTGGCTCCACACAAGCAGCATGAATCTGTATCGGCCATGTGACGATGATGGCAAACATCTCCACTAGGCATCGAATGCCTTGCTAATCGCCAAAGGAACATACAGAGTTTTGAGGGTACCTGGTTATGCCATATAGTGCTCCAAAATCTGTTGTCCTGCCCCGAGGATGAGCCCTCAGCCTCGTTCCACCATCCATCTCTGCTTGTCTTCATCCTCGAGATCATCCGATAAGCCGAGCGGACAGTAAAACAACCAGTAGCCTCTTCATGCCAAGCCCAAAAGTCCGGCAGTCTCCGTGTACACACTGGTATCCTTAGAATCTCGTTTGCATCAACTGGAATAAAAACCGAGCGAATTAGCCCTTCATTCCATTGTGCTGAGGTAGCACCAATAAGATCAGATACTTGTCGTGGTGGATCAGGCACTAAAGATGTAATTTTCCTTTTATAACTGTCACGAGGGATCCAATTATCCAGCCATATGTCCGTGCTTTCCCCATCCTCAATTCTCCTGATGATGCCCTGAGCTAGTATCTCCTTTCCATCTATTATTGCTCGCCAAATCTGAGATGGGTGAGACCCCAATTCTGCCTCCACGAGTGTACTATTTGGAAAGTAAACAGCTTTCAGGAGTTGAGCACTAAGAGAATTGCCATCATTCTTTATTCTCCAAGCTTTCCTCGCAAGCAGAGCTAAATTGAAAATTTCCAGATCAGGAATCCAAGTCTTCCCAATTGTTTTGGTTGTATCATAGTGTCCCATGCAACCCAGCTTGGTTTTCACTTGCCTTGCTTACTCCCCCACCTAAACTGTCTAATAATGGAAGATATACTGTCACATAAACCTCTTGGAAGACGGAAGCATGACATAGAGTAAATTGGAATTTCTTGCGCAACTGCCTTGATCAAGACTTCTTTCCCAGCTGCGGAGAGTAACTTTTCCATCCAACCTTTTTGAAAGTGCAACTATCCCTGGGTTGTTTTGGTAATTATTAACAACATATAGCTCATTGAACTAATACTATTTCAAGATGATCATTTCAGAAAGTTCAATGATTGGCATGGCATGGATTAAGAATGTGGACCCCTCAAAATGCTACGGACACATATTGGCTCAAGCTCAAGACTCTACATTTTTCATTTTAGTGATCCATATGTGGATATTCAAATGCCAAACATATGATTTGCCCTATTCAGCAACAATAAGTTGATCTAACATGCATGAAAATGATACAGATGGATAGATTGGATTTTTTTGATCATTTTTCATATATAAATCTTTTCATTTGGAGTTATGTTGAATTTCTATGAATTTTACAAGTTTTGGGTATTTTCTGAAATTTCCTGGATTATTTTAAAACCAGAAAATCAATACAGCGTCAGCATGACATCATGCTGATGTCAGCAGGTCAACGGCGCCAGCCCAGGTCAAACCTGACCAGTGGGGTCCACTGGTCGGTGACCCGGGGTCATCAGTGTCACAGACAGGTGGGTCCGGCCAACGGCCATGTCAGCATGGTCAACTCTGACTGGTGGGGCCGCAGTTATTTGTTAAAACTAATTAGAAACTAACTATGGTTAATTAAGGGCATGGGGCCCATATGTCGGTGTCACTAGAGGGGTTAATTAGTGGGGCTGTTAGCTGCTAATGACGGGCCACGTCATCTCACCAGAGTTGGACGCCCGCGACCTCACAGTGTGACGGCGGCTCGCCAGAATTCCTTCTCCAACAACCATTTGTCTCTTGGGTGGGTTCTACGGGGTCGTGGGAGTGAGCCGCGTCCAACAGTGCCATCAGTTGGTCGCGGGGTGGCCGGAATCGTCGACGGTGTTGAGCTGGGCGGCGGTGGCGCTCGGCACATGTGGCCAGCGGTGCTATGGGGCACGGGCGAGTCAGCAAAAGGGCTAGCGGACTCCTGGGGGCACCAGGAGCACAACCGTGCGGCGTGTTTGAGCGGAGGAGCTCGCGAGCGCAAGGATCGCCAGCCATGGCGGCGGCCGGAGCTCGGGTGCACGGGGATGGCGGATAGAGAATGGGAACGGAGGGGGAGAGCATAGGGGGAGGATCAGGAGCTCACATGGGTGCTAAAAAGAAGCTCAGGGAGGCCGGGGAAGCATGGACGGTGGCGATCGAAGGTGAGGTTGCCGGCGGTCGGAGGTTGAAGACGAGCTCAAGGGCGACGCTGCAGGGCTTCCGGCGGGGCGTGGCTCGGTGAGAGGGTCGAGGACAACGTTGCGGAGCTCGTGAACCAGTCGGGGAAGTGAGGGAGGGCCGGTGGCTGCGCAGATGAAGCACGGCAACGGCGGAGCGCTCTCGGGTGATCTCAAGGAAGGGGGCTAGAGGGCGAGGGAGAGACCAGAGAGTGAGGGGAAAGTGAGAGGACGGCCTCGCGCGTCTCCAGGCACGGATTAGGACGAAGGAGCGGCCTCCAGCGCGAAGCAGGAGGTGGAGGGCTCCGCGGGTGCGCGTGCGTGTTCGCTCCTGCCTACTGGTAGGAGGAAGACGGCGAGCGTGGAGGTAAGTGGGCTGGGCCGGCTAGGTGGCCTGGCCAGCTGGGCTGCGACAGGTGAGGCTAGGTAAGCCTCCTCTCTCTGGTTTTCTCTATTTGTTTCTGTTTTCTATTTTCTGGAGTAAGTTTTGATTTAGTAAAAATACTAAACCATTTGTTAAAATGCTGAAATTAATTGTGGGCACTTGTGAATTTGTTTCCAATAGCCCTCATTTAATTTCACAATTATTTGAGCACTTAAAAATATGTATAGCATTTAAATGCCCAAATTCAAATACAATATGATTTAATTCAAAAATCCAGAATGGCCTGGAAATATGTGCATGACTTTTGGTAGAGGTTTTCACCTTTAACAAAAATCATGAACTTTTCTAAAGGGCATTTGGGATCATTGAAAAATATTTTTATCGAACCTAGTTGAATTCATTAGGTTCTAGGGTTTCAACAATCCCCATTTCAAGTTTCATGAAATTTAAACATGATGACATGATGAGCAAGCAAAGTCAAGCAAGGGCTGAACTGGGGCTGTGACAGCTCACCCCCACTAAACAAGAATCTCGTCCCGAGATTCAAGTCGTGAGGTAAGAAGATAAAGGGGTCACAAGCTAACACGATCTTCATGATCCAATTTGCCCTTCTCGAAGATGTTGATTCAATTCTCCAATTGATCTTGGCGTCTTTGCTTTGAAATCTTCTTGCAACTATGATGACGGAAGAGAGGAAACTCGACAGAATTCGATCTTCACAAAGATCAAGCGATACACGATCAACTCATGGAATGAGACGATAGAACGTCTCTTAAGCCGGGACACAATGCACACATCTAGACGGATGGAGAGAAACTGATAACAAGGTTCAATTTGGTAGGCAACATTTCCACGCTTAAGAAGATGGTGGATGAATTTCAAAGTAGCAAGGAGATATTTGCCATGATTTCATAACGTGATACCTTAAGGAAGGTGACTCGTAGAATTATCCCCTTAAGTGGCAAAAAGAATTACTTTTGATACAAAGATCATTGAAACTCTTTATACCAGCCTAAGACAATCACAATTGATCGTTTGGCAGAGTACGAAGGGATGGCATGCCCGGACTAGAATGGATGATGTGGACTACCTTGTTGAAGACAACGCAAGGATGATTTTTGCTTATCATCGGAAATGGATGGACCCATGGTAAGCCCACTTGAAGATAATCCTGAGTAGTAATTACCGAGAGGGCAACCCATGGTAGGATTGGCACAATGGGGTGCAAGCTGGGAACAAAATGCAAATGGTGGAAATGTTCCAACCATCATATCCGCCTGAGATTCAGATCTGGTTAGAAACAGGATACTTCAGACTCAACATGTCTGAAAAGAAGAGTTGCAACACAAATCGATGAGATGATGTTGCGAGATTCTCGGGAGATGAACCACGATAGCAAGCTCCAAGACATGAGTGGGTTCTGCTACTCGCATGTGAACACACTGTCCCAGACAATATGACCACATAGTAGTCTTATAATAAAATACTACCGAGTTCAGGTGGGGAACCATCATCAAGGATAACGGAATCTTGTACAACTCTGTCTGGTACCTTCAGGACTAGCACTTAGAACTTATTATCCTTGAACAATCAATCAGTGGCTTGGTGTGCTAGGAACACATATGGAGTGGAGGTAATTAATCTACCAAACCATAGAATACTTCGCACGAATGCATGACTGACTTGGGATGATTCCAAAGGAAGCAAAAACAAGCTCCCTCGAATTCACGGCAACAACTTGCATCGATTGCACGTGAACTTAGAGGAAGTCACTACTTTCATCCAACATATACCTCATGAGCGGAACACGAAGGCAATGCTTACAAAAGTTTCCAACACTAGCTAGATGTTCAACCTGAATCATGGGGGAGACAAAATGTTGTTGATGGCCTCAATAGCAACTCATTGGAATTTCCATATCACTGGACTTCCACCATCATGTGAACAAGGTGATAGCATTGGTCAGACCAAAACATGTAATGGTGTATGCTCGAGGGATGGACCACGAGTAAGACAACATTATGAACATCGTTGGTTCTGATTTGACTGGACGATAGCCCATACTCAAGACAAAGTTTTGACAAGACAATAGATCCAACAACTGATCATGAGGACCAATCGATGAAGATATCATCTTTCTTAAACACACACACAACACACAAGGATATCCCTTTGGATATGAACTAAGCGGGACAAGCTTTGATCTTCCAACTCTCCAAGTTGTTCTCTAGCTCAACCAACTAGCTTAGGGATACCCTACACAGGTTCTTGGAGAAGGGTGGTTTATAAGAAAACCAACTTGATCGCAAGCTCAACATAACGGTCAGGGGGAAACCTGGTGATACTTCCGAGAAGATATCTGGAAAATCACGAACCACCGATATGTCTCTAAGCTCGAGAACAATCTTGGTTTTCAAGGCAAGACGACATGATCAGAAGAGTAAGCGATTCAATTCTAACTCAAAGATCAAAGAGTGCACCAGAAATAAGGACAAGATAGCACGATCAATCCTAGAGTAGTGATTCGATAACCAACACCCTAAGAACGATATTAGTGTCCATTAACTACCAAGAAACACGGTTGCTTGGAGTATGGATTTCACACATCATGGTCCACTTGTCGGTATTCCGGTTACAATAACACGGAGACCGAGGAATGAATGATAATGGCGAGAAGTATCACTGTATCAAGAGTTCATAGGAGGTTGTGCAATTCCTATGATATTCGTGACATAAAGAGAGCAATACTTCAGGGTAGAACAGAATCAAAAGCTGGATTGGCATTTTGATCTGCGGAATACAACTGCTTTGACCCAATCCTAGATATGGATGAGGTACTGGAGTTTGTTTCTCCTAGTCATTCTGAAATAGAAGGGCTCGACGGACCACAAGAATAATAGGCACCGATGAACGAATGCTCACATACTTTTGACTATCAATTGATAGATGAAGCTCGGAATATAACTGAAGGGGGACAACTCAAAGGATCATATAACTTTCTGAGTTGTGGATGCATAGATTAGTATGTCGAATGAGTTCAACATATTTCTTCTATATAACCCATGCAGAAAGGTAGAACTGGCAGATTCACAATGTAGAACGGAGAACTCATCAAGAGCACTCTGGTTGTGATCTTTTGGTTCAAATAACTTCTGCCATATTGGCTCATGGTATTGGTAGAACGATACACCACAGACCTCAAGGACTATCACAAGGTTACTAATATCTTAAAGGTACGAGCAACACTATCAACACGAAGTAAGTAGAGTGAATCTTGGGTCAAGAACCCAGGAGTGGAATACTTACTAACTAAATAACATCACGAGATGCTTTCGAGGATGGTGGCCAGAATGATCACACTGGGAACACAAAACATAGCTAGATTACTAGGTAATCTTCTAAGACACCTAGGGTCGTAATAATAACTCCAACATATATGTCGAGGCAATAAATTACCTCAATGCATCGGATAGTGTGGTTAGACTGGCCCAAAAATACATCGAACACAGGAGAAAGGGATTTGCAAATGCATCAGATTGTTTAGAAACCTGGGATGACTTGGACAGCATAACGGGTGTAAATGCTCAAAAATATTTGAGACATCCTGCAAAATGGTGGCATAACCACTCAACATCACAATATCAAGGTTCTGAGGCCAGCTATGAACATATGGAAGTAGTAGGAGCTGTACCGAGGCTTGAACTCAACAATCCTAGGCAACTACGGTTTAGTAACACGTCATCCTGAGAGATACAAAAGAAGCCTAGTTCTTAACCCCATAGAAAAGATAAGATGACTCATATCAGAAGGTCATGAGGATAAGGAGTAAAAAGAGCCTTACGTTCCCTTCCACAATCAATTCCCTTACATAACTAAAGCATTTCTAGACTCAACTTCGACCGGTTGGCTTAGTAATCCTACAGGCAGTCAGGCTCTGATACCAAAACTGTTAGGACCCCGATTCTAAGTCACACCGATCTAGCCTGTAACACCTCATATTACTTTGCGGCCTCATGCACGGTATTCCCACGGGTGTCGCCTTACCATGGCCTGGGACCGTTTGCGCCTTTTAGCTCACGTATATGATAGTGTCGCTAGCATCCATATGACAGAGAACCCGGGCCGACATGACTAGTCGTGAACCCAAAGTGGCACTAACTTACGGGAACAGGCATACATGAATCAACATCGAGCATGTCGGTCAGCAGCGTGTGAATCTGGGCTGTAGCACTGGGCTAACAGGACTCCGGTAACCCGGGCTGTAGCAGGCTAGGCAGGACTCCGGATGTCAGCGCGTGATATTTCCCCGAAGGGACAGACACAGGAACGAAGTGAAACACATGCCAGCCAGTCAAGCGTTCTGGAGCAGTAGTGCTGGGCTAGCAGGACTCCGGTGAACCGGGCTGTAGCGGACTACTATGGCTCATGGAAGCACAAGACTACATTTCCCCATAAGAGAAGCTACCAAGGATAAACAACTAGGTTGTCGGATCCCACACATACCAAGCATTTCAATCATACACACAATATGCTCGATATGTGTAAATACAACATGGCATCACAACATAACTCTATGACTCAAGTATTTATTCATTAGGCTCTGAAGAGCCAGATATTACAAACATGGGTCTCATGACCCAACATACAGAGCATACAAGCAACAAGCGAAAGCATAAACATGTCTAAGTGCAAACAACTACAAATGAAAAAGGCTAAGAAGCCTGACTATCTACAAGACCCTCCTAAGGGTACAAGATCGTAGCTGAGGTAACAAGCTAAACATCGAAGTCCGCGTGGAATTACTAGCGAGACTGAAGTCTCTCTGCAAAACATAAAATAAGCAAACGTGAGTACAAAATGTACCCAGCAAGACTTACATCAGAACTAACTACATATGCATCGGTATCAACAAAGGGGGTGGTGGAGTTTAACTGCAGCAAGCCAGCTTTGCATCAGTGGCTAACCTAAACTACGACTGCAAGTAACTCTTTTGAGGTGGCGCACACGAGTCCACAAATTCACCAAACCAATATACCACTATGGATCCGCTCTCGTCTCCCTGCAAGAACGCCATCCATAGCACTCATGCTTATCTTGCGAGTTTTAGAGTATCCACTTTCACTTGTCTATGAACTATGCAAGGGGTCCAAGTTTCCATATCCGAGGAATCTGGCTATTCGAATAGATAATGATAACCCTGCAGGGGTGTACTTCTTCACACACGCTCTCGCCACTTACCACCATGTACACGTCATGTATCTCGGCAACCTTCAAGCGGAAGCCTGGCGAGGGAGTCGGCCATGACCTGCCTAACCAACAAGTCTCTAGTCCAGGTTTACCGCCTATTCAGGTTCCATCCGCAAGGAGATCCGACCGGGGTGTCGCTCACGGCCCCAAACAATTTGTACAGGGTTCCCAAGCCCACCATCCGGGTGCCACTTGGTACACCGGGCCACTGTGCCTAGTCTGTCCCAAGCCCACCTGTACCGGGTGCCACTTGGTAGACTACTAACACTACCTACAAACACCAGAAACTAGTTGCAACTCCTGGACAGAGATCGAGTTGATTAATAAGTCGAGAGAGCTTAGAGCGCCCGGAGCCCAATGTGTGGTAGTAACTGTTCATGGATCACAAACACAGAACTCAGTTCCTGAGGACGGCTGCAATGAGACAACCCACCATGTACTCCTACATGGCCTCTCACCGCTGCCTTTACCAAATCGTGTTCACACACTTAGCTCATATACAGTAGGACATCTTCATCACCATTCCAATTCATCCCCGATGAATCAGACCTGACTCAACTCTAAGCAGTAGCAGGCATGACAAACAAGCATGTATGAGTAGGCACATCAGGGCTCAAACAACTCCTACTTATGCTAGTGGGTTTCATCTATTTATTGTGGCAATGACAGGTCATGCAGAGAGAAGGGGTTCAGCTACCGCAGCATGTAACAGTTGAATCGTTGTTGTCCTAATGCAATAAAAGAGAGCAGGAGCAAGAGAGTGGGATTGTATCAAAATGAACAAGGGGTTTTTGCTTGCCTGGCACTTCTGAAGATAGTATAGTTCTTCATCGGTGTCATCGATCGCATTGTCGGAACCACGTCTATCGAGAGGGAACAAACACCGACAACTGAGAAAGAACACAATCAATGCAATGCCACAATATGATGCATGATCATAACATGGCAATATGCTATGATTTGAGCTAATGCATCTAGCAACAGGTTAAATGAAGTTGGTTTGAACCCAAGATTCAAATTCAAACTCCATATGTGGATATTCAAATGCCAAACATATGATTTGCCATATTCAGCAACTATAAGTTGTTCTAACATGCATGAAAATGATACAGATCGATAGATTGGATTTTTCTGATCATTTTTCATATATAAATCTTATCATTTGGAGTTACGGTTGAATTTCTATGAATTTTACAAGTTTTGGGTATTTTCTGAAATTTCCTGGATTATTTTAAAACCAGAAAATCAATACAGCATCAGCATGACATCATGCTGACGTCAACAGGTCAAGGGCGCCAGCCCAGGTCAAACCTAACCAGTGGGGTCCACTGGTCAGTGACCCGGGGTCATCAGTGTCACGGACAGGTAGGTCCGGCCAACGACCACGTCAGCATGGTCAACTCTGACTGGTGGGGCCGCAGTTATTTGTTAAAACTAATCAGAAACTAACTATGGTTAATTAAGGGCATAGGGCCCATATGTCGGTGTCACTGGAGGGCTTAATTAGTGGGGCTGTTAGCTGCTAATGATGGGCCACGTCATCTCACCGGAGTTGGACGTCGGCGACCTCATAGTGTGGCGGCGGCTCGCCGGAATTCCTTCTCCGGCGACCATTTGTCGCTTGGGTGGGTTCTACGGGTTCGTGGGAGCGAGCCGCGTCCAACAGTGCCATCAGTTGGTCGCGGGGTGGCCGGAATCGTCGACGGCGTCGAGCTGGGTGGCGGTGGCGCTCGGCACATGTGGCCAGCGGTGCTACGGGGCATGGGCGAGTCAGCAAAAGGGCTAGGCGGACTCCTGGGGGCACCAGGAGCACAACCGTGCGGCGGGTTTGAGCGGAGGAGCTCGCGAGCGCAAGGCTCGTCGGCCATGGCGGCGGCCGGAGCTCGGGTGCACGGGGATGGCGGATAGAGAATGGGAACGGAGGGGGAGAGCATAGGGGGAGGATCAGGAGCTCACATGGGTGCTGAAAGAAGCTCAGGGAGGCCGGGGAAGCACGGACGGCGGCGAATCAAAGGTGAGGTTGCCGGCGGCCGTAGGTTGAAGACGAGCTCAAGAGCGACACTGCAGGGCTTCCGGCGGGGCGTGGCTCGGTGAGGGGGTCGAGGACGATGTCGCGGAGCTCGTGAACTAGTCGAGGAAGCGAGGAAGGGCCGGTGGCTGCGCAGGTGAAGCACGGTGATGTCGGAGCGCTCTCGGGTGATCTCAAGGAAGGGGGCTAGAGGGCGAGGGAGAGACCAGAGAGTGAGGGGAAAGTGAGAGGACGACCTCGCGCATCTCCAGACGCGGATTAGGACGAAGGAGCGGCCTCCAGCATGAAGCAGGAGGTGGAGGGCTCCGCGGTGCGCGTGCGTGTTCGCTCCTGCCTACTGGCAGGAGGAAGACGACGAGCGAGGAGGTAAGTGGGCTGGGCCGGCTAGGTGGGCTGGCCAGCTGGGCTACGACAGGTGAGGCCAGGTAAGCCTCCTCTCTCTGGTTTTCTCTATTTGTTTCTGTTTTCTATTTTTTGCAGTAAGTTTTGATTTAGTAAAAATACTAAACCATTTGTTAAAATGCTGAAATTAATTGTGGGCACTTGTGAATTTGTTTCCAACAGCCCTCATTTAATTTCACAATTATTTGAGCACTTAAAAATATGTATAGCATTTAAATGCCCAAATTCAAATACAATATGATTTAATTCAAAAATCCAGAATGGCCTAGAAATATGTGCATGACTTTTGGCTGAGGTTTTCACCTTTAACAAAAATCATGAACTTTTCTAAAGGGCATTTGGGATCATTGAAAAATATTTTTATCGAACCTAGTTGAATTCATTAGGTGCTAGGGTTTCAACAATCCCCATTTCAAGTTTCATGAAATTTAAACATGATGACATGATGAGCAAGCAATGTCAAGCAAGGGCTGAACTGGGGCTGTGACATAGCCACTACCACAAACCTTAGTCATATCGGTCGTACCGATAGGGATCTCGGTCTCACCGAGATGGGATTGCAAACTCTCTATCGGTGTCAAAACCGGCGGATCTCGGGTAGGGGGTCCTGAACTGTGCGTCTAAGGCAGATGGTAACAGGAGGCAGGGGACATGATGTTTTACCCAGGTTCGGGCCCTCTTGATGGAGGTAAAACCCTACGTCTTGCTTGATTTATTCTTGATGGTATGGGTATTACAAGAGTTGATCTACCACGAGATCGGAGTAGCTAAACCCTAGAAGCTAGTGTATGGTATGATTGTATGTATATATCTATTGACTAGCCCAGCCTCGGTTTATATAATGCACCAGAGGCCTAGGATAACAAGAGTCCTAGCCGAATACGCTGGTGGGGAGGAGTCCTTGTCTTGATCACCAAGTCTTGTAGAATCTTCCATGTATGCGGCAGCTGTCCGAACTGGCCCATAAGTATACGGCCATGGGGGTCCTCGGCCCAATCGAACAGATCGGGAGATGACGTTGTGAGTACCCCCTAGTCCAGGACACCGTCAGTAGCCCCCTGAACCGGTCTTCAAGTTAGAGACGCTCCTCAATTCTTCCGAACTGTTCTTCATCTTCGGTTGTCGGTCTTGAAAACTGGTTCAATAAATCTTCTCATCTTCGATCTTGTGGATTGTCGAAATGCATTCTATGAGTTTACACGTCGGGTATCCGAGGAGCCCCATTAAGTTTCCGGCCTTTATCAATGCCTTGTTATTTTTATGCCACTCCTCGGGTTTGAAGTTGTTCCCGGGAGGTAGTGTCTTCTTGCGTCCGAGTTCTAACGCCGGACTGCATTCGAGGTATTTTTTGCAGCCGTGCACCAATGCCGGACTACTTTCGAGCTCCAACGCCGAAATATATCCGAGCTCCAATGCCGGACTTTGTCCAAGCTCCAACGCCGGACTATATCCGAGGTGTCATATCACCTTGTTTCAAAAAAGTTGAAGGAGTTTAGCTGAGCTTAATGCCAGAAATGCCCTCTATGGAGCCAGCCACTAGCACCCGAGCTTTATGCTGGACTGCTTCCGAGGTGGTGTACCACCTCAACTGTGGGCCAATTTTTCTTTCACTTTTTTATTGGTGCAATTTATTCACTGCCGAGATATATAGCCAGTAGCCCTCAAGGTGTGTATCGGTCTAAAACCCGAGATGCACCTAAAGGATGACGTAAGACCGCTGATCCCAGTAGCCGCTGAGACTCAGGTTGATTTGCGGCCTGAGGATCAAGTCCTAGCTCGGCAGAATAATTCAGGACACAAGAAGCGGTGTGCAGAGTCCTCGAGACTCAGGTTGGGTGCGGCCGACCAACCTGAGGATCATAATCTCCTTGAAAACTATATTGCACTTAAATTTTCTGCATTGGATTACCAATGCAGTAGCCCCCGAGCCTTAATGCGGGCATGGGTGGCCGAATTAAGGATTGATATCCAGAGTAGAATCACAAATTATGTGTAATGATTCTATGTATCCAAGTACTTTACATCATTAATGCTCGGATCTTGTACAAAACTTTGTTGACCGGCCATCGGCTTCCACCTCCTCGGCCAGTAGCCGAGGAGTGTTTGTCCTACTTTATAAAGCCTTTACAAGGGCAAAGATTTACGACAAACAACGCAATCTGGCCATACGGTTTTATAAACAAAGGTACGCAGAGAGATATGTTATATCACTTTTAAACATAATAAATGTCTTCCAAAGAAAATAATCCCGCTATCGGTTCCTTTCTTTGGGTTGTCATGCTGAGCATGATCATGAAATCTCAGCTCTAATGTAAGAGCAAAATATTGAGGATTTAGTTTGGGAGGCCAGTTACTAGCCCCCGGTAGTGTTCGGCGACAGTCGAGGTCAAGCTGTAAACACTTCGGCCATTGTTATGAATGGCCCGTCATTTAACACGGTCATCGGATCGTTGACCAGTTTACCGGGATTTGTGACAGTCAGTTTTCGGCTTTCTCCACTGAGGTGCTTAACCATGTGAGCTAGAAGCACAATCACAGTGGTTATCCCTTTGCACGCCTAGCCGAACAAAGCGAAACGTAGGAAGCAAGTGCAGGAGCCGGGCAACCCAACTATTGACCGAAGACACAATTTGAAACCGATGCATATATAGCAATATCCGAGAATATTTTTGCCGAATCTCTAAAGGTGTTCGGCGTTGCACTGCGAGACTTGTGCTGAAAACACACAAATAGTTAAAAGTGTCACAAGCTTGGAAAACCAAAAAACGTCAGTAAAAACTTGACGTCCGAACAAGATCAAGTGTTCGGTGCCAATCCGAAAATTGGTCTTAGAAAAAAAAGAGTGCTTCTGTCGTGCTTTAACATGACACATCTTATCTCAAGACTTCAAGCGGGTCAGCCTACGGCTTCAACCTCCTATCCCGTAGGCGGAGTACTTCTCGTTAGGCCAGTTTAGCAAACTAAACTCTAGCGGCTTTGAGAGAGAAATTAGGCTCCCCGGCTAGTGACCACACACTCATGTCGAAAAAAGGAGTGAGTAATAAAGACTTTGCAACGAACAAGAAGAAAACACATTTACTATAAAATAGCTCATATAAATTTTAAGAGCCCCCAAGTGACTTGGGTAAAAGAATTTTATGTATAATGATTGTATGTACCGAAGTACTTATGTCATATCTTTGTTCAACCGAACTTTAAACGCGTCTTAACCGACCGTCGGCTTCTCCCTCTTTGGTCAAGGACCGAAAAGTCTTATGTACTCCACCTATCGAGAATATCAACAGTGTTTCCGATAACCAGGCAACCGAGCCATAAGGCTGTAACAGACAAACCGCGTTCAGGGAACTTATGCTATATTACAGACGAAGTGTAAGAAGCATCTTCGAAGAAAATAGTACCCCCACCGATACCTTTCTTCGGTGCTCATTATTGCAATGAGACTTGTGCAATAGGTTTTTTGTACTCATGAGTTCCGTTGTGTGCCGACCATGATTGAAAACAATAAGAGCACTAGCTTTTGGCTTCACCCAGTCTGAGGTCAGAGCTTGGAGGACCCAGTCGTGACAATCACAGAGGTGCTCCCTTTACTCCCTAGCCGAACAATCGGGAACGTAGGGGTAAGCACAGGAGCCAGGCAACCCAGCTTGCAAATCGCTTAAGTCAATATGGTGCATATTGTGGCGTAATACACGAACAAGGAACGAAGCCGTACAAGTATAATCATATGCAAGAGGAAAAGCTTCATAAAGGAAGCCCCCAAATAAACGGGGTATTTTAATTTGTGCGTCACAAACAAAGTTTGGACAAGGAAATTTTTTACAAGCAACTTTTTTCCAAAAAAGTATAATGCTTGGTCGAACCGAACACAAATTAAAAATTAAAACTTTGAGCATGAAAGCGACTTAGCTGGTTAATGTGTTCGGCATTGATGACGCGGTCCGAGCTTGATGCAGGATAAGGTTCCATCCCCCAAGCCGGTTCCGAGGTGGTGGAGCGGAGAGCTCGACATGCCGAAGTGGTGACATAGCACGGTCAATGCAGACCGGCAGAGTGACGACGAAGTCCCCGGATCATTTTCCTGTGAACAAAAAATAGTGCAAAACGAAGATAATAGTAATAATAATAATTAAAAAAATCTTTGCATAATAAATAATTTATGCAAAGTGAGTAATAAAAGAAATATGGCATGGCGCCGAAGTCAATGTCGATGCAGGGCGTCGGCGTGATGCGGTAAAGGCGTGGCAAAGCCTGAATTCACAGGTCAGTCCGAGTTCCGGATGCGGCGTTCGCCGGACTATGTACGGAAACTGACCGAACCACCACGCGACTGTCGTTAATGCGGCCATCATTTGATAGACCTATGTACAGATGATGGACAAACCAGAGTAATAATTCCTTGGAAAAAATAAACCCAAACAAGCAAAAAATACTAGGATTAATAGCACCTGGTTTATTTGTTGTAGCAATCCGAAGAAAGGTGATTCCCAAAATTGGGACTCGATCTGCACACCCATTTCCTGATGGGCGATAAAGCGACGGTAGGGCGATGCTGGCAAAGGTTGGCTCGCCGAGGCAAAGCCCTCGGTCCAGCTAACATGACGGAGCTGGTCGGCTAGTGATGTCGAAGTCTCTGGAGTAGGTTGATGAAGAGATGGCGAAGCCACCGGTCCAGCCGAGATGTCGAAGCCTCGATGTCAGCAGATGAGTCAAAGTAGGTCAGCGTGATGGACACCAGCTTGAAGAAGCAATAGTGCGGCCCTGCCGATGCAGGTCGTGACGTGGTCGATGCCGGCTTGATGAAGTGACCATGCGGCGATGCCGGTATGCCCGCTCCGTGTAATCCATGGGGCGGCGATGTTGGTGATGATTTATCCTTTGCGATGCCGGACTCTTGTTCGGCTTGCCGATATGATGATCCGAAGAAGTTGAGCTTGGCTCAACAAAGTGACGATGTGTCTAGCGCAGATCGGCAGCCTTGGAGCAATATAGCCGAACTGGTTTGACACCAGCATGATGATGAAGGAGACCTCAGGGGAGGCTTAAAAATTTACGGGCACGTGTCTAAGAACAACGAACAATACCCTAGAAGAGAATTCCTCTAGAAAGGTTGTCCAATGTCACGTTCATAAAGAAACATGAATTCGGGTCGGATCCGTATTCGCGCAGAAAACGGATCCGAAAATTGATCCACTCATCGGAAGGTTCCTGGAGTTTGAACCGTCGGATCGAGCTGAAATTTGGAGGGGTGGCAGATATGGCAATTCCGCAGTAGATGAACGGTTGGATACTCCATAGGACCTCCGAGCTAGGCTCTGGAGACCACGCCCTAAACTCGTCCAGATTTCACAAGGCTCTGGTATATCGTAGATTGTCGGAGATTCCTCCATCGGAACTCGACGAAATTTTATATGGTGGTTGTAGACTCAATTTTGTACAATTCCACCAAAGGGATCGTCAAAGCGATGCTCTAAGAGGTGGTGGCAGTGGATACAAGTTTGCTGCTCAGAAAAACAGGACGGTCGCTCGAGGGCAATGTTGACGTTGAGCCCCCGAGCTCCATGGATGATTCCTCCATGATCTTGATAGAGATCGGAGTTGATGTTGATGAAGGCCCTCATCCGAACATGATGATCGGAGATGGAGCATGGTCCTCGGTCGAGCCAAGGTGACCAGTCGAGCCGGTGATGAAGATGCCGGCATCGCAGTTGACCTGCAGACGAGCTATCGATCCTTTTGCCGATCACACAGCGGAACTCTCAATGAAAGCACCAATGTCGGTGTCAAAACCGGCGGATCTCGGGTAGGGGGTCCCGAACTGTGCGTCTAAGGCGGATGGTAACAGGAGGCAGGGGAAATGATATTTTACCCAGGTTCGGGCCCTCTTGATGGAGGTAAAACCCTATGTCCTGCTTGATTTATTCTTGATGGTATGGGTATTACAAGAGTTGATCTACCACGAGATTGGAGTAGCTAAAGCCTAGAAGCTAGCCTATGGTATGATTGTATGTATATATCTATCGACTAGCCCAGCCTCAGTTTATATAATGCACCAGAGGCCTAGGATAACAAGAGTCCTAGCCGAATACGCTGGTGGGGAGGAGTCCTTGTCTTGATCACCAAGTCTTGTAGAATCTTCCATGTATGCGGCAGCTGTCCGAACTGGCCCATTAATATACGGCCATGGTGGTCCTCAGCCCAATCTAACAGATCGGGAGATGACGTGGTGAGTACCCCCTAGTCCAGGACACCGTCACTCTCTGTTTCCTTTTGTAACATTTCAGTCCAACCAAGATGACTAATCGGTCCCACCGAGTTCGCAATGCAAACTCTCTGTTTCCCTTTCGTAACGTTTTGGTCTCATCGAAATGAGCGATTCGGTCCCACCGAGTTTGTCTGACCAACTCTCTGGTTAGCTTATTACCAAAATCTATCCCATCGAGTTTGTGTAATCGGTCTCACCGAGATTACGTTATTCCCTAACCCTAATCAAATCGGTCTCAATGAGTTGACATGTCGGCCCCACCGAAAATCCTAACTGTCACATTTTGAACTGAATCAGTCCCACCGAGTTTTCTGATTCGGTCCTACCGAGTTTGGTGAATTGTGTGTGACGGTTAGATTTTGTCTAGAGGCTATAAATACCCCTCCAGCCACTCTTCACTTGTGGAGAGACCCATCAGAACATGCCTACACTTCCAACATTCATTTTCTGAGAGAGAACCACCTACTCATGTGTTGATACCAAGATATTCCATTCCAACCATATGAATCTTGATCTCTAGCCTTCCCCAAGTTGCTTTCCACTCAAATCATCTTTCCACCAAATCCAAATCAGTGAGAGAGAGTTGAGTGTTGGGGAGACTATCATTTGAGGCACAAGAGCAAGGAGTTCATCATCAACACACAGTTTATTACCTTTTGGAGAGTGGTGTCTCCTAGATTGGTTAGGTATCACTTGGGAGCCTCCGTCAAGATTGTGGAGTTGAACCAAGGAGTTTGTACGGGCAAGGAGATCTCCTACTTCGTGAAGATATACCCTAGTGAGGCAAGTCCTTCATGGGTGATGGCCATGGTGGGATAGACAAGGTTGCTTCTTCGTGGACCCTTCGCGGGTGGATCCCTCCATGGACTCGCGCAACCATTACACTTCGTGGGTTGAAGTCTCCATCAACGTGGATGTACGATAGCACCACCTATCGAAACCACGCCAAAAATCTCCGTGTCTACATTGCGTTTGCTCCCTCCAAACTCCTCCCTTTACCTTCATGTGCAATGTTTTACATTCCACTGCTATACTCTTAGACTTGCATGTGTAGGTTGATTGCTTGACTTATGCTAACTTGTTAAAATCTTTCAAGACATAAAATTGGGAAAAGGCTAGATTTTTAATTGGTCAAGTAGTCTAATCACCCCCGCTCTAGACATACTTTCGATCCTACAAATGGTATCATAGCTTTGGTCTCCATTTGCCTTGATCTCCATAGCATTTGGTGATCATAGCCTTGGTTTCACAACCTAGAAGAGTATGGCGTCTAGCGAGGGAAATTACCACCATAAGGTCCTTACTTTGATGGTACTAATTTTGCTAGTTGGAAGTGTCAGTGTCAAAACCGGTGGATCTCGGGTAGGGGGTCCCGAACTGTGCGTCTAAGGTCGATGGTAATAGGAGGTAGGGGACACGATGTTTTACCCAGGCTCGGGCCCTCTTGATGGAGGTAATACCCTACGTCCTGCTTGATTGATCTTGATGAATATGAGGATTACAAGAGTTGATCTACCACGAGACCGTAATGGCTAAACCCTAGACGTCTAGCATGTATGATTGTGGTTGCCTCTACAGTCTAAACCCTCTAGTTTATATAGACACCAGAGGGGCCTAGGGTTGTATAGAGGCAGTTTACAAAGGAAGGAATCTACATATCCGAATGCCAAGCTTGCCATCCACGCAAAGGAGAGTCCCATCCAGACACGAGAGGAAGTCTTCTGTCTCGTTTCTTCATAGCCCATTAGAACGGTCCATGTTACATAGTCCAGATGCCCGAGGACCCCTTAATATAGGACTCCCTCAGTAGCCACTGAACCAGGCTTCAATGACGATGTGTCCGGCCCACAGATTGTCTTCAGCACTGCAAGGCGGGTTCCTCCTCCGAATACTCCAAAATAGCCTTCGAACACAGAAAACGGGTTCGGCTCTGCAAAACGAGTACCACACACACCTGCGGAGAGTATAATATTTTACGAGTCCAATCCACTGACAACTTTTGTAGCGTGACATCACGTACTGCCCGGACATTATTTCAATCCATTTTTTAAACCTCCCGCTCCATGTTTCAAGATGCGGTTTTATTGGCACGTCTTGTCGAAGCAGAGATCATGTCCGCTTATTAAGGGATTCTCATCAATACGGGCGTGGGTAATCCAACCGCGCTGTCTGCACGGCCCTTGGGGAATAGGCGAGTTTTAAGGTGAGTGGGGAGGTGCTTGATATTCACAGCCTTTATAAAGGGATAAGGATTTCACCTTTTCACCCACACCCTCTTCCTCTCTGCCCAAGCTTTCATCCTTTCCACCTCAAAAAAACACTCCAGCCATGTCCGGATCTGGAGTGCAGGGCAAGTGGATGGTTTCCTCTGTCAAGGAGAAGGACATCACCAAGCTCCGGAAGGCCGGGTACTTAGCCCATGAATTTGCCCACCGGCTTCCAGCAACGGGGCAGATCATCCCCACCCCGGAGACCCATGAGAGGGTGGTATTCATCCCCCACTTCGTCCGTGGATTGGGATTCCCTCTCCACCCATTCGTCCACAGACTCACGTTCTACTATGGGCTGGATTTCCACGATCTGACCCCCAACTCCTTCCTCAACATCTTGGCATTTATTGTCGTGTGTGAGGCCTTCCTCCGCATCCCACCCCACATCGGATTGTGGTTAAAGATCTTCAATGTGAAGCCGAAGGTGGTGGGCGGTCAACACGCAGAGTGCGGAGGCGCCATGGTGAGAAAAATGCCCAATGTCTCATGGCCCAAAGATACCTTTGTGGAGATCATTAAAGGGTGGCAATAGAAGTGGTTCTACGCCACAGAGCCTCGCGACGCCACCTGGGCCGCGGCTCCAGAATTCCAGTCCGGAGCCACGATGCGGCTCACCTCCTAGCTAGAGAAGGGTCTAGACTGGTCTTTGTCGGACGAGCTGACAGCGCTTCAGACACGCATCAGGAGCATGGTAGATAATAACATCAAGCTTGTCAATGTGATACAGGTGATGCTTGTTCACCGGATCCTTCCGTGCCAAAGTCGGCCTTGCCATTTGTGGGAGTTCGATCCGGCCGACCACCAGACCTCGCAACAGTTCTTTGGCACTACGCACGAAGACATCTGGAAGGTGCTCTTTAAGGCCAATGAGACGTGACCGGCGACGACCAAGGACCGTGGGCACGACCTGGCCCATTCCGCCAGTCTGGTAATTTTTTCATATTTCAAGGTGTATCCTTTACTTGCATACTCAACGAAGACGCCTAAGCTTCCCTGTTTGTTTTTTCATGGCTGGATAAAGAAGGCAGAGCGGATCCAGTGTCCGGCTTCGCTGCCCGAAAACCCAAAAATCCCTCTTCTGATGAAGATGCTGGTTCCGGCGCCCTACCAAGCGCCGTAGAAGAAGGCCAAGAAGAAGGCCAAGGACACCAGGAGTGGCCTCCGCCGTAAGGGCACTTCGAACATGACGTCTGAAGACGCCGAGACCCACACCTCCCACGCCGAGGACGAGGAGGAGGAGGAGGAAAGCAACTCTCCCCCAGATGGAGGAGGAAGAAAAGGGCGGCCTCCACGCATCAGGAGGCAGAGGCGTCCAAGAAGGGGAAGGTCTTCCCCGCGGACAACTTCGCATGGGACATCGATAGCAGCTCCGAGTGGCGCCCCAGGGATAAGCCCCTGGCCGAATCGTAAGTACTCAAAGACGCACACATTAATCCAGCTCCTTTACTTCATGGTTTTAACATGTTGAATTATGCGCTACAGTCCGGCTTGTTCCGACCTCCGGCGATCCTCATCTTCGGGGAATTCGCTAGATCCAAAGGTGATGGAC
This sequence comes from Triticum aestivum, assembly GCF_018294505.1. Classification (NCBI taxonomy): domain Eukaryota; kingdom Viridiplantae; phylum Streptophyta; class Magnoliopsida; order Poales; family Poaceae; genus Triticum; species Triticum aestivum. Next base: position 696,737,744 of record NC_057806.1, read on the forward strand.
AGTGGGTCCCTTCCGGCGGCCTCTTCTCCCAAGGCCATGGATGACACCGAGGTGCTGTCTCGAAGGACCTCTCCAGGCCAGGGAGAGATGCAGGAGGCCGTCAGGGTGGTGCCATAGGGTGAACCCTCGGCCGCCGGACACATGGGGGAGAAAATCCCCATGGAGACTGGCGATGGGGGCCATATCCAATCCGGCCCCCAGTCGAATACAATTCCAGAGACCTATACGGCTCCGGAATCCGGAAAGTAGCCTCCTTCAAGAGAAGGAGGTGCACCAATCCCACCGGTGACCTCCATCCATCTAGAGGCACCGGATACTCTACTGGAAGCGTTGCGAAGTGCTTCCATTGTTGAGGAATACCATACCCTCATGGATATAGTGGTTGAGAGGATTCAGTCTGCAAAGAGCAGACTGACCGAAGCCTGCACAAGCCTTCTAATAGGCTTTGAGGTATGAAAATGCAATTTATGCAAAAGGAATGTCATAGTATAGACAGTGGCCCCTGAGACACTGTCCGATGTTCGAAAAGAAAAGCCGGACAGAGGATCAACTAATTTTCGTAGGAGACTAACCATACGTGTCTATGTGAATAAGCAGGCATCTTTGCTGGCTGCGACCTCTCATGCTGCTAAGGTCTATGGACTGAAGCAGAGTCTGGAGCAAACCGAGGAAGAGCTCGACCGCGTGAAAAAATAGCTTGAGGACCATCAAGGTATGCAATGACCTTGTGTATATTCAGAAAGGATGAATTATTTGTGTTGACCATAGTGCCATGATATCTTGTCGGAGCGGTGACCGAGGTGGAGACCCTCAACAAGGTGCTGGCCGAAGCCTAGGAGAGAGCGGAAAAGGAACAAGCCGCTCGCGAAAAACACGAGGCCAGGGTTGGTGAGGTCCAGCGGGAGCTCCAGGACATCGTGAGGAAGTGCGAGTCCTTGGAGCGCAATATTGCGTATCAAGAGTCCGAACTTTCCAAGGCCCGCCAAAGAACACACGATGCCCGGGTTGAAGCCCAGGGCGCCCTCCAGGAAATCCAGGAGGCCAGAAAAATCATGGCAAGTAAGGCCTTTATTATGCAGAGCAAGTATGTGAAGAAAAGGTTCCTCTTACTGACCTGGATTTGGAGTTCTCCAGGAGCGTTTGCGGATCTGCCGCGCAGTGTTGTCGACGCTGCAGAATTCTTCTGAGTCGAAGAGAGGAGCTCAACAGAGAAGCTATTCTCGCCGCAATACCTTGAGCCAAAGCATCGGGTGCCCTTTAGCGATCAGCTAAAACAGGTGAGCGAACTACATAGGGTGGCCGAACTGGCCATGAAGGATTTTATAATCCGTCTATGGCCTGCCAAAGCCATACCCAGCAGCTACTTCGGGCTCGTGAAGCGGCTGGTCAATGCCTGCCCTCGGCTTGATGCCATCAAGTGGCCAGTCTTCATTGAAGGTGCGCGGACGGCCTTCGCCCATGTCAAGGTGCAATGGGCGAAGATGGACACCGTCAAGCTCGCAACCGAAGGACTGCCCGCGGGCAAGGAGCACCGCACGCCTGAGCGATATTTTGATGATGTCCTAAAGGGATCCCGCATTGTAGAGGGCCAGTGTTCAAAAGACATTATCTTTGAATGAAGTCATTCATGTTATCCCTTCATGTATTATGAAACAGAGCCGTTATGTAATATAATGTTTGTTGTTTGAAAATTTTACCTCATGTGCGGCCGTTTTGTTATATCTGAGAGTCGGCCAGTCGTCGGGTTCAGCCCCCACATAGGTAGTATGGGGACCTATCCGGCATCAAGCTAGTACAGTACAACGAATTCTGAAGATGCTCTCTCAAGGGCCTGTTGGTCGATTATCATCCCCTCCAAGAGTTCTTCCTCCCCTCAGGAGCAAAGGCGCAGACATGCAGCAGGGCATAGTAGGGACGTGAAACTATGCATTAAGGCCCCGTGTAAACCTTTCCTCTGTAAAAATTTATTTTATAACGAAGTATCTATAACAGTTGCTTCGGCGGTCCGGATTCTACGGTTAGACGTCACGAGTTCCTCGGAAATAAAGACCACTCTTTACGGTCCACTTGTAGTCATTTATGTTGTGTAACTTTTCCCGCTCTTCGATGCTGAAACAAACTAGTTCGGTACATATTCTCTTGAGATGCGATCGGATAATAGACCGGGGCTCGGTTATAAAACTCGCCTCAAGCATTACTCTGATAGTATCTTTTGTTTCAAGTGTTTGGTGTCTTGGATATTGCATTATGTGAATTGGTTCTGAATTATGGCTTGGGTCAATAGTTCGGTTGCGAGGATCCTGTGTTTACCCTCTTACATTCTGCATGTTCAGCTACGAGGGTAAAGGGAGAACCACTGTGATTGTACTTCTAGCTAGCCTGGTCAAGTACCACAGTGGAGAAAGCTGAAAACTGACTGTCATAATAAGCGAGAACTGGTCAGCGATCCGATGATAGGTGTCAAACTAAAAATTGATGGAGATTACATCGTATTATACGAAGGGTTTGTCTTTGCACAAACCATGTGATGAAGGTATATAACTCGGCTCATCCGAACATCAGATAACACTAGGGGCTAGTCACTAGCCCCCGCAGTCAAGCTCCTATGGCTAAGTGAAACCACTAAAACCGCATAGTCTGATTGCCTTGTTTCCCTTACACACTACGGCCTTCGGGCACCGAGACGTTTGCTAAGGGTCAAAGTGCGGAAGTCGAAACACCCCTTGTAGCATCTACATGCAGGAAAGGGCCGACGAATGGTAACTTTCAGATTAAAACGGCTGCACAGGAATCAAAATAAACAAAAGCAAACAAAGTATGATAAACCATACAAAGCAACTGCATTATAAAGCAAAAGGTTCAACTGTCATGTAACACATGATAGAGCTCTCACTTAAGAATTACATATTTTGGACACTCAGCCTCTATTGCCCGAGCACCATCCATCACGATTGGGAAATACTGCTCGTGGTGCCTATGCTCCTTTCCCGAGGGCGGGGGTCTGGTGGCTATCTCCATGAGCTTGATCTCCGACCAGTGCACCATAGTCTTCGCGAGGGCCATCCAAGCTCCCTCGATACACATAGAACCCTTCAGGACATCAATCCGGGGCGCGGCATCGCACAACTTCTGCACTAGTATGAAGTAGCTGCTCGGGAACGACCTGAAGGCGATAGACGAACACAAAGGTCCTTCATGGCCGGCTCCACCATCCGGTGCAACTCCATCGGATGATTCATTTGGTTACTCATGAGAGGAGGCTGCTCCGGTGCCTGGAACTCCCAGAACAGCCTATGCTCGGCATTGCCCTCCGGAGACGCAAAGTGCCTTGCTGCATCCGCCGCACTCCTTGGGAGATCGGCAAATGCGCCTGAGGAAGGCCACACTCGTGTGAGCAAAGCGAACCTGTGACCGCCAAAGACACTCTAGAGTAAGTATGGTTACCATGTCCAATAAGCTTCACTTGGCGGAGTTCTTCTCAGGTGCCTCGCATTCCTTCCTCGCCTCTTGGATCTCCAGCTTTATCTTGGACAACTCGGTGGCTTGACCCTTATTTTTCTGCTCAAGTTCCTCACATTTCGTGACGGCATCCTTGAGCTCCTGCTCCACCTCGGCCACTCTTGCCTCGTGCTTGCCACTGATGGTCTTCACCGTCGACAGCTTGGCGTCCACTCGCTCGGCTGCCACCTTCTGTTTGGCAACCTCCTTCTTGGCCTTCTTTAGTTCAACCTTGAGGTTCTCGACCTCCACGGCGACAACTGTAGTCATCACACAACATTCCTTGCTTAGGATTAACCTCGGATACCTAGCTTCATAAGGAAAACTGAACTGCTAAAAGTCTAGTCTGGACTAACCTTGTGCTTCGTTGAACTGCTTGTTGAGAAGGTCGAGCTCCTCATCGGAGCTCTTGAGCTTCCGATTCACTTCGGCCAGCTCCGCGGCATTGGCGGCAACCGCCGAAGATGAGGCATACAAAAACAACTCACATAATTTAGTATCCTGATTTAATAATTTTCGATCCTTCGCCAGGTTTTTTTAAATCCTGACAGAGTCTCGGGGGCTATGCTTAAATTTTCACCATCATAGGCACTCTTTGACTCTTCGAGCCCGGCTTGAGTTTTTCAAACTCACCCTGGGCTCGGAGGTGGCTATATATGAGGATTGGATGACCTTGCTTAAGAAATTCACTTTATAAAAAGGATATTACAAGGCTTACCTCAAAGCCCATCGGGAGGCCGCCAAAAGCTTCCTTCAGTATGTTGTTGACGGACCAAATACTTTGTAATACCACGCCCATCGGGGCGTGGTGTTCTGCGATGATGGAGGAGCTATTCAAAGCCTCCTCCATCATGTCCGGACACCAACCGCAACCTGATCTCCGTGTTCGTTGATGGCGGCGGGGAGCCGGCTCCCTCTTCAGTGGAAGGCGGGATGGACGACTTCGGGGGCCTCGGAGGCTCCGGAACCATCTTCGGGGAGGTCTCATATTGACTGACCTCCCCCTCCTTATTCACCAGGAGGGGTCTCCCCTCCTGGTCTTTGAAGACCGAGGTGTTAACAACGGCCATGATGTCGTCACCACCCCCCCCCCCCCGTGTCTGGTCTGGGAGGGGTCCTTCGATAGAGCACCTCTCCGGTGCCCCCAACGACCAGAGGAGGCATAGAGCGTGACGCGGTCCCACTCTCCGCTAGCTCGCCTAGAGGAGAGTTCCCCTCTGATACCTGATCAGCGGGGAGGTCGCACGGAGGGCTGCAATTGATGCATCTTGAACTACGTCGTTATTTCCCCAAAGAGGAAGGGATGATGCAACACAACTATGGTAGGTATTTCCCTCAATTATGAAACCAAGGTATCAATCCGGTAAGAGAACCAAGCAACACTATGTAAACGGTACCTACACATGAAGAACAAGTACTTGCAACTTGATGCTTATGAGGGGTTGTCAATCCCTCTTACGGGTAACGGCGTAGGGAATTGTCAAGTGGACGTGATAAAATTGTGATAGATTGGATAAATAGATCTCGATAAAACGCGAAATAAAATAAATAAAAAAAAGTGTAGCAAGGTATTTTTGGGTTTTTGGAATAATAGATTTGAAAATAAAAGCAAATAAAAATAGATCTCAAAGCAAATAATAGGTCGGAACGCAAATATGATAAAGAATAGACCCGGGGGCCGTAGATTTCATTGGTGGCTTATCTCAACAAATAGCACAGGGTGGGTAAACAAATTACTTTTGGATAATTGAAAGAACCTCAAATAATTTTCATGGATTAGTAGACCTCAAATAATTAGTAGACCTCAAATAATTATGACTCCTGCCTTCATCTACTACTATTACTCCACACATTGACCGCTATCCAACATGCATCTAGTGTATTAAGTTCATGGAGAAATGGAGTAATGCAATAAGAATGTTGACATGAGGTAGACGAGATCTATTCATGTAGGAATAGCCCCCATCTTCTTATCCTTAATAGCAACGATAAATACGTGTCTTGCTGCCCCTTTTGTCGACGGGAAAGAACACCGCACGATCGAACCCATCAGAAAGCACCTCTTCCCATGGCAAGAAAAATCAATCTAGTTGGCCAAACTAAACAAAAGATTCAAAGACGAAATATGAGGCTATTACTAATCATGCATATAAGAGATCAAAACTCAAATAACATTCATGGATATATAGATCTGATCATAAACTCAAAGTTCATCGGATCCCAACAAACACACCGCAAAAAAGAGTTACATCAAATAGATCACCAAGAGACCATTGTATTGGGAATCAAAAGAGAGAGAGAGAGAGAGAGAGAGAGAGAGAGAGAGAGGAAGGAATCTAGCTACTGACTACGGACCCGTAGGTCTACAATGAACTACTCACGCATCATCGGAGAGGCACCAATGAGGATGATGAACCCCTCCGTGATGGTGTCTAGATTGGATCTCGTGGTTCTAGAACTTGCGGTGGCTGGAATTGTGTTTTGTTGACTCCCCTAGGGTTTCTGGAATATTTGGGTATTAATCGGGCGAAGAAGCGGTGCGGGAGGTTGCCGACGTGGGCACAACCCACCAGGGGTTGTGCCCCCCTTTGGCCCATGTTGTTCCTTCTGGTCCATACAAATTCTCCAAAAAGTTTCGCTGCATTTGGACTCTGTTTGGTACTGATATTCTGCGATGTAAAAAACTAGAAAAAAAACAGCAGCTGGCACTAGGCACTATGTCAATAGGTTACTCCCAAAAATGATATAAAGTTGCTATAAAATGATTGTAAAACATCGAAGAATGATAATATAACAGCATGGAACAATAAAAAATTATAGATACGTTAGTGATGTATCAGCATCCCCAAGCTTAATTCCTACTCGTCCTCGAGTAGGTAGAATGATAAAATATAATTTTTTATGTGGAATGCTTCCTAACATGTTCATCACATATTCTTTTCTTTTTGTAGTATGGGCATTTGGACTTTTATATGATTGAAAGCAATAGTCTAGTTTTGACATGAAGATTTCAATACTCAAGCATATCAACAAGCAACCATGTCTTTCAAAATATCAACACTAAAGAAAGTTTTCCCTAGCCCATCATGCTCAATCATTGATCCATTCATAAAACACACTCTCTTATTAGCTACATCCAATACTCAAGTACGATCATAGTGCCCCTTAGTTAGTGCTTTATAAGAGAAGATGGAGACTCATAATAAAATAAAATTTTCATAAAGTAAATAGAAATGCCCTTCGCAGAGGGAAGTAGGGATTTGTAGAGGTGCCAGAGCTCAAAGAAAAAATTGTGAGATAAATTTTTTTGAGAGGCATACTTTTCCCGTCAACGAAAACGACCGAGTAATTCCCAACACTTTCTATGCTAGATATATCATAGGCAGTTCCCATACAAAAAATAAAGTTTATTCCTTTTTCCACCACTTTCAGAATCCATGGCTAGCCGTATCCACGGGTGCCTTCGATGCCACCACTTTCCAAGGAATTTATTATTTGACAACATAAAGTAAATTTCTTTTTCATTTCGAGACTAGGCATCAATATTACCACTGCACTCTCATGCAATGACAAGTGAATAAACACTCATCTTGAGAATAACACATCTAGCATGGAAAATATTTGCCACCCCCTGCCGCTTCGTGAGCAGTATGAGCAGACAAAAATGAAATTTATTTTAAATTTTGATGTGGCACATAGAAATTTGCTTAGAACGGCACAGAAATACCGCATATAGGTAGGTTTGGCAGACTCATATGGCAAAACTGGGTTTAAGGATTTTGGATGCACAAGTAGTATTTCTACTTAGTACAAGTGGAGGCTAGTAAATAGATTGAGAAGCAACCAACCAAGAAATGAAAAATAAACTAAGCGAGCTTTAAGCATAACTAACACCGAATAATGCACCACAAGTATGATGTAATTTCATTGCATAACTATTGACATTTGTGCTTGCATAGGGAATCACAAACCTTAATGCCAACATTCTTACTAAAGCATAATTACTCACCAACATGACTCACATGTAACTATCATCATATCTAAAAACTATTACAAAGAATCAAGTTTATTTTGTCCAATGATCTTCATGAAAGTTTTTATTATATCCCTCCTGAATATCTATCACTTTGGGACTAGTTTCATATGTTGCTTTTTATAAGCTCAAACAAATTTAAGTGAAGAACATGAGCATAAAAAATTTCTTCTCTCAAAATAGTATAAGTGAAGCATGAGAGGATTTCTTGAAGAATTTTACTAACTCTCAAATAAATCTAAGTGAAGCATGTGAGCATTTCTGAAAAAGTATTAAAGCACACCATGCTCAAAAAGATATAAGTGAAGCACTAGAGCAATTCCATAGCTCAAAAAAATTTAGTGAAGGATAAAGAGAAATTCTAACAAATCATAGCATAATTTTGGCTCTCTCAAATAGGTGTGTCCATCAAGGATAGATGACACAAACTAAAAACAAAAACAAGAAAATACTCATATAATAGACACTCTGAGCAAAACTCATGATATGTGACGAATAAAAATATAGCTCCAAGTAAAATACCGATGGCCGTTAGAAGAAAGAGGGCATGCCTTCTGGGGCACCCCCAAGCTTAGTTGCTTGTTTATCTTTGTATAATAATTTGGGGTGCCATGAGGCATCCCCAAGCTTAGGATCTTCTTACTCATTATTCCTTCATTCATCGCGATCTCACCTAAAACTTGAAAACTTCAATCACACAAAAATCAACAAAACCTTCGTGAGATCCATTAGTATAACAAAGCAAATCACCACTCTAAGTAATGTTGCAAACCCATTCATATTTTATTTTTTCATTATACATATTGTATCCTAACTTTACCATGGCTTATACCCTCCAATACAAACCATAAATTCATCAAAAGAAGCACACAACGCAAAGAAAACAGAATCTATCAAAAAAAGAATAGCCTATAGTATCTGAAAACTTCGTATACTTCTGTACCTCAAAGAATTCTGAACAATTAGGACAACGTAGGTAATTTTTATACCAATCTTGTGTAAAAAATTCAGAATTTTATCATTCTTCTGTGATTTTAAACAATTATGTTACTAGCGCACAAAGTATATGTTTTTCAACAAGATCAAATCAACTATCACCCAACATGATCCTAAAGGCTTTACTTGGCAAAAACACTAATTAAAACATAAAAACACAATCATAACAGTAGCATATTGTGAAAACACTCAAGAACAGAAAGAAAAAGGCAAAAATAAAATTTATTCACTGGGTTGCATCCCAACAAGTGCTATCGTTTCATGCCCCTAGCTAGGCATAATGCATGGATTCAAGCATTGTCATCTTTGGTTCCCAATTCCTCAATCACACAACGAACATTCCTCAAAGATTTGGCATATAAATTTTCAATAACAATACTCCTAGGAACGAGATTGAAAATTTCATTTTTGCAAGTAGGGTCTTTTATCACTTCAACAAAATCAGGGTGAATAGTGATCATTTTAAGATCTTCCTTGTTTTTATTAGAAGAGGCACCCTTGTCCTTACTGGCTTGAGTAAATTGCAAATTTTTATGGGAGTTTTTTCAATAGTTTTAATAGAAGAAAAAGCAAATCTTAAGTTACTAAAAATTTCTTCCAACTTATCAATCCGAGAGGGGCTTTCTTCAATTATTTCATTGATTGCGGTTTCCTTTTCCTTTAGTAGCTTAAAAACCTCTTCCACTTTTGACCCAATTTTTTAGCAAGATTATGCATTCGTTTATCCAAATTTTCAATGTGTTCCTCTGGAATCATCTTCTGTTCAATAGCATCTAATCTTTGCATAACATTCTCGAGAGTTAAATTTGCGTCATTGACAATAATAGGTGGTGAACCCACTAGATTTCCCATAGCATTAAAAGCATCCAAAGATGGACACATCAAGAAATTCCCACCGGTAATCGTATCAAGGACGAATCTATACCAAGTGGTAATGCCCACATAAAACTGCGAAGAAGAACGACGGTAGATTGCTTATGAATAGATCTATTATGAGCATAGCAAATTCTATACCAAGAAGCTTTTAGATTCTCCCCTCCCCTTTGTTTAAAATTAAGAACCTCATTCTCGGGAGTACGCGCAATAGAGGAAGATCTAGCCATAACGACAAAACAAGAAAGATTGCAAACAAAAATAGATCTGAGGAGAAAATGGCGAACAAAAAAGGGAGCGAGGAAAAAGACAAGTTTATGAGAAGTTGGTGAGATGAAAACGAGAGGCAAATGGCAAATGATGTAAATTGCAAGGAGATGATATTTGTGATAAGGAACCTAATAGATGTTGATGATGTCCCCCCGGCAACGGTGCCAGAAATTCCTTTTGATGCGGCTTGAACTACGTCGCTATTTCCCCAAAGAGGAAGGGATGATGCAGCACAACTACAGGAGGAATTTCCCTTAGTTATGAAACCAATGTATCAATCCAGTAAGAGAACCAAGCAACACTATGTAAACGGTACCTGCACATAAAGAACAAATAGTTGCAACCCGACACTTATGACGTGTTGTCAATCCCTCTTACGGGTAACAGCATAGGAAATTGTCAAGTTGATGGGATAAAATTGTGATAGATTGGATAAATAGATCTCGATAGGACATGAAATAACATAAATAAATAAAAAGTGCAGCAATGTATTTTTGGGTTTTTGGAATAATAGATCTGAAAATAAAAGAAAATGAAAATAGATCTCAAAGCAAATAATAGATCGGAATGCAAATGTGATAAGGAATAGACCCGGGGAAGTAGATTTCACAAGTGGCTTCTCTCAAGAAATAGCAGGCGGTGAGTAAAAAAATTATTGTTGGGCTATTGATAGAACCTCAAATAATTATGACGATATCCAGGCAATGATCAATATATAGGTATCACGTCCAAGATTAGTAGACCGACTCATGTCGCCATCTACTACTATTACTCCACACATCGACTGCTATCCAACATGCATCTAGTGTATTAAGTTCATGGAGAAATGGAGTGATGCAATAAGAACAATGACATGATGTAGACGAGATCTATTCATGTAGGAATAGCCCCCATCATGCTATCCTTAATAGTAGTGATCAATAAGTGTCTTGCTGCCCCTTCTATCACTGGGAAAGAACATCACATGATCGAACACATCACAAAGCACCTCTCCCCATGGCAAAAAAACGATCTAGTTGGCCTAACTAAACCAAAGATTTGAAGAAGAAATACGAGGCTATAAATAATCATGCATATAAGAGATCAAAACTCAAATAACTTTGATGGATATATAGATCTGATCATAAACTCAAAGTTCATCGGATGCCAACAAACACATCGCAAACAAGAGTTACATAAAATACCAAGAGACCATTGGATTGAGAATCAAAAGAGAGATAGAGAGCCACCTAGCTACTGACTACGGACCCGTATGTCTACAATCAACTACTCATGTATCATCGGAGAGGCACCAATGAGGATGATGAACCCCTCTATGATGGTGTCTAGATTGGATCTCGTGGTTCTGGAACTGGCGGCGGCTGGAATTGTGTTTCGTCGACTCCCCTAGGGTTTCTAGAACATTTTCGTATTTATACGGCGAAGAGGCAGTGCGAGAGGCCACCTAGGTGGGCACCACCCACCAGGGCATGCCTGGGCCCCCGGGTGCGCCCAGGTAGGTTGTGCCCCCTCGGGGCACCCCTCTGGTACTTCTTCAGCCCATGTTGTTCCCTCTGGTCCATAAAAGTTCTCCAACAAGTTTCGCTACGTTTGGACACTGTTTGGTACTGATATTCTACGATGTAAAATACATCAACTGGCACTAGGCACTATGTCAATAGGCTAGTCCCAAAAATGATATAAAGTTGATATAAAATGATTGTAAAACAGAATGATAATATAACAGTATGGAAAAATCAAAAATTATAGATACGTTGGAGACGTATCAGCAATACCAATAACATACACACGATCAGTAATAAACCATAAAACTCCTGGGGAGTCTTTGGATTAGTACCATTGGGTAGGGGGCTTAACCCTGTGGTTCCTTCGTCACCTCTTCGGAAGCCTCAGAATCCTCAATGGAGCCCCAACTATCATCGGGCAGGACCAACTTGGCCATGCGCTGCTTCTTTGGGGTGTGAGGAGGTTCCTCCTTCTCAGTGTTGTCTAAATCCGCCCTCTTCCTTGTACGGGAGGAGTCGCTCTCCTCCCCATCTTCTTCCTCCTCCCCCTCATGAGAGGAGGGGGCTTGGGTTTCCCCGGACTTAGTGTCCAGATCCCCCTTGGGTGGAATTGGGCCTCCCTCATCTCGATCTTCTTCTTCTCTTTCTTCTTTGGCGCCTTATACGATGCCACGGTCAGCATTTCCTCTGGTAGAGCCGACATGGGGCCCTCGGGCAGATGGGTCGGACAATCGATCTTCACGACTTATTCTAACAAGCTCTGTGAATGCGGGAAGAAAGGAGTCAAGTTCCTTGTTAAAAGGCAAAGAACCAAACATAAAAGGATAAAACTTCATTACCTCCCAAGGAGGGTGTGCGGCGTCAAGGCCGATGTGTTCCTCCTTGGCCAGCCACTACTTTTGGGGCTTGAACATCACCATCCACAACTTTTCGTGGGTGGTGCCGTAGAAGCGGAGCACGGTGGCTAGGTCCTCGGGCTTGTAGGACCACATTGGAGCGCCCCTTTACTGGCATCGTAGGAGGCGTCGGCAAAGCATCACTTGGACCATGTTGGTCTGCTTAGCGTTCACCATCATGCTGGAGACGCGCTCCTGCAGTGCCTCGACCTCTATGGACAACCCTCATTTGGGGCTCTTCTTGCTCCATGATGTTAGTCTGGTTGGTGGTCCAGATCTGAAATCGGGGGCCGCTATCCACTCTTTTTGCCAGACCATAATGCTATCTATGAAAGTACCCTCCAGCCACTCAACCCAGGCGAGATTGCTGCTCATCGTCCCCCCTACCCCCCACAGTCCACCTGCTGGTGGTCGACTATCTTCGGCTTGACGTTGAAGACCTTTAGCCACAAGCCGTAGTGTGGTCGGACCGCAAAAAGGCCTGACAGATGATGATGAAGGACAAGATGTGCAGAAAGGAGTTCGTGGTGAGATCGTGAAAATCTAGCCCGTAGAAGAACACCAACCCCTTGAAGAAGCGGTTGATACGTCTCCAACGTATCTATAATTTTCAATTGTTCCATGCTATTATATTATCTGTTTTGGATGTTTAATGGGCTTTAAATATACACTTTTATATTAGTTTCGGGACTAACCTATTAACTGAAGGCCCAGTGCAAATTGTTGTTTTTTGCCTATTTAAGTGTTTCATGGAAAAGGAATATCAAACGGAATCAAAACGGAATGAAACCTTCACAAGGATATTTCTTGGAACAAACGCAATCCAGGAGACTTGGAGTGGAATTCAGAGACGCAACAAGGCGGCCACGAGGTAGGAGGGCGCGCCCCCACCCTCGTGGGCGCCTCGTAGCTCCACTGACCTACTTCTTTCGCCTATATATACTCTTATACCCTGAAAACATCCAGGAGGGCCACGAAACCACTTTTCCACCGCCGCAACCTTCTGTACCCGTGAGATCCCATCTTGGGGCCTTTTCCGGCGATTTGCCGTGGGGGGATTCGATCATGGAGGGCTTCTACATCAACACCATAGCCTCTCCGATGATGTGTGGGTAGTTTACCACAGACCTTCGGGTCCATGGCTCTTAGCTAGATGGCTTATTCTTTCTCTTTGGTTCTCAATACAAAGTTCTCCTCGATGTTCTTGGAGATCTATTTGATGTAATACTTTTTGGGGTGTGTTTGCCGAGATCTGATGAATAGTGGGTTTACGATCAAGATTATCTATGAACAATATTTGATTCTTCTCTGAATTCTTACATGCGTTATTTGATATCTTTGCAAGTCTCTTCAAATTATCGGTTTAGTTTGGCCTACTAGATTGATCTTTCTTGCAATGGAAGAAGTTCTTAGCTTTGGGTTCAATCTTGCGGTACTCGATCCCAGTGATAGAAAGGGAACAGACACGTATTGTATTGTTGCAATCGAGGATAAAAAGATGGGGTTTATATCCTATTGCTTGAGTTTATCCCTCTACATCATGTCATCTTTCCTAATGCGTTACTCTGTTCTTATGAACTTAAAACTCTAGATGCATGCTGGATAGCGGTCGATGTGTGGAGTAATAGTAATAGATGCAGAATCGTTTCGGTCTACTAGACACAGACGTGATGCCTATGTTCATGATCATGCCTAGATATTCTCATAACTTTGCAATTTTCTATCAATTGCTCGGCAGTAATTTGTTCACCCACCGTACTATATGCTATCTTGAGAGAAGCCACTAGTGAAACCTATGGCCCCCGGGTCTACTTTACATCATATAAGTTTCTGATCTATCATTCTAGTTTACTATCTATTTTTCAATCTTTACTTTCCAATCTATACAACAAAAATACCAAAAATATTTATCTTATTATCTTTACCAGATATCAATTTTACAAGTGCCCGTGAAGGGACTGACAACCCCTTTATCGTGTCGGTTGCAAGGTTCTTGATTGTTCGTGCAGGTACTAGGCGATTTGCATTTAGTCTCCTACTGGATTGATACCTTGGTTCTCAAAAACTGAGGGAAATACTTACGCTACTTTGCTGCATCACCCTTTCCTCTTCAAGGGAAAACCAACGCATGCTCAAGAGGTAGCAAGAAGGATTTATGGCGCCGTTGCCGGGGAGATCTACGCTCAAGTCAAGACATACCAAGTACCCATCACAAACTCTTATCTCTCGCATTACATTATTTGCCATTTGCCTCTTGTTTTCCTCTCCCCCACTTCATCTTAGTCGTTTTTTTCGCCATTTTTCCATTTATTTCTTTTCGCTTGCTTCTTTTGTGCTTGTGTGTTGGATTGATTGCTTGTCACAATGGCTGAAGACAATAATAAATTATGGGACTTTTCCAGTACCAACAACAATTATTTTATTAGTACTCCGATTGCTCCTATTACCGATGCTGAATCTTGTCAAATTAATGTTGCTTTGTTGAATCTTGTCATGAAAGATCAATTTTCTGGCCTTCCTAGTGAAGATGTCGATATCCATCTAAACAACTTTGTTGATTTGTGCGATATGCAAAAGAAGAAAGATGTGGATAATGATATTGTAAAATTGAAGCTATTTCGGTTTTCGCTTAGAGATCGTGCTAAAACTTGGTTCTCTTCTTTGCCTAAAAATAATATTTATTCATGGAATAAGTGCAAAGATGCTTTTGTCTCTAAGTATTTTCCTATCGCTAAGATCATCTCTCTTAGAAATGATATTATGAATTTTAAGAAACTTGAGCATGAGCATGTTGCACAAGCTTGGGAGAGGATGAAATTAATGATATGTAATTGTCCTACACATGATTTGAATTTATGAATGATTGTACAAATTTTTATGCTGGATTGAATTTTGCTTCTAGAAATCTTTTAGATTTGGCCGCGGGAGGCACTTTTATGGAAATCACTTTAGGAGAAGCTACTAAACTCCTAGATAATATTATGGTTAATTATTCTCAATGGCATACCAAAAGATCCACTAGTAAAAAGGTTCATGCGATAGAAGAGATTAATGTTTTGAGTGGAAAGATGGATGAACTTATGAAATTGTTTGCTAATAAGAGTGTTTATTTTGATGCTAAAGATATGCTGTCGGTGTCAAAACCGGCGGATCTCGGGTAGGGGGTCCCGAACTGTGCGTCTAGGCCGGATGGTAACAGGAAGCAGGGGACACAATGTTTTACCCAGGTTTGGGCCCTCTCGATGGAGGTAAAACCCTATGCCCTGCTTGATTAATATTAATGATATGGGTAGTACAAGAGTAGATCTACCACGAGATCAGAGAGGCTAAACCCTAGAAGCTAGCCTATGGTTTGATTGTATGTTGTAGTTGATGTTGTCCTACGGACCAAAACCCTCCGGTTTATATAGACACCGGAGAGGGTTAGGGTTACACAAGGTCGGTTACAAGGGAGGAGATATCCATATTCGTATTGCCTAGCTTGCCTTCCACGCCAAGTAGAGTCCCATACGGACACGAGACGATGTCTTCAATCTTGTGTCTTCATAGTCTAACAGTCCGGCCAATGGAGATAATCCGGCTGTCCGGAGACCCCCTAATCCAGGACTCCCACAGTAGCCCCTAAACCAAGCTTTCAATGACGATGAGTCCGGCGCGCAGTATTGTCTTCGGCATTGCAAGGCGGGTTCCTCCTCCGAATACACCACGGAAGAATTTTGAATATAAGGATAGTGTCCGACCCTGCAAAACAAGTTCCACATACAACCGTAGAGAGAATAATAGTTCACAAATCCGATTTGCTGACTTATTTGGCAATATGACATTACGTCATGGCCCGGTGATTATTCGAACCGTTTCCTTTAACTAGCCCCACACATAACGCGAGGCAGTTTTTGGACACGTCTTGTCAAGGCAGAGATCATGTCCCATGATTATGGGATTCTCATCAATACGGGTGTGGGCAACCCAACCGCGCCATCAATTATGGCGCTTGGGGGACAAGCGAGTTTTACCAGGCTAGTGGGGACGCTTAGTTTTGGCCGCCCATATAAAGGGATAAGGATTCACCTTTTCATCCATGCCTTCTTCCTCCTTTGCTTATCTGTTTTCGCGCACTCGAGGTCCAGCGCCCAAGTCCGCATTCCCCACCTCAACCTTCTCCAGCCATGTCCAGAGCGGGAGGCAAGTGGATGGTCTCCTCCGTCACGGAGGGAGATATCAAGAAGCTCAGGAGAGCCGGATACCTGCCCGACGACATCGTGCACCGGCTCCAAGATGAGGGGCAGCTCATTCCCACCCCCAGGCCCCATGAGAGGGTGGTGTTTCTCGCCCATTTCCTCTGCGGACTGGGATTTCCTCTCCACCCATTTGTCTGGGGGCTCATGTTCTACTATGGCCTGGATTTCCACGGTCTGGCCCCGAACTTCATCCTCAACATCTCGGCGTTTATCATCGTGTGCGAGGCCTTCCTCCGCATCAAGCCCCACTTCAGCTTATGGCTGAATACTTTTAATGTCAAGCCGAAGGTAGTGGGCGGCTGCCAGGCGGAGTGCGGAGGCGCCATGGTGGGCAGGCTGCCCAACGTCACATGGCTCGAGGGCTCCTTTGTGGTGACAATAAAGGGGTGGCAGTCGGGGTGGTTCTACATCACTGAGTCGCGCGACCCTACATGGGTAGCGGCCCCCGAGTTCCGATCTGGCTTCCCCACACGGCTCACCTCCTGGCAAGAGAAGGGCATGTCCTGGGGTAGTTCGGAAGAGCTGACTGGACTCCACACACGTCTTCAAAGCATGGTGAACAAGAAGCTCAAGCTTGTCAACGTAGTCCAGGTCATGCTCATCCGCCGGATCCTCCTGTGCCAACGACGGGCCTTCAACTTGTGGGAGTTCGACCCGGCAGAGCATTGAACTCTGAACAGGCTCTTCGACACAACTCATGAAGATGCCTGGAGGGTGCTGTTCAAGAGCGCCGAGGTCCCCCCTCCTACTATTGAGGATCACGGATTCAGCGCGAAGCGCCAAGCCAGCGCGGTAAGCTGCTTTTACCTCTTACAGGATAGATGTTTTTCATAGATTGGCTCCATGCGGGATCTAAACTCCCGTACCTTTGACAGGATTGGCAGGAGACGGCCGGACAGATCGACTGTCCGGCTCCTTTGCCCGAAGGACCAGCAAGCGCTCTTCTGACGAAGATGCTGACTCCGGCTCCTTATACGGTGCCGGAGAAGACCAAAAAGGCCAAGGGAACCCGAAAGAGTTCCCGACGCTAGGCGTCACCGGACTTACCATCCGAGGACTCCACGGTGCAATCCTCCGCCGAAGACGAGGAGGCAGAAGAGGATGCTCCCCCTCCAGATGGGGGAGACAAGAAAAGGAAGGCCGCCCCAACCGGGGAGGCTGGAGGGTCCAAGAAAGGGCGGACCCTCCCTACGGACTACTCCACCACCGTCGCCGACAGCGAAGACGATTGGCTGCCCAGGGCCAAGCCCCTGGGGAAGTCGTAAGTATTCGGATACCAGAGTAAGTCATAGTATTCCTTTGCCGCACTGCTTTCCCTAACGCCGAACATGATTATGCAGGTGGCCACGAGCCAATATCGATGTATCATCGGATGGCTCACTGGGCTCGTCGGACATAGATAGCGATCCAGTCCCAACCGCCACCTCCCCTCATCCTACTGACGATGCCGAGGTGTTGTCTCAAGAGGCACCGGGTCGAGGGGGAGACAGTCCCGGAGGCGCCTCAAGGCGGCCTCCTAGACACTGGGAGCGGAGGGGACCGGGCCCTTGAGAGCTCCGAGTTCGTCCCTCAGCCGGACACCGCGCCGGAACCTCCAGTGATTCCGGGCTCGGGTAGGCGGCCTCCTTCTAAGAGGGACGAGACGCTTACACTGGCGACCTCTATCCATCCACGAGGAGCACCGCACTATTATGAGTGCGGTGATCCAGAAGGTTCAGTCTGCTAAGAGCGGATTGACTGAAGCCTGTTCCAGCCTTCTAACAGGCTTTGAGGTAAGTGTTTAAAGTATAGGAAAAATATTACCGCATAGACAGTAGCCCCTGATGCTCTGGTCGGTGTTCACAAAGAAAAGTCGAATACAGGATCAAACAATATCGCAGGAGTCTAATAGAAGTATGTCAATATGCATATGAAGGCTTCGCTGCTGGCGTCCGCCGCACTGACTGCGGAGGTCACCATACTGAAGCAGGACCTTAAAGGGTCCCAGGACGAGCTCGGCCTTACCAAGAGGCAGCTCGAGGAGAATAAAGGTAAGTAGTACCTAGTCTATGTATATGTATAAAAATAATGCGATTGCAAAATGACAGGATTATCATGAATTTGCCAGGGCCACGACTGAAGTGGCGACCCTAAGGCAAGCGTTGTCCGAGGCTGAAGATAAAGCGGCCAAGGAGCGCACCGAGCGAGAGAAGCACGAGGCTCGGCTGGGTGAGGTGCAGCAAGAGCTCCAGGCTCTCGTGGTGAACCACGAGGCGTTGGAGCTCGACTCAAAGACGCGAGAGTCTGAGCTTGCCGCGGCCCTCGAGAGCGCAAAAAGTGCCAAGGCTGAAGCCCAAAAGGCCCTTCAGGAGATCGACGCAATGAAGAAGATAGCAGCGGGTAACGCTTTCTATATGCAAAGCAAGCATGTAAAAGTAAATTACTGATTACTTACCCAAATCCGGAGCTCTTCAGGAGCTTTCGCAGATTTCCCCCGCAGCGTGTCCGATGCCGCACAATTTTACCAAGCCAAGGATGGAATCTCAACGGAGAAGCTGTTCTGGTCTCAGTATACTGAGGCCGAACACCCGTTGCCAATGAGCGACCAATTGAAGCAGATGGTCGAGCTACATAAGGCGGCCGAACAGGCCATGAAGGGCTTTATAGTCCGGCTGTGGCCTGGCGACGCCCTTCCGAATAGCTTCTTCGGCCTGGTGAGGCGGCTTGTGGATGCCTGCCCGCGACTGGAGGTCGCCAAGCGATCCATCTGCATTGAAGCTGCACGCCGGGCTTTCGCCCATGTGAAATTGATGTGGGTCAAGCTTGACGCTGTGAAGCTGATCCAGGAAGGGCCGCCGGAGGGCAAGGAGCACCGCCACCCCGAGATGTACTATGAGGGTGTTCTGCCGGGTGCCCGTCTTATAGCAGATGAGTGTTCAAAAGATGTAATCTTTGAGTGAGACTTACTCGTTTTATCCTGTATTTATGAAAACTTGTTTCATATGCGCTATGCAACGCTTTGTTTGAATTTAAAATATTACCTTCTGTTTTGCCGTTTATCCAATCTGAGAGATGGCTAGTCCTCGGCTTCTGCCCCCATGCCACGAGTGCTGGGGTGTTCGGGATAAACCTGAGCACTCTTGTTCCCATGTTTGGGTCCTTCGAGGGAGGTGCTCAGCACAGCGAACAAGGCAACCGGACTAATAATGCTTTATCACTCTCACTTAGCCATAGAATTCTATAATTTTAAATTTCGGCGAAGCCCCTGGTATTCAGAAGGCCGAATTCGAGGCGCGATACACGCCTTTAAGCCGGATAGAGCCGACCCCTCGCCCTAAGCGACATAAGTCTTTAGGGACTCGAAAACCTCGTCGAACAACGACCAGTCTCTCGCCTTATCATGACAGTCAGTTTTAGCTTTCTCTACTAAGGTGCTCAGCCCGGCATAACCGGGGCACAATCACAGTAGTTCTCCTAGCGCTACCTTAGCCGATAGAACGGAACATAAGGTACCAAAACATAGGAGCCGGGCAAACCCAACATTTGACCAAAGACATGATTCGGAGCTGATGCATATAATGTTATAAGTTCGGGGTGCCGCACTTTGTGAAAGTGTTCGGACTTCTTACACCATATTGTGGGTACTTAAGCCCCTGGTGTATCGGCCGTACCAAAGTGTACGGTTGCAAGGTGTCGTTTAATGAACACATATATATAAAACAAGAATGCAATTATAGGCATAGTGCTATGCATTGTTTATTCAAAAGGGTGCGTTAAAGCAGAATAATACAGATAGTGCTATAAGTAGATAGTAGGACTGTGTCCCTTCCAAGGGCAGGCTGAGGAATAGTACTAAATTAAATATTTTGCTCGTTGCTATAATCCACCTGGGAATTCCGTGGTGTGGCGTAGCTTTCTGCCTCCTTGGTTGCTACATCATGTGTTCGGCAATAGTGCTGCCGGACAGGGTTTCCAGAGATTAAAGTCCTGAAGAAAAAAAAGAGAAAAAATGATAAAGCGGGAAGCCCCTAGTGCGGTTTAGGCCGCGTCTTGGGGCGTGCCGCAGTTGTGCCCCCCTCCCTACCTGCGCCCATGGTATTTTTAATGCATAATTATGTACGCGTGGTACGGATTTCGCCGTTTGGCTGGGACTGGGGTGGGGGCGTATTGCTACGCGAGCTCAGATTGCGTCAGGCGGTCTAATTGCCGATTAATCTTAGTGCGCTTGGAGGTGTCCGGGTTTTGAAACGCCGAACTGGTAGATTGCCTTGAGAGGCTGCTTTGCGCTTCCGCCGCGAGGGCTGCGGTGTGCTCCTCTATTCGGAGAGAGTGTTTTGTGTTTCCATTGACAGTAATGACTCCGCGAGGTCCTAGCATCTTGAGCTTGAGGTATGCATAATGCGGGACCGCATTGAATCTGGCAAATGCGGTTCGCCTGAGCAGTGCATGATAACCACTACGGAACGGAACTATATCGAAGATTAACTCTTCGCTTCGGAAGTTATCCGGGATAAAAAGACCACTTCCAGTGTAATTGAGCCTATGCAATGGGCCTCTACACCTGGAATGACGCCTTTAAAGGTCGTTTTTGTGGGTTTGATCCTTGAGGGGTCTATACCCATTTTGCGCACTGTGTCCTGATAAAGCAGGTTAAGGCTGCTGCCGCCATCCATGAGGACTCGAGTGAGGTGAAATCCATCAATAATTGGGTCTAGGACCAGTGCGGCGAATCCGCCATGACGGGTACTAGTGGGGTAGTCCCTGCGATCGAAGGTGATCTGACAGGAGGACCATGGGTTGAACTTTGGGGCAACTGGCTCCAACGCATATACGTCCCTGAGCACACACTTCCGTTCCCGTTTGGGGATGTGTGTTGCATATATCATATTCACCGTCCGCACTTGTGGGGGAACCTCTTTTGTCCTCCGGTGTTCGGCTGCCGGGTCTCTTCCTCGTCATCGCTTTGTGGCCCCTCATCTTTGTTCTTGGCAATTAACTTGCCGGCCTGCTTGAATACCCAACAATGCCTATTGGTGTGGTTGGCTAGCTTGTCGGGGGTGCCGTGTATTTGACACGAGCGATCGAGTATGCGGTCCAAACTGGATGGGCCCGGCGTACTTTGTTTAAATGGCTTTTCTGCTGACTAGGTTTAGAGCCTTTGAATTCGGCATTGACTGTCGTATCTTCAGTGTTATCGCCGTTAATGCGGCTCTTATGTTTGTTGCGACGTGACCTTCTATTGCCGTCCTTGGTATCCGAAGTACCATGGTTCTTTGACATGTTATTGCTGCGAGCCAGCCAGCTGTCTTCTCCCGCACAAAAGCATGTCATGAGTGTCGCGAGGGCTGCCATAGATTTCGACTTTTCCTGACCAAGGTGCCGGGCTAGCCACTCGTCACGGATGTTGTGTTTGAAAGCCGCTAAGGCCTCTGCATCCGGACAGTCGACGATTTAATTTTTCTTTGTAAGGAACCGAGTCCAGAACTGTCTGGCCGATTCTTCTGGTTGCTGAATTATGTGGCCCAAGTCATCAGCATCTGGTGGTCGCACATAAGTGCCTTGAAAGTTGTCGAGGAATGCGGCTTCCAGATCTTCCCAACAGCTAATGGAATCAGCTGGCAAGCTATTAAGCCAATGCCGCGCTGGTCCTTTGAGCTTTAGTGGGAGGTATTGATGGCGTGTAAGTCATCACCGCGGGCCATGTGGATGTGGAGGAGGAAATCCTCGATCCATACCGCAGGATCTGTAGTGCCGTCGTATGATTCAATATTTATAGGTTTGAAACCTTCTGGGATTTGATGATCCATTACTTCGTCTCTGAAGCATAAAGGGTGTGCGGTGCCTCTGTATTAGGCTATATCGCGACGCAGCTCGAATGGGTCTTGCCTGCTGTGTTCGGCCCGGCCGGATTTAATTTTACTGTATCTGGCGTGACGTTTATCATCCTGCATAGTGGCGCGCCCTCGTGATCCGTAGATTGATCTTGCATGCTTTGCTTTGTCCTCCAATATGTCACGCAGGTCTGGCGTGTTTCCCCATGCCTTTTTATTTGAATGGCGTCGGGGTACGGGCTGAGTTTTTGGCTGGAATGCCTCTCTATCACGGCCACGAGGTGGCCGATCAGCCGCATCATATGCTTCTTCCTCCATTCGGGGTAGCAACCTGCACTTTGGGTAACTCTTGGAGGTGCGCTCGAGTTTATATTCCTCGGCAGTGAGGACTTCAGTCCATCTGTCAGCTAGCAGATCTTGATCAGCTTGAAGCCGCTGCAGCTTTTTCTTCAGGCTATTTGCCGTGGCCATAAGCCGGCGCTTGAAGCACTCTTGTTCGACGGGATCCTCTGGCACAACGAATTCGTTGTCGCTTAGGCTTGCCTCGTCTTTGGAGGGAGGCATGTAATTATCATCCTCCTCCTCTCCGCCTGCTGCTCTCTTAGGAGGGCTGGCTCCTCCATCCTCCTGCTCTCACTAGTTGAAAAAGGGTCAAACATGAAGCACAATAGTGCCGGTTTGAATTTCAGCCGGCACTAATGTGTACAATAGCACCGGTTCATGGCGGCGATCAATAGCATCGGTTCGGGGCGAACCTTTAGTACCGGTTCATGCCACGAACCGGTACTAAAGAGGTTGTGTCAGCCTGCGGTCAGGCTATGGCCCCATCATCACCATTTAGTGTCGGTTCGTACCACGAACCGGTACTAATGAGGTTATGGCAAGCTGTTTTTAGTCCCACCTCGCCAAGAGAGAGGGACTAGGAGCGGTTTATAAGCCCTGAGGGCAGAGACGATGAAGAAGAGGCTCAATGCTCATGTTGCTTAGCTCCAAGCCTTCAGGAATATGGTAGATTGCACGGAGCTACGCGCAGTGCAGTTTACACTATTCCGAAAGGCTTGAAGCAAATTAACGAGCATTGCACCTCTTTTTTATTTTTAATAACTTATTACAACTCCGGACTTCTTCTGTTATGGCAAAAACTAATTGCACGTCGGCATTTCTTTTTTTTAACTTTGGTTATAACTCCAGACTTTGACCATCAATTTTGCAGAAAAGACAAAAATAGCAGAAACGAAAAAAACTATAGTTGAAAAGAAAAAAACTATATAAAAAAACTACTCAAAAATAAATAGAAGAAAATAAATATAGCAGAAAAGAAAAAACTACTCAGAAATAAATAGAAGAAAAAATAAAGCACAAAAGAAAAAAAATTATATTTGCTATTTTTCAATCGTTCACAAAATGACCGTGAAATTGAAAATCACTACAAAATGAACTCTGAAAATGTTGAATTTTGGCAAACTAGATGAATAAAACTACTCACAAATAAATAGAAGAAAATAAATATAACAGAAAAGAAAAAACTATAAAAAAACTACGCAGAAATAAATAGAAGAAAATAAAGCAGAAAAGGAAAAAACTATAAAAAAAAATTGGGGTGCTGCCGTGTGGGCCTGCTAGGCCACAGTCGTGCAATTACAGGCCTTAAAGGCCCAGCAGACTCACAGGGCAGCACGTAGAGTTTAGGCTCACAAGCCTGCTATATAGAGGAGTTCAAAGAGGTAGCCGCGGTTGGGTTTATAAACCAGTGCGGCTGCCCTTCGCCCGGTGAGGTGGGACTAAACTTTGGGGTGGCAGCGCGAGGCCTTTAGTACCGGTTGGTGGCTCCAACCGGTACTAAAGACGACCCTTTAGTACCGGTTGGAGCCACCAACCGGTACTAAAGGCCTGCTCTTCCCACTTCTTTCATTTTCAACCTCTCGCGTGCCGCTCGAACCCGTCCTCGCCGCCCATCGCCCGTCGTCCGTCGTCGTCGTCGCTGTCCCCGCCGCCGCCCGTCGTCGTCGTCGCTGTCCCCGCCGCCGCCCGTCGTCGTCATCGTCTCGCGCCGCCGCCCCGAACGCCGCGCGCCGCCGTCCGTCGTCGTCCCGCCGTGGTCCAGTACGTCTCTCGCTCTCGCGTATACCTGCCGCGCCGCTGTCCGTCGTCGTCGCACCCGGCCCGTATGACGGCGCCCCCGCCCGTACGTACGGCGGCGCCCCCGCCCCGTACGCCGGCGCCTCCGCTCGTACATACGGGGCGGTGGCATACGGGTCCGCACACATACACACATACACACACATATATATACGTACACACTACACACACACATACACACACATTTTTTACTTATTTTCTGTTTTTTAGAAAAGTTAATTAGATGATCGAATGTTTGATTAATGTCGAATGTTAGATGAATTAGCTAGATAGAAAATTATCGAACTAGAGATTTGAACTAGTTGAATAATTAATATAACTAGTTTATTTTTAGTAAGAAAATTATCGAACTAGTTTATTTAGGTATATGAGATTTGAACTAGTTCAATAATTAATATAACTAGTTTATTTTTACTAAGAAAATTGTCGAACTAGTTTATTTAGATATATGAGATTTGAACTAGTTCAATAATTAATATAACTAGTT
Organism: Triticum aestivum; assembly: GCF_018294505.1. Lineage (NCBI taxonomy): Eukaryota > Viridiplantae > Streptophyta > Magnoliopsida > Poales > Poaceae > Triticum > Triticum aestivum. Next base: position 696,762,489 of record NC_057806.1, read on the forward strand.
TATTTAGGTATATAAATGTTAGATTAATGTCGAATGAATTAGATAGAAAAGTTAAATATATAGTAATGTCAATTGTTAGAGATGAATATAGTTAGATATATTAATGTCAAATGTTAGATGAATATATATTTGGCTAGATATTAATTAATGTTAGATAGTAATAGGTGTTTAATGTTCCACCTATATGAACATAGGAAATGTCATCTGACGACGAAAAAGATTTCATTATGTGCGAACACTGTGAAGACCAGCGCGGCCTGTGCGACAGAAATTTCCTTGTTGATGGTAGGCGCTTCAGGATCAAGCTGGATGAGACATTCGAAGTTGATACAGTAAGTCACTTTGTCAATTATTATTTGAATGCAAAACTTATGCTTCATTTGCTTCAACTTATAATTTTAAATTTTCACTATTCTACTAGCGCATCCCCTACCATGCAAGAATTTTTGTCTTGGATAAGATAGGTTTTAGTGCTATAGATGATATGGAGGTAAAGAGAGTTTACTTGAAGACGGAGCATGGGTATACTTTCAACGTCAAATTATATAATGGAGACACATACACCCATTTTGAATGGAAAACTTGGCAAGCACTATGCAAGGCTTATGCATTTGAGCCTGGTATGGTTGTCACCTTTCATATTCGTCCGGAAGATGATATTGAAGGTAATATAGACATCTGGGTCGATGTGCAAACGCCTCCAGTTCTACCATTATGTGAGTTTTTCTCAACCATGCATGCATATGTTTATGTCTTTGATACAGTTTATTCAAAAATAGTTGACAACTAATTTGTATTGTCGGCTTATTTCGGTTCAAGCAAACATGTCCGGCGCTTGGTAGACAGGACCTACTACTGCCCCGGGGATCAACTAAACTGCGAGGAGATAAGTCATTATGTTTCATGGATTGAGGATCTTAATACTGTCAAGACAAAAAAAATCCTGAACTTAGAAATGTTAGTACTCAAAACGTGCGACCAATGGTGATCGTATTGAACTACGGTCACATCTATAATCGAAAGATGGTAAGATTTTTACTATTTGTCCTTAATTAGTGCATCTTTTGCATACATTATTTTTGAAGCTAAACTTTCATTGCTTAGTATATTAATTACTATACGATGTTCTTCAACAGGGAATTCCGATGACAGTTGTGCCTTAGTGGATCGAGACTAAAGGTGACATGTCAATGGTTAGCTTACGGCCAAGATATCCTACATTGCACATGAGTGCATTCAGGATTTCTAAAAGCGAAGAATGCTTAATAGTGAAAGATTGGAGCAAAATTGTTAACGATCGTAGAGAAGTACTAGGGGGCAGCAAGGAGAAACGGAACCCAAGATTAGGAGACAGATTCATCAGCATGCTCCAGTATGATGAATCAGGAGAGCTATACATGTTCTATGCTATTCTACCTGAGAGGGAGTAGCACTAGTTCATGCTCTTAATTAGTGTCTCATGTCCGTGTCCTGAACTTCGATGTTGGTGATGATTATGTTGAACTCGATGATATCTTTGCTTCTGTTACAAAGTGAATGTTTCCTCTTTAAACTAGCCAGTGTTGGTCATGATTAGATAGCTAGCGGTAATGACTATGATGATTAAATAGTGGTAATTAGACGACTACGATGATTTTTAGCTAGCTAGAGTTTATTTATTTATTAATATGCGATGATGATGATGATGACGACGACTACAACTTATTATAACGTAAAACAATCCTAAATTAAATTGATAACACAAATTTAATTGAAAAATACAAAATAAAACAAAAACCCACAAACATTTAGTACCGGTTGGTGTTACCAACTAGTACTAAAGGGCTCCCGGCCCCCGAAGCTGGCTCATGCCACGTGGTTTCCCTTTAGCACCGGTTCGTGCTGAACCGGTACTAAAGGGGGGGCCTTTAGTGCACACACTTTAGTGCCGGTTATGGAACCGGCACTAAAGGGCCTTACGAACCGGTGCTATTGCCCGGTTCTGCACTAGTGTCTAAATCTTGCTGGAGGGGATTGTTGTTGTTTTTGGCACTATCCGTAGTGTTATTATCTCTTGTGCCGGTATCACCGCTTTTGCCTTGACGGACTTAGAGCGGCGCCGCTGACGTCGGCGCTTGGGTTGCTTCTTGGAGGGGTCATCCTCCGCTATCTCATCGACATTGCCTTCTTTGGGTGTATCCACCATGTATATATCATATGATGAGCTGGCTTTCCAGTGCCCTATAGGCGCTGGTTCATGTTCGTCTCCTACATCGTCGTCCATACCGTCGATGTCTTCAGAGTTGAAATCGAGCATGTCGGTTAAGTCATCGACAGTGGCTACGAACACAGGTAGAAAAAGGGCCTGTTGTCCTGGTTCGTAAGGGCCTTTTGTCCCGGTTCTGGAACCGGGACTAAAGGGTCGGTACTAATGCCCTGTCCCTTTAGTCCCGGTTCAATCCAGAACCGGGACAGAAGGGCCTCCACGTGGCCTATGCGCGGAGACCAGGCAGGAGACCCTTGGTCCCGGTTGGTGGCACCAACCGGGACCAATAGGCATCCACGCATCAGCATTTCTGTGGTTGGGGTTTTTGTTTTTTTTTGAAAGGGGGGGTTTGGGGGTTTTGGGGGTTAATTTAGGTGTTTCATATATTGTGTTAGCTAGCTATAATTAATAGAGAGAAGTGTCCTCTCTTATGTCCGTGCTTGGTCGACGCTACGTACTATACATACGTATAGAGAGGACTAGACACGCTAGCTAGCTAGTAAGCAAACGAAGGAAACAGAAGATCGTCATGAACATATATGCATACAGAGAGAAGTGATATCGACCACCTCTCCTTCTCCGAGAGATTGGTCAAACAACAAGTTCTCGTATATCTATCCGACACTACCGGCTACATATATACAATAATTATCTCTTACAAATATAATCATACGGACTCAGGGTCCACATAGTATTCTCCGTCTTCAGGGATCACGTGGTCAAGAAAGAATGCCGCGAATTCCTCTTGAATTGCTTGCATGCGAGCTGGTGCTAGGAGTTCATCCGCTTCCGAAACATCTAATTTAAAGAAGGGGGTCAATACATATATATATATATATATATATATATATATATATATATATGAATGAATGAAACTCAACACAAATGATTGTAATAAAATAAAATTGTGAATGTTGTTATTTACGTACTTCATATTGTTCGTCAGTGTAGCCCCGCTCACAGGTCGTGTGGCGGATGGACTCGCAAATGTAGTATCCACAGAAATCATTCCCTTGTTCCTTCCACAACCACTTTACAAGAAATAGAGGTCAATCAAACTGATAAGCAAGAATGCCAAATGGTATTGATGAAACTAGCGCTTGAATCACTAGTAGATGCGCGGAACATGCTACTATAGTACTTACTTTCGGGTGTCTAAATTGCAGCTCCTTCGGCAGTCCCGGAGCTTTTCTGGTGAATTTTCTCCAAACCCTATCGGACAAAGAAAACAATTACTTGATATATCAGGAAATGAACAAAGTTGCTGATATGGTGGATAATAATCGATTTAACTTACTTCTCGAGTATTTGAGTCATGTTTGCATAGTCCTGGGGATCTTTTCGTCTTGAGTCTAAGACGGTTACTAGTCCCTGCTCAAGCTTAATCTCTAGGAGAATATAGTGGAAACTGCACATGCATGCATAACTCATCAATTACATTACTATAACCTTGACTAATATATTAGGGAAACCGAATACGCACAAGACAGTAACACTCACTTGAAGTTGTAAGGAAAGAGTATTATATTTTTGTTTTCATTTATTACCAACGATCATAGCAAGTTGGCCTCGGTAGCTGCGGCATGAAATTTAACCTGAGTTGCATCTATGAGATATGTGTTAATGAACCCAATATCACCGACTTGTCTTTTCTTCAATTCGGCGATCTTCAATCTGCATAATATAGTGAGGATGATTATAAATACATGCAATGAAAGAGCTGAGCTATATAGATAGACTTAATGACAGAAGTAGTACTACTTACAGACAGTAGCAGGCGACCGTTGTTTTATCGAGGTCCAATTGATTGAAAAACTGATAGAACTCCTCAAATGGAACAGGCAACAGTTCAATTCCAACGAGGTCATGCTCCTTTTTAACTTTCACATACAAAGTACTCCTCCCCCTAGAGTCTCTGCAGATTTTCAAGTACCAATCATGCAATCTTCCATCATCGTTGATAGAGATCTTTCATCTTTGACGAGAGGCTTCCCGTACTCGTATCTTTGTATCCACACCTCCATGGGTTCATAATGTACATCGTCGGGCAGGTAATCTGCAAGATTGCTATAACCGGGCACCATCCTCGGATCATTAGCGACATTGTGGCTAGGCACCTTGAGCGGGGGGCACGATTGCTTCGCTTGTTCGCCGAGCTGGGCAATTTGTTTCCCAGCTCGTCGTTCTTTCAGCCTTTGATCACTGACAGTACTTCCCGACCGCTCCACTTCAGCAAATTCCTTTCCAATAATGCGCTCATAGTTTCCTTTCGGCGGAGACTTGGGTGGTTTTATCAGGGCAGCCAGAGTGCGCTTCGCTTTCATCGGATCTACCTTGTCCTCCGGAAGTGGATGTCTCTTTTCTTTCAACCCTTGAAACCAGTCATCCACTTCGGTTTGTGCGATCTCGGCGTTCTCCTCCGGGGTCCTCTCGTATGGTAACTTCTCTGGAGTCTTCAGAGAAGGACCGAATCTGTATGTCCTCCCGCCTCTGGCTGTACTGCTAGAGCCGACCGAGCAGACAGAGCGGTTGTCTTCTTTACATGCTTACGAGGCGGAGGAGAAGGACTACGACGCGCCAGAGCAGCCGGAGCGGCGGCAGGTCTCTTCCGCCCTTGCTGACGAGGCGGAGAAGGAGGAGGCTGGCTACTCGGGCGCATCAGCGCAGGCGGAGAAGGAGCCGGTCGAGTGCCCTGATCGTCACTCGCCGGAGGAGGAGGCGGTGGAGGAGGCGGAGTGCCCTGACTCGCCGGAGGAGGAGGCGGTGGAGGAGGCGGAGTGCCCTGACTTGCTGGAGGAGGAGGAGGAGGCGGAGGCATCCAGTTCGGAAGGTTGATAAGCTCCTTCCGCCATAGGCATGGAGTCTTCAGAGCAGACCCCAGCCTAGTCTCCCCTTCACCGGTAGGATGGTCAAGCTGGAGGTCCTCAAATCCCTCCGTTATTTCATCCACCATCACCCTAGCATATCCTTCTAGAATCGGCCGGCAGTGAAAAGTTGCACCGGGTTCAGTAGGATAAACAGAGCCAACAGCCGCCTTGACCTTCAAATTCATCCATTGTGTCATAAGGTGGCAATTTTGAGACTCCATGATAGCATCCACCGGATAGCTGGCAGGAGCCGTCAAGGCATGCTTCGGCTGAAGCAGCTCGGTGGAAGCCACGTTGCTTCTCCGCTGAGATGGCGGGGTAGCTTCGGGGGAAGCTTCGGCAGTACGTTTGCTGCGATTTGCTTCTCGTTCCTCTATCGCTTGTACCCTTGCTTGCAGCGCCTGCATTTGGGTCTGCTACACTTTTTTCCTCCTCTCATGGGATTTGTAACCGCCTGCGTCCGGAAACCCAACCTTCCACGGAATGGAGCCTGGCGTGCCTCGTGTCCGTCCAGGGTGCTCAGGATTCCCGAGGGCCATTGTGAGCTCGTCGTTCTCTTTGTCTGGAAGGAACGTCCCTTGCTGCACTGCTTCGATATAGTGCTGAAGCTTCCTGACTGGTATGTCCATTTGATCATTCGTCCAAATGCACTTCCCTGTTACAGGGTCCAAGGTTCCGCCAGCCCCGAAGAACCAAGTCCGGCAACGGTCTGGCCAGTTAATTGTCTCTGGTTCGATCCCTTTATCAACCAGATCATTCTCAGTCTTGGCCCACCTAGGCCAGGCTACAAGGTAGCCACCTGACCCCGTGCGATGGTGATGCTTCTTCTTCGCAACATTTTGCTTGTTTGTCGCCAACATCTTCTTACTCTTTTCCGATGTCTTGTGGGCCACAAATGCGGGCCAGTGATCTCTGATCTTCTCATATCTGCCCTTGAATTCTAGTGTCTCATTATTTTCGACAAACTTATTCAGCTCTTTCTTCCACCTCCTGAATAGTTCTGCCATCCTCTTAAGAGCAAAAGACTTGATTAATTGCTCTTTAACTGGGTTCTCTGGATTATCCTCTGGCGGTAGGGTGAAATTTGACTTCAGCTCGGTCCAAAGATCATTTTTTCGCATATCATTGACATAAGACACCTCAGGGTCTTCTGTAGCTGGCTTAAACCATTGCTGGATGCTGATCGGGATCTTGTCCCTAACCAGAACCCCGCACTGAGCAACAAATGCATTCTTTGTTCAGATGGGTTCAATCAGTTGGCCGTCGGGCGCGATTGCTATGATCTCAAACCTTTCATCCGAGCTCAACTTTTTCTTTGGGCCTCGTCTCTTTACCGAAGTTGTGCTTGATCTGGAGGGCTAGAAAAAAGAACAAAGACTTAATTAATATGTGTACAGACCAAAACAATGAATGCATCAATTAGCTAGTCAGCACAGGCTTAACTAATATATATACCTGGCCGGACTCGGTTCGGTCATCGGAGCCGTCATCACGGTCTCCTTCTTGCACCGGCATTGGGTCACCAGAGCCGTCCTCATGTTCTTCTTCTTGCACCGGCATTAGGTCACCGTAGCCAGCTTCTTCACCCTCTCCTTCCAGACCATCGGTGTCGTTGAGAAACAACGAGACGGCATCACTTCCTTCTGCGATTATGTCCCTCAACAACGCTTCTTTTGCTTCGTCTCGGGCAGTGTCCATAGTTTCTACAAATATTTACAACATGGCAATTATTATTCAAACATGACAGATGGATATATTAGTGGCAAACTTAGAACTAGCTACCTAATCATAGTAAGGAATCATATATATTAATTAGTGGCCTCGACGCTGCTTCTCTAGGGTTTGGGGTGGCCTCGACAATGCTTCAAGGGTTCTTCTCCTCGTTTCTTTCTTCTCCTCTTTTTTTTCTTCTTCCTCTTCTTTTTTTATCCTCTTCTTCCTCTCATGTTCGAGAGGATCGCCGAGGGGTCGGGAGGTTGCCTAGTGTCAAAGGATTCAACAAAACCATGTCTTCATCATTAGGCGAAAGTAACAGGTGCATGATGGTACGAAGCTCTCCAAAGTTATTTTGGAACGGAGTCCTAGATAGGATAATTCGCTTTTTGGTACAAAGTTCAGCAAGAACCTTCCAAATATTGTTATTTGGAAGGCCTTTGCTGAAATTCATACAAAAAGGCAAATTATCCTATCCGGGACACCATTCCAAAATAACTTTGGAGGACTTCGTCATGCCCTGGTTACTTCTGGCTAATGATGAAGCCATGGATTTCTTCAATACTTTGACACTAGGAAACCTCTTTCTCGACCCCTCGGTGATCCTCGACCCCTCGAACCCTCGACGACCCTGGAACCCTCGACCCCTCAGCGATCCTCTTCTTCCTCTCATGTTCGAGAGGATCGACGAGGGGTCGGGAGGTTGCCTAGTGTCAAAGGATTCAACAAAACCATGTCTTCATCATTAGGCGAAAGTAACAGGTGCATGATGGTACGAAGCTCTCCAAAGTTATTTTGGAACGGAGTCCTAGATAGGATAATTCGCTTTTTGGTACAAAGTTCGGCAAGAACCTTCCAAATATCGTTATTTGGAAGGCCTTTGCTGAAATTCATACAAAAAGGCAAATTATCCTATCCGGGACACTATTCCAAAATAATTTTGGAGGACTTCGTCATGCCCTGGTTACTTCCGGCTAATGATGAAGCCATGGATTTCTTCAATACTTTGACACTAGGAAACCTCTCATATATATCCATCTATAGCCACATACATATATAAATGGAAAAAATGCTATGAACAAAAATACATATATACTTGGTAAATATTCTATGAAACATCGTTTCTCATATATATCAATGCATACATCCATGGATCATCATTGCTCATATATCCATAGTCATATATAAAAACTTTCTGCCTATGAACAAAAAACTTTCTATGAACAAAAAACTTTGTATGAACAAAAAAACAATTTTGACATATTTAGCACATTCTAAATTTTCCTAACTCTTTTACAACCACAAAAATTACTCCAACTTCATGACAGTACCCACACTCCATTTCACCAAAATCCTTCTGATCCATAGTTTAAATTTTTTAATTTTCATTCAAATGAAATTTGAACCAGATTCAAATTCCTTGCTGAAAACCTATTCTAAACCAATCAAAAGGTTCGCTACTGCTCCACTCCTTCTTCTCTCCTCTCCTTCTCCTCTCCTTCTGCTCTTCAATGCGTCGGGGCCGGCAGCGACCATGGAGCAGGGGCAGAGAGCAAGGGCCGCACTCGATCGGGTCCATGGGAAAGGGGGGGCAGCAATGGCAGGAGTCCGGCAACGAGGACGGCGGGCTCAGGGCGGCATGCAGTGACGGGGACGGCGCGCGGCCGGCGACAGGGACGAGGAGGGGTGGGCTCGGGGAGGCACGCAGCGACGGGGATGACGAGGACGGCGGGCTCGGGGATGCCGGCGATGAGGACGATGCGGGCTCATGGAGGCGACGACGTTGGCGGCGGCGGCGTAGACGGCGAGGTGGAGCAGCCTGACGGCGTCGTCGGCGGGGGAGGGGAACTGGCGATGTAAACTAAAAATTTTCACAAGTGTTTGTTATATAGTCCAAGCTTTAGTCCCGGTTGGTGGCATAAACCGGGACTAATTCCCCCTTTAGTCCCGGTTGGTGCCAGCAACCGAGACCAAAGGCCTCTTTTCAGCAGCCCAAAGGGCGGGAAGCAGCGGCCTTTGGTCCCGGTTGGTGGCACCAACTGGGACTAAAGGGGGGCATTGGTCACGGTTGGTTCCACGAACCGTGACCAATGCCCCCTTTAGTCCCGGTTGGTGCCACCAACCGGGACCAATGGCCTTGTGCTGCCCCGCGCCCAAAAGTTTAGTCCCACCTCGCTAGTTGAGAGGGCTCGGGAGTGGTTTATAAGCGCTGCTGCACCCACCCTCCCGAGCTCCTCTCAACTGCAGGCTTTCGGGCGTAATCTGTCACCGCAATGCCTGTGGGCCTACTGGGCCTGCTGCGGGCCTGAATCATGGCCCATGGTAGGGTTTCTAGTCGTATTCAGGCCGTGGTGGCCCAGTAGGTGGTATTTTTTTGTTTTTTGTTGCTTTATTTATTTTCTTTTGTTTTTTGCTTTATTTTTTAATTCTTTATGCTTTTAGTTTTAGAAAAATTATAAACATTTTGTGAATGCCATTAGTTTTTAAATTTGAAAACACTTTTTTAGTTTTTTTTGTTTTTTTGTTGCTTTATTTATTTTATTTTGTAATTAACTTTACTATAAAAATAGTTTTTTCCTATTTTTTGATTTGTTTTTTGCATTATTTATTTTCTTTTGTTTTTTGCTTTAATTTTTAATTCTGTTTGCTTTTAGGTTAGCAAAATTATAAACTTTCTCTTAGTGCCATTAGTTTTAGAAAAATTATAAACTTTCTGTTAGTGCCATTAGTTTTCAAATTTGAAAACACTTTTTTAGTTTTTTTGTTTTCTTTGTTGCTTTATTTATTTTATTTTGTGATTAGCTTTACTATAAAAATAGTTTGTTCCTTTTTTTTGATTTTTTGCATTATTTATTTTATTTTGTTTTTTGCTTTAATTTTTAATTCTGTTTGCTTTTAGGTTAGCAAAATTATAAACTTTATGTTAGTGCCATTAGTTTTAGAAAAAATTATAAACTTTCTGTTAGTGCCATTAGTTTTCAAATTTGAATAGTTAAAATTTGAATTCTTTGAAAATTGTTTGAATCACAAGTTTGTGATTAAGTTACTAAAAATGAGAATAGATGCGCTTATAGAGAAAATTCAACCTAAATTCCTAGTAAATTTCTATGAATTTCAGAGAAATTCACTATGAATTTAGGTTAAACTTTTCTCTATTAGGGCATCTATTTTCACTTCGAGAGGAGCTCAACAAGGCAGAGAGGGAAGGGCTTATAAACCGGTGTGAGCCCCCTTCGGTTGGCAAGGTGGGACTAAACTCTGCCAGCAATGAGGACCAACCCTTTAGTCTCGGTTTGTGGCACAAACCGGGACTAATGGTCATGGGCCAGGGGCGAGGAGCAAAATTATAAAATTTCTATTAGTGCCATTAGTTTTAGAAAGTTGAAAGTTGAAAGTTGGCATGGGCCAGGGACTAATGGTCATGGTATTACGAGGGCCGAACCATAAGACATGAAAGCATTTCAAATGAACTCTGAAAAAGTTGAAAGTTGGGATGGTATCATAATTTCACCCACATAGCATGTGCATGTACAAAACGGACAATGGTAGCATGTTCATGTGTTACAAAGTTGGCATGGTATCATCATAATAGTTGCGGGAGAAAGTCTTCACTTTTTCTTCGCTTGTGTCATTTGCTTATTGCGCCGTGACCATGGATAATATTCATTGTTTATCAGGATGCTTGGGTCAGCCTTGACATTGAAGGGAGGAATTTCATGAAACTTTTCATAATCTTCAGACATGTCTGTCTTGCCGTCCACTCCCAGGATGTCCCTTTTTCCTGAAAGAACTATGTGGTGCTATGGCTCATCGTATGATGTATTCGCTTCCTTATATTTTCTTTTTCTCGGTTTGGTAGACATGTCCTTCACATAGATAACATGTGCCACATCATTGGCTAGGACGAACGGTTCGTTAGTGTACCCAAGATTTTTCAGATCCACTGTTGTCATTCCGTACTGTGGGTCTACCTGTACCCCGCCGCCTAATAGATTGACCCATTTGCACTTAAACAAAGGGACCTTAAAATCAGGTCCGTAGTCAAGTTCCCATATGTCCACTATGTAACCATAATATGTGTCCTTTCCGCTCTCGGTTGCTGCATCAAAGCGGACACCGCTGTTTTGGTTGGTGCTCTTTTGATCTTGGGCGATCGTGTAAAATGTATTCCCATTTATCTCGTATCCTTTGTAAGTCAATACGGTCAAAGATGGTCCCTTGGACAACAAGTACAACTCATCACAAACAGTGTTGTCACCTCTGAGACGTGTTTCCAACCAACTGCTGAAAGTCCTGATGTGTTCACATGTAATCCAGTCGTCGCACTGCTCCGGGTGTTTGGAGCGCAGACTGTTCTTGTGTTCATCGACATACGGGGTCACCAAGGTAGAGTTCTGTAGAACTGTGTAGTTTGCTTGAGACCAAGAATATCCGTCCCTGCATATTATTGAGTCTCTTCCAAGAGTGCCTTTTCCAGTCAGTCTCCCCTCATACCGCGATTTAGGGAGACCTATCTTCTTAAGGCCAGGAATGAAGTCAACACAAAACCCGATAACATCCTCTGTTTGATGGCCCATGGAGATGCTTCCTTCTGGCCTAGCGCGGTTACGGACATATTTCTTTAGGACTCCCATGAACCTCTCAAAGGGGAACATACTATGTAGAAATACGGGGCCCAGGATGACAATCTCGTCGACTAGATGAACTAGGACGTGCGTCATGATATTGAAGAAGGATGGTGGGAACACCAGCTTGAAACTGACAAGACATTGCGCCACATCACTCCTTAGCCTTGGTACGATTTCTGGATCGATCACCTTTTGAGAGATTGCATTGAGGAATGCACATAGCTTCAGAATGGCTAATCGGACGTTTTCCGGTAGAAGCCCCCTCAATGCAACCGGAAGCAGTTGCATCATAATCACGTGGCAGTCATGAGACTTTAGGTTCTGAAACTTTTTCTCTGGCATATTTAGTATTCCCTTTATATTCGACGAGAAGCCAGTCGTGACCTTCATACTGAGCAGGCATTCAAAGAAGATTTCTTTCTCTTCTTTCGTAAGAGCATAGCTGGCAGGACCTTTATACTGCTTCGGAGGCATGTCGTCTTTTTCGTGCAAATGTTGCAGGTCCTCCCGTGCCTCAGGTGTATCTTTTGTCTTACCATACACGCCCAAGAAGCCTAGCAGGTTCACGCAAAGGTTCTTCGTCATGTGCATCACATCGATTGAGGAGCGGACCTCTAGGTCTTTCCAGTAGGGTAGGTCCCAAAATATAGATTTCTTCTTCCACATGGGTGCGTGTACCTCAGCGTCATTCGGAACAGCTAGTCCACCGGGACCCTTTCCAAAGATTACGTAGTGTAAATCATTGACCATAGAAAGCACGTGATCACCGGTGCGCATGGCGGGCTTCTTCCGGTGATCTGCCTCGCCTATGAAATGCTTGCCTTTCTTTCGACATTGATGGTTGGTCGGAAGAAATCGACAATGGCCCAGGTACACATTCTTCCTGCATTTGTCCAGGTATATACTTTCAGTGTCATCTAAACAGTGCATGCATGCGTGGTATCCTTTGTTTGTCTGTCCTGAAAGGTTACTAAGAGCGGGACAATCGTTGATGGTCACGAACAGCAACACCTTAAGGTTAAATTCCTCCTGTCTGTGCTCATCCCACGTACGTACACCGTTTCCATTCCACAGCTGTAAAAGTTCTTCAACTAATGTCCTTAGGTACACATCAATTTCGTTGCCGGGTTGCTTAGGGCCTTGGATGAGAACTGGCATCATAATGAACTTCCGCTTCATTCACATCCAAGGAGGAAGGTTATACATACATAGAGTCACGGGCCAGGTGCTGTGATTGCTGCTCTGCTCCCCGAAAGGATTAATGCCATCTGCGCTTAAATCAAACCATACATTCCTTGGGTCCATTGCAAACTCATCCCAGTACTTTCTCTCGATTTTTCTCCACTGCGACCCGTCAGCGGGTGCTCTCAACTTCCCATCTTTCTTTCGGTTCTCACTGTGCCATCGCATAAACTTGGCATGCTCTTCGTTTCTAAACTGACGTTTCAACCATGGTATTATAGGAGCATACCACATCACCTTCGCAGGAACCCTCTTCCTGAGGGGCTCGCCGTCAACATCACCAGGGTCATCTCGTCTGATCTTATACCGCAATGCACCGCATACCGGGCATGCGTTCAGATCCTTGTATGCACCGCGGTAGAGGATGCAGTCATTAGGGCATGCATGTATCTTCTCCACCTCCAATCCTAGAGGGCATACGACCTTCTTTGTTGCGTATGTACTGTCAGGCAATTCGTTATCCTTTGGAAGCTTCTTCTTCAATATTTTCAGTAGCTTCTCAAATCCTTTGTCAGCCACAGCATTCTCTGCCTTCCACTGCAGCAATTCCAGTACGGTACCGAGCTTTGTGTTGCCATCTTCACAATTGGGGTATAACCCTTTTTGTGATCCTCTAACATGCGATCGAATTTCAGCTTCTCCTTTTGACTTTCGCATTGCGTCCTTGTATCGACAATGACCCGGCAGAGATCATCATCATCGGGCACATTGTCTGGTTCCTCTTGATCTTCAGCAGCTTCACCCGTTGCAGCATCACCGTATTCAGGGGGCACATAGTTGTCATCGTACTCTTCTTCTTCGCCATCTTCCATCATAACCCCTATTTCTCCGTGCCTCGTCCAAACATTATAGTGTGGCATGAAACCCTTGTAAAGCAGGTGGGAGTGAAGGATTTTCCGGTTAGAGTAAGACCTCGTATTCCCACATTGAGTGCATGGACAACACATAAAACCATTCTGCTTGTTTGCCTCAGCCGCATCGAGAAACTCATGCACGCCCTTAATGTACTCGCAGGTGTGTCTGTCACCGTACATCCATTGCCGATTCATCTGCGTGCATTATATATAATTAAGTGTCCAAATTAATAGAAGTTCATCATCACATTAAAACCAAAGTGCATACATAGTTCTCATCTAACAACATATAGCTCTCCAGAGCATCTAATTAATTAAACCATACATTGAAACTATGTAAAACATTTCAATGCGAAAACAAATGCGATCATAATCGCAACCAAGGTAACAATTGATCCAATAGCATAATGATACCAAACCTCGGTATGAATGGCATATTTTCTAATCTTTCTAATCTTCAAGCGCATTGCATCCATCTTGATCTTGTGATCATCTTCTCCTCCTCAATTTTTTTTATTTTTTCCTTCAACAAATTGTTTTCTTCTTCAACTAAATTTAACCTCTCGACAATAGGGTTGGTTGGCATTTCCGATTCACATACATCCTACATAAATAAAATCTATGTCACGTTGGTCGGCATAATTTTCATAAACAATAAATGAACTAATAGTTATAAAGATAATATATATACCACATCCGAATCATAGACAGGACGAGGGCCGACGGGGGCGGATACCAAAACCATCGCACTATATAAGATGCAATAATAAAAGTAAGAAAATAATACAAGTATCTATGTAAACATACAAGTAAGAATATTTTTCCTTTCAGAAAGAAGATAAGAACAAGAGGCTCACCACGGTGGTGCCGGCGATGAGCTCGGCGCAGGTGATCGACGGCGGTGAAGACGGGGACAGGGCGTGACGGACCGCTAAACCTAGACAAATATTATGGAAAATGGAGCTTGGAGGTCGAGCTTAGAGAGGAGAAAGCTTAAGTAGTGTGGCTCGGGCATTCCATCGAACACCTTGTGTGCATAGGAGGTGAGCTAGAGCACCACCAAGCCCTCTCCCCCTCGGCCAGAGAAAAACAGAGCACTGGGGTGCTCTGCTCGCGAGCGAGGGGTATATATAGGCACCTCATTGGTCCCGGTTGGTGACATGAGCCGGGACTAAAGGGGAGCCTTTGGTCCCGGTTCAAGCCACCAACCGGGACCAATGGTGGTGGGCCAGGAGCGAGGCCCATTGGTCCCGGTTCATCCCACCAACCGGGACCAAAAGGTCCAGATGAACCGGGACCAATGGCCCACGTGGCCCGGCCGGCCCCTTGGGCTCATGAACCGGGACCAATGCCCACATTGGTCCCGGTTCTGGACTGAACCGGGACTAATGGGCTAACTCGGCCTGGACCAAAGCCCTGTTTTCTACTAGTGGAAGTGGCTGGTGGGTGGGCGTCGAATTTCTTCGTCGTCCGCATCCAAATGTTGTTGGCCATAGTCCGGCCAGGGCTCTCCTGACAAGGAGAGAGACCTTAGTGAATTCAGAATGTCGCAGAAGGGCGAGTGCTGAAAGATATCCGTGGCGGTGAATTCCATGATCGGCGCCCAATCGGATGCGATTGGCAGGGGTGCGGAAGTTTCGGAATCTGGAAAAGAGTCCGGCACCTTGGAGTCACGGGCTTTGCAGAGGATGAGGCAGGTGTTCGGCTCGATCGCCGTTGAGATTGTAGCCTCCGAGGCGGTGTCTAGCCACCCGTCCTCAGTCGGCGTAGTTGGCTCCGAGCTGAGGGTCGGAGCTGATGCGGGCGCGGCCTCTAGCGCACTGTTCGGCGGCAGAGCTAGGTCATACCCATCGTGACAGTGCGGCGCGCTCGGCTGTGGCTCGAATCCGTCGAAGATCAAGTCTCCGCGGATGTCGGCGGTGTAGTTCAAACTTCCAAATCTGACCTGATGGCCAGGGGCGTAGCTTTCAATCTGCTCCAGATGGCCAAGTGAATTAGCCTGCAGTGCAAAGCTGCCGAATATGAAGATCTTTCCGGGGAGAAAGGTCTCACCCTAGACCGCATCATTGTTGATGATCGGAGGAGCCATCGGGCCTAAAAGTGACGACACAGAGGAACTCTCAGTGAAAGCACCAATGTCGGTGTCAAAACTGGTGGATTTCGGGTAGGGGGTCCTGAACTGTGCGTCTAGGCCGGATGGTAACAGGAAGCAGGGGACACAATGTTTTACCCAGGTTCGGGCCCTCTCGATGGAGGTAAAACCCTACATCCTGCTTGATTAATATTGATGATATGGGTAGTACAAGAGTAGATCTACCATGAGATCAGAGAGGCTAAACCCTAGAAGCTAGCCTATGGTTTGATTGTATGTTGTAGTTGATGTTGTCCTAGGGACCAAAACCCTCCAGTTTATATAGACACCGGAGAGGGTTAGGGTTACACAAGGTCGGTTACAAGGGAGGAGATATCCATATTCGTATTGCCTAGCTTGCCTTCCACGCCAAGTAGAGTCCCATCCGGACACGAGACAAAGTCTTCAATCTTGTATCTTCATAGTCTCACAGTCTGGCCAATGGAGATAATCCGGCTGTCTGGAGACCCCCTAATCCAGGACTCCCACATATGCCTTTGTCCACTTTGATTGAGAATAATAATGAATCCTTGGATGTGAATTTTGTTGGTAGGAACAACTTTGGTAATAATGTGTATAGAGGAAACTTTAATTCTAGGCCGTTCCCTAGTAATTCCTCTAATAATTATGGTAATTCCTACAACAACTCTTATGGAAATTTTAATAAGAAGCCCTCTGATTTTGAGAATAGTGTTAAAGAATTTATGAATTCGCAAAAGAATTTCAATGCTTTGCTTGAAGAAAAATTGCCTAAGATTGATGAGTTGGCTAGGAACGTGGATAGAATTTCT
Source organism: Triticum aestivum (assembly GCF_018294505.1). Taxonomy (NCBI): domain Eukaryota; kingdom Viridiplantae; phylum Streptophyta; class Magnoliopsida; order Poales; family Poaceae; genus Triticum; species Triticum aestivum. The sequence continues at coordinate 696,778,960 of NC_057806.1, forward strand.
CTTGATGTTGATTCTTTGAAACTTAGATCTATTCCACCTAAGCAAGATATGAATGAGTCTCTCAAAGCCATGCGAATTTCCATTCATGAGTGCAAAGAAAGAACCGCTAGGATGCGTGCTAAAAAAGATTGCTTTGTGAAAGCATGTTCTTCTAGTTTTCATGATAATAACGATGAAGATCTAAAAGTGATTGATGTGTCTCCTATTAAATCTTTGTTTTCCAATATGAATCTTGATAAATATGGGACTGGAGATGAGTCAACTTTAGTTAAAAGACGTTCCAATGATTCAGAGTTTTTAGATCTTGATGCAAAAATTGGTAAAAGTGGGATTGAAGAGGTCAAAACTTTACATAGCAATGAACCCACTATTTTGGATTTCAAGGAATTTAATTATGATAATTTCTCTTTGATAGATTGTATTTCCTTGTTGCAATTTGTGTTAAATTCTCCTCATGCTTATGATCAAAACAAAGCTTTTACTAAGCATATTGTTGATGCTTTAATGCAATCTTATGAAGAAAAACTTGAATTAGAAGTTTATATCCCTAGAAAAATTTATGATGAGTGGGAACCTACTATTAAAATTAATATTAAATATCATTAATTATATGCCTTACGTGATTTGGGTGCTAGTGTTTCCACGATTCCAAAAACTTTGTGCAGTGTGTTTGGTTTCCGTGAATTTGATGACTGTTCTTTAAATTTGCACCTTGCAGATTCCACCATTAGGAAACCTATGGGAAGGATTAATGATGTTCTTGTTATTGCAAATAGGAATTATGTGCTCGTAGATTTCATCGTTCTTGATATAGATTGCAATCCTACATGTCCTATTATTCTTGGTAGACCTTTCCTTAGAACGATTGGTGCAATTATTGACATGAAAGAAGGAAAAAATAGATTCCAATTTCCATTAAGGAAAAGCATGGAACACTTTCCTAGAAAGAAAATTAAATTGCCTTATGAATCAATTATGAGAGCCACTTATGGATTGTAGCCTCTATCTATAAGTAAGAGTGTCGAACCCAACGAGGAGCTAAAGGTAGAACAAATATTCCCTCAAGTTCTATCGACCACCGATACAACTATACGCATGCTTAACGTTCGCTTTACCTAGAACAAGTATGAAACTAGAAGTACTTTGTAGGTGTTGTTGGATAGGTTTGCAGGATAATAAAGAGCGCGTAAATAAAAAGTAGGGGCTGTTTAGATGAAGACACAACTAAGTTAGTTTTAGTAGAGATCTTTTTGTCACACAAGAAAGTTATTTGTCCCTGGGCAATCAATAACTAAGCCGGTAATCATTATTGCAATTTTATTTGAGGGAGAGGCATAAGCAAACAAACTTTCTCTTCTTGGATCATATGCACTTATGATTGGAACTCTAGAAAGCATCTGCAACTACTAAAGATTATTAAGGCAAAACCCAACCATAGCATTGAAGTATCAAGTCCTCTTTATTCACATACGCAAACAACCTACTTACTCGGGCCTGTGCTTCTGTCACTCACGCCACCCACCATAAGCAAATCATGAACATATTGCAAACCCTACAGCGGGGATCCCTCCCGCTTGTGCGACACGAAGAGAACCATAGGACAGCACCAATAATAAAACATGCAACTCAAACCAATCACGGTCATCAATTAACCCATAGGACAAAATGGATCTACTCAAACATCATAGGATAGCCATAAATCATTGGGAAATAATATATAGCGTTGATCACTATGTTTATGTAGAGATTACAGAGGGTAAAAGAGGGGTTACACCGCTGCATAGAGGGGGGAAGAGTTGGTGATGACGGCGGTGAAGTTGTTGGTGTAGATCGTTGTCGCGATGATGGCCCCGGCGGCGCCACCGGGAGAGAGGGGGAGAGAGCCCCCTTCTTCTTCTTCTTCCTTGACCTTCTCCCTAGATGGGAGAAGGGTTTCCCCTCTGGTCCTTGGTCTCCATGGCATGGGAGGGGCGGGAGCCCCTCCGAGATTGGACATGTCTCTCTGTCTCTCTCTGTTTCTGCGCTCTCAGATCTGGCCTTTCACCGTTTCTTATATTCCCGGAGATCCATAACTCCGATTAGATTGAAATTTGAACACGATTTTTATTCGGATATTATCTTTCTTGCGGCGAAAGAAGGGCACCAACTGCCTTACGGGGTGTCCACCAGGGTCAGGGGCGCGCCTGCCCCCCTGGGGCGCACCCCCTGCCTCGTGGGCCCCTCGAGCATCGTCTCATGTTGATTTCACTTCCCAAAATTCACATATATTCAAAAAAAATCTCCGTCTATTTTTATCCCGTTTGGACTCTGTTAAAAAACATGCAACAAACAGGAACTGGCACTGGGCACTGGATCTATATGTTAGTCCCAAAATAGTATAAAAAGTTTCCAAAATTATATGAAAGTTGTATAATATTGGCATCGAACAATCAAAAATTATAGATACGACGGAGACATATCACCTAGCTAGGGGCGTTAAACGATAGCGCTTGTTGGGAGGCAACCCAATTTTATTTTTTTCCTTGCTTTTTGTTCCTGTTTAGTAATAAATAAATAATCTATCCTATGTTATGATGGTGTTTTTTATGTTTTAATTAGTATTTGTGCCAAGTAAAGCCTTTAGGATCTTCTTGGGTGATTGTTATTTGATCTTGCTGTAAAAAAAAGTATGCGCTCATGAGAATAATTTTCATTTCTTACTAGAGAGCGATAAAATACCAACTCCAAGAACAGTAGATCAATATACAAATTATTTAGGACGTCCTAAGTTTTCTGAATTTTTGGTGTTACAGAAGTATTCGAAACTTCCAGATTGCTACACACTGTTCTATTTTTGACAGATTCTGTTTTTTCGTGTGTTGTTTGCTTATTTAGATGAATCTATGGCTAGTATCGGGGGGTATGAGCCATAGAGAAGTTGGAATACAGTAGGTTTAATACCAATATAAATAAATAATGAGTTAATTACAGTACCTTAAAGTGGTGGTTTGTTTTCTTATACTAACGGAGCTCATGAGATTTTCTGTCGAGTTTTGTGTTGTGAAGTTTTCAAGTTTTTGGGTAAAGATTTGATGGATTTTGGAACAAGGAGTGGCAAGAGCGTAAGCTTGGGGATGCCCAAGGCACCCCAAGGTAAAATTCAAGGCCAACCAAAAGCCTAAGCTTGGGGATGCCCCGGAAGGCATCCCCTCTTTCGTCTTCGTCTATCGGTAACTTTACTTGAGGCTATAATTTTGTTCACCACATGATATGTGTTTTGCTTGGAGCATCTTGTATGATTTGAGTCTTTCCTTTTTAGTTTACCACCATCATCCTTGTTGTACACACCTTTTGGAGAGACACACATGAATCGGAATTTATTAGAATACTCTATGTGCTTCACTTATATCTTTTGAGCTAGATAATTTTGCTCTAGTGCTGCACTTATACCTTTTTAGAGCACGGTGGTGGTTTTATTTTATAGAAATTATTGATCTCTCATGATTCACTTATATTATTTTGAGAGTCTTTTAGAACAGCACGGTAATTTGCTTTGGCTCTAAAATTAGTCTTAATATGATAAGACATCCAGGACGGGTATAATAAAAACTCATATAGAGTGCATTAAATACTATGAGAAGTTTGATACTTGATAGTTATTTTGAGATATAAAGATGGTAATATTAGAGTCATGCTAGTTGAGTAATTGTGGAATTGTGAAATACTTGTGTTGAAGTTTGCAAGTCCCATAGTATGCACATATGGTGAACGTTGTGTGACAAATTTGAAGCATGAGGTGTTCTTTGATTGCTTTCCTTATGAGTGGTGGTCGGGGACGAGCGATGGTATTTTCCAACAAATCTATCCCCCTAGGAGCATGCGCGTAATGCTTGGTTTTATGACTTCTAGATTTTTTCAATAAGTATGTGAGATCTTTATGACTAATGTTGAGTCCATGGATTATACGCACTCTCACCATTCCATCATTGCTAGCCTCTTTGGTACAATGCATTGCCCTTTCTCACCTCGAGAGTTGGTGCAAACTTCACCGGTGCATCCAAACCCCATGATATGATACGCTCTATCACACATAAGCCTCCTTATATCTTCCTCAAAACAGCCACCATACCTACCTATTATGGCATTTCCATAGCCATTCCTAGATATATTGCCATCCAACTTTCCAACGTTTCATTTATTATGACACGCTCCATCATTGTCATATTGCTTTTTGCATGATCATGAAGTTGACATCGTATTTGTGGCAAAGCCACCTTCATAATTCTTTCATACATGTCACTCTTGATTCGTTGCACATCCCGGTACACCGCCGGAGGCATTCACACAGAGTCATATTTTGTTCTAAGTATCGAGTTGTAATTCTTGAGTTGTAAGTAAATAAAAGTGTGATGATTTTAATTATTAGGGCATTGTCCCATGTGAGGAAAGGATGATGGAGACTATGATTCCCCCACAAGTCGGTATGAGATTCCGGACGAAAAAAAGAGGCCAAAGAAGCCCCAAAAAAAGAGGCCATAAAAAAAGAGAAAAAAGGGCCCAAATAAAAAAATGAGAGAAAAAAAGAGAAGGGGCAATGTTACTATCCTTTTTCCACACTTGTGCTTCAAAGTAGCACCATGATCTTGCTGATAGAGAGTCTCTTATTTTTTCACTTTCATATACTAGTGGGAATTTTTCATTATAGAACTTGGTTTGCATATTCCAATGATGGGCTTCCTCAAAATGCCCTACGTCTTCGTGAGCAAGCAAGTTGGATGCACACCCACTTAGTTTCTTTTGTTGAGCTTTCATATATTTATAGCTCTAGTGCATCTGTTGCATGGCAATCCCTACTCCTTGCATTGACATCAATTGATGGGCATCTCCATAGCCCGTTGATTAGCCGCGTCAATGTGAGACTTTCTCCTTTTTATCTTCTAACACAACCTCCATCATCATAATCTATTCCACCCATAGTGCTATGTCCATGGCTCGCGCACATATATTGCGTGAAAGTTGAAAGAGTTTGAAAAGGCTAAGTATGAAATAATTGCTTGGCTTGTCATCGGGGTTGTGCATGATGGGAGCATTTTGTGTGACGAAAATGAAGCATGGCCAAACTATATGATTTTGTAGGGATAAGCTTTCTTTGGCTATGTTATTTTGATAAGACATAATTGCTTGTTTAGCATGCTTGAAGTATTATTATTTTCATGTCAATATTAAACTTTTTTCTAGAATATTTTGGATCTATACATTCATGACGCAATAAAGAGAATTACATTGAAAATTATGCTAGGTAGCATTCCACATCAAAAATTCTGTTTTTATCATTTACCTACTCGAGGACGAGCAGGAATTAAGCTTGGGATGCTGATACGTCTCCAACGTATCTATAATTTTTGATTGTTCCATGCTATTATATTATCTGTTTTGGATGTTTAATGGGATTTAAATATACTCTTTTATTTTATTTTTGGGACTAACCTATTAACGGAAGGCCCAGTGCAAATTGCTATTTTTTTTGCCTATTTCAGTGTTTCGCAAAAAAGGAATATCAAACGGAATCCAAATGGAACAAAACCTTCGCGACGATCTTTCTTGGAACAAACGTAACCCAGGACACTTGGAGTGGAAGACAGAGACGGCACAAGGCGGCCACGAGGCAGGAGGGCGCGCCTAGGGGGGTAGGCACGCCCCCACCCTCGTGGGCCCCTCGTAGCTCCACCGACATACTTCTTTCTCCTATATACACTCTTATACCCTGAAAACATCCAGGAGGGCCATGGAACCACTTTTCCACCGCCGTAACCTTCTTTACCCGTGAGATCCCATCTTGGGGCCTTTTTCGGTGATCTGCCGGAGGGGGATTCGATCACGGAGGGCTTCTACATCAACACCATAGCCTCTCCGATGATGTGTGAGTAGTTTACCACAGACCTTCGGGTCCATAGTTATTAGCTAGATGGTTTCTTCTCTCTCTTTGGTTCTCAATACAAAGTTCTCCTCGATGTTCTTGGAGATCTATTTGATGTAATACTTTTTGCGGTGTGTTTGCCGAGATCTGATGAATTGTGGGTTTATGATCAAGATTATCTATGAACAATATTTGGTTCCTCTCTGAATTATTATATGCATGATTTGATAACTTTGCAAGTCTCTTCGAATTATTGGTTTAGTTTGGCCTACTAGATTGATCTTTCTTGCAATGGGAGAAGTTCTTAGCTTTGGGTTCAATATTGCGGTGCTCGATCCCAGTGACAGAAAGGGAACCGACACGTATTGTATTGTTTCCACCGAGGATAAAAAGATGGGGCTTATATCATATTGCTTGAGTTCATCCCTCTACATCATGTTATCTTGCCTAATGTGTTACTCTGTTCTTATGGACTTAATACTCTAGATGCATGCTGGATAGCGGTCGATGTGTGGAGTAATAGTAGTAGATGCAGAATCATTTCGGTCTACTTGACACGGACGTGATGCCTATGTTCATGATCATGCCTAGATATTCTCATAACTATGTGCTTTTCTATCAATTGCTCGGCATTAATTTGTTCACCCACCGTAATATATGCTATCTTGAGAAAAGCCACTAGTGAAACATATGGCCCCCAGGTCTACTTACATCATATAAGTTTCCGATCTATAATTCTAGTTTACTATTTATTTTGCAATCTTTACTTTTCAATCTATACAACAAAAATACCAAAAATATTTATCTTATTATCTTTATCAGATCTCACTTTTGCAAGTGGTCGTGAAGGGATTGACAACCCCTTTATCGTGTTGGTTGCAATGCTCTTTATTGTTTGTGCAGGTACTAGGCGACTTGCGTGTAGTCTCCTACTGGATAGATACCTTGGTTGTCAAAAACTGAGAGAAATACTTACGCTACTTTGTTGCATCACCCTTTCCTCTTCAAGGGAACACCAACGCATGCTCAAGAGGTAGCAGGGGTGGAGCTAGAAGCCTAGTCCCCGGATGAAGTGGGGGACGAACACCGCCCTGTCGCCTAGTTGGGGCGTGAGGACAATCTAGCCCTTCTCTAGAGCCCAGTAAGCAACGTGGGCCAGGAGGTAGCCGGCATGCTTCAGATCCTCGATTTCATCATTGGTGACGATGGAGGCCTCCCACTTTCCTTTCGCACCAGATCCATCCATGGCCGGATTGAGGAAACGACTAGGAGGGTCAGGGCGCTGCAGCTCAGTAGATTGGGAAAGCAGTGGCGAGAGAGGAAGGGGAAAGCGTGCTAAGGAAACAATGGTAGTTCTCCTTTTATTAGCCATTGTAATACCAATAGTCCCTTTACCGCGCCACATGCCTCGCCACTTCTCGATATAATTGTGACATTATGCACGAGTGGGATAACAAAAATCATTGATCATATCCCTTAAAAAGTGGGGCACGATCTCCATATTGATGGAACGCGCTAATAGAGGAACTGCCTCGAACTGTGAATCAAATTCTCACAACGTTTCAATGTTTGTGATTGGCTGTGACCTTTCGCCGAAAGTTGTGAGGCAATGACACTATTCAAACTTAAGCGGTTGGACTTCGATGCTAAGCAATGTTTACAATTCGGGTTTCGGACATTAATCCGGATAACATATAGCCAAACTTGGCTTAAGGGGACTGCACCAAATATAGAAAAGGAGAAGAACTCGCCCCGCAAGCCGGTGACTTTGGACCCATGAATATTCCAGGAATTATGGGACACCGGCATTGGAGGCTAGTTCGGGGGCTACTGAGGGAGTCCTAGACTAAGGGGTCCTCGGGTTGCCGGCCTATATCTTATGGGCCGTCCTGGTGTGACGTTCTACAACCACCTGAAGCCCGAGCTATAAGGTGATTTCGTATCCGGACAGGAAACCTTCGAAGCCTTAGTGTGTCCTCCAAGTCAAGATAAGAGAATCGGCATGTTTATTCCATCGTCATAACCGACCATGTGTAACCCTAGTACCCCTGGTGTCTATATAAACATGAGGGTTTAGTCCGTAGAGGCTAGAAGAACAAAAATCATCATCCTACTCACCTAAGGTTTAGTTCATCTGATCTCGTGGTAGATCGACTTTGTAATCATCCTATACACTTTGATATAAAAAAGAAGGACGTAGGGTTTTAACAATTTGAGAGGGGGCGAACCTGGGTAAATATCTTCTCCTCCGTCCATTGTTCCCCATTGATCCAAGGTCCCTATCACATCGAGATCTGCCGGTTTTCACACCGACACCGGGTCCCTTTAATAAGTTGTGTTTCCAATTCTACATTGTTCCGTGACTTATACTGATGCGACAACCTTGTGATCATCAGTATTGTTATTTGAAATAGGTTGCTCCTCTAATGGATTTATATTTTGATGCTAGTAATGTTGGAGGTTGAAGTCAAAGAAATTTGCTTGAAAAAGGAATATGTCCCCTTAATTTTTGTGGCCTTTTGATTCATCTTTGACTACAATAAGAAAAAAAAAGAAACTTTATTAATACAATGGATTAATTCACTATTTTCTATACATAATACCAGTTGACCGAACTAGCATGTAGTGGTTTTCGTACCTTCCTCCTCTATCTGATCTCTCGGCATTTGGCCGTGCTATGATCTGTATGCAGCCTGCGTTCGACACCGGAGAGCAGACTGTAAATCAATTGATGGAGTCGTCGTGGCAATTGGGCGATTGTAAACACAGACAGGCATGAGTGGCGGCCAGCGGCATCGGAAAAAGAAGCTTTAGTGCAGAATACGCTCGGCAAAACAGTAGCCAGCCAGGCCACAACAGTACGTGCCCACATGGGCTATTGGGCTTTGGTTTCTTGTAGTTCATTTAGTAATTTACATATGGGTTAATGAGGCAACTAGCTCCGGCAAATTTGCGTATGTATAGCATGATACTCCCGAAATAACTAATTAAGGAGTACTCGTTGTAAAGAGCACTTGTCGCAATCTGAAAGTTTTCCTTTTTTCCGTAGATTCGTTTATTCAAAATGTTTTATCTTTTAAACCGTGCGTCCAAATCTCGAACCGTTTTCACCGTTGGATTCCTCGCGTCGAGATCTTCAAAACTAGATCCCATGTTAGATAGGTTTTGACGAAAAAAAATTCAAGAAAAAATCGGATGAAAAAACCGGACCGGAAGTATGGTTTTTTCCCTTTCCAAAAGAGGCATAACCGTGCCTCTCGACGAAATCACAACCGTGCCTCTCGTGGAAGCAAAACCATGACTCTCGTGGAAGAAAAAAAACAGAAAACGCATTTTTTTTCCGTTTCCGAAAGGCACGGCCGTGACTCTCGCGAAAGCACAACCGTGCCTCTCGCAAAAGCAAAACTGTGACTCTCGCGAAAGAAAGAAAAAACAGAAAACGCGTATTTTTTTCCCTTTCCGAGAGGCACGGCCGTGACTTCCGCGAAAGCACAACCGTGCCTCTCGCGGAAGCAAAACCGTGACTCTCCCGAAAGAAAAAAAAACAAAAAACGCGTTTTGTTTTTCCCTTTCCGAGAGGCACGGCCGTGACTCTCGCGAAAGTACAACCGTGACTCTCGCGAAAAAAAACAGAAAATGCATTTTTTTTTGTTTCCGAAAGGCACGGCCGTGACTCTTGCTAAAGCACAACCGTGCCTCTCGCGGAAAAAAAACCGTGACTTTCGCGAAAGGAAAAAAACGTGTTTTTTCATGTAAAAAAATCGAATTTTTTTTATCAGAAAGCTAAGAAAGACCGGGGGAAACCAAAACGTCGAAAAAAATCGGAAAAAATCGTTTTAAAAGCCGAAAAGACGTGCGGAAAAATAAAAAAAATCCGAAAAGAGCGTCCAGAGCGCGACACGTGGCAAAATGGCTGAGCGCCAAGTGGCGCTGATCGTTGCGAGGCTCCCGAAGAAGCACTCGTTAACTAGTTGCTACCTGGTACTCCAGCTATTCAACGGCTGAGATGATTCTATACTAATGCTACACGGTCACAGTAGTAGTATGATGTACCGTAAAAAGGCTCGTATATGTTTGTCCTCTTCTTCTCTTTCATTGTCCGCTTTGTCCATGCAACGACATGGATTATTAGGTCACAAGCTACATGCAAGATGCCTCTTGTGCTGGGATATTTGCCATGGATGGTTCTAACAAATTCGATGCCAAACACGCCAAAGACTATAAATAGCAGCTGTCAGTTAGCTACCTTTCCCTTCTTATGCCAAGTAGTTAGTTAGTTAGCTAGCTCCAGAACTACTGTGACCACAATCTTCGGTGTGCCATTTCGTAGTGGATACAACAGATTATGCATGAATGCAAAATGATGAGCTGTGCTGGGTGATCATATCTATGGTGTGACACTAGTAGAAAATAGGGTACTAGTCCTGGTTTCAGTGGGCCTTTAGTCCCCGTTCTGAAACCGGGACAAAATAGACGGGACTAATTCCCAAAACCTTTAGTCCCGGTTGGCTTACGAACCAGGACCAAACGAGGTCCACGTGGCCGTTGTGGGGCGCCCAGGGAGGAAGACCTTTAGTCTCGGTTGGTAACACAAACTGGGGCCAAAAGACCGCCTCGAGCAGCTCGCATGCATTGGGGTTTTTATTTTTTTTAAAGAGAGGGGGGTTGGGGTTTTGGAGGGTCAATTTAGGGGTTTTATATTGTGTTAGCTATAGCTACTACATATAGAGAGAAGTGACCTCTCTTTCTCCGTGCTTGGTCGACGCTAGCTACTATACATATGGAGAGAACTTGACACGCTAGCTAGTAAGCAAATGAAGGAACCACTAATTACACAAGATAATCATGAACATATATACAGAGAGAAGTGACCTCTCTTTCTCCGAGATTGGTCGAACAACAAGTTTTCGTATATTTATCCGACGCTACTACATATATACAATATAACACCTCTTACAATCCTAACATCTAAAATCCATTTCAATTTCCACATGGTATTCTCCGTATTTATGTATGATGTGGTCAAGAAAGAATCTCGCCAATTCCTCTTAAATTACTTGTATGGGGTCATATGGTAGGAGTTCAAGCCACATTTGCCACATCTAATTTAAAGAAGGGGTCAATACTGAAGGAAATATGCCCTAGAGGCAATAATAAAGTTATTATTTATTTCCTTACATCATGATAAATTTTTATTATTCATGCTAGAATTGTAGTAATCGGAAACATAATACATGTGTGAATACATAGACAAACAGAGTGTCACTAGTATGCCTCTACTTGACTAGCTCGTTGATCAAAGATGGTTATGTTTCCTAACCATAGAGATGAGTTGTCATTTGATTAATGGGATCACATCATTAGGAGAATGATGTGATTGACTTGACCCATTCCGTTAGCTTAACACTTGATCGTTTAGTTTGTTGCTATTGCTTTCTTCATGACTTATACATGTTCCTATGACTATGAGATTATGCAACTCTCGTTTACCGGAGGAACACTTTGTGTGCTACCAAATGTCACAACGTAACTGGGTGATCATAAAGGTGCTCTACAGGTGTCTCCAAAGGTACTTGTTGGGTTAGCGTATTTCGAGATTAGGATTTGTCACTCCGATTGTCGGAGAGGTATCTCTGAGCCCACTCGGTAATCCACATCACTATAAGCCTTGCAAGCATTGCAACTAATGAGTTAGTTACGGGATGATGTATTACGGAACGAGTAAATAGACTTGCCGGTATCGAGATTGAACTAGGTATTGAGATACCGACGATCGAATCTCGGGCAAGTAACATACCGATGACAAAGGGAACAATGTATGTTGTTATGCGGTCTGACCGATAAAAATCTTTGTAGAATATGTACGAGCCAATATGGACATCCAGGTCCCGCTATTGGTTATTGACCAGAGAGGTGTCTCGGTCATGTCTACATAGTTCTCGAACCCGTAGGGTCCGCACGCTTAACGTTCGTTGATGATATAGTACTATATGATTTATGTATGTTGGTGACTGAATATTGTTCGGAGTCCGGGATGAGATCACGGACATGATGAGGAACTCTGGAATGGTCCAGAGATAAAGTTTGATATATGGGATAATAGTGTTTGTTCACCGGAAGGGTTCCGGATGTTTCCCAAAATGTTTGGGTACGAGAACACTTTATTTGGGCCAAAGGGGAAAAGCCCACAAGGTTTTCTGAAAGCGCAAAAGGAAGTTTTGCGGAGTCCAGGGGCCAGACGCCAGGGTCCCTGGCGTCTGGGTCCAGACGCCGGGAACCCTGGCGTCTGGCCCTGGAGTCCGAGAAGGACTCTTGCCTTTCGGGTGAAACCGACTTTGTGGAGGCTTTTACTCCAAGTTTCGACCCCAAGGCTCAACATATAAATAGAGGGGTAGGGCTAGCACCCAAGACACATCAAGAAACACCAAGCCGTGTGCCGGCAACCCCGTCCACTCTAGTTTGTCCTCCGTCATTGTTTTCGTAGTGCTTAGGCGAAGCCCTGCGGATATTATTCTTCACCAACACCGTCACCACGTTGTCGTGCTGCCGGAACTCATCTACTACTTCGCCCCTCTTGCTGGATCGAGAAGGCGAGGACGTCACCGAGCCTAACGTGTGCAGAACTCGGAGGTGCCGTGCTTTCGGTACTTGGATTGGTCGGATCGTGAAGACGTACGACTACATCAACCGCGTTGATATAACGCTTCCGCGAACGGTCTACAAGGGTATGTAGAAAACACTCTCCCCTCTCGTTGCTATGCATCACCATGATCCTGCGTGTGCGTAGGAATTTTTTTGAAATTACTACGTTCCCCAACAGTGGTATCAGAGCCAGGTTTTATGCGTAGATGTCATATGCACGAGTAGAACACAAGTGAGTTGTGGGCGGTATAAGTCATACTACTTACTAGCATGTCATACTTTGGTTCGGTGGTATTGTTGGATGAAGCGGCCCGGACCGACATTACGCGTACGCTTATGCGAGACTGGTTCTACCGATGTGCTTTGCACACAAGTGGCTGGCGGGTGTCAGTTTCTCCAACTTTAGTTGAATCGAGTGTGGCTACGCCCGGTCCTTGCGAAGGTTAAAACAACACCAACTTGACAAACTATCGTTGTGGTTTTGATGCGTAGGTAAGAACGGTTCTTGCTAAGCCCTTAGCAGCCACGTAAAATTTGCAACAACAAAGTAGAGAACGTCTAACTTGTTTTTGCAGGGCATGTTGTGATGTGATATGGTCAAGACATGATGCTAAATTTTATTGTATGAGATGATCATGTTTTGTAACCGAGTTATCGGCAACTGGCTGGAGCCATATGGTTGTCGCTTTATTGTATGCAATGCAATCGCCCTGTAATGCTTTACTTTATCACTAAGCGGTAGCGATAGTCGTGGAAGCATAAGATTGGCGAGACGACAATGATGCTACGATGGAGATCAAGGTGCCGCGCCGGTGACGATGGTGATCATGAAGGTGCTTCGGAGATGGAGATCACAAGCACAAGATGATGATGGCCATATCATATCACTTATATTGATTGCATGTGATGTTTATCTTTTATGCATCTTATCTTGCTTTGATTGACGGTAGCATTATAAGATGATCCCTCACTAAATTATCAAAGTATAAGTGTTCTCCCTGAGTATGCACCATTGCGAAAGTCTTCATGCTGAGACACCACGTGATGATCGGGTGCGATAGGCTCTACATTCAAATACAACGGGTGCAAAATAGTTGCACACGCGGAATACTCAGGTTAAACTTGACGAGCCTAGCATATAACAGATATGGCCTCGGAACACGGAGACCGAAAGGTCGAGTGTGAATCATATAGTAGATATGATCAACATAGTGATGTTCACCGTTGATACTACTCCATCTCACTTGATGATCGGACATGGTTTAGTTGATATGGATCACGTGATCACTTAGAGGATTAGAGAGATGTCTATCTAAGTGGGAGTTCTTAAGTAATATGATTAATTGAACTTAAATTTATCATGAACTTAGTCCTGGTAGTATTAGCATATCTATGTTGTAGATCAATAGCTCGCGTTTAGCTCCCCTGTTTTATTTTTGATATGTTCCTAGAGAAAACTAAGTTGAAAGATGTTAGTAGCAATGATGTGGATTGGATCCGTGATCTGAGGTTTATCCTCATTGCTGCACAAAAGAATTATGTCCTTGATGCACCGCTAGGTGACAAACCTATTGCAGAAGCAGATGCAGATGTTATGAACGTTTGGCTAGCTCAATATGATGACTTTTGATAGTTTAGTGCACCATGCTTAAACAACTTAGAATCGGGACTTCAAAGACGTTTTGAACGTCATGGACCATATGAGATGTTCCAGGAGTTGAAGTAAATATTTCAAGCAAATACCCGAGTTGAGAGATATGAAGTCTTCAACAAGTTCTATAGCTAAAAGATGGAGGAGAATAGCTCAAGCAGTGAGCATGTGCTCAGATTGTCTGGGTACTACAATCGCTTGAATCAAGTGGGAGTTAATCTTCCAGATAAAATAGTGATTGACAAAATTCTCTAATCACCATCACCAAGTTAGTAGAACTTCGTGATGAACTATAATATGCAAGGGATAACGGAAATGATTCCAAAGCTCTTCGTGATGCTGAAATCGACGAAGGTAGAAATCAAGAAAAGCATCAAGTGTTGACGGTAAACAAAACCACTAGTTTCAAGTAAAGGGACAAAGGGAAGAAAGGGGAACTTCAAGAAGAACGGCAAGCAAGTTGCTACTCAAGTGAAAAAACCCAAGTCTGGACCTAAGCCTGAAACTGAGTGCTTCTTCTGCAAAGGGACTGGTCACTGGAAGTGGAACTACCACAAGTAATTGGCGGATAAGAAGGATGGCAAAGTGAACATAGGTATATTAGATATACATGTTATTGATGTTTACTTTACTAGTGTTTATAGCAACCCCTCAGTATTTGATACTAGTTCAGTTGCTAAGAATAGTAACTCGAAACGGGAGTTGCGGAATGAACGGAGACTAGTTAAGGGTGAAGTGACGATGTGTATTGGAAATGGTTCCAAGATTGATATGATCATCATCGCACACTGCCTATACTTTCGGGATTAGTGTTAAACCTAAAATAAATGTTATTTAGTGTTTGCGTTGAGCATGAATATGATTGGATCATGTTTATTGCAATACGGTTATTCATGTAAGTTAGAGAATAATTGTTGTTCTGTTTACATGAATAAAACCTTCTATGGTCATACACCCAATGAAAATGGTTTGTTGGATCTCGATCGTGGTGATACATATTTTCATAATATTGAAGCCAAAAGATGCAGAGTTAACAATGATAGTGCAACTTATTTGTGGCACTACCGTTTAGGTCATATTGGTGTAAAGTGCATGAAGAAAATCCATGTTGATGGGCTTTTGGAATCACTTGATTATGAATTAGTTGATGCTTGCGAACCATGCCTCATAGGCAAGATGACTAAGACTCCATTCTCCGGAATAATGGAGCGAGCAACTGACTTATTGGATATAATACATACTGATGTATGAGGTCCGATGAGTGTTGAGGCTCGCAGCGGGTATCGTTATTTTTCTGACCTTCACAGATGATTTGAGCAGATATGGGTATATCTACTTAATGAAACATAAGTCTGAAATGTTTGAAAAGTTCAAAGAATTTCAGAGTGAAGTGGAGAATCATCATAAAAAAATAAAAAGTTTCTACGATATGATCGCAGAAGTAAAATATTTGAGTTTCAAGTTTGGCCTTTAGCTACGATATGATCACAGAAGTAAAATATTTGAGTTTCAAGTTTGGCCTTTAGTTAAAACAATGTGAAATGGTTTCACTACTCACGCCACCTGGAACACCACAGTGTAATGGTGTGTCCGAACATCGTAACCGCACTTTATTAGACATGGTGCGATCTATGATGTCTCTTACCGATTTACCACTATCGTTTTGGGGTTATGCATTAGAGACGGCTACATTCATGTTAAATAGGGCACCATCTAAATCCGTTGAGATGACACCATATGGACTATGGTTTGGCGAGAAACCTAAGCTGTCGTTTCTTAAAGTTTGGGACTGCGATGCTTATGTGAAAAAGTTTCAACATGATAAGCTCGAACCCAAATCCGAGAAGTAAATCTTCATACGATACCCAAAGGAAACTGTTGGGTACACCTTCTATCACAGATCCGAAGGCAAGATATTCGTTGCTGAGAATGGATCCTTTCTAGAGAAGGAGTTTCTCTCGAAAGAAGTGAGTGGGAGGAAAGTAGAACTTGATGATGTAACTGTACCTGCTCCCTTATTGGAAAGTAGTTCATCACAGAAATCTGTTCCTGTGACTACTACACCAATTAGTGAGGAAGCTAATATGATGATCATGTAACTTTAGATCAAGTTACTACCGAAACCTCATAGGTAAACCAGAGTGATATCCGCACCAGAGTGGTACGGTAATCCTATTCTGGAGGTCATGTTACTTGACCATGCCGAGCCTATGAACTATGAGGAAGCGATGATGAGCCCAGATTCCACGAAATGGCTTGAGGCCATGAAATCTGAGATGAGATCCATGTATGAGAACAAAGTATGGACTTTGATTGACTTGCCCAATGATCGGCGAGCCGTTGAGATTAAATGGATCTTCAAGAGGAAGACGGACGCTGATAGTAGTGTTACTATCTACAAAGCTAGAATTGTCGCAAAAAGGTTTTCAACAAGTTCAAGGTGTTGACTACGATGAGAGTTTCTCACTCGTATCTATGCTTAAGTCTCTCCGAATCATGTTAGCAATTGCCGCATTTTATGAAATCTGGCAAATGGATAAACAAAACTGCATTCCTTAATGGATTTATTAAAGAAGAGTTGTATATGATGCAACCAAAAGGTTTTGTCAATCCTAAAGGTACTAACAAAATATGCAAGCTCC
This sequence comes from Triticum aestivum, assembly GCF_018294505.1. Classification (NCBI taxonomy): domain Eukaryota; kingdom Viridiplantae; phylum Streptophyta; class Magnoliopsida; order Poales; family Poaceae; genus Triticum; species Triticum aestivum. The sequence goes on from NC_057806.1 coordinate 696,795,791, forward strand.
AGCGATCCATCTATGGACTGGTACAAGCATCTCGGAGTTGGAATACACGCTTTGATAAGTTGATCAAAGCATATAGTTTTATACAAACTTGCGGTGAAGCCTGTATTTACAAGAAAGTGAGTGGGAGCACTACAGCATTTCTGATAAGTATATGTATGACATATTGTTGATCGGAGATAATGTAGAATTATTCTGCAAAGCATAAAGGAATGTTTGAAAGGAGTTTTTTCAAAGAATGACCTCGGTGAAGCTGCTTACATATTGAGCATCAAGATCTATAGAGATAGATCAAGACGCTTGATAAGTTTTTCAATGAGTACATACCTTGACAAGATTTTGAAGTAGTTCAAAATGGAATAGTCAAAAAGGAGTTCTTGCCTGTGTTACAAGGTGTGAAGTTGAGTAAGACTCAAAACCCAACCACGGCAGAAGATAGAGAGAGAATGAAAATTATTCCCTATGCCTCAGCCATAGGTTCTATAAAGTATGCCATACTGTGTACCAGACCTATTGTATACCCTGCCCTGAGTTTGGCAAGGGAGTACAATAGTGATCTAGGAGTAGATTACTGGACATTGGTTAAAATTATCCTTAGTGGAATAAGGATATGTTTCTCGATTATGGAGGTGACAAAAGGTTCGTCGTAAAGGGTTACGTCGATGCAAGTTTTGACACTAATCCAGATGACTCTAAGTCTCAATCTGGATACATATTGAAAGTGGGAGCAATTAGCTAGAGTAGCTCCTTACAGAGGATTGTTGACATAGAAATTTGCAAAATACATACGGATCTGAATGTGGTAGACCCATTGACTAAACTTCCCTCACAAGCAAAACATGATCAGACCTTAGTACTCTTTGGGTATTAATCACATAGCGATGTGAACTAGATTATTGACACTAGTAAACCCTTTGGGTGTAGGTCACATGACGATGTGAACTATGTGTGTTAATCACATGGTGATGTGAACTATTGGTGTTAAATCACATGGCGATGTGAACTAGATTATTGACTCTAGTGCAAGTGGGAGACTGAAGGAAATATGCCCTAGAGGCAATAAGAAAGTTATTATTTATTTCCTTATATCATGATAAATGTTTATTATTCATGCTAGAATTGTATTAACCGGAAACATAATACATGTGTGAATACATAGACAAACAGAGTGTCACTAGTATGCCTCTACTTGACTAGCTCGTTGATCAAAGATGGTTATGTTTCCTAACCATAGACATGAGTTGTCATTTGATTAACAGGATCACATCATTAGGAGAATGATGTGATTGACTTGACCCATTCCGTTAGCTTAGCACTTGATCGTTTAGTTTGTCGCTATTGCTTTATTCATGACTTATACATGTTCCTATGACTATGAGATTATGCAACTCCCGTTTACCGAAGGAACACTTTGTGTGCTACCAAACGTCACAACGTAACTGGGTGATTATAAAGGTGCTCTACAGGTGTCTCCAAAGGTACTTGTTGGGTTGGCATATTTCGAGATTAGGATTTGTCACTCCGATTGTCGGAGAGGTATCTCTGGGCCCACTCGGTAATGCACATCACTATAAGCCTTGCAAGCATTGCAACTAATGAGTTAGTTGCGGGATGATGTATTACGGAACAAGTAAATAGACTTGCCAGTAATGAGATTGAACTAGGTATTGAAATACCGACGATCGAATCTTGGGCAAGTAACATACCGATGACAAAGGGAACAATGTATGTTGTTATGCGGTTTGACCGATAAAGATCTTTGTAGAATATGTAGGAGCCAATATGGGCATCCAGGTCCCGCTATTGGTTATTGACCAGAGAGGTGTCTCGGTCATGTCTACATAGTTCTCGAACTCGTAGGGTCCGCACGCTTAACGTTCGTTGACGATATAGTACTATATGAGTTATGTATGTTGGTGACCGAATGTTGTTCGGAGTCTGGGATGAGATCACGGACATGACGAGGAACCCCGGAATGGTCCGGAGATAAAGTTTGATATATGGGATAATAGTGTTTGGTCACCGGAAGGGTTCTGGAATTCACCGGAAGGGGTTCCGGATGTTTCCCGAAATGTTTGGGTATGAGAACACTTTATTTGGGCCAAAGGGGAAAGCCCACAAGGTTTTTTGAAAGCGGAAAAGGAAGTTTTGCGGAGTCCAGGGGCCAGATGCCAGGGTCCCTGGCGTCTGGCCCTGGAGTCCGAGAAGGACTCTTGCCTTTCGGGTGAAACCGACTTTTGGAGGCTTTTACTCCAAGTTTTGACCCCAAGGCTCAACATATAAATAGAGGGGTAGGGCTAGCACCCAAGACACATCAAGAAACACCAAGCCGTGTGCCGGCAACCCCATCCCCTCTAGTTTGTCCTCTGTCATTGTTTTCGTAGTGCTTAGGCGAAGCCCTGCGGATATTATTCTTCACCAACACCGTCACCACACCGTCGTGCTGCCGCAACTCATCTATTACTTCGCCCCTCTTGCTGGATCGAGAAGGCGAGGACGTCACCGAGCCGAACGTGTGCAGAACTCGGAGGTGTCGTGCTTTCGGTACTTGGATCGGTCGGATCGTGAAGACGTACGACTACATCAACCGCATTGATATAACACTTCCGTGAACGGTCTACAAGGGTATGTAGACAACACTCTCCCCTCTCGTTGCTATGCATCACCATGATCCTGCGTGTCCGTAGGAAATTTTTTGAAATTACTATGTTCCCCAACAAATACCACTAGTAGAAAATATGGCTTAGGTTTAGGCCTGGCCAGCCCATTAGTCCCGGTTCAGTCATGAACTGGGACCAATGGAGGCATACGTCCCAGTTCGTGAGCCCAGGGGGCGGCCGGACCTCGTGGGGCATTGGTCCCTGTTCGTCTGTACCCATTTGCCTCGGTTCCAGGCATGAATCGGGACCAATGGTCCTTGCTCCAGGCCCACAACCATTGGTCCCGGTTCGTGGCTGGAACCGGGACAGAAGGGAGGCCTTTAGTCCTGGTTCCAGCCACGACCAATGAGGTGCCTATATATAACCCATCGCCGGTGAGCAGAGCACTCCACACTGCTCTATTTTTTCTGATCGGCGAGGGGAGAGCTTTGTGGTGCTCTACCTCACCTCCTATGCACATGAGGTGTTCGATGAAATGCCCGAGACACACTAATTAAGCTTTAACTCTCGAACCTCGACCTCCAAGCTCCATTTTCCTCAGGATTTGTCTAGGTTTATCGGTCCGTCACGTCCCGTCCCCGTATTCACCACCGTCGATCACCCACGCCGATCTCGTCGCCGGCACCACCGTGGTGAGCCTCTTGTTCTTATCTTCTTTCTGAAAGAAAAAAATTATTACTTGTAAGATTAGGTAGATACTTGTCTAATTTTCTTACTTTTATTATTGCTTATTATTATATAGTGCGATGGTTTTGGTATCCGCCCCCGTCGGCCCTCGTCCTGTCTATGATTCGGATGTGGTATATATTATCTTTTATAACTATTTGGTTCATTAATTGTTTATGACAATTATACCGACCAACGTGACATAGATTTTATTTATCTAGGAGGTATGTGAACTAGAAATTCCAACCAACCCTATTGTCAAGAGGTTAAATTTAGTTGAAGAAGAAAATAATTACTTGAAGGAAAAAATTAAAAATTGAGGAGGAGAAGATGATATTGGAGTTGCATGTTGCGGATGTCGTCGATGATCACAAGATCAAGATGGATGTAATCGTTTGAAGATTAGAAAGATTAGAAAATATGCCATTCATACCGAGGCTTGCTATCATTATGATGTTGGATCAATTGTTACCTTGTTTGCGATTATGATCGCATTTGTTGTTGCATTGAAATGTTTTACATAGTTTCAATGTATGGTTTAATTAGATGCTTTGGGGAGCTATATGTTGTCCAATGAGAACTATGTATGTACTTTGGTTTTAATGTGATGATGAACTTCTATTAATTTGGTTACTTATCTATCCATGATGTTCTGTAATGGTTTTTCACACACTTAATTATATATAGCAAACATGCCCTAAATCTGACATCAAAACAGGAAGAATAAATAAGTATATGCTTCAACACCTGTAAACAATTCACCACTTCAAATTAACTTTGCAAGTAGCAAAAAATATTAAAAGTAATCAAAAGTACCATGCCATTATGAAAACAAATAGTGAAAAATTGATGATACTTAAAGAATGAAATTACCTAAGGTTAGAAGCAAAATGAGTACAACCCTGAAGCTGACATTAGAATAGGAAGAAAAACCAGATAAAATAAAAGGCTTAGTAATAAAATGGAGATGAGCAATGTCTAGCAAAAAGAGAAAAAAGTGAGAGCAGGAGTAATTGGGTACCCATCACACCCTAAACTAACATTTGCTAATCTGAACATTTCCATCTCTCCGTAATGACGACAATCACATATACATGTCATAAGGAGTTAACTCCTTATGACATGTATATGCGGTCGTGGCCAACAACACCGAGAAAAAAATAAGAAGGCGAAGAAGAAGAAGAAAAAGAGGAGAAGAAGAAGGAATAGAGGAGAATTATTCTTCTCCTCTATTCCTTCTTCTTCTCCTTTTTTTTCTTCTTCTCCTCTTTTTTTTCTTCTTCCTCTTCTTAATTTTTATCGGGAACAAGGGTGTCGAGGATCGCCGAGGGGTCGAGGGTCGAGAATTAGGGTAGAGGGTCGAGGGTCACCGAGGGGTTGATAGGTTGCCTTGTGTCAGAGTATTGAAAAATCCATGGATTCATCATTAGCCGGAAGTAACCGGGGCATGATGGTACGAAGTTCTACAAAGTTATTCTAGAACAGAGTCTCGGATAGGATAATTCGCCTTTTTGTACGAATTTTAGTAAAGGCCTTCTAAATAGCGATATTCGGGAGGCTCTTGCTGAACTTTGTATGAAAAAGCGAAATATCCTATCTGGGACTCCGTTCTAGAACAACTTTGCAGAACTTCGTACCATCATGTGCCTCTTACTTTCGCCTAATGATGAAGACATGGTTTTGTTGAATCCTTTTACACTAGACAAACGTGACATGAGGGGTCGAGGGTCGGGAACTAGGGTAGAGGGTCGTGGATCGCCGAGCGGTCGATGGTCGTCCAGGGGTCGAGGGTCCAGATTTGTCAAGAATGCCCCCATTATGGATGTGCACAAGTTGATCCAATTTTTTCTGATCATATATATATATATAGGGTGGGTCTATTATGATAACACCCTTAAGACCCTTATTCGGCACATCCCCACCTTATTCTGCTAACACTCCATCCTACAGTGCACAACAAACCGAACCGCATCGGGAACAGAAAAAAAAACACCCCTCCCCGTCCACCTTCTTTCTCCCGCACCCATCCCACACTCCCTCCACCTTATCCCCTGTGACCCGAACCCACTGGCCTCCTGGCTCCTCCCCGGTCACGCCATGGCCATGCCTCCCCGGATCCACTACCTCCTCGCCCGCCCCGACCACAACCCACCGTCGCCCGCCACCCCCTCATCTTCCCAGCGCCACCGGCCCTAGCCACCACCCACCGCGACCCGCCCCCGGCCACCACCCACCGCAACCCGCCCCCAGCCACCACCTACCGTCGCCTGCCCCAGCCACCGCCTGCCCCGCTCCAACCCGTCCGGCCGGCGCGCCTCCTCTCCTCCACCATGGTGCCACCCCTCCCTTGACCCGCCGCTAGATGGGATCCGGGCCGAATCTAGGCCGCGTCGGCCCTCCCGCGCCGCCCAGCCGCTGGATCCACGCCGCGTTGGCCCTCCCGCGATGCCCTACCGCTAGATCCACGCCGCCCTGCCACCGTCTTCAGGCCCTGGGCGCCCCTTCCTTCCCTCCCCAGCCAGCAACCTGCAGGACACCCCTCCCGTGTCCCTGCAAAACTCCCTCCGACGGGCCTCCTCTCCCTGCAAAACTCCCTCCGGTGAAGCCCCCTTGCTATTTGCGACATGTACGAATGTAGTACGGTAGTCGCGTTGGTGCAGCCTACTGGCCTCCAGCAGGGGATGCAGCTCTTTCGGTGGGCGAAGTGTAGTCCACGACGATCACCAATGCAGTGCGGTGCTCTTCAATTCTTCAGATTTCTTTTGTGCAATCCTGTTTGGAGCTTCCCAACCGCCCCACAGCCCCGATGGTCTTCCTATCTCCCTACTTCCATTCTCGGCGGCTGCCCCATAGCTGTGGACGCACGGTTCTGGCCGCCAGCCCTTCCCCACGCCGATGCGTCGGACGACAAAAAACACAACATCACCAGAGGTGAGCGCCCTCCTCTCTCTCCTTCCCTACTTCCTCCTCACCTCTATCCCTCACATCTCGCTTGTGCGCCGCAGGTGGTGCCATGTCCATCTTAATCTTGTCCCTACGCCACTCCATGTATCCCGTTTGATCGCGACCTCCCTAACGACCAAGTACTGCAGCCCACTTTTTCCTCGGCACTTGTAGTGCATTTAGTTGTCGTGTGCGGTTTCATGGCACTTAGCCTCACAGTTGAGATGAAATTATAAAGATAAAATGCTAGCAAAAATTAAAAAGTGTATCACAAAAGCAGTCCACAACGCCAGCATCATGTTTGAGAAAAGATATTTTTTGTTGCAGATTTTGGATGAGCATCTGCCGTGTGGTTCCAGTGCAGATGTGGTTCTGGCGCGGTCCACTGATTTTTTTTCTTGCAGTGTAGTGTGGTGAAATTATACTCTTCCTCCCCCTTCATCTTCACCACCACTTTATACTTAGTCCGATGCTTGCAGTGTGGTGTGGATTTTTTTTGTATAAAGATTATAGGGACTCATTTGATTGCAGCGAAACATGGTGATGTTCAGGCATGAGCATGCAGTTTCGACCATGTGGACATGCAGTGCAAAAATGGTGTTTTCCATGTTTGATGATTTTATGTATAAAAGTTATCTAGACTCATTTGAAAATTGGTTACCAAAGAAGTTCATTTTGAATTCTGTTGCGGCTCATTTCCCTCGACCATGTGGTTCGCTTCTTCGCACGTGTATAGCTCACCAATGTGGAAACCCAAAACTCCAAACAGAAAAAAGAAAGAAGGAAATGAAGTGCAAAGATGTGTTAAATGAAAATGGTAGGTAAACGATAAAAAAAGTAATGCCATTCACTTGACCATTTGATGCAGTGCAAAGATGTGTTAAATGAAAATTGGTGGAGAAACGACAAAAAAAAGTAATGTTGTTCCCTTGACCATTCGATGCAGTGCGGTTTTCTAATTGAAGCAATGTGGTTTTATAAACTGAAGTAGTGTGGTTGGGTGTCTGATGTTGTTCATCTTGTAAGTGACCATTTGATGCAGTGCGGATTTCTAACCGAAGCAGTGCGGCCGGATGTCTGATGTTGTTCATCTTGTAAATGCAAAAAGAAAAGAAAAAAAATGTTACTGAAACGACAAATAAAGTAATGCGGTTTACTTCTCCATGCATTTGGGGTTCACTTACGCACGATGTGAAGTCCCGTCCACTTCCTCGCATGAGAAAATTTACGTGTAAATAAAATAAATCAAGCAGTTCGCTTGGCCATCTGATGGGGTGCGACTTCCTATCTGAAGCAGTGCATTCTTCTGTCTGATGCAGTACACAAGTCGATTTGGGTGTCACGAAAAACAGAGTTTCCGCATTTTGGTAAAATTGAAACATCTCTAAAACCGTAAGGAATTAGAGAGAGTGTCCTACATGAAAAAGTTGCGTCTCGTCAATATCTTTCCAACGGCGTATAATTTGAATCATTTCGACGTCCGGTTTGTAAATATTTCACGAAAAACGGCCGCTGCCACTTGTCATCTACCACACGATTTTCAAAATTAACTTAAAACCGTAAGGAATCTCAAAACCATTTCTAAATATGAAAGTTGTGCCTTGTCCATAGCTTTCCAACGACATATTACACGCCTCGCTTCGACACACGGTTAAGAAACTAGAGCGAAAATAGTACCAAAAATTTGAAAAAAATTGAAAAACAAAATTCCGTGATTTAGTAAATTTGAAACTGCTCTTAAACCGTAACGAATTATAGAAAGAAATAAATATGAAAAAGATGCGCCTCGACGATATGGTTCCAATGGCGTATCATTTGCTTTATTTCGGTGAGCGGTTTAGAAAAATCACGAAAATACGCTCGCTGCCACTCGTTGTGGGCCGCACCATTTTTAAAACTGCTCTTAAACCGTGAGGAATCTCGAAAAGTGTTCAACATGGAGAAGTTGCGCATAATCCATAGCTTTTCAACGATATATTACATGCCTCGTTCCGACAAACGGTTAAAAAATTAGAGCGAAAACAATACCAGAAAAAACACTACGTGCAGTTTTTTGCCACGGGAAGTTCACTCGCCTCAGTACTGCAGCACACTTGGTTCACTCGCTTCGTACTTGTGTTATTTGATTTTTGAATAACGGAAGTCTTCTTCTTTGTCTGTACAAAATCCTGGTGTATCACATTTGTTTGTCGTTATCCTCTGAAAAATGGCATTGTTGCAGGTCAGTTTCTCCTGATGCATCAGTTCAGTTGCAAAAAAAGAGCATTGTACCTTGTTGTCTACACCGTTGACTTCTTTTCCTATACTATGTAGGTCAGCTTCGCCTGATGCGTAAGTTCAGTTTCATAGTGCATGATAGGTGTGATTCAGTAACAGTGCGGCTTGAATTAGTAAGTATCCATCCTTTTGCAAGATCATACCTAGATATTCCATTGTTTTCTCCTTTGTCCCATGCATTTTTAAGAACTGAAGTAGTGAGAGAACTATATACCATTGCATCATACCAACATCATAACAAGACTTGTGTGACTAGGCAAGAAAGGTCCAGCTAGCAAAAGCAATATACTATGAGTTTATAGCAACATGAAAAAGGAAATATGTATACCTGTTTGCTATTTTGACACATATATTTATCCTTATTTACTTATGCACTTTCGAATGATCCACCATATCTGCAATCATCAAACTGGAAAACATATCGTTTAAGGCCTAATTTGCAGGTTACTTGCACTGCTTATCTTTCTTTGGCAGCGCGCTTCTTTCCTCCAATAATATGCTGAAGCTACTCCTTACAGCAAGGAAACGGTGGATGAATCTTCACCAGTTACAAAAATGTATGCTGAAGCTACTCCTTACAGCAAGGAAACAGTGGATGAATCTTCACCAGTTACAAATGTATGGTGAAGCTACTCCTTACAACAAGCAAATGGTGGGTAAATGCCTTCTATCTTCGGATATTTGGTCCACGTCGGGCGTCGACGGCGATACATGCAGAAATCTTCTAGTATCTCCTCTGGCTCCCCTTTCCCCTCTTCCATTTTATTGTTTGGAAATCTCTAGTAGGCCTTTGATTCACAAAGACTTCGACTATTATTTGTACAATATATATGCATAGGAATTTTGTTCTCCATTTTGTTTATTGGTACATGTGTGATGTTTTTCATGTTATGAACATATTGTTTTGTGTGAAGATCATGTACGACTACCCAAGGAGTTCAACAATCACTCACGATGAAAGAAGAAGGGGTAAGAAACCCCCAGGCTATTCAACTACGCTGCGTCAGGCTGTGCAATTCCGCTTGTGTGAACAACGAGGGAGCAGTTTCTTCTTATCTGTTGATTCTGCACTTGTATGGTGCATTTTGTCTCAGCTTTTATGTGAATTCATTGCTTCACTTACATTGTGTTCAACAGGGTACAAAAAGTTTGCGTACAAACTATTTGTGTATGTTTGTAAGAGCTGCTGTCGTGCTAGTGCCATGAGAAAATGGAGCTTTTTTCGAGTTGTTTTTTTTGTAATACATGTGAAGACTTCGGTATGAACAAAATGAGCTTTTTTCATAGTGAACAAGTGGTCTTTTGGGTGTAATTTTGTTGTTGCTCTAATCGACATGTATGAAAATTCGCAAGGATGTGCATAATTAACCATCTACTTTTTGAGATAAAACTAGTACATAACGAGTGGTCAAAAGAACACATAGTTTGCAAAAAAATCAACTTTGGGGTAGAGAGAGACATGTTGGAAAATTTCTCCTTGCCTCTACAATGTCCTTCTCAAGCACCATGTGCCCAGGGATGGAAATTATCAAGCACTATGTGCCTAGGGTCATCTTTGTGTGCTCCTGTTCTGTTGTGCATTGTAGAAATGAGGAAGTTCAGCCTTATCCTTGTGAAGTTTCAGTGTGTTCCCCAGTTGCAGGTATTCGCGAATTTCAAAAAGGATATATTTCTGTTGTGTGTGCCGTGTGTGGGGGGGTGTACTAAAAACGTTCTGTGGGGGATACGTTCATAGTTTATGTCACTCATAGTTCAAAAAAATCGCTTTCGAAAAAACAAAACACCTTCGGTGTCTAAGAAAAGAGAGTCGAACACATGAAAAATATCAGGTGACAAGTGAGCCTTGTGAATACAAGGTTTAAAAAATGTTCCATTGTAAAACATCATGTAACTAAAGTGAACAGTAAAAAAGAGAAAAGGAAAATATTGAACACTTGTTTAAAAAATAGAAGTTTAAATTAAAATAGTGGAGAAGTTCTTGGTTAATTATAAAATTGGTATTTTCACATTTAATAAAAATAAACCAAGAACTTCAAATAAAAAAGCAGATCAGTTCAAAAATTATACACAAAATGGTATTTTCCCATTTAAAAAATTAGAGGTTCAAATTTAAATAACGGAGAAGTTCATATTTATTACAGTATCAAGAAGGTCAAATTGAACAAAATGAGGAGTTCAAAAAGTTTATAAAAGCAGATTTTTCTCCTTTTAAAAATAAGACGTAGAAGTTCAATTTTAAATAATTCAGTAGTTTGATATTTATTACATAACTAGGACTTTCCCCATTACTAATGAATTACACCAAGAAGTCTAAACTTAAAAAATATGAAGTTATCTAATGTTCATATAAACTCGGATTTTCCCAGTGTTAAAGATTAAAACAAGAAGTTCAATTTCGAAAAACGGAGTATTTCAATGTATATAAAAAACTCAGGTTTTTGAGTTACTAAAGAATAAACCAAGAAGTTCAATTGGAAAAAGCAGAGTAGTTTGATATTGATTAGAAAAACCATAATTTTCTAGTTACTAAAGAATAAAACCAATAGGTTCAATTCGAAATAATGAAGAAGTTGGATGTTTCTAAAAAGCCCTCCAATTTTTAAATTTCTAAAAAGCACAATGAAGTTGAAATAAAATAGTAGAGCGGTTCAATATCTATAAAAAACTCAGATATTTTCGCGTAACCGGGAGAAGTTCGGATTAATAACTGCCAGAAGTTCACGTACTAAACAGTGTGCATTTTGTATTAAAAATAATAATGAAAAAGCAAAGGTTAAAAAGTTTTGTTACTAGAAGTTCAAGTTCTCGGCTCAAGAAAGTTCAAAAATTCTTGTGAGAAGTTCACCTTTTATTTCCTTGTTCAATTTTTTCCGTATAAAAATCAGATACAATTCTTTACTCAAAATATAAAAAGGCGAAGTTCAAATTGAAATAACAGAGAAGTTTAGAGTTTATTAAAATCGGATTTACCCGTTCAAAAAATAAAAAAACACAACACCATTTTTTGCACCTCTAAAAACAACTCATAAACGAAAAAAATGGTTGCTAGAATTTCAAGTGCTCGACGAGGAAAAGTTCAAAAAATTCTTGTGAGGGAGGTTCACCGTGTATTTAGATGTCCAAAATACATAAAAAATATGTTGTTTTAGCGTTTTCGAATAATTCTCTGGAAGCAGAGAGAAGTTGAAAGTGATAACAACCGGAAGCTCACGTACTACATGGTGTGTATTTCATATAAGAAAAAATCATAAAGTGAAACAGATTGAAGTTCAAGCAGACATGCCCCAGAAGTTCAACTACTCCACGTAGTGCAAACAACAACACGTCAAAAGTAGAGTGAGGTTTAAACAGACATGCCCGAGAAGTTCAACTACTTCACGAAGTGCATTGCCATTCGCGATGAAAGCAGCAATCATGATCTTGTCATTTCTCTAATTTACTTTAAAACGACAGGAACATCATTTGTCTAAGTTCAAGTTCCCGATCGGAGAGAGTTAAAAAATTGTGAGAGAGGTTTGTACAAAAGGAATATCATGTGTGCAACACTGATGAATGGATGAGAAAATTACAAACAAAAATAAGTAACAGAAGTTCAACGTGAAAACAGCAGGAAGTTCACCTACTACACTGAATGAATTTCAGATGAAAAACTTTTAAAATCGTCACGTGTATGAAAAAACGATCAACACGGGAAAGTTGCGTGTTTACATCAGCTTTCCACTGGTATATTAATTGCTCAATTTTCCGGAGAGTGGATGGAGAACTACGAGCAAAAAAAGCACATGAAAAAACAGATTGAAGTTCAAGTAGACATGCCGAGAAGTTCAGGTTCTTCACGCGGTGCATTTTCAAAGAATCTGGTTTGCGATAAAGGCAGAACGAATGATCTCGCCATTTTTGAAATTACTTGAAAACGGTTAGGAATCACAGAAAACCATCAAGATGAAAAAGTTTAGCATTTTCCTTAGCTTTTCAACAGTATATTATTTGCCCCATTCCGATAAAGTTTGTAGAAATTACGGCGAAAATACATTTTTAGCTATTTTCAAAATTGACTTAAAATAGTAAGGAATTGGGAGAAACAATATATACCAAAAAGTTTCACATTTTCTCAAGCTTTCTAACGCCATATCATTTGCTGCATTTGGGAGCACGGTTAAAAAATAGATCGAAAATACGAACTCGGTGGAACTTGTACCGTTTTCTAAATTACTCTTAAACCGTTTAAAATTAGAAAACACTTTCTACATGAAAAAGTAGCGCATTTTCATAAGCTTTCCAACACAATATCGTTTGCCTCAATTGGATTAGCCGTTTAGAAATGTCATTGAAAATACGAACTCGGTTGTTCGGTTTGCGAAATTTTACGATTTTCCCAAGTACTCTTTAACCATAGGGAATTAGAGAAAACTTTCAACATGTGGAAGGAGCGGTTTTGCACCAGCTTTCCAATGCGATATTATTTGCCTCATTCCGATAAACGGTATTAAAATGCGATCGAAAATATGATTCACATTTTTTATATGAAGAAAAAATGATTTTCAAAACTCTTAAACCAATTACATTTTGCCAAAAATTTAACTTGAGTCATGATACTAGTGTCCATAGCTTTCTAGCGGTATATCTCAAGCCCCATTTGGGCAATGTTGGCGGAAGTTCAACCTAGCACTAGGAGAAGTTCAGGTCGAACAACTCAGGCACTAAAATTACAAAAAACGCAATTTCATCATGACCCGAGAGTAAAATCCGCCAACGAGCGAGATTCCTATTTAAAACCGGTATTTTGTTGCTAAAAACGTTTCTAGATTACACTAACATCATATAGAACACGACTAACCAGAATAATTCGCTGGGAAAGCCAGGGTTGCGAAGATAGCCCGAAGGTCCGGTTCGTACGGAGGGAAGTTTAGGTGCGTTACTCAGGCATTTCAGGTTGTGATCAGAATAGTATTCTGATCCCATGATCAGAATAGTGTTTATATATATCGTGCTATTCGTCACCCTGGATGAGGAATAGTTATTCTTCACCCCCTCTCTACTTTGTCACCAATGCACCGTATTTTTACGTTTCGTAAATTTTATCTTATTTCATACATAAAAAGAAAACGTAAGAAAATATGTACTCACCGAAAAAAATATTTTATGTTATGTAAAATTACGAATGTAAGAACATAGTGTAAAACATACATAAAATGTGATTTTTCTGGTCTTATAGCCTATATTTTCGTTTTTTATATCAAATTTTACATATTAAATCAATATACATGTAACTATTCTGGTGAAGAATAACTCGGGTGATTACCTCGGGTAAAGAATAACTTATTCTGCACCCTGGGTGATGAATGGTAACACTATATATATATATATATATATATATATATATATATATATATATATATATATATATATATATATAACACTATTCTAATCACGGGTTTAGAATAATATTCTGATCACAACATGAACTTCCCGAGTAACACGTCTGACCTTCCCCGAGTACTAGGTTGAACTTTAGCTAAAAGGTGTCCAAATGAGGCTTGCGATATACCATTGGAAAGCTATGGACATCAGTATCATGACCCAAGTTAAATTTTTGGCAAAATGTAAGCGGTTTAAGAGCAGTTTTGAAAAACGTTATTTCTTCATACAAAAAATGTGAATCGTATTTTCCATCGCATTTTTCAACCGTTTATCGAAATGAGCCAAATAATATGGTGCTAGAAAGCTGCTGAAAAACCGCTCCTTCCACATGTTGAAGTTTTCTCTAATTCCCTACGGTTAAAGAGTAATTCAGAAAATCGTAGAATTTTGCAAACCGAACTGCCGAGTTTATGTTTTCGATGCCATTTCTAAACGGCTAATCCAATTGAGGCAAATAATATGGCGTTGGAAAGCTTATGAAAATGCGCTACTTTTTCATGTTAAAAGTTTTTTCTAATTTCGAATATTTTAAAAGTAATTTAGAAAACGGTACAAGTTCCACCGAGTTCGTATTTTTGAGCTAATTTTTTAACCGTATGTCCAAATGCAGCAAATGATATGGCTTTGGAAAGCTTGAAGAAATGCGAAACTTTTTTTATATATTATTTCCCCTAATTCATTACGGTTTTGAAAATGACTAAAAACGTATTTCTGCCGTAATTTCTACAAACTTTATCGGAATGGGGGCAACTAATAGACCGCTGAAAAGCTACGGAAAATGCGAAACTTTTTCATGTTGATGGTTTTCTCTGATTCCTAGCCATTTTCAAGTAATTTTGAAAATGGAGAGATCATGCGTTCTGCCTTTATCGCGAAACAGATTCTTCAAAAATGCACCGTGTGAAGACTTGAACTTCTCGGCATGTCTACTTGAACTTCACTATGTTTTTTCACGTGCTTTTTTATCCTAGCTCTCCATCCACTGCTCGTAGCTCTCCACACACTCACCGAAATTGAGCAAGTGATATACCGATGGAAAGCTGTTGTAAACACGCAACTTTCCTGTGTTGATCTTTTTTTCATACTCGCGACGATTTTAAAAGTTTTTCATCTGAAATTCATTCACTATAGTAGTTGAACTTCCTGCTGTTTTCATGTTGAACTTCTGTGACATATTTTTGTTTGTAATTTTTTCATCCATTCGTTAATGTTACACAAATGATATTTCTTTTGTACAAACCTCTCTCACAATAATTTTGCAACTTTCTCCGACCGAGGACTTGAACTTATAATGACAAAAAAATTGGACCTTGCCTTTTAATTAATTTTTCTCATATTAAACACACACCATGTAGTACATTAACTTTTTCCATTTTTATAATCTGAATTTTTTATTTTCTTTTTGATATCAAATTGCTCCCAAATAATAACTGAACTTCTTTGTGATTGAGAGAATTATTTTAAAACGCAAAAAACAATTTTTTTGTGTTTTCGAACATGGTAATACAAGGTGAACCTCTCTCGCAAGAATTTTGAACTTCCCCAAAAAGAGCGATTGAACTTCTTTCAACAAACCTTTTAAACTTTCATTCTCACCTGAAACTCATTCATTGCAATAGTTGAACTTCTCATTTATTTCACCTTGAACTTCTGTCACGTATTTTTGTTCAACCTCTCTCACAAGAAATTTTGAACTTTCTTGAGCCGAGCACTTGAACTTCTAGCAACAAAACTTTTAGCCTTTGCTTTTTCATTTTTTCATACAATATGGACACCGTGTAGTACATGAACTTCTAGCAATTATCAAACTGAACTTCTCTCAGTTACATGAAAATATCTGAGTTTTTTATAGACATTTGAACCGCTCTAACTTTTTTATTTGAACTTCATTTGTGTATTTTTAGAAATGTGAAAATTGGAGGGTTTTTTAGAAACATCGAACTTCTTCGTTGTTTGAAATTGAACTTATTGGTTTTATTCTTTAGTAACTAGAAAAATCTGATTTTTCAAATAAATATCAAACTGCTCTGCTTTTTCAAATTGAATTTCTTGGTTTTATTCTCTATTAATGAGAGAACCTGAGTTTATTATATACATTGAACTACTCCATTTTTAATTGAACTTCTTGGTATTAATATTTAGTATTGGGGAAAATCTGAGATATTTATAAACATCAAACAGCTTTATTTTTTTAGTTAGGACTTCTTGGTGGTATTCATTAGTAACACGAAAAGTCTTACTTTTGTAATAAATTTCAAACCGCTCAATTATTTAAATCTGAACTTCTAGGTCTTTTTTGAAAAGAGGGAAAATATGTTTTCATAAACTTTTCGAACTGCTAAATTTTTTATTTGACCTTCTATGGTTGTTGTCTTTGAACTGTCTAAAAAATTGAAGCATAACAATAACCAGGTGTAAAAGTTAAACAATATGGCTAAACGTGCACTAGTCGTACATCATACAACATACACATGACTTATATATTTTTTTCACTTATTTGTGAATTTACAAAAAAAAATCTCACACGTGAATTTCTCATACACAAACACTTATATGTTTTTTTCACTTATTTGTGAATTTACACAATTTTTTACCACACGCGAATTTCGCATAAACGAACTTTTTTTACATATTTTGAACTCTTACATATTTTATTTTTGAACTTCTTTCTTTTTTATACAAAAAACATGAAAAAACCATTTCCACAAAGACATACACAAAAAACACACACAACCATCACATGCACGAACGCCATAACAACATCTCCATGGTTTCTTTTGACAGCCAACGCTGATTTGAATCCCGTACTGTACTTGTACTTCTTCATCCAGGAGATATAAGGAGCAAGGTAGGGAATGATTTAGTGGGGATAAACAAGGTTAGCTTCTCATCGCTGCCCCTTTTGACAAGCACCTGCTTTCTCTACCGTAGTTTTCAGAATACACTCATGGCGCGACGGCCGGCTGGTGGAGACAATAGCGACCAACCACACTCCCGGCGCACAACACATGCGTCTATTCTGAAAAAATCCACTCATCGAAACATTACTGTCTCACAGTAATTACACAAAACTTGAAAGGGAGAGAGAGGTATGCACCTGAATCAACAACAGTGTAAGTTCAGTTTGAACAAAACTCAAAGTTCAAAGGAAGGAGGCACAGCCGATGGGGATCGAGACGCTCGTCAGGGTTTCCTTGTTGGCGCCACGGACGTCGTCGGGAGGTGGCAGGAGGAGCGCAACAGCAGGCGCGCTAGGGCAGTGAGCCATGATGCCGGACGAACAGTGTAGGCACGTCACGATCTCGTGCAATGGCAGGGGCACTACCCTTCGATGGATGCGGGGATTCTGCGTGGCGGCGGGCCAAGGGGGGCGAATGGAGATAGGGATCCTGAGTGGTTGGCGACGGCGGCGCTTGGTGCAAGCGGTGGCTTCGTTGTTGGGGCAGGGGGCACCGGTTATGTGGAGGGAGCAGCGGGTTGGGGGAGGGTGGTCCGCGGACTGGCGGACGGCGGTGGAGGGTGGCCCGGCGGACAGGCAGGCGGCGGGTGGCATGGTGGAGGTAGGACGCCAGATTCGGAGACGGGGATGGCGTGGCGAACGGATACAGCGCGGTGGCCGGGCCCTACGGTGGGGGTGGCGCGGCGGCCGGATCCGAGGCCAGTGGCAGCGCGGCGGCCGGATCCGGTGGAGAAAGGCAGGATGGCGGCTGGAACTGGGGGTGGAAAGCTGGACGGCGGTCGGAACCGGGGCCAATGGCGAGGCTCGTGGTGTCTTGGGGGGGGGGTCAGGGGAGACGAGACTGAGCTGCGGGAGGCGCGTGGCTGAGCTTTTTTTTTATCTCGGGGATGTGTTTTCTGGATCGTGATCCAAATAACTATTCTAATCCTGGGATTAGAATAGTGCTCTCATATATATATATATATATATATATATATATTCTTCTATATGTCATGTTGTCTGTCATAGTATTGAAGAAATCTGTAGCCTCATCATTAGCTGGAACTAACAGGCGCATGATGCTACAAAGCTCTTTAAAGTTGTTTTGGAACGGAGTACCTGGTAGAATAATTCGCCTTTTGGTACGAATTTCAGCAAAGGCCTTCCAAATAGCGATTTTTGGGAGCCTCTTGCTGAACTTTTTACCAAAAAGAGAATTATTCTATCCGGAACTCCGTTCCAAAACAACTTTGAAGAGCTTCATAGAATTATGCGCCTGTCATTTCCAGCTAATGATGAAGTCATGGTTTTCTTGAATTCTTTGACACTAGACAACGTGACATATAGAAGGATAGATGAGATCAGGAAAAATATGGACCATTTTCTGCACATCCAGAATGGCGCCATTTTGTTAAATCCCTTGTCGGTCCGGACGTCGGACAATCATGAGAGAGGCGGTCGGGCCCAAACCCTAGAAGCGTTGCCGAGGCCATCCAAATTTACCAACTTAAAAGAGCGTTGTCGTCGAGGCCACCCCAAACCCTAGAAGCGTTGCCGAGGCCATCCAAATTTACCAACTTAAAAGAGCGTTGTCGTCGAGGCCACCCCAAACCCTAGAAGCATTGCCGAGGCCACCCCAAACCATAGAAGCGTTGAGGCCACTAATATGATTCCTTGTTGTGATTAACTAGCTAGGTCTATGTTTGCCACTAATATATCCATCTGTCATGTTTGTATATTAATTGCCATGTTTTAATATTTGCAGAAACTATGAAACACCGAGACTTGGAAGTAGAACAGGTGTTGGGGCACATAATCCTCGCCGGAGGTGATGTCATGTCGTATCTCAACGACACCGATGGTATGGAAGGAGAGGGTGAAGCAGGCTACGATGATCAAACAATGGAGGAGGAAGGATATGATTATGATGGCTCCGGTGACCGAATGCCGGTGGAAGAAGGAGACCGTGATGACGGCTTCGGTGACCGAACGGAGTCCGACCAGGTATATATATTAATTAAGCCTGTGCTGACTAGATAATTGATGCATTAATTGTTTTCGTATGTACACATATTAACTCTCTTCTTTCTACTTTTCTAGCCCTCCGGCGAGCAAAACTTAGGTAATGAGACGAGGCCCGAAGAAAAAGTTGCCCCAGGATGAAAGGTTCATGATCACCGCAATTGCGCGCGATGGCCAACCGATTGAACCCATCCGTACCAAGGAAACATTTTCTGCTTAGTGCGGGGTTCTTGTTAGGGATATGATCCCGATCAGCATCCACCAATGGTATAAGCCTAAGAACGAAGACCCTCAGGTGTCTTATGTCAACGATAGGCAGAAAGATGATCTTTGGACCGTGCTAAAGGCAAATTTCACCCAACCTCTATAGGAGTATCCGGAGAAGCCATCTATAGAGCCATTGGTCAAGCCGGCTACAGAATCCGGAGAAGATGGCATATCTATTTAGGAGGTGGAAGGATGAGTTGAAAACAACGTTTGTCGACAAAGAAAAGACTCCAGAATTCACCGACCGATTTAAGAAGATAAGAGATCACTCGGACGCATTTGTGCCCCACAAGACATCGGAGAAGAGTAAGAAGATGTCAGCGACAAACAAGAAAAATCCTGCAAAGAAGGAGCTTTACCATTGCACGGGTCAGGTGGCTACCTCAAAGCCCGGCCATTGTAGGACAAGGCTGAGAATGGCCTGCTTGATAAAGGGGTCGAACCAAAGACATTGCACTGCCAGACCGTTCAAGTACTTGGTTCTTTGGGGTTGGGGGAACCTTGGACCCTGAAACAGGTAAGTGCCGTTGGATGAACCATCAACTGAATATAACCATCACGAAGCTTCAGGAGTATATCGCCGCAGCGCAGCAAGGGACGTTCATTCCTGACAGAGAGAACGACGAGTTCACAATGGCCCTCGGGAATCCTGAGCACCCTGGACAGACACGAGGCATGCCAAGCTCCATTTCATGGAAGACTAGGTTTCCCGAGGCAGACGGTTACAAAACTCAGGAGAGGAGGAGGAAAGTGGAGCAGACCGAACTGCAGAAGCTGCATGCAAGGGTACAAGTGCTAGAGGAAAAGGACGGCCAGCGACATGTCGGAGCTACCCCAGAAACTACCCTTCCATCTCAGTGGAGAAGCAGCATGGCTTCCACCGAGCTCCTTCAGCAGCCTCACTTCACGGCTCCTTCTAGCTACCCCATGGATGCTATCATGGAGGCTCAACCTTGCCACCTTATTACACAATGGCAGAACTTCAAAGTCAAGGCGGTTGTCGGCTCTGTCGCGCCTCTTGAACCCAGCGCAACTTTTCACTATCGTCCAATTCTAGAAGGATATACAGCTGTGATGGTGGATTAAATAACAGAGGGATTTGAGGACCTCGAGCTTGACCACCCTACCGGTGAAGGGGAGACTCGGCTGGGTCTTGCTCAGAAGACTCCATGTATATGGCGGAAGGAGCTCATCAACCTTCCGAACTAGACGCCTCCTCCTCCTCCTCCTGCGAATCAGGGCACTCCGCCTCCTCCTCTGGCGAGTGATCAGGGCACTCCGCCTCCTTCCCCGGCACGTGGCGGCACTCCGCTCCTTCTCCACCTGCGTCAGCGCGTTCGAGTAGCCCGCCTCCTCCTCCGCCTCATCAGCAAAAGCGGAAGACAGCCGCCGCCATTCCGGCTGCTCCCGCGCGTTGTAGCACTCTGCCTCCTACTTCTCCGCCTTGTAAGGAACAAAAGAAGACAACCGGAGCCACTCCTGCTGCTCTGGCTTCTAGCGATACAGCTAGAGGCAGGAGGCAATACAGATTTGGTCCATCTCTCAAGCCTCTAGAGAGGTTACCATGTACTCCTTTCTCCATAGATAGGTACTCCTTAAAGAATTTTCCATATGATTCTCCCTTCACTTGTACGGCAGTCAAGCTCCAGCTCCTCAAATCTCTACATTATTTCATCCACCATCACAACAGCATAGCCATGTGGAATCGGACGGAAATGAAAAGTTCCATCAGCTTGAGGAGATACAACAGAGCCGACCGCCACCTTCAAAGTCAGGTTCTAGCATTTTGTCATTAGCTTGCAATGTTCAACCTTCGTGATACTATCCATGAGGTAGCGAGGAGCCGTGAAATCAGGTTGAACGAGCTCCGTGGAAGCCACGCTACTTCTCTGCTGAGATGGTGGGGTAGCTTCTTGGGCAGCGTCGAAGCCAGGATCTTCGTGCCGCTGAGATGGTTGGCCGGTAGCTCACTGGCTCTCAAGTTCCTCTATTTTTGCTAATCTTGCACTGAGACTCTACATTTCGGTTGCTTCCTCTTTACTCTTTCTCTCTCGGCTTCTACAACCACCGATGTTGGGAACTCCATATGCACCCACGGAACGGAGCCTGGTGTGCCTCGTGTTCGTCCAGGGTGCTCAGGATTCCTGAGGGACTTTGTCAGCTCGTCCTTCTCTCTGTTGGGAATGAATGTCCCTTCCCTGACTGCCACTCATAAGGAGGACAATCAAATAACACCTCATGTTTCAAAGTTGTTGCATAATGTTAACCATACGTGCATGCTATGGGACTTGCAAACTTTAACTCAAGCACTTCTCAAATTCACAATTACTCTACTAGCATGACTTTGATATTACTACCTCCATATCTCGAAACAATTATCAATCATCCAACTTTTCTTAGTATTCAACGCACTCAAAAGAAAGTTTCACAAATCTTGAATACCAAGCAAGTTATTATTAAGCAAATTACCATGCTATTACGACTCTCAAAATAATTTAAGTGAAGCATGAGAGATCATAGTTTCTTTAAAACAAAACACCACCGTGCTCTAAAAGATCTAAGTGAAGCACATAGAGCAAAATTTCAACGCTCAAAAGATATAAGTGAAGCACATAGAGTAAAACTACATAGCTCAAACTATATAAGTGAAGCACATAGAGTATTCTATCAAATTTTAATTCATAGATGACTCTCTCAAAAGGTGTGTACAGCAAGGATGATTGTGGTACACTAACAAACAAAGACACAAATAATACAAGACGCTCCAAGCAAAACACATATCATGTTGGTGAATAAAAATATAGCTCCAAGTAAATTACCGATGGAAGTGGACGAAAGAGGGGATGCCTTCCAGGGCATTCCCAAGCTTTGACCTTTTGGTGTCCTTCGATTATCTTAGGGGTGCCATGGGCATCCCCAAGCTTAGGCTCTTGCCACTCCTTGTTCCATAATCCGTCAAAAGAACACACCCAAAACTTGAAAACTTCACAACACAAAACTCAATAGAAATCTCGTGAGGTCCGTTAGAGAAAGAAAACATAAAACCACTTCAAGGTACTGTAATGAACTCATTCTTTATTTATTTTTGTGTTAAACCTACTGTATTCCAACTTCTCTATGGATTATAAACTATTTTACTAACCATATATTCATCAAAATAAGCAAACAACACGCGAAAAACAGAATCTGTCAAAAACAGAACAGTCTGTAGTAATCTGTCACTAACGCAAACTTCTGGAACTCCAAAAACTCTACCAAAAATAGACGACCTAGATAATTTGTTTATTGATCAGCAGAAATTGGAATCAGTATTTTATCACGTTCTGATGATTCTTAGTAATTCGGGCACTGAATGCAAAGTTTCTGGAAATTACAGCAAGATCAAATAACTATCATCCAAGAAGATCCAATAGGTCTAGCTTGGCACAAACACTAATTAAAACACAAAACCACATCCAAACAGAGGGTAGATGGGTTATTTATTCCCTAACAGAAGAAAAAACACAAAAAAAACAAAAAAGAAAATTGGGTTGTCTCCCAACAAGCGCTATCGTTTAACGCCCCTAGCTAGGCATAAAAGCGAGGATAGATCTAGGTGTTACCATCTTTGGAAGGCAATCCATAAGTGGCTCTCATGATGGTTTCATATGGAAATTTTATTTTCTTTCTTGGAAAGTGTTCCATGCCCTTTTTTAATGGAAATTAGAATCTAATATTCCCTTCCTTCATATCAATAATCGCACCCACCGTTCTAAGGAAAGGTCTACCAAGAATAATAGGGCAAGAAGGATTGCAATTTATATCAAGAACAATGAAATATACGGGCACATAATTCCTATTTGCAACAATAAGAACATCGTTAACCCTTCCCATAGATTTCTTAATAGTAGAATCCGCGAGATGTAAGTTTAAAGAGCAATCATCAAGATCGCGGAAATCTAGCAAATCACACAAAGTTTTGGGGATAGTGGAGACACTAGCACCCAAATCACACAAAGCATAAAACTCATGATCTTTAATTTTAATTTTGATAGTTGGTTCCCACTCATCATAGAGTTTTCTAGGGATAGAGACTTTCAACTCAAGTTTTTCTTCATAAGATTGCATCAAGGCATCAACAATATGTTCGGTGAAGGCTTTCTTTTGACTATAAGCATGCGGAGAATATAGCACGGATTGCAACAAGGAAATACAATCAATCAAAGAGCAACTTTCATAATTAAATTCCTTGAAATCCAATATAGTGGGTTTATCAACATCTAAATTTTTATTTATTTCAATCCTACTTTCATCAATTTCATCATAAAGATCTAAATACTCCGAATTTTTGGAACACCTTCTAGGTAAAGGAAGATCATATTCAGTTTCATCAAGATTCATATTGAAAAACAAAGATTTGATAGGGGACACATCAATAACTTTTAGATCTTCATCTTGATTTTCATAGGTATTGGAAGAACACGCTTTAATAAAGGTATCTTTTGAAGCACGCATCCTAGCGGTTCTTTCCTTGCACTCATCAATGGAAATTCTCATAGCTTTGAGAGACTCATTGATATCATGCTTAGGAGGAATAGATCTAAGCTTTAAAGAATCAATCTCAAGAGAAATTCTATCAACGTTCCTAGCCAAATCATCAACTTTAAGCACTTTCTCTTCAAGCAAAGCATTAAAATTCTTTTGTGAATTCATAAACTCTTTAACACTATTCTCAAATTCAGAGGGGATATTATTATAATTTCCATAAGAGTTCTTGTAGGAATTTCCATAATTATTAGAAGGATTACTAGGATATGGCCTAGGATTAAAATTCCCTCTATAAGCGTTGTTACCAAAATTATTCCTACCAACAAAATTCACATCCATAGATTCAATGTTATTCTCAATCAAGGTAGACAAAGGCATATCATTAGGATCAGAAGAAACACTCTTAGTAGCAAATAATTTCATAAGTTCATCCATCTTTCCACTCAAAACATTGATTTCTTCTATCGCATGCACTTTTTTGTTAGAAGATCTTTCAGTATGCCATTGAGAATAATTAACCATAATATTATCTAGGAGTTTAGTAGCATCTCCTAAAGTGATTTCCATAAAAGTGCCTCCCGTAGCGGAATCTAAAAGATTTCTAGAAGGAAAATTCAACCCGGCATAAAATATTTGTATAATCATCGACAAATTTAAACCATGAGTAGGGCAATTACGTATCATTAATTTCATTCTCTCCCAAGCTTGTGCAACATGTTCATGATCAAGTTGCTTAAAATTCATAATGTCGTTTCTAAGAGAGATGATCTTAGCGGGAGGAAAATACTTAGAGATAAAAGCATCTTTGCACTTGTTCCAAGAATCAATACTATTTTTAGGCAAAGACGAAAACCAAGCTTTAGCACGACCTCTAAGCGAAAAAGGAAATAGCTTCAATTGAACGACATCATTATCGACATCTTTTTTCTTTTGCATATCACATAAATCAACGAAGCTATTCAGATGAGTAGCGGCATCTTCACTAGGAAGGCCGGCGAATTGATCTTTCATAACAAGATTCAACAAAGCAGTATTGATTTCACAAGATTCAGTATTGGCAAGAGGAGCAATCGGAGTGCTAAGAAAATCATTATTGTTGGTATTGGTGAAGTCACACAATTTGGTAGTATCTTGAGCCATCGCGACAAACAAGCAATCCAACACACGAGCAAACAAAAGGCAAGCGAGAAAAAGGCAAACGGAGAAGGAGAAAGAGAGGGTGAATAAAACAGCAAGGGTGAAGTGGGGGAGAGGAAAACGAGAGGCAAATGGCAACTAATGTAATGTGGGAGATAGGGATTGTGATGGGTACTTGGTATGTTGACTTTTTGCGTAGACTCCCCGGCAACGGCGCCAGAAATTCTTCTTGCTACCTCTTGAGCTTGCGTTGGTTTTCTGCGAAGAGGAAAGGATGATGCAGCAAAGTAACGTAAGTATTTCCCTCAGTTTTTGAGAATTAAGGTATCAATCCAGTAGGAGGCCACGCGCAAGTCCCTCGTACCTACACAACACAAAGAGATCAACGCAACCAACGCGATTAGGGGTTGTCAATCCCTTCACGGTCACTTACGGAAGTGAGATCCGATAGATAATATTTTTGGTATTTTTGATATGAAGATGCAAAGTGAAAAGTAAAAGGCAAAGTAAAAACAAAGCAAGATTAAAGTGATGGAGATTGATATGATGAGAATAGACCCGGGGGCCATAGGTTTCACTAGTGGCTTCTCTCAAGAGCATAAGTTTTCTACGGTGGGTGAACAAATTACTGTTGAGCAATTGACAGAATTGAGCATAGTTATGAGAATATCTAGGCATGATCATGTATATAGGCATCACGTCCGTGACAGGTAGATCGAAACGATTCTGCATCTACTACTATTACTCCACTCATCGTCCGCTATCCAGCATGCATCTAGAGTATTAAGTTAAAAACAGAGTAATGCTTTAAGCAAGATGACATGATGTAGAGAGATAAATTCATGCAATATGAAATAAACCCCATCTTGTTATCCTCGATGGCAACGATACAATATGTGTCTTGCTGCCCCTTCTGTCACTGGGAAAGAACACCGCAAGATCGAACCCAAAGCTAAGCACTTCTCCCATGGCAAGAACTACCAATCTAGTTGGCCAAACCAAATGGATAATTCGAAGAGACTTGCAAAGATAACCAATCATACATAAAAAGAATTCAAAGAAGATTCAAATATTGTTCATAGATAGACTTGATCATAAACCCACAATTCATCGGTCTCAACAAACACACCGCAAAAGAAGAAGATTACATCAAATAGATCTCCACAAGAGAGGGGGAGAACATTGTATTGAGATCCAAAAAGAGAGAATAAGCCATCTAGCCAATAACTATGGACCCGAAGGTCTGAGGTAAACTACTCACACTTCATCGGAGGGGCTATGATGATGTAGAAGCCCTCCGTGATGACGGACCTCTCCGGCGGAGCTCCGGAACAGGCCCCAAGATGGGATCTCGTGGATACAGAAAGTTGCGATGGTGGAATTAGGTTTTTTGGCTCCTGTTCTGATCGTTTGAGGGTACGTGGGTATATATAGGAGGAAGGAGTACGTCAGTGGAGCACCAAGGGGCCCATGAGGCAGGGGGGCACGCCCTGTAGGGGGGCGCGCTCCCTACCCTCGTGACCGCCTCCGGTACTTCTTGGAGTAGGGTCCAAGTCTCCTGGGTCTTATCCGAGAAGAAAATCACGTTCCAAAAAGGATTTTCTGTTTGGACTCCGTTTGATATTCTGTTTCTTCGAAACACTGAAATAGGCAAAAAACAGCAATTCTGGGCTGGGCCTCCGGTTAATAGGTTAGTCCCAAAAATAATATAAAAGTGGAAAATAAAGCCCAATATAGTCCAATACAGTAGATAATATAGTATGGAGCAATCAAAAATTATAGATATGTCTTAGACGTATCAACGCTCTGTAACTAGGTTATTCGGATCCTCCTCTGGCGGTAGGGTGAAATTTGTCATCAGCGAGGTCCAAAGATCATCTTTCTGTCTATCATGGACATAAGAAGCTTCAGGGTCCTTCGGCTTATTCTATTCTTGGACGCTGATCAGGATGTTGTCCCTAACAACAACTCCGCACTGATGTACGAATGTGTCCTTGGTCCGCTTGGGAGAAATCAGTTGGCCATCTTTCACGATTTCTTTGATCGTGAACCTTTCATCCTGGCGCAACCTTTTCTTCGGGTCTCGTCTCCTTACGAAAGTTTTGCTTGATCCGGAGGGCTAAAAGAAGAAAGAAGCATTAATATCAAGTCAGCACAAGCTTAATTAATATATATATATATACCTCGCCAGACTTTGCCACAGCTCCCTCCTCCGTTCGGTCACCGGGGTCGTCATCATGATCTCCTTCCTCCACCATTCAGTCACCGGAGCCGTCATGATCTCCTATCTCCTCCATTGTTGGATCACCAGAGCCGTCATCCTCTCCTTCCTGGCCATCAGTGTCGTTGAGAAATGACAAGGGATCACCTCCCGCGAGGATTATATCCCCCAACAACAATTCTTGTTCTAAGTCTCTTTCCATAATTTCTGCAAATATTACAACATGGCAATATACAAACATGAGAGATGGATTAGTGGCAAACATAGACCTAGCTAATCACAACAAGGAATAATATGCATATATGAGCAATGGATTAGTTGCGGACTGCCTCTCTGATGCATATCTGATGTCACCCCTCATGTCAAAGTTATTGGGGTTATACTTTCAGGAGAGGACACTTTGCAGAAAATAATTGGTATGAACATAACAATTACGGGTAGGGACGGGATGGGGTATATCGACAACGCTCTTTCTTCTTCTAGGGTTTGGTTGGCCTCGAGAGTTGGTCGGGCGTGCGGACCACCTCTCTCATGCAAGTCTGGCGTTCCCCTCATGTCGAAGTTATCGGGAAGGGGGTAAATTTTAACTAATTTAACTCATTTAACTTGGTAAATTTTGGTGGCTTCGACAACGCTTCTATGGTTTGGGGTGGCCTCGACAACGCTCTTTTAACTTGGTAAATTTGGGTGGCCTCAACAATTCTTCTAGTGTTTGGGGTGGCCTCGACAACAGTCTATTAACTCATTTAACTTTGTAAATTTGGGTGGCCTTGACAACTCTTCTAGGGTTTAGGTGGTCTCGACAACACTCTTTCAGTCCTGGTTTGGGTGGACTCGAGAGTTGGTCGGGCGAGAGGGGGTTGATCAACGTCCCACCTCATGTCGAAGTTACCGGAGTTTTGTATGAACAATTTTTTCTATGAACATAAAAAACTCTACACACATCCATCCATCCATCCATCCATCCATAAAGATATACATACATCAATCCATCCATCTATATATATGAAAAAATTAAAGAAAAAAATTTGATGAATCTAAAAATTTATATGAACATAAAAAAATCTATATACATCAATCCATCCATCCATCTATATATATGAAAAAAATTAAGAAAAAAATTTCATCCATTCAATATGCAGGGCACGGGCAGTGGCTAAGCAACAGGGGCTGGGGCGGCGGCAGCAGCGCAGGGCAGGGGCGGTGGCGGCAGCATAGGGAAGGGGCGGAGCTCACTGCGGCACCAACCGGGACGAATGGCACCCTTTAGTCCCCGTTGGTCCCACAAACCGAGACCAAAGGTCAATTTTGAGCAGCCCAAAGGGCGGGAACCAGAGCCCTTTGGTCTCGGTTGGTGGCACCAACCGGGACGAAAGGGGTGCATTGGTCCCGGTTGGTGCCACCAACTGGAATGAAAGGTGGGTATTGGTCCTGGTTGGTGCCAAGAACCGAGACGAAAGGTGGGTTCGGCTGCGGACAAGATAATCATGAACCACTAATTACACAAGATAATCATGAACATATATACAGAGAGAAGTGACCTCTCTTTCTCCGAGATTGGTCGAACAACAATTTTTCGTATATCTATCCGACGCTACTACATATATGCAATATAACACCTCTTACAATCCCTAACATCTAAAATCCATTTCAATTTCCACACGGTATTCTCCGTCTTTATGTATGATGTGGTCATAAAAGAATCTCGCCAATTCCTCTTAAATTACTTGTATGGGGTCATATGGTAGGAGTTCAAGCCACATTTGCCACATCTAATTTAAAGAAGGGGTCAATACTGAAGGAAATATGCCCTAGAGGCAATAATAAAGTTATTATTTATTTCCTTACATCATGATAAATTTTTATTATTCATGCTAGAATTGTAGTAATCGGAAACATAATACATGTGTGAATACATAGACAAACAGAGTGTCACTAGTATGCCTCTACTTGACTAGATCGTTGATCAAAGATGGTTATGTTTCCTAACCATAGACATGAGTTGTCATTTGATTAATGGGATCACATCATTAGGAGAATGATGTGATTGACTTGACCCATTCCGTTAGCTTAACACTTGATCGTTTAGTTTGTTGCTATTGCTTTCTTCATGACTTATACATGTTCCTATGACTATGAGATTATGCAACTCTCGTTTACCGGAGGAACACTTTGTGTGCTACCAAATGTCACAACGTAACTGGGTGATCATAAAGGTGCTCTACAGGTGTCTCCAAAGGTACTTGTTGGGTTAGCGTATTTCGAGATTAGGATTTGTCACTCCGATTGTCGGAGAGGTATCTCTGAGCCCACTCGGTAATGCACATCACTATAAGCCTTGCAAGCATTGCAACTAATGAGTTAGTTACGGGATGATGTATTACGGAACGAGTAAATAGACTTGCCGGTATCGAGATTGAACTAGGTATTGAGATACCGACGATCGAATCTCGGGCAAGTAACATACCGGTGACAAAGGGAACAATGTATGTTGTTATGCGGTCTGACCGATAAAAATCTTTGTAGAATATGTACGAGCCAATATGGACATCCAGGTCCCGCTATTGGTTATTGACCAGAGAGGTGTCTCGGTCATGTCTACATAGTTCTCGAACCCGTAGGGTCCACACGCTTAACGTTCGTTGATGATATAGTACTATATGATTTATGTATGTTGGTGACTGAATATTGTTCGGAGTCCGGGATGAGATCACGGACATGACGAGGAACTCTGGAATGGTCCAGAGATAAAGTTTGATATATGGGATAATAGTGTTTGGTCACCGGAAGGGTTCCGGATGTTTCCCGAAATGTTTGGGTACGAGAACACTTTATTTGGGCCAAAGGGGAAAAGCCCACAAGGTTTTCTGAAAGCGCAAAAGGAAGTTTTGCGGAGTCCAGGGGCCAGACGCGAGGGTCCCTGGCGTCTGGGTCCAGACGCCGGGAACCCTGGCGTCTGGCCCTGGAGTCCGAGAAGGACTCTTGCCTTTCGGGTGAAACCGACTTTGTGGAGGCTTTTACTCCAAGTTTCGACCCCAAGGCTCAACATATAAATAGAGGGGTAGGGCTAGCACCCAAGACACATCAAGAAACACCAAGCCGTGTGCCGGCAACCCCGTCCACTCTAGTTTGTCCTCCGTCATTGTTTTCGTAGTGCTTAGGCGAAGCCCTGCGGATATTATTCTTCACCAACACCGTCACCACGCTGTCATGCTGCCGGAACTCATCTACTACTTCGCCCCTCTTGCTGGATTGAGAAGGCGAGGACGTCACCGAGCCTAACGTGTGCAGAACTCGGAGGTGCCGTGCTTTCGGTACTTGGATTGGTCGGATCGTGAAGACGTACGACTACATCAACCGCGTTGATATAACGCTTCCGCGAACGGTCTACAAGGGTATGTAGAAAACACTCTCCCCTCTCGTTGCTATGCATCACCATGATCCTGCGTGTGCGTAGGAATTTTTTTGAAATTACTACGTTCCCCAACAGTGGTATCAGAGCCAGGTTTTATGCGTAGATGTCATATGCACGAGTAGAACACAAGTGATTTGTGGGCGGTATAAGTCATACTGCTTACTAGCATGTCATACTTTGGTTCGGTGGTATTGTTGGATGAAGCGGCCCGGACCGACATTACGCGTACGCTTATGCGAGACTGGTTCTACCGATGTGCTTTGCACACAAGTGGCTGGCGGGTGTCAGTTTCTCCAACTTTAGTTGAATCGAGTGTGGCTACGCCCGGTCCTTGCGAAGGTTAAAACAACACCAACTTGACAAACTATCATTGTGGTTTTGATGCGTAGGTAAGAACGGTTCTTGCTAAGCCCTTAGCAGCCACGTAAAATTTGCAACAACAAAGTAGAGAACGTCTAACTTGTTTTTGCAGGGCATGTTGTGATGTGATATGGTCAAGACATGATGCTAAATTTTATTGTATGAGATGATCATGTTTTGTAACCGAGTTATCGGCAACTGGCTGGAGCCATATGGTTGTCGCTTTATTGTATGCAATGCAATCGCCCTGTAATGCTTTACTTTATCACTAAGCGGTAGCGATAGTCGTGGAAGCATAAGATTGGCGAGACGACAATGATGCTACGATGGAGATCAAGGTGTCGCGCCGGTGACGATGGTGATCATGAAGGTGCTTCGGAGATGGAGATCACAAGCACAAGATGATGATGGCCATATCATATCACTTATATTGATTGCATGTGATGTTTATCTTTTATGCATCTTATCTTGCTTTGATTGACGGTAGCATTATAAGATGATCCCTCACTAAATTATCAAAGTATAAGTGTTCTCCCTGAGTATGCACCATTGCAAAAGTCTTCATGCTGAGACACCACGTGATGATCGGGTGCGATAGGCTCTACATTCAAATACAACGGGTGCAAAATAGTTGCACACGCGGAATACTCAGGTTAAACTTGACGAGCCTAGCATATAACAGATATGGCCTCGGAACACGGAGACCGAAAGGTCGAGTGTGAATCATATAGTAGATATGATCAACATAGTGATGTTCACCGTTGATACTACTCCATCTCACTTCATGATCGGACATGGTTTAGTTGATATGGATCACGTGATCACTTAGAGGATTAGAGAGATGTCTATCTAAGTGGGAGTTCTTAAGTAATATGATTAATTGAACTTAAATTTATCATGAACTTAGTCCTGGTAGTATTAGCATATCTATGTTGTAGATCAATAGCTCGCGTTTAGCTCCCCTGTTTTATTTTTGATATGTTCCTAGAGAAAACTAAGTTGAAAGATGTTAGTAGCAATGATGTGGATTGGATCCGTGATCTGAGGTTTATCCTCATTGCTGCACAAAAGAATTATGTCCTTGATGCACCGCTAGGTGACAAACCTATTGCAGAAGCAGATGCAGATGTTATGAACGTTTGGCTAGCTCAATATGATGACTTTTGATAGTTTAGTGCACCATGCTTAAACAGCTTAGAATCGGGACTTCAAAGATGTTTTGAACGTCATGGACCATATGAGATGTTCCAGGAGTTGAAGTAAATATTTCAAGCAAATACCCGAGTTGAGAGATATGAAGTCTTCAACAAGTTCTATAGCTAAAAGATGGAGGAGAATAGCTCAAGCAGTGAGCATGTGCTCAGATTGTCTGGGTACTACAATCGCTTGAATCAAGTGGGAGTTAATCTTCCAGATAAAATAGTGATTGACAAAATTCTCTAGTCACCATCACCAAGTTAGTAGAACTTCGTGATGAACTATAATATGCAAGGGATAACGGAAACGATTCCAAAGCTCTTCGTGATGCTGAAATCGACGAAGGTAGAAATCAAGAAAAGCATCAAGTGTTGACGGTAAACAAAACCACTAGTTTCAAGTAAAGGGACAAAGGGAAGAAAGGGGAACTTCAAGAAGAACGGCAAGCAAGTTGCTACTCAAGTGAAAAAACCCAAGTCTGGACCTAAGCCTGAAACTGAGTGCTTCTTCTGCAAAGGGACTGGTCACTGGAAGCGGAACTACCACAAGTAATTGGCGGATAAGAAGGATGGCAAAGTGAACATAGGTATATTAGATATACATGTTATTGATGTTTACTTTACTAGTGTTTATAGCAACCCCTCAGTATTTGATACTAGTTCAGTTGCTAAGAATAGTAACTCGAAACGGGAGTTGCGGAATGAACGGAGACTAGTTAAGGGTGAAGTGACGATGTGTATTGGAAATGGTTCCAAGATTGATATGATCATCATCGCACACTGCCTATACTTTCGGGATTAGTGTTAAACCTAAAATAAATGTTATTTAGTGTTTGCGTTGAGCATGAATATGATTGGATCATGTTTATTGCAATACGGTTATTCATGTAAGTTAGAGAATAATTGTTGTTCTGTTTACATGAATAAAACCTTCTATGGTCATACACCCAATGAAAATGGTTTGTTGGATCTCGATCGTGGTGATACATATTTTCATAATATTGAAGCCAAAAGATGCAGAGTTAACAATGATAGTGCAACTTATTTGTGGCACTACCGTTTAGGTCATATTGGTGTAAAGTGCATGAAGAAAATCCATGTTGATGGGCTTTTGGAATCACTTGATTATGAATTAGTTGATGCTTGCGAACCATGCCTCATAGGCAAGATGACTAAGACTCCATTCTCCGGAATAATGGAGCGAGCAACTGACTTATTGGATATAATACATACTGATGTATGAGGTCCGATGAGTGTTGAGGCTCGCAGCGGGTATCGTTATTTTTCTGACCTTCACAGATGATTTGAGCAGATATGGGTATATCTACTTAATGAAACATAAGTCTGAAATGTTTGAAAAGTTCAAAGAATTTCAGAGTGAAGTGGAGAATCATCATAAAAAAATAAAAAGTTTCTACGATATGATCGCAGAAGTAAAATATTTGAGTTTCAAGTTTGGCCTTTAGCTACGATATGATCACAGAAGTAAAATATTTGAGTTTCAAGTTTGGCCTTTAGTTAAAACAATGTGAAATGGTTTCACTACTCACGCCACCTGGAACACCACAGTGTAATGGTGTGTACGAACATCGTAACCGCACTTTATTAGACATGGTGCGATCTATGATGTCTCTTACCGATTTACCACTATCGTTTTGGGGTTATGCATTAGAGACGGCTACATTCATGTTAAATAGGGCACCATCTAAATCCGTTGAGATGACACCATATGGACTATGGTTTGGCGAGAAACCTAAGCTGTCGTTTCTTAAAGTTTGGGACTGCGATGCTTATGTGAAAAAGTTTCAACATGATAAGCTCGAACCCAAATCCGAGAAGTAAATCTTCATACGATACCCAAAGGAAACTGTTGGGTACACCTTCTATCACAGATCCGAAGGCAAGATATTCGTTGCTGAGAATGGATCCTTTCTAGAGAAGGAGTTTCTCTCGAAAGAAGTGAGTGGGAGGAAAGTAGAACTTGATGATGTAACTGTACCTGCTCCCTTATTGGAAAGTAGTTCATCACAGAAATCTGTTCCTGTGACTACTACACCAATTAGTGAGGAAGCTAATATGATGATCATGTAACTTTAGATCAAGTTACTACCGAAACCTCATAGGTAAACCAGAGTGATATCCGCACCAGAGTGGTACGGTAATCCTATTCTGGAGGTCATGTTACTTGACCATGCCGAGCCTATGAACTATGAGGAAGCGATGATGAGCCCAGATTCCGCGAAATGGCTTGAGGCCATGAAATCTGAGATGAGATCCATGTATGAGAACAAAGTATGGACTTTGATTGACTTGCCCAATGATCGGCGAGCCGTTGAGATTAAATGGATCTTCAAGAGGAAGACGGACGCTGATAGTAGTGTTACTATCTACAAAGCTAGAATTGTCGCAAAAAGGTTTTCGACAAGTTCAAGGTGTTGACTACGATGAGAGTTTCTCACTCGTATCTATGCTTAAGTCTCTCCGAATCATGTTAGCAATTGCCGCATTTTATGAAATCTGGCAAATGGATAAACAAAACTGCATTCCTTAATGGATTTATTAAAGAAGAGTTGTATATGATGCAACCAGAAGGTTTTGTCAATCCTAAAGGTACTAACAAAATATGCAACCTCCAGCGATCCATCTATGGACTGGTACAAGCATCTCGGAGTTGGAATACACGCTTTGATAAGTTGATCAAAGCATATAGTTTTATACAAACTTGCGGTGAAGCCTGTATTTACAAGAAAGTGAGTGGGAGCACTACAGCATTTCTGATAAGTATATGTATGACATATTGTTGATCGGAGATAATGTAGAATTATTCTGCAAAGCATAAAGGAATGTTTGAAAGGAGTTTTTTCAAAGAATGACCTCGGTGAAGCTGCTTACATATTGAGCATCAAGATCTATAGAGATAGATCAAGACGCTTGATAAGTTTTTCAATGAGTACATACCTTGACAAGATTTTGAAGTAGTTCAAAATGGAATAGTCAAAAAGGAGTTCTTGCCTGTGTTACAAGGTGTGAAGTTGAGTAAGACTCAAAACCCAACCACGGCAGAAGATAGAGAGAGAATGAAAATTATTCCCTATGCCTCAGCCATAGGTTCTATAAAGTATGCCATACTGTGTACCAGACCTATTGTATACCCTGCCCTGAGTTTGGCAAGGGAGTACAATAGTGATCTAGGAGTAGATTACTGGACATTGGTTAAAATTATCCTTAGTGGAATAAGGATATGTTTCTCGATTATGGAGGTGACAAAAGGTTCGTCGTAAAGGGTTACGTCGATGCAAGTTTTGACACTAATCCAGATGACTCTAAGTCTCAATCTGGATACATATTGAAAGTGGGAGCAATTAGCTAGAGTAGCTCCTTACAGAGGATTGTTGACATAGAAATTTGCAAAATACATACGGATCTGAATGTGGTAGACCCATTGACTAAACTTCCCTCACAAGCAAAACATGATCAGACCTTAGTACTCTTTGGGTATTAATCACATAGCGATGTGAACTAGATTATTGACACTAGTAAACCCTTTGGGTGTAGGTCACATGACGATGTGAACTATGTGTGTTAATCACATGGTGATGTGAACTATTGGTGTTAAATCACATGGCGATGTGAACTAGATTATTGACTCTACTGCAAGTGGGAGACTGAAGGAAATATGCCCTAGAGGCAATAAGAAAGTTATTATTTATTTCCTTATATCATGATAAATGTTTATTATTCATGCTAGAATTGTATTAACCGGAAACATAATACATGTGTGAATACATAGACAAACAGAGTGTCACTAGTATGCCTCTACTTGACTAGCTCGTTGATCAAAGATGGTTATGTTTCCTAACCATAGACATGAGTTGTCATTTGATTAACAGGATCACATCATTAGGAGAATGATGTGATTGACTTGACCCATTCCGTTAGCTTAGCACTTGATCGTTTAGTTTGTCGCTATTGCTTTATTCATGACTTATACATGTTCCTATGACTATGAGATTATGCAACTCCCGTTTACCGAAGGAACACTTTGTGTGCTACCAAACGTCACAACGTAACTGGGTGATTATAAAGGTGCTCTACATGTGTCTCCAAAGGTACTTGTTGGGTTGGCATATTTCGAGATTAGGATTTGTCACTCCGATTGTCGGAGAGGTATCTCTGGGCCCACTCGGTAATGCACATCACTATAAGCCTTGCAAGCATTGCAACTAATGAGTTAGTTGCGGGATGATGTATTACGGAACAAGTAAAGAGACTTGCCAGTAATGAGATTGAACTAGGTATTGAAATACCGACGATCGAATCTTGGGCAAGTAACATACCGATGACAAAGGGAACAATGTATGTTGTTATGCGGTTTGACCGATAAAGATCTTTGTAGAATATGTAGGAGCCAATATGGGCATCCAGGTCCCGCTATTGGTTATTGACCAGAGAGGTGTCTCGGTCATGTCTACATAGTTCTCGAACTCGTAGGGTCCGCACGCTTAACGTTCGTTGACGATATAGTACTATATGAGTTATGTATGTTGGTGACCGAATGTTGTTCGGAGTCTGGGATGAGATCACGGACATGACGAGGAACCCCGGAATGGTCCGTAGATAAAGTTTGATATATGGGATAATAGTGTTTGGTCACCGGAAGGGTTCTGGAATTCACCGGAAGGGGTTCCGGATGTTTCCCGAAATGTTTGGGTATGAGAACACTTTATTTGGGCCAAAGGGGAAAGCCCACAAGGTTTTTTGAAAGCGCAAAAGGAAGTTTTGCGGAGTCCAGGGGCCAGATGCCAGGGTCCCTGGCGTCTGGCCCTGGAGTCCGAGAAGGACTCTTGCCTTTCGGGTGAAACCGACTTTTGGAGGCTTTTACTCCAAGTTTTGACCCCAAGGCTCAACATATAAATAGAGGGGTAGGGCTAGCACCCAAGACACATCAAGAAACACCAAGCCGTGTGCCGGCAACCCCGTCCCCTCTAGTTTGTCCTCTGTCATTGTTTTCGTAGTGCTTAGGCGAAGCCCTGCGGATATTATTCTTCACCAACACCGTCACCACGCCGTCGTGCTGCCGGAACTCATCTATTACTTCGCCCCTCTTGCTGGATCGAGAAGGCGAGGACGTCACCGAGCCGAACGTGTGCAGAACTCGGAGGTGTCGTGCTTTCGGTACTTGGATCGGTCGAATCGTGAAGACGTACGACTACATCAACCGCATTGATATAACACTTCCGTGAACGGTCTACAAGGGTATGTAGACAACACTCTCCCCTCTCGTTGCTATGCATCACCATGATCCTGCGTGTCCGTAGGAAATTTTTTGAAATTACTATGTTCCCCAACAAATACCACTAGTAGAAAATATGGCTTAGGTTTAGGCCTGGCCAGCCCATTAGTCCCGGTTCAGTCATGAACTGGGACCAATGGAGGCATACGTCCCAGTTCGTGAGCCCAGGGGGCGGCCGGACCTCGTGGGGCATTGGTCCCTGTTCGTCTGTACCCATTTGCCTCGGTTCCAGGCATGAATCGGGACCAATGGTCCTTGCTCGAGGCCCACAACCATTGGTCCCGGTTCGTGGCTGGAACCGGGACAGAAGGGAGGCCTTTAGTCCTGGTTCCAGCCACGACCAATGAGGTGCCTATATATAACCCATCGCCGGTGAGCAGAGCACTCCACACTGCTCTATTTTTTCTGATCGGCTAGGGGAGAGCTTTGTGGTGCTCTACCTCACCTCCTATGCACATGAGGTGTTCGATGAAATGCCCGAGACACACTAATTAAGCTTTAACTCTCGAACCTCGACCTCCAAGCTCCATTTTCCTCAGGATTTGTCTAGGTTTATCGGTCCGTCACGTCCCGTCCCCGTATTCACCGCCGTCGATCACCCACGCCGATCTCGTCGCCGGCACCACCGTGGTGAGCCTCTTGTTCTTATCTTCTTTCTGAAAGAAAAAATTATTACTTGTAAGATTAGGTAGATACTTGTCTAATTTTCTTACTTTTATTATTGCTTATTATTATATAGTGCGATGGTTTTGGTATCCGCCCCCGTCGGCCCTCGTCCTGTCTATGATTCGGATGTGGTATATATTATCTTTTATAACTATTTGGTTCATTAATTGTTTATGACAATTATACCGACCAACGTGACATAGATTTTATTTATCTAGGAGGTATGTGAACTAGAAATTCCAACCAACCCTATTGTCAAGAGGTTAAATTTAGTTGAAGAAGAAAATAATTACTTGAAGGAAAAAATTAAAAATTGAGGAGGAGAAGATGATATTGGAGTTGCATGTTGCGGATGTCGTCGATGATCACAAGATCAAGATGGATGTAATCGTTTGAAGATTAGAAAGATTAGAAAATATGCCATTCATACCGAGGCTTGCTATCATTATGATGTTGGATCAATTGTTACCTTGTTTGCGATTATGATCGCATTTGTTGTTGCATTGAAATGTTTTACATAGTTTCAATGTATGGTTTAATTAGATGCTTTGGGGAGCTATATGTTGTCCAATGAGAACTATGTATGTACTTTGGTTTTAATGTGATGATGAACTTCTATTAATTTGGTTACTTATCTATCCATGATGTTCTGTAATGGTTTTTCACACACTTAATTATATATAGCAAACATGCCCTAAATCTGACATCAAAACAGGAAGAATAAATAAGTATATGCTTCAACACCTGTAAACAATTCACCACTTCAAATTAACTTTGCAAGTAGCAAAAAATATTAAAAGTAATCAAAAGTACCATGCCATTATGAAAACAAATAGTGAAAAATTGATGATACTTAAAGAATGAAATTACCTAAGGTTAGAAGCAAAATGAGTACAACCCTGAAGCTGACATTAGAATAGGAAGAAAAACCAGATAAAATAAAAGGCTTAGTAATAAAATGGAGATGAGCAATGTCTAGCAAAAAGAGAAAAAACTGAGAGCAGGAGTAATTGGGTACCCATCACACCCTAAACTAACATTTGCTAATCTGAACATTTCCATCTCTCCGTAATGACGACAATCACATATACATGTCATAAGGAGTTAACTCCTTATGACATGTATATGTGGTCGTGGCCAACAACAGCGAGAAAAAAATAAGAAGGCGAAGAAGAAGAAGAAAAAGAGGAGAAGAAGAAGGAATGGAGGAGAATTATTCTTCTCCTCTATTCCTTCTTCTTCTCCTTTTTTTTCTTCTTCTCCTCTTTTTTTTTCTTCTTCCTCTTCTTAATTTTTATCGGGAACAAGGGTGTCGAGGATCGCCGAGGGGTCGAGGGTCGAGAATTAGGGTAGAGGGTCGAGGGTCACCGAGGGGTTGATAGGTTGCCTTGTGTCAAAGTATTGAAAAAGCCATGGATTCATCATTAGCCGGAAGTAACCGGGGCATGATGGTACGAAGTTCTGCAAAGTTATTCTAGAACAGAGTCTCGGATAGGATAATTCGCCTTTTTGTATGAATTTTAGTAAAGGCCTTCTAAATAGCGATATTCGGGAGGCTCTTGCTGAACTTTGTATGAAAAAGCGAAATATCCTATCTGGGACTCCGTTCTAGAACAA
The DNA here is from genome assembly GCF_018294505.1 of Triticum aestivum. NCBI lineage: Eukaryota > Viridiplantae > Streptophyta > Magnoliopsida > Poales > Poaceae > Triticum > Triticum aestivum. The sequence goes on from NC_057806.1 coordinate 696,835,414, forward strand.
CTTTGCAGAACTTCGTACCATCATGTGCCTCTTACTTTCGCCTAATGATGAAGACATGGTTTTGTTGAATCCTTTTACACTAGACAAACGTGACATGAGGGGTCGAGGGTCAGGAACTAGGGTAGAGGGTCGTGGATCGCCGAGCGGTCGATGGTCGTCCAGGGGTCGAGGGTCCAGATTTGTCAAGAATGCCCCCATTATGGATGTGCACAAGTTGATCCAATTTTTTCTGATCATACATATATATAGGGTGGGTCTATTATGATAACACCCTTAAGACCCTTATTCTGCACATCCCCACCTTATTCTGCTAACACTCCATCCTACAGTGCACAACAAACCGAACCGCATCGGGAACAGAAAAAAAAACACCCCACCCCGTCCACCTTCTTTCTCCCGCACCCATCCCACACTCCCTCCACCTTATCCCCTGTGACCCGAACCCACTGGCCTCCTGGCTCCTCCCCGGTCACGCCATGGCCATGCCTCCCCGGATCCACTACCTCCTCGCCCGCCCCGACCACAACCCACCGTCGCCCGCCACCCCCTCATCTTCCCAGCGCCACCGGCCCTAGCCACCACCCACCGCGACCCGCCCCCGGCCACCACCCACCGCAACCCGCCCCCAGCCACCACCTACCGTCGCCTGCCCCAGCCACCGCCTGCCCCGCTCCAACCCATCCGGCCGGCGCGCCTCCTCTCCTCCACCATGGTGCCACCCCTCCCTTGACCCGCCGCTAGATGGGATCCGGGCCGAATCTAGGCCGCGTCGGCCCTCCCGCGCCGCCCAGCCGCTGGATCCACGCCGCGCCGGCCCTCCCGCGACGCCCTACCGCTAGATCCATGCCGCCCTTCCACCGTCTTCAGGCCCTGGGCGCCCCTTCCTTCCCTCCCCAGCCAGCAACCTGCAGGACACCCCTCCCGTGTCCCTGCAAAACTCCCTCCGACGGGCCACCTCTCCCTGCAAAACTCCCTCCGGTGAAGCCCCCTTGCTATTTGCGACATGTACGAATGTAGTACGGTAGTCGCGTTGGTGCAGCCTACTGGCCTCCAGCAGGGGATGCAGCTCTTTCGGTGGGCGAAGTGTAGTCCATGACGAGCACCAATGTAGTGCGGTGCTCTTCAATTCTTCAGATTTCTTTTGTGCAATCCTGTTTGGAGCTTCCCAACTGCCCCACAGCCCCGATGGTCTTCCTATCTCCCTACTTCCATTCTCGGCGGCTGCCCCATAGCTGTGGACGCACGGTTCTGGCCGCCAGCCCTTCCCCACGCCGATGCGCCGGACGACAAAAAACACAACATCACCAGAGGTGAGCGCCCTCCTCTCTCTCCTTCCCTACTTCCTCCTCACCTCTATCCCTCACATCTCGCTTGTGCGCTGCAGGTGGTGCCATGTCCATCTTAATCTTGTCCCTACGCCACTCCATGTATCCCGTTTGATCGCGACCTCCCTAACGACCAAGTACTGCAGCCCACTTTTTCCTCGGCACTTGTAGTGCATTTAGTTGTCGTGTGCGGTTTCATGGCACTTAGCCTCACAGTTGAGATGAAATTATAAAGAGAAAATGCTAGCAAAAATTAAAAAGTGTATCACAAAAGCAGTCCACAACGCCAGCATCATGTTTGAGAAAAGATATTTTTTGTTGCAGATTTTGGATGAGCATCTGCCGTGTGGTTCCAGTGCAGATGTGGTTCTGGCGCGGTCCACTGATTTTTTTCTTGCAGTGTAGTGTGGTGAAATTATACTCTTCCTCCCCCTTCATCTTCACCACCACTTTATACTTAGTCCGATGCTTGCAGTGTGGTGTGGATTTTTTTTTGTATAAAGATTATAGGGACTCATTTGATTGCAGCGAAACATGGTGATGTTCAGGCATGAGCATGCAGTTTCGACCATGTGGACATGCAGTGCAAAAATGGTGTTTTCCATGTTTGATGATTTTATGTATAAAAGTTATCTAGACTCATTTGAAAATTGGTTACCAAAGAAGTTCATTTTGAATTCTGTTGCGGCTCATTTCCCTCGACCATGTGGTTCGCTTCTTCGCACGTGTATAGCTCACCAATGTGGAAACCCAAAACTCCAAACAGAAAAAAGAAAGAAGGAAATGAAGTGCAAAGATGTGTTAAATGAAAATGGTAGGTAAACGATAAAAAAAGTAATGCCATTCACTTGACCATTTGATGCAGTGCAAAGATGTGTTAAATGAAAATTGGTGGAGAAACGACAAAAAAAGTAATGTTGTTCCCTTGACCATTCGATGCAGTGCGGTTTTCTAATTGAAGCAGTGTGGTTTTCTAAACTGAAGCAGTGTGGTTGGGTGTCTGATGTTGTTCATCTTGTAAGTGACCATTTGATGCAGTGCGGATTTCTAATCGAAGCAGTGCGGCCGGATGTCTGATGTTGTTCATCTTGTAAATGCAAAAAGAAAAGAAAAGAAAATGTTACTGAAACGACAAATAAAGTAATGCGGTTTACTTCTCCATGCATTTGGGGTTCACTTACGCACGATGTGAAGTCCCGTCCACTTCCTCGCATGAGAAAATTTACGTGTAAATAAAATAAATCAAGCAGTTCGCTTGGCCATCTGATGGGGTGCGACTTCCTATCTGAAGCAGTGCATTCTTCTGTCTGATGCAGTACACAAGTCGATTTGGGTGTCACGAAAAACAGAGTTTCCGCATTTTGGTAAAATTGAAACATCTCTAAAACCGTAAGGAATTAGAGAGAGTGTCCTACATGAAAAAGTTGTGTCTCGTCAATATCGTTCCAACGGCGTATAATTTGAATCATTTCGACGTCCGGTTTGTAAATATTTCACGAAAAACGGCCGCTGCCACTTGTCATCTACCACACGATTTTCAAAATTAACTTAAAACCGTAAGGAATCTCAAAACCATTTCTAAATATGAAAGTTGTGCCTTGTCCATAGCTTTCCAACGACATATTACACGCCTCGTTTCGACACACGGTTAAGAAACTAGAGCGAAAACAGTACCAAAAATTTGAAAAAAATTGAAAAACAAAATTCCGTGATTTAGTAAATTTGAAACTGCTCTTAAACCGTAACGAATTATAGAAAGAAATAAATATGAAAAAGATGCGCCTCGACGATATGGTTCCAATGGCGTATCATTTGCTTTATTTCGGTGAGCAGTTTAGAAAAATCACAAAAATACGCTCGCTGCCACTCGTTGTGGGCCGCACCATTTTTAAAACTGCTCTTAAACCGTGAGGAATCTCGAAAAGTGTTCAACATGGAGAAGTTGCGCATAATCCATAGCTTTTCAACGATATATTACATGCCTCGTTCCGACAAACGGTTAAAAAATTAGAGCGAAAACAATACCAGAAAAAACACTACGTGCAGTTTTTTGCCACGGGAAGTTCACTCGCCTCAGTACTGCAGCACACTTGGTTCACTCGCTTCGTACTTGTGTTATTTGATTTTTGAATAACGGAAGTCTTCTTCTTTGTCTGTACAAAATCCTGGTGTATCACATTTGTTTGTCGTTATCCTCTGAAAAATGGCATTGTTGCAGGTCAGTTTCTCCTGATGCATCAGTTCAGTTGCAAAAAAAGAGCATTGCACCTTGTTGTCTATACCGTTGACTTCTTTTCCTATACTATGTAGGTCAGCTTCGCCTGATGCGTAAGTTCAGTTTCATAGTGCATGATAGGTGTGATTCAGTAACAGTGCGGCTTGAATTAGTAAGTATCCATCCTTTTGCAAGATCATACCTAGATATTCCATTGTTTTCTCCTTTGTCCCATGCATTTTTAAGAACTGAAGTAGTGAGAGAACTATATACCATTGCATCATACCAACATCATAACAAGACTTGTGTGACTAGGCAAGAAAGGTCCAGCTAGCAAAAGCAATATACTATGAGTTTATAGCAACATGAAAAAGGAAATATGTATACCTGTTTGCTATTTTGACACATATATTTATCCTTATTTACTTATGCACTTTCGAATGATCCACCATATCTGCAATCATCAAACTGGAAAACATATCATTTAAGGCCTAATTTGCAGGTTACTTGCACTGCTTATCTTTCTTTGGCAGCGCGCTTCTTTCCTCCAATAATATGCTGAAGCTACTCCTTACAGCAAGGAAACGGTGGATGAATCTTCACCAGTTACAAAAATGTATGCTGAAGCTACTCCTTACAGCAAGGAAACAGTGGATGAATCTTCACCAGTTACAAATGTATGGTGAAGCTACTCCTTACAACAAGCAAATGGTGGGTAAATGCCTTCTATCTTCGGATATTTGGTCCACGTCGGGCGTCGACGGCGATACATGCAGAAATCTTCTAGTATCTCCTCTGGCTCCCCTTTCCCCTCTTCCATTTTATTGTTTGGAAATCTCTAGTAGGCCTTTGATTCACAAAGACTTCGACTATTATTTGTACAATATATATGCATAGGAATTTTGTTCTCCATTTTGTTTATTGGTACATGTGTGATGTTTTTCATGTTATGAACATATTGTTTTGTGTGAAGATCATGTACGACTACCCAAGGAGTTCAACAATCACTCACGATGAAAGAAGAAGGGGTAAGAAACCCCCAGGCTATTCAACTACGCTGCGTCAGGCTGTGCAATTCCGCTTGTGTGAACAACGAGGGAGCAGTTTCTTCTTATCTGTTGATTCTGCACTTGTATGGTGCATTTTGTCTCAGCTTTTATGTGAATTCATTGCTTAACTTACATTGTGTTCAACAGGGTACAAAAAGTTTGCGTACAAACTATTTGTGTATGTTTGTAAGAGCTGCTGTCGTGCTAGTGCCATAAGAAAATGGAGCTTTTTTCGAGTTGTTTTTTTTGTAATACATGTGAAGACTTCGGTATGAACAAAATGAGCTTTTTTCATAGTGAACAAGTGGTCTTTTGGGTGTAATTTTGTTGTTGCTCTAATCGACATGTATGAAAATTCGCAAGGATGTGCATAATTAACCATCTACTTTTTGAGATAAAACTAGTACATAACGAGTGGTCAAAAGAACACATAGTTTGCAAAAAAAATCAACTTTGGGGTAGAGAGAGACATGTTGGAAAATTTCTCCTCGCCTCTACAATGTCCTTCTCAAGCACCATGTGCCTAGGGATGGAAATTATCAAGCACTATGTGCCTAGGGTCGTCTTTGTGTGCTCCTGTTCTGTTGTGCGTTGTAGAAATGAGGAAGTTCAGCCTTATCCTTGTGAAGTTTCAGTGTGTTCCCCAGTTGCAGGTATTCGCGAATTTCAAAAAGGATATATTTCTGTTGTGTGTGCCGTGTGTGGGGGGTGTACTAAAAATGTTCTGTGGGGGATACGTTCATAGTTTATGTCACTCATAGTTCAAAAAAATTGCTTTCGAAAAAACAAAACACGTTCGGTGTCTAAGAAAAGAGAGTCAAACACATGAAAAATATCAGGTGACAAGTGAGCCTTGTGAATACAAGGTTTAAAAAATGTTCCATTGTAAAACATCATGTAACTAAAGTGAACAGTAAAAAAGAGAAAAGGAAAATATTGAACACTTGTTTAAAAAATAGAAGTTTAAATTAAAATAGTGGAGAAGTTCTTGGTTAATTATAAAATTGGTATTTTTCACATTTAATAAAAATAAACCAAGAACTTCAAATAAAAAAGCAGATCAGTTCAAAAATTATACACAAAATGGTATTTTCCCATTTAAAAAATTAGAGGTTCAAATTTAAATAACGGAGAAGTTCAATATTTATTACAGTATCAAGAAGGTCAAATTGAACAAAATGAGGAGTTCAAAAAGTTTATAAAAGCAGATTTTCTCCTTTTAAAAATAAGACGTAGAAGTTCAATTCTAAATAATTCAGTAGTTTGATATTTATTACATAACTAGGACTTTTCCCGTTACTAATGAATTACACCAAGAAGTCTAAACTTAAAAAATATGAAGTTATCTAATGTTCATATAAACTCGGATTTTCCCAATGTTAAAGATTAAAACAAGAATTTCAATTTCGAAAAATGGAGTATTTCAATGTATATAAAAAACTCAGGTTTTTGAGTTACTAAAGAATAAACCAAGAAGTTCAATTGGAAAAAGTAGAGTAGTTTGATATTGATTTGAAAAACCATAATTTTCTAGTTACTAAAGAATAAAACCAATAGGTTCAATTCGAAATAATGAAGAAGTTGGATGTTTCTAAAAAGCCCTCCAATTTTTAAATTTCTAAAAAGCACAATGAAGTTGAAATAAAATAGTAGAGCGGTTCAATATCTATAAAAAACTCAGATATTTTCGCGTAACCTTGAGAAGTTCGGATTAATAACTGCCAGAAGTTCACATACTAAACAGTGTGCATTTTGTATTAAAAATAATAATGAAAAAGCAAAGGTTAAAAAGTTTTGTTACTAGAAGTTCAAGTTCTCGGCTCAAGAAAGTTCAAAAATTCTTGTGAGAAGTTCACCTTTTATTTCCTTGTTCAATTTTTTCCGTATAAAAATCAGATACAATTCTTTACTCAAAATATAAAAAGGTGAAGTTCAAATTGAAATAACAAAGAAGTTTAGAGTTTATTAAAATCAGATTTACCCATTCAAAAAATAAAAAAACACAACACCATTTTTTGCACCTCTAAAAACAACTCATAAACGAAAAAAATGGTTGCTAGAATTTCAAGTGCTCGACGAGGAAAAGTTCAAAAAATTCTTGTGAGGGAGGTTCACCGTGTATTTAGATGTCCAAAATACATAAAAAATATGTTGTTTTAGCGTTTTCGAATAATTCTCTTGAAGCAGAGAGAAGTTGAAAGTGATAACAACCGGAAGCTCACGTACTACATGGTGTGTATTTCATATAAGAAAAAATCATAAAGTGAAACAGATTGAAGTTCAAGCAGACATGCCCCAGAAGTTCAACTACTCCACGTAGTGCAAACAACAACACGTCAAAAGTAGAGTGAGGTTTAAACAGACATGCCCGAGAAGTTCAACTACTTCACGAAGTGCATTGCCATTCGCGATGAAAGCAGCAATCATGATCTTGTCATTTCTCTAATTTACTTTAAAACGACAGGAACATCATTTGTCTAAGTTCAAGTCCCCGGTCGGAGAGAGTTAAAAAAAATTGTGAGAGAGGTTTGTACAAAAGGAATAACATGTGTACAACACTGATGAATGGATGAGAAAATTACAAACAAAAATAAGTAACAGAAGTTCAACGTGAAAACAGCAGGAAGTTCACCTACTACACTGAATGAATTTCAGATGAAAAACTTTTAAAATCGTCACGTGTATGAAAAAACGATCAACACGGGAAAGTTGCGTGTTTACATCAGCTTTCCACTGGTATATTAATTGCTCAATTTTCCGGAGAGTGGATGGAGAACTACGAGCAAAAAAAGCACATGAAAAAACAGATTGAAGTTCAAGTAGACATGCCGAGAAGTTCAGGTTCTTCACGCGGTGCATTTTCAAAGAATCTGGTTTGCGATAAAGGCAGAACGAATGATCTCGCCATTTTTGAAATTACTTGAAAACGGTTAGGAATCAGAGAAAACCATCAAGATGAAAAAGTTTAGCATTTTCCTTAGCTTTTCAACAGTATATTATTTGCCCCATTCCGATAAAGTTTGTAGAAATTACGGCGAAAATACATTTTTAGCTATTTTCAAAATTGACTTAAAACAGTAAGGAATTGGGAGAAACAATATATACCAAAAAGTTTCACATTTTCTCAAGCTTTCTAACGCCATATCATTTGCTGCATTTGGGCGCACGGTTAAAAAATAGATCGAAAATACGAACTCGGTGGAACTTGTACCGTTTTCTAAATTACTCTTAAACCGTTTAAAATTAGAAAACACTTTCTACATGAAAAAGTAGCGCATTTTCATAAGCTTTCCAACACAATATCGTTTGCCTCAATTGGATTAGCCGTTTAGAAATGTCATTGAAAATACGAACTCGGTTGTTCGGTTTGCGAAATTTTACGATTTTCCCAAGTACTCTTTAACCATAGGGAATTAGAGAAAACTTTCAACATGTGGAAGGAGCGGTTTTGCACCAGCTTTCCAATGCGATATTATTTGCCTCATTCCGATAAACGGTATTAAAATGCGATCGAAAATATGATTCACATTTTTTATATGAAGAAAAAATGATTTTCAAAACTCTTAAACCAATTACATTTTGCCAAAAATTTAACTTGAGTCATGATACTGGTGTCCATAGCTTTCTAGCGGTATATCGCAAGCCCCATTTGGGCAATGTTGGCGGAAGTTCAACCTAGCACTAGGAGAAGTTCAGGTCGAACAACTCAGGCACTAAAATTACAAAAAACGCAATTTCATCATGACCCGAGAGCAAAATCCGCCAACGAGCGAGATTCCTATTTAAAACCGGTATTTTGTTGCTAAAAACGTTTATAGATTACACTAACATCATATAGAACACGACTAACCAGAATAATTCGCTGGGAAAGCCAGGGTTGCGAAGATAGCCCGAAGGTCCGGTTCGTACGGAGGGAAGTTTAGGTGCGTTACTCAGGCATTTCAGGTTGTGATCAGAATAGTATTCTGATCCCATGATCAGAATAGTGTTTATATATATCGTGCTATTCGTCACCTTGGATGAGGAATAGTTATTCTTCACCCCCTCTCTACTTTCTCACCAATGCACCGTATTTTTATGTTTCGTAAATTTTATCTTATTTCATACATAAAAAGAAAACGTAAGAAAATATGTACTCACCGAAAAAAATATTTTATGTTATGTAAAATTACGAATGTAAGAACATAGTGTAAAACATACATAAAATGTGATTTTTCTGGTCTTATAGCCTATATTTTCGTTTTTTATATCAAAATTTACATATTAAATCAATATACATGTAACTATTCTGGTGAAGAATAACTCGGGTGATTACCTCGGGTAAAGAATAACTTATTCTGCACCCTGGGTGATGAATGGTAACACTATATATATATATATATATATAACACTATTCTAATCACGGGATTAGAATAATATTCTGATCACAACATGAACTTCCCGAGTAACACGTCTGACCTTCCCCGAGTACTAGGTTGAACTTCAGCTAAAAGGTGTCCAAATGAGGCTTGCGATATACCATTGGAAAGCTATGGACATCAGTATCATGACCCAAGTTAAATTTTTGGCAAAATGTAAGCGGTTTAAGAGCAGTTTTGAAAAATGTTATTTCTTCATACAAAAAATGTGAATCGTATTTTCCATCGCATTTTTCAACCGTTTATCGGAATGAGCCAAATAATATGGTGCTAGAAAGCTGCTGAAAAATCGCTCCTTCCACATGTTGAAGTTTTCCCTAATTCCCTACGGTTAAAGAGTAATTCAGAAAATCGTAGAATTTTGCAAACCGAACTGCCGAGTTTATGTTTTCGATGCCATTTCTAAACGGCTAATCCAATTGAGGCAAATAATATGGCGTTGGAAAGCTTATGAAAATGCGCTACTTTTTCATGTTAAAAGTTTTTTCTAATTTCGAATATTTTAAAAGTAATTTAGAAAACGGTACAAGTTCCACCGAGTTAGTATTTTCGAGCTAATTTTTTAACCGTATGTCCAAATGCAGCAAATCATATGGCTTTGGAAAGCTTGAAGAAATGCGAAACTTTTTTGTATATATTATTTCCCCTAATTCATTACGGTTTTGAAAATGGCTAAAAACGTATTTCTGCCGTAATTTCTACAAACTTTATCGGAATGGGGCAACTAATACACCGCTGAAAAGCTACGGAAAATGCGAAACTTTTTCATGTTGATGGTTTTCTCTGATTCCTAGCCATTTTCAAGTAATTTTGAAAATGGAGAGATCATGCGTTCTGCCTTTATCGCGAAACAGATTCTTCAAAAATGCACCGTGTGAAGACTTGAACTTCTCGGCATGTCTACTTGAACTTCACTATGTTTTTTCACGTGCTTTTTTATCCTAGCTCTCCATCCACTGCTCGTAGCTCTCCACACACTCACCGAAATTGAGCAAGTGATATACCGATGGAAAGCTGTTGTAAACACGCAACTTTCCTGTGTTGATCTTTTTTTCATACTCGCGACGATTTTAAAAGTTTTTCATCTGAAATTCATTCACTATAGTAGTTGAACTTCCTGCTGTTTTCATGTTGAACTTCTGTGACGTATTTTCGTTTGTAATTTTTTCATCCATTCGTTAATGTTACACAAATGATATTTCGTTTGTACAAACCTCTCTCACAATAATTTTGCAACTTTCTCCGACCGAGGACTTGAACTTATAATGACAAAAAAATTGGACCTTGCCTTTTAATTAATTTTTCTCATATTAAACACACACCATGTAGTACATTAACTTTTTCCATTTTTATAATCTGAATTTTTTATTTTCTTTTTGATATCAAATTGCTCCCAAATAATAACTGAACTTCTTTGTGGATTGAGAGAATTATTTTAAAACGCAAAAAACAATTTTTTTTTTGTGTTTTCGAACATGGTAATACAAGGTGAACCTCTCTCGCAAGAATTTTGAACTTCCCCAAAAAGAGCGATTGAACTTCTTTCAACAAACCTTTTAAACTTTCATTCTCACCTGAAACGCATTCATTGCAATAGTTGAACTTCTCATTTATTTCACCTTGAACTTCTGTCACGTATTTTTGTTCAACCTCTCTCACAAGAAATTTTGAACTTTCTTGAGCCGAGCACTTGAACTTCTAGCAACAAAACTTTTAGCCTTTGCTTTTTTATTTTTTCATACAATATGGACACCGTGTAGTACATGAACTTCTAGCAATTATCAAACTGAACTTCTCTCAGTTACATGAAAATATCTGAGTTTTTTATAGACATTTGAACCGCTCTAACTTTTTTATTTGAACTTCATTTGTGTATTTTTAGAAATGTGAAAATTGGAGGGTTTTTTAGAAACATCGAACTTCTTCGTTGTTTGAAATTGAACTTATTTTTAGAAACATCAAACTTCTTCGTTGTTTAGAAACATCGAACTTCTTCGTTGTTTAGAAACATCGAACTTCTTCGTTGTTTGAAAATTGGAGGGTTTATTCTTTAGTAACTAGAAAAATCTGATTTTTCAAATAAATATCAAACTGCTCTGCTTTTTCAAATTGAATTTCTTGGTTTTATTCTCTATTAATGAGAGAACCTGAGTTTATTATATACATTGAACTACTCCATTTTTAATTGAACTTCTTGGTATTAATATTTAGTATTGGGGAAAATCTGAGACATTTATAAACATCAAACAACTTTAATTTTTTTAGTTAGGACTTCTTGGTGGTATTCATTAGTAACACGAAAAGTCTTACTTTTGTAATAAATTTCAAACCGCTCAATTATTTAAATCTGAACTTCTAGGTCTTTTTTGAAAAGAGGGAAAATATGTTTTCATAAACTTTTCGAACTGCTAAATTTTTTATTTGACCTTCTATGGTTGTTGTCTTTGAACTGTCTAAAAAATTGAAGCATAACAATAACCAGGTGCAAAAGTTAAACAATATGGCTAAACGTGCACTAGTCGTACATCATACAACATACACATGACTTATATATTTTTTTCACTTATTTGTGAATTTACAAAAAAAAATCTCACACGTGAATTTCTCATACACAAACACTTATATGTTTTTTTCACTTATTTGTGAATTTACACAATTTTTTACCACACGCGAATTTCGCATAAACGAACTTTTTTTACATATTTTGAACTCTTACATATTTTATTTTTGAACTTCTTTCTTTTTTATACAAAAAACATGAAAAAACCATTTCCACAAAGACATACACAAAAAACACACACAACCATCACATGCACGAACGCCATAACAACATCTCCATGGTTTGTTTTGACAGCCAACGTGATTTGAATCCCGTACTGTACTTGTACTTCTTCATCCAGGAGATATAAGGAGCAAGGTAGGGAATGATTTAGTGGGGATAAACAAGGTTAGCTTCTCGTCGCTGCCCCTTTTGACAAGCACCTGCTTTCTCTACCGTAGTTTTCAGAATACACTCATGGCGTGACGGCCGGCTGGTGGAGACAATAGCGACCAACCACACTCCCGGCGCACAACACATGCGTCTATTCTGAAAAATCCACTCATCGAAACATTACTGTCTCACAGTAATTACACAAAACTTGAAAGGGAGAGAGAGGTATGCACCTGAATCAACAACAGTGTAAGTTCAGTTTGAACAAAACTCAAAGTTCAAAGGAAGGAGGCACAGCCGATGGGGATCGAGACGCTCGTCAGGGTTTCCTTGTTGGCGCCACGGACATCGTCGGGAGGTGGCAGGAGGAGCGCAACAGCAGGCGCGCTAGGGCAGTGAGCCATGATGCCGGACGAACAGTGTAGGCACGTCACGATCTCGTGCAATGGCAGGGGCACTACCCTTTGATGGATGCGGGGATTCTGCATGGCGGCGGGCCAAGGGGGGCGAATGGAGATAGGGATCCTGAGTGGTTGGCGACGGCGGCGCTTGGTGCAAGCGGTGGCTTCGTTGTTGGGGCAGGGGGCACCGGTTATGTGGAGGGAGCAGCGGGTTGGGGGAGGGTGGTCCGCGGACTGGCGGACGGCGGTGGAGGGTGGCCCGGCGGACAGGCAGGCGGCGGGTGGCATGGTGGAGGTAGGACGCCAGATTCGGTGACGGGGATGGCGTGGCAAACGGATACAGCGCGGTGGTCGGGCCCTACGGTGGGGGTGGCGCGGCGGCCGGATCCGAGGCCAGTGGCAGCGGGGCGGCCGGATCCGGTGGAGAAAGGCAGGATGGCGGCTGGAACTGGGGGAGGAAAGCTGGACGGCGGTCGGAACCGGGGCCAATGGCGAGGCTCGTGGTGTCTTGGGGGGGGGTCAGGGGAGACGAGACTGAGCTGCGGGAGGCGCGTGGCTGAGCTTTTTTTTATCTCGGGGACGTGTTTTCTCGATCGTGATCCAAATAACTATTCTAATCCTGGGATTAGAATAGTGCTCTCATATATATATATATATATATATATATATATATATATATATATATATATATATATTCTTCTATATGTCATGTTGTCTGTCATAGTATTGAAGAAATCTGTAGCCTCATCATTAGCTGGAACTAACAGGCGCATGATGCTACAAAGCTCTTTAAAGTTGTTTTGGAACGGAGTACCTGGTAGAATAATTCGCCTTTTGGTACGAATTTCAGCAAAGGCCTTCCAAATAACGATTTTTGGGAGCCTCTTGCTGAACTTTTTACCAAAAAGAGAATTATTCTATCCGGAACTCCGTTCCAAAACAACTTTGAAGAGCTTCATAGAATTATGCGCCTGTCATTTCCAGCTAATGATGAAGTCATGGTTTTCTTGAATTCTTTGACACTAGACAACGTGACATATAGAAGCATAGATGAGATCAGGAAAAATATGGACCATTTTCTGCACATCCAGAATGGCGCCATTTTGTTAAATCCCTTGTCGATCCGGACGTCGGACAATCATGAGAGAGGCGGTCGGGCCCAAACCCTAGAAGCGTTGCCGAGGCCATCCAAATTTACCAACTTAAAAGAGCGTTGTCGTCGAGGCCACCCCAAACCCTAGAAGCGTTGCCGAGGCCATCCAAATTTACCAACTTAAAAGAGTGTTGTCGTCGAGGCCACCCCAAACCCTAGAAGCATTGCCGAGGCCACCCCAAACCATAGAAGCATTGAGGCCACTAATATGATTCCTTGTTGTGATTAACTAGCTAGGTCTATGTTTGCCACTAATATATCCATCTGTCATGTTTGTATATTAATTGCCATGTTGTAATATTTGCAGAAACTATGAAACACCGAGACTTGGAAGTAGAACAGGTGTTGGGGCACATAATCCTCGCCGGAGGTGATGTCATGTCGTATCTCAACGACACCGATGGTATGGAAGGAGAGGGTGAAGCAGGCTACGATGATCAAACAATGGAGGAGGAAGGATATGATTATGATGGCTCCGGTGACCGAATGCCGGTGGAAGAAGGAGACCGTGATGACGGCTTCGGTGACCGAACGGAGTCCGACCAGGTATATATATTAATTAAGCCTGTGCTGACTAGATAATTGATGCATTAATTGTTTTGGTATGTACACATATTAACTCTCTTCTTTCTTCTTTTCTAGCCCTCCGGCGAGCAAAACTTAGGTAATGAGACGAGGCCCGAAGAAAAAGTTGCCCCAGGATGAAAGGTTCACGATCACCGCAATTGCGCGCGATGGCCAACCGATTGAACCCATCCGTACCAAGGAAACATTTTCTGCTTAGTGCGGGGTTCTTGTTAGGGATATGATCCCGATCAGCATCCACCAATGGTATAAGCCTAAGAACGAAGACCCGCAGGTGTCTTATGTCAACGATAGGCAGAAAGATGATCTTTGGACCGTGCTAAAGGCAAATTTCACCCTACCTCCATAGGAGTATCCGGAGAAGCCATCTATAGAGCCATTGGTCAAGCCGGCTACAGAATCCGGAGAAGATGGCATATCTATTTAGGAGGTGGAAGGATGAGTTGAAAACAACGTTTGTCGACAAAGAAAAGACTCCAGAATTCACCGACCGATTTAAGAAGATAAGAGATCACTGGGACGCATTTGTGCCCCACAAGACATCGGAGAAGAGTAAGAAGATGTCAGCGGCAAACAAGAAAAATCCTGCAAAGAAGGAGCTTCACCATTGCACGGGTCAGGTGGCTACCTCAAAGCCCGGCCATTGTAGGACAAGGCTGAGAATGGCCTGCTTGATAAAGGGGTCGAACCAGAGACATTGCACTGCCAGACCGTTCAAGTACTTGGTTCTTTGGGGTTGGGGGAACCTTGGACCCTGAAACAGGTAAGTGCCGTTAGATGAACCATCAACTGAATATAACCATCACAAAGCTTCAGGAGTATATCGCCGCAGCGCAGCAAGGGACGTTCATTCCTGACAAAGAGAACGACGAGCTCACAATGGCCCTCGGGAATCCTGAGCACCCTGGACAGACACGAGGCACGCCAAGCTCCATTTCTTGGAATACTAGGTTTCCCGAGGCAGACGGTTACAAAACTCAGGAGAGGAGGAGGAAAGTGGAGCAGACCGAACTGCAGAAGCTGCATGCAAGGGTACAAGTGCTAGAGGAAAAGGACGGCCAGCGACATGTCGGAGCTACCCCAGAAACTACCCTTCCATCTCAGTGGAGAAGCAGCATGGCTTCCACCGAGCTCCTTCAGCAGCCTCACTTCACGGCTCCTTCTAGCTACCCCATGGATGCTATCATGGAGGCTCAACCTTGCCACCTTATTACACAATGGCAGAACTTCAAAGTCAAGGCGGTTGTCGGCTCTGTCGCGCCTCTTGAACCCAGCGCAACTTTTCACTATCGTCCAATTCTAGAAGGATATATAGCTGTGATGGTGGATTAAATAACAGAGGGATTTGAGGACCTCGAGCTTGACCACCCTACCGGTGAAGGGGAGACTCGGCTGGGTCTTGCTCTGAAGACTCCATGTATATGGCGGAAGGAGCTCATCAACCTTCCGAACTAGACGCCTCCTCCTCCTCCTCCGGCGAATCAGGGCACTCCGCCTCCTCCTCTGGCGAGTGTTCAGGGCACTCCGCCTCCTTCCCCGGCACGTGGCGGCACTCTGCTCCTTCTCCACCTGCGTCAGCGCGTTCGAGTATCCCGCCTCCTCCTCTGCCTCATCAGCAAAAGCGGAAGACAGCCGTCGCCATTCCGGCTGCTCCGGCGCGTTGTAGCACTCTGCCTCCTACTTCTCCGCCTCGTAAGGAACAAAAGAAGACAACCGGAGCCACTCCTGCTGCTCTGGCTTCTAGCAATACAGCTAGAGGCGGGAGGCAATACAGATTCGGTCCATCTCTCAAGCCTCTAGAGAGGTTACCATGTACTCCTTTCTCCATAGACAGGTACTCCTTAAAGAATTTTCCATATGATTCTCCCTTCACTTGTACGGCAGTCAAGCTCCAGCTCCTCAAATCTCTACATTATTTCATCCACCATCACAACAGCATAGCCATGTGGAATCGGACGGAAATGAAAAGTTCCATCAGCTTGAGGAGGTACAACAGAGCCGACCGCCACCTTCAAAGTTAGGTTCTAGCATTTTGTCATTAGCTTGCAATGTTCAACCTTCGTGATACTATCCATGAGGTAGCGAGGAGCCGTGAAATTAGGTTGAACGAGCTCCGTGGAAGCCACGCTACTTCTCTGCTGAGATGGTGGGGTAGCTTCTTGGGCAGCGTCGAAGCCAGGATCTTCGTGCCGCTGAGATGGTTGGCCGGTAGCTCACTGGCTCTCAAGTTCCTCTATTTTTGCTAATCTTGCACTGAGACTCTACATTTCGGTTGCTTCCTCTTTACTCTTTCTCTCTCGGCTTCTACAACCACCGATGTTGGGAACTCCATATGCACCCACGGAACGGAGCCTGGTGTGTCTCGTGTTCGTCCAGGGTGCTCAGGATTCCTGAGGGACTTTGTCAGCTCGTCCTTCTCTCTGTTGGGAATGAATGTCCCTTCCCTGACCGCCACTCATAAGGAGGACAATCAAATAACACCTCATGTTTCAAATTTGTTGCATAATGTTAACCATACGTGCATGCTACGGGACTTGCAAACTTTAACTCAAGCACTTATCAAATTCACAATTACTCTACTAGCATGACTTTGATATTACTACCTCCATCTCAAAACAATTATCAATCATCCAACTTTTCTTAGTATTCAACGCACTCAAAAGAAAGTTTCACAAATCTTGAATACCAAGCAAGTTATTATTAAGCAAATTACCATGCTATTACGACTCTCAAAATAATTTAAGTGAAGCATGAGAGATCATAGTTTCTTTAAAACAAAACACCACCATGCTCTAAAAGATCTAAGTGAAGCACATAGAGCAAAATTTCAACGCTCAAAAGATATAAGTGAAGCACATAGAGTAAAACTACATAGCTCAAACTATATAAGTGAAGCACATAGAGTATTCTATCAAATTTTAATTCATAGATGACTCTCTCAAAAGGTGTGTACAGCAAGGATGATTGTGGTACACTAACAAACAAAGACACAAATAATACAAGACGCTCCAAGCAAAACACATATCATGTTGGTGAATAAAAATATAGCTCCAAGTAAATTACCGATGGAAGTGGGCGAAAGAGGGGATGCCTTCCAGGGCATTCCCAAGCTTTTACCTTTTGGTGTCCTTCGATTATCTTAGGGGTGCCATGGGCATACCCAAGCTTAGGCTCTTGCCACTCCTTGTTCCATAATCCGTCAAAAGAACACACCCAAAACTTGAAAACTTCACAACACAAAACTCAATAGAAATCTCGTGAGCTCCGTTAGAGAAAGAAAACATAAAACCACTTCAAGGTACTGTAATGAACTCATTCTTTATTTATTTTTGTGTTAAACCTACTGTATTCCAACTTCTCTATGGATTATAAACTATTTTACTAACCATATATTCATCAAAATAAGCAAACAACACGCGAAAAACAGAATCTGTCAAAAACAGAACAGTCTGTAGTAATCTGTCACTAACGCAAACTTCTGGAACTCCAAAAACTCTACCAAAAATAGACGACCTAGATAATTTGTTTATTGATCAGCAGAAATTGGAATCAGTATTTTATCACGTTCTGATGATTCTTAGTAATTCGGGCACTGAATGCAAAGTTTCTGGAAATTACAGCAAGATCAAATAACTATCATCCAAGAAGATCCAATAGGTCTAGCTTGGCACAAACACTAATTAAAACACAAAACCACATACAAACAGAGGGTAGATGGGTTATTTATTCCCTAACAGAAGAAAAAACACAAAAAAAACAAAAAAGAAAATTGGGTTGTCTCCCAACAAGCGCTATCGTTTAACGCCCCTAGCTAGGCATAAAAGCGAGGATAGATCTAGGTGTTGCCATCTTTGGAAGGCAATCCATAAGTGGCTCTCATTATGGTTTCATATGGAAATTTTATTTTCTTTCTTGGAAAGTGTTCCATGCCCTTTTTTAATGGAAATTAGAATCTAATATTCCCTTCCTTCATATCAATAATCGCACCCACTGTTCTAAGGAAAAGTCTACCAAGAATAATAGGGCAAGAAGGATTGCAATTGATATCAAGAACAATGAAATATACGGGCACATAATTCCTATTTGCAACAATAAGAACATCGTTAATCCTTCCCATAGATTTCTTAATAGTAGAATCCGCGAGATGTAAGTTTAAAGAGCAATCATCAAGATCGCAGAAATCTAGCAAATCACACAAAGTTTTGGGGATAGTGGAGACACTAGCACCCAAATCACACAAAGCATAAAACTCATGATCTTTAATTTTAATTTTGATAGTTGGTTCCCACTCATCATAGAGTTTTCTAGGGATAGAGACTTTCAACTCAAGTTTTTCTTCATAAGATTGCATCAAGGCATCAACAATATGTTCGGTGAAGGCTTTCTTTTGACTATAAGCATGCGGAGAATTTAGCACGAATTGCAACAAGGAAATACAATCAATCAAAGAGCAACTTTCATAATTAAATTCCTTGAAATCCAATATAGTGGGTTTATCAACATCTAAATTTTTATTTATTTCAATCCTACTTTCATCAATTTCATCATAAAGATCTAAATACTCCGAATTTTTGGGACGCCTTCTAGGTAAAGGAAGATCATATTCAGTTTCATCAAGATTCATATTGAAAAACAAAGATTTGATAGGGGACACATCAATAACTTTTAGATCTTCATCTTGATTTTCATAGGTATTGGAAGAACATGCTTTAATAAAGGTATCTTTTGAAGCACGCATCCTAGCGGTTCTTTCCTTGCACTCATCAATGGAAATTCTCATAGCTTTGAGAGACTCATTGATATCATGCTTAGGAGGAATAGATCTAAGCTTTAAAGAATCAATCTCAAGAGAAATTCTATCAACGTTCCTAGCCAAATCATCAACTTTAAGCACTTTCTCTTCAAGCAAAGCATTAAAATTCTTTTGTGAATTCATAAACTCTTTAACACTATTCTCAAATTCAGAGGGGATATTATTATAATTTCCATAAGAGTTGTTGTAGGAATTTCCATAATTATTAGAAGGATTACTAGGATATGGCCTAGGATTAAAATTCCCTCTATAAGCGTTGTTACCAAAATTATTCCTACCAACAAAATTCACATCCATAGATTCAATGTTATTCTCAATCAAGGTAGACAAAGGCATATCATTAGGATCAGAAGAAACACTCTTAGTAGCAAATAATTTCATAAGTTCATCCATCTTTCCACTCAAAACATTGATTTCTTCTATCGCATGCACTTTTTTATTAGAAGATCTTTCAGTATGCCATTGAGAATAATTAACCATAATATTATCTAGGAGTTTAGTAGCATCTCCTAAAGTGATTTCCATAAAAGTGCCTCCCGCGGCGGAATCTAAAAGATTTCTAGAAGGAAAATTCAACCCGGCATAAAAAATTTGTATAATCATCCACAAATTTAAACCATGAGTAGGGCAATTACGTATCATTAATTTCATTCTCTCCCAAGCTTGTGCAACATGTTCATGATCAAGTTGCTTAAAATTCATAATGTCGTTTCTAAGAGAGATGATCTTAGCGGGAGGAAAATACTTAGAGATAAAAGCATCTTTGCACTTGTTCCAAGAATCAATACTATTTTTAGGCAAAGACGAAAACCAAGCTTTAGCACGACCTCTAAGCGAAAAAGGAAATAGCTTCAATTGAACGACATCATTATCGACATCTTTTTTCTTTTGCATATCACATAAATCAACGAAGCTATTCAGATGAGTAGCGGCATCTTCACTAGGAAGGCCGGCGAATTGATCTTTCATAACAAGATTCAACAAAGCAGTATTGATTTCACAAGATTCAGTATTGGCAAGAGGAGCAATCGGAGTGCTAAGAAAATCATTATTGTTGGTATTGGTGAAGTCACACAATTTGGTAGTATCTTGAGCCATCGCGACAAACAAGCAATCCAACACACGAGCAAACAAAAGGCAAGCGAGAAAAAGGCAAACGGAGAAGGAGAAAGAGAGGGTGAATAAAACAGCAAGGGTGAAGTGGGGGAGAGGAAAACGAGAGGCAAATGGCAACTAATGTAATGCGGGAGATAGGGATTGTGATGGGTACTTGGTATGTTGACTTTTTGCGTAGACTCCCCGGCAACGGCGCCAGAAATTCTTCTCGCTACCTCTTGAGCTTGCGTTGGTTTTCTGCGAAGAGGAAAGGATGATGCAGCAAAGTAGCGTAAGTATTTCCCTCAGTTTTTGAGAATCAAGGTATCAATCCAGTAGGAGGCCACGCGCAAGTCCCTCGTACCTACACAACACAAAGAGCTCAACGCAACCAACGCGATTAGGGGTTGTCAATCCCTTCACGGTCACTTACGGAAGTGAGATCCGATAGATAATATTTTTGGTATTTTTGATATAAAGATGCAAAGTGAAAAGTAAAAGGCAAAGTAAAAACAAAGCAAGATTAAAGTGATGGAGATTGATATAATGAGAATAGACCTGGGGGCCATAGGTTTCACTAGTGGCTTCTCTCAAGAGCATAAGTTTTCTACGGTGGGTGAACAAATTATTGTTGAGCAATTGACAGAATTGAGCATATTTATGAGAATATCTAGGCATGATCATGTATATAGGCATCACGTCCGTGACAGGTAGATCGAAACGATTTTGCATCTACTACTATTACTCCACTCATCGACCGCTATCCAGCATGCATCTAGAGTATTAAGTTAAAAACAGAGTAATGCTTTAAGCAAGATGACATGATGTAGAGAGATAAATTCATGCAATATGAAATAAACCCCATCTTGTTATCCTCGATGGCAACGATACAATACGTGTCTTGCTGCCCCTTCTGTCACTGGGAAAGAACACCGCAAGATCGAACCCAAAGCTAAGCACTTCTCCCATGGCAAGAACTACCAATCTAGTTGGCCAAACCAAATGGATAATTCGAAGAGACTTGCAAAGATAACCAATCATACATAAAAGAATTCAGAGAAGATTCAAATATTGTTCATAGATAGACTTGATCATAAACCCACAATTCATCGGTCTCAACAAACACACCGCAAAAGAAGAAGATTACATCAAATAGATCTCCACAAGAGAGGGGGAGAACATTGTATTGAGATCCAAAAAGAGAGAATAAGCCATCTAGCCAATAACTATGGACCCGAAGGTCTGAGGTAAACTACTCACACTTCATCGGAGGGGCTATGATGATGTAGAAGCCCTCCGTGATGACGGCCCTCTCCGGCGGAGCTCCGGAACAGGCCCCAAGATGGGATCTCGTGGATACAGAAAGTTGCGATGGTGGAATTAGGTTTTTTGGCTCCTGTTCTGATCGTTTGAGGGTACATGGGTATATATAGGAGGAAGGAGTACGTCGGTGGAGCACCGAGGGGCCCATGAGGCAGGGGGGCATGCCCTGTAGGGGGGCGTGCTCCCTACCCTCGTGACCGCCTCCGGTACTTCTTGGAGTAGGGTCCAGGTCTCCTGGGTCTTATCCGAGAAGAAAATTACGTTCCAAAAAGGATTTTCTGTTTGGACTCCGTTTGATATTCTGTTTCTTCGAAACACTGAAATAGGCAAAAAACAGCAATTCTCGGCTGGGCCTCCGGTTAATAGGTTAGTCCCGAAAATAATATAAAAGTGGAAAATAAAGCCCAATATAGTCCAATACAGTAGATAATATAGTATGGAGCAATCAAAAATTATAGATACATCTTAGACGTATCAACGCTCTGTAACTAGGTTATTCGGATCCTCCTCTGGCGATAGGGTGAAATTTGTCATCAGCGAGGTCCAAAGATCATCTTTCTGTCTATCATGGACATAAGAAGCTTCAGGGTCCTTCGGCTTATTCTATTCTTGGACGCTGATTAGGACGTTGTCCCTAACAACAACTCCGCACTGATGTACGAATGTGTCCTTGGTCCGCTTGGGAGAAATCGGTTGGCCATCTTTCACGATTTCTTTGATCATGAACCTTTCATCCTGGCGCAACCTTTTCTTCGGGTCTCATCTCCTTACGAAAGTTTTGCTTGATCCGGAGGGCTAAAAGAAGAAAGAAGCATTAATATCAAGTCAGCACAAGCTTAATTAATATATATATATATACCTCGCCAGACTTTGCCACAGCTCCCTCCTCCGTTCGGTCACCGGGGTCGTCATCATGATCTCCTTCCTCCACCATTCAGTCACCGGAGCCGTCATGATCTCCTATCTCCTCCGTTGTTGGATCACCAGAGCCGTCATCCTCTCCTTCCTGGCCATCAGTGTCGTTGAGAAACGACAAGGGATCACCTCCCGCGAGGATTATATCCCCCAACAACAATTCTTGTTCTAAGTCTCTTTCCATAATTTCTGCAAATATTACAACATGGCAATATACAAACATGAGAGATGGATTAGTGGCAAACATAGACCTAGCTAATCACAACAAGGAATAATATGCATATATGAGCAATGGATTAGTTGCGGACTGCCTCTCTGATGCATATCTGATGTCACCCCTCATGTCAAAGTTATTGGGGTTATACTTTCAGGAGAGGACACTTTGCAGAAAATAATTGGTATGAACATAACAATTACGGGTAGGGACGGGATGGGGTATATCGACAACGCTCTT
The DNA here is from genome assembly GCF_018294505.1 of Triticum aestivum. NCBI lineage: Eukaryota > Viridiplantae > Streptophyta > Magnoliopsida > Poales > Poaceae > Triticum > Triticum aestivum. The sequence continues at coordinate 696,858,092 of NC_057806.1, forward strand.
TCTTCTTCTAGGGTTTGGTTGGCCTCGAGAGTTGGTCGGGCGTGCGGACCACCTCTCTCATGCAAGTCTGGCGTTCCCCTCATGTCGAAGTTATCGGGGAGGGGGTAAATTTTAACTAATTTAACTCATTTAACTTGGTAAATTTTGGTGGCTTCGATAACGCTTCTATGGTTTGGGGTGGCCTCGACAACGCTCTTTTAACTTGGTAAATTTGGGTGGCCTCAACAATTCTTCTAGTGTTTGGGGTGGCCTCGACAACAGTCTATTAACTCATTTAACTTTGTAAATTTGGGTGGCCTTGACAACTCTTCTAGGGTTTAGGTGGTCTCGACAACACTCTTTCAGTCCTAGTTTGGGTGGACTCGAGAGTTGGTCGGGCGAGAGGGGGTTGATCAACGTCCCCCCTCATGTCGAAGTTACCGGAGTTTTGTATGAACAATTTTTTCTATGAACATAAAAAAATCTACACACATCCATCCATCCATCCATCCATAAAGATATACATACATCAATCCATCCATCTATATATATGAAAAAATTAAAGAAAAAAATTTGATGAATCTAAAAATTTATATGAACATAAAAAAATCTATATACATCAATCCATCCATCCATCTATATATATGAAAAAAATTATGAAAAAAATTTCATCCATTCAATATGCAGGGCACGGGCAGTGGCTAAGCAACAGGGGCTGGGGCGGCGGCAGCAGTGCAGGGCAGGGGCGGTGGCGGCAGCATAGGGAAGGGGCGGAGCTCACTGCGGCACCAACCGGGACGAATGGCACCCTTTAGTCCCGGTTGGTCCCACAAACCGAGACCAAAGGTCAAATTTTGAGCAGCCCAAAGGGCGGGAAGCAGAGCCCTTTGGTCCCGGTTGGTGCACCAACCGGGACGAAAGGGGTGCATTGGTCCCGGTTGGTGCCACCAACTGGAATGAAAGGTGGGTATTGGTCCTGGTTGGTGCCACGAACCGAGACGAAAGGTGGGTTCGGCCGCGAACAAAAGTTTAATCACACCTTGCTAGTTGAGAGGGGCTCAGAGTGGTTTATAAGCGTCGCTGCCGCTGCCCTCTCGAGCTCCTCTCTAATGCAGGCAGTACACTACTAGGGAAAACCTTATACACAGAATCTTAGCAGCAGCGTGGTTTAAAAACAAACGCTACTGCTAATTAGTAGTAGCGAGCTCCAGGAAACCGTGCTACTAACATCCCGATAGCAGTAGCGCTCTAGGTGAAACAAGCACTACTACTATAATTGCCACGGTGTTGCCTCCAGGCTAGACATAGTAGTAGCACCCTTCTCCTGGATGCGCTACTGCTAAAGTACTCAGTAGCAGTGTTTTTCTTCAAAACTCTTTGCTGCTAAGTATCACCGCAACTAATAAGTTTAGTCCCATACTGCTAAGCGAACAAGGTGTTTACCACCTTAAATATGTTACTTCTCAAACTATCTTGAGCACTTGGTCTTCATTGAACTATATGTGTAGGATTTGTGGCTCCAATATGAACCTTCGCCTATGCCTATACAGGTATGGTGATGATTCATGTTGACTATTTAGATTCTACACAAAAAGATCAATGAAGACCAATGTATATTTTTTATGTTTTTACATGCTTAGACTTATAGCGTTTTTCCAGGACAAAGCGCTACTGATATTGGGATAAACAAAAGAAATAACTGCTTCCTTTAGCAGTAGCGTTTTTTTCTAAAACACGCTATAGCTCAATTAGTTATAGCGCGTTTCCCTAAGAGTGCTACTGCTAGTTCGACTTAACCACCCGCGGGCTCAAAATTTTGCTAAGTCCTCCTTTCCCCTACTCCTCTGTCGCCGCCATCCGAGCCCAAGCGCTAAGTCCTCCTTTCCCCTACTCCTCTGTCGCCGCCATCCGAGCCCGAGCCTGCCCTCACCGCCGCCGCCCGAGGCTGCCCTCAACCTCACCGCCTCCGCTCTCGACCTCACCGTCGCCGCCCTAGACCTCACCACCACCGTCCGAGCCGGCCCAGGACCGCCGCCTCCCGATCCCGAGCCCGCCCTCGCCGCCCCTACCTCCGTCGCCGAGCACCTCCCCGCCACAGTCTCTCCCCTCTCTGTAAGCTCCCCCCCTCCCCCCCCCCTCTCTGCTTAGTTAGTAGATGTTTTTTAGTAGTAGTAGATGTTAATTCAGGGTTCATAGATAATGATTTTTAGTAGTAGTAGATGTTAATTAGTAGTAGTGATGGTACTAGTTAACTAGGGCAGTATGGTTAATAGTAGATGTTTTTACTATTGTATAATGTAGTTTCTTTTACTGTTTTTAGTGATTGTTTAAAATAATTAGTAAGTAAATTAATAAACTAGTTGAACTAGTTGAATCAATAGAACTAATGTATTTTTAGTAAGAAAATCAATATAACTAGTTGAACCAGTTTATTTTTAGTTTATTTCTATTTATAGTAAGTTTATATTTAGTAAGAACTATTTGAATTAATAGAACTAGTTGAACATGTCACATTTGTTGTTATTTTTTTAGTTTAAGAAATTATTCCCGCATCGATGTCATTCGCTAGTGTTTTATTTATAGGGTTTTTGTTTTTGCAGAAATCAAGGAGCCCCTCCATCATCCCCACCGTCGTCCCCGTCACCGACCCCCTCCGACCTCGAGGTGAGACCAGCCAAATCTCTATGTCAATATGAGTCCTATAAGATATGATGTAGATAAAAACATGTATATCTTGTGTTGCTCAAATAGGATATGTGGTTGCCCAAGTGGCCGGTCATGTTCAGGTTACACCTCCGAGTGGCCTATGTTTTGCCGGAGTGTTGATTAATTTCCGTTCCGGCAAATTTCAGGCGCTTGATATGTCCTATTTTAGCAAAAGTTCAAGCCGGAATTTTTCAAGAATTTTCGCATGACTTGTGCTAGAATATGTAGGAAATATCGAGTGGCATGGATTTTCTAGAAAAATAATTAAACTACATTTCGGGTTCACATTAAGTCCACCGAGGCTCCATCACCGAAGGTCGAAAAATCAGTGAGGGAGTGTATCCACCATATATGAGAGAGGACGAAGAATCCTGACTGTTGTCATGGGGGTCGTTTCTCCTTGTTTTCCTTGTGCTAGACATTTTTTATGCACTAGGGAAAGAAGGAGTAACGACCATCACCGACGGTCGCAAATGACAGAGAGGAATCAGTGAGGGAGAGTCTCCACCATATAGACTCGGCAGACCGATAGTCAACCCGTGATGAATAATAATGATCTAATTTAATTTTAATAGTATATGTTTAATTTTACAAGTTTAATATTTTAATTATGAACATAGGAAATGTCGTACTCGGACGACGAAAGTCTCCCGGGGGAGTGCTCCTGGTGCCACGACGATCGGGGTTTCTGCGACAGGCCTCACCTGGATGAAGATCGGCGCTTCATCATTAAGCTCGATGAGGCCTTCGATTGTGACATGGTAAGCTACGATGCAAAGTGTTTTTTTCATAATTAAGCTCGACTTCTACTACTTCAACGTGTAATTTTCGTCTTTTACAATTCGACTAGCTTATCCCATGCGATGCAAGACGCTATGTCTTGGAGAGGGTGGGTTTTGAAGATCATGAGAGGTATGAAACAAAGAAAATTAACCTAAGGACTCATCATGGTATGGATTTTGAGGTAAATCTATACAATTATGAGAGCGTATCCCATTTTGGTTGCCCGGGTTGGGAAGAACTTTGCAAGATGTATGATTTTCAAGAGGGTATGTTTGTCACCAGGATCTTGGTGATCCTGACATGGACCAAGACAATTTGGACATTTGGGTCCTTGTTGATACGCTTCCAATTCTACCGCTATGTGAGTTTCTCAAACATAGTTATTAACTAATTTATATTGTTCATTTCAAAATAGTTGACAACTTATTTTAATTGTTCAAACAATGTGCGGAACATGGTAGACATAACCTACTACACTAATGGCTCTGAGTTAACTTATCAGGGGGAAAATCATCTGGTCGCATTTTGTACTGATCTTGAGAATTACAATATCTATAATAAAACTCCTCCACATTATGGTCAATACGTGCCACTAGTGCATGTCTTGAACTACGGTAACATCCATGGAGATGCCATGGTAAGATTTTTACTATTATGACATCTGTGCATCTTTTGCATAAATTCTTTTAAAACTTAACTACATTGCTAACTATGAAGTTATTACTATGTTTTTCAACAGAAAATCCTAGATGGTTGTGTGCCTCATCTGATGTATCAGAAAGGTCGCCTTAAAGTTTTGAAATTACAGCCAGGTTGTCCTACGAATCTCACCTGTCCATATCGGATTTCTAAAAGAGGTGGAGACATGAAAATCACAGAATGGTAAAAATGTATGGACAGTCGTACGTAAGGAGCTACTTGGAAGCAACATTGTGTGAAAGGCAAGAATTGGAGACAGGATAATCTCCATTCTCCATAATGGAGAGTCAGGGGCTATCTTGTTTTATGCTATTTTACCTAAGAGAATATAGTAGTTCCTAAGAGAATGTAGTAGGTCCTATGAGGTATAATATTTATTATGTGGTACAATGTGTTAGAGTTGATGATGAGTAGTTGTGATTATGACTAGTGACCAACTTGCTATGTGATGTCTCATTGATGAAAACGATGATCATGAGGAGGTGTTATATGACAATGATGTATTATGATGGTAAGTTGTTAATGATATGATGATGATGATGATGATGATGATGACGATGATATTTATTATATCATTGGGTGAAAGAACCGCAGATTAGTTTCAAGTGGATGTCCATCCACTTGAAACTAGTCCACGATTCTTTCACCCAGTGATGTAATAACTCATTATGATGTAAAACTAATCTCTAAATTGCTGCTGTATAAAAACTTGTATAAAGGTGTATGAATAAAACATGAAATAAAAAAGAAACAAAATATGAAATAATAGTAGTAGCGCGTGCCGGGAGAAGCGCTACTAGTAATTACGAGTAGCGATGTTTGGAGAAAACGCTACTACTAAGTCGATATAGCAACCCATGCTACTGCTAACCTTTAGCTGTAGCGCCGTACCTATAGCGCTCCAGCCCGCGCTACTGATAGGCCTAAAACCCGCACTGCTGCTAGGCTTTTCCCTAGTAGTGGTACTTGCCTATCTGACGCCCTGTTGGGCCTGCTGGGCCCGCGGGCCTGCATCCTGGCCTAGGAAAGATGGTTTTCTAGTCGTATGCAGGCCAAGTTGCCCTAGTAGGCGGGCAATTTTTTCTGTTATTTGGGTTCATTCTTTTTAACAAATAAATACTTTGATAATTTTAGTTCAAGTTTTAGTTGGTTCTTTTTAGTTGATTATTTTTAACAAATATGTAATTAGATAATATTAGTTAATATTTTAGGTGATTATTTTTAGTTCATTCTTTTTAGTTAAAGTTTTAGATGATTCTTTTTAGTCAATTATTTTTAGTTAATGTTTTAGTTGATTCTTTTTAGTTCATTCTTTTTAACAAATAGATACTTTGATAATTTTAGTTAATATTTTTTTGATTCTTTTTTGTTCATTCTAAATACTTTGATAATTTTAGTTAATATTATTTTGATTCTTTTTAGTTCATTCTTTGAGCTAAATGACCCTAAAATTGAAGAGCACTACAAATGAACTCTGAACAGGTTGAAACTTGGCATGGTATTATCATTTCACCCACATACCATGTGCTAAAAACTTGAGAGGGTTACGGCAAAAGCTGGATGCACTTCATGTACAAAATGGACAATCTCTTTCGAAGTATCAGGGTTTCGGACGAAAACTCATCTGTTACAAAGGGATTTCATTTTTTAACTTATTTTAACTCCAGGATTTTTGTGTGTTCAAAATGCACAATTCAAAGCCGCATCATCAATTTTCAACCCTTTCTTACGTCATTTGGTATTTTTCATGCATTTACTGATTTTTTTTAGCTAAATGACCCTGGAGCTGAAAACACTACAAAGGAACTCTGAAAAGGTTGAAAGTTGGCATGGTATCATCATTTCACCCACATAGCATGTGCTAAAAAGTTGAGAGGGTTACGGCAAAAACTGGATTTACTTCGTGTTCAAAATGGACAATCTCTTTCGAAGTATTAGGGTTTTAGACGAAAACTCATCTGTTACAAAGGGATTTCATTTTTTTTATCTTATTTTAACTCCAGACTTTTTTTGTTCAAAATGCACCATTCAAAGCATCATCATAAATTTTCAGCCCCTTTTGACTTCATTTGTTATTTTTCATGCATTTATTGATTTTTTAGCTAAATGACCCTGAAATTGAAAACCACTACAAATGAACTCTGAAAAGGTTGAAAGTTGGCAAGGTATCATCATTTCACCCACATAGCATGTCCTAAAAAGTTGAGAGGGTTACGGCAAAAACTGGTTGCATTTCGTGTACAAAATGGACAATCTCTTTTGAAGTATCAGGGTTTCGGACGAAAACTCATATGTTACAAAAGGCATTTCATTTCTTGACATGTAACTGTAGTGATATTCTATATCAAAGCCATCATTAGAATAGTTGTGGAGAGAAAGTCTTCACTTTTTCTTCGTGTGTGTCCTTTGCTTATTGCGCCTTAACCAAGGATAATCTTCATCGTTTAACAGGGTACTTGGGTCAGCCTTGGCTTTGAAGGGAGGAATTGCATGAAACTTTTCATAATCTTCAGACATGCCTGTCTTTCCCTCCACTCCCACGATGTCTCTTTTCCCTGAAAGAACTATGTGGCGCTTTCGCTCATCGTATGATGTATTCGCTTCCTTATCTTTTATTTTTCTCGGTTTGCTAGACATGTCCTTCACAAAGAAAACTTCTGCCATATCATTGGCTAGGAAGAATGGTTCATCTGTGTACCCAAGATTGTTCAGATCCACTATTGTCATTCTGTATTGTGGGTCTACCTGTACCCCGCCTCCTGATAGATTGATCCATTTGCATCGAAACAAAGGGGCCTTAAAATCATGCCCATAGTCAAGTTCCCATATGTCCACTATGTAACCATAATATGTGTCCTTTCCCCTCTTGGTTGCTGCATCAAAGCGGACACCACTGTTTTGGTTGGTGCTCTTTTGATCTTGGGCGATAGTGTAAAATGTATTCACATTTATCTCGCACCCTTTTGTAAGTCAATACATTCGAAGTTGGTCCCCTGGCCAACGAGTATAGCTCATCTACAATAGTGTTGTCACCCATGAGATGTGTTTGCAACCAACTACCGAAAGTCCTGATGTGTTCACATGTAATCCAGTCGTCACACTGCTCCGGCCGTTTGGAGCGTAGAATATTCTTGTGTTCATTGACATACGGGGTCACCAAGGTTGAATTCTGTAGAACTGTGTAGTGTGCTTGAGACCAAGAATGCCCATCCCTACATATTACTGAGTCCGCTCCTAGCGTGCCTTTTCTAGTTAGTCTTCCCTCTTACCGCGATTAAGGGAGACCAGTCGTCTTAAGGTCAGGAATGAAGTCAACACAAAACCCAATGACCTCCTCTCTTTGATGGCCCATGGAGATTCTTCCTTCTGGCCTAGCACGGTTACGAACATATTTCATTAATACTCCCATGAACCTCTCAAAGGGGAACATATTGTGTAGAAATACAGGGCCCAAAATGGCAATCTTATCGACTAGATGAACGAGGACGTGTGTCATGATATTGAAGAAGGATGGTGGGAACACCAGCTCGAAACTAACAAGACATTGCACCAAATCACTCCTTAACCTTGGTAGGATTTCTGGATTGATTACCTTCTGAGAGATTGCATTGAGGAATGCACATAGCTTCACAAAGGCTAATCGAACGTTTTCAAGTAGAAGCCCCCTCAATGAAACTGGAAGCAGTTGAGTCATAATCATGTGGCAGTCATGAGACTTTAGGTTCTGGAACTTTTTCTCTGGGATATTTATTATTCCCTTTATATTGGACGAGAAGCCAGACGGGACCTTCATACTGAGCAGGCATTCAAGGAAGATTTCCTTCTCTACTTTCGTAAGAGCGTAGCTGGCAGGACCTTCATACTGCTTTGGATGCATGCCGTCTTTTTTGTGGACACGTTGGTGGTCCTCCCGTGCCTCCGGTGTATTTTTTGTCTTCCCATACACACCCAAGAAGCCTAGGAGGTTCACGCAAAGATTTTCGTCATGTGCATCACGTCGATTGCAGAGCGGATCTCTGGGTCTTTCCAATAGGGTAGGTCCAAAAATATAGATTTCTTCCTCCACATGGGTGCATGTCCCTCCATGTCATTCGAAACAGATAGTCCACCGACGCCACGTAGTTCTTCCGGGCCCAGGAGGGGTATGCGACGGAGAAGCTATTCTGGTCACCGTTCGCACTGCAGGAGCGCCCATCACTGTTGAATGATCAGATGGTGAAGTGGGCCGAGCTGCATAGGATGTCCAGATTGGCCATGAGGGATGTAATAGTCCAGCTGTGGCCAGCCGAACCCATTCGAAGCAGCTATTTCAGCCTGGTGCAGCGACTCATCGACGTGCTGCCCTGAATTGACGCAGTCAAGTGGTCGTCGTGTATAGAAGGTGCGCGGCTGGCCTTTGCCCATGTTAAGATGCATTGGGCGAAAATGAAGGCCGCCATCATGGCAGTTGAGGGTCCGCCTAGAGGCAAGGACCACCACAAGCCGGAGCGCTATTTTGAAGACATCCTAGAAGGTGCCCGTTTGATAGAGGGCCAATGCTCGAAGGATATTATGTTCGAATGAGTGTATCCAAACTGCCCAGACGTTGTATTATAAACCAAGGCTTTTGTAATATATTTGTGCCTTTTATATTAACTAGCACACTTGCCCGTGTGTTGCAACGGGAGAGATATTTATTAGGAGAAGCAACGGGAGAGAAATGATGTGTCCTCCAAAAATAGTCTCGGTAGCGGTGGCCGACGGAGATAGGAGCTGCGATTTCTCGTGGGTCATGTTTGCCGTACGAGATCTTGATAGTGGTGTCTCCTATCACGACGTAACTGGATGCATTATTAATTGCAGCACATAAATCCAAGACCCGACGATGTGTTGCTAGCTAGTCGCAGAAACACGTTGTAATAACCAACGGCCAGTGTGAATATTTTAAAATTTAATGCAGCGTCAGTTTTGAAACATTTTTTGAATTTTTTCGAAATTATCATAAAAATAAGAATGAATTTGTGTAAATTCTCCAAAACATGAACAATTTTTCAAATTCCAAACAGCTTTTGGAAAATTCTGAATATTTCGGAAAAATGTGAACAAAATTTTAAATTGGAATATTTTTTGAAATTCACAAACATTTTCTGAAAACATGAACCTTCTATTATAACTTAAACATTTTCTGAATTAGTGATTTTTTTAAATGGTAAAATGTTTGAACATTCAGAACAAATTTGAAAATGTTTTTTAATTAACAAAATTATTTTAGTGTCCTACAAATTTCAATAAAACAACAACATTTTCAAATTTTAAACATTTTTTCAAATGCAAAAAAAATATTGGAAATAATGAATAATTGTGGAAACTAAACACATTTTTTGAAAATTGGGAACATTTGTTTATTTGAAAAAAAAGTAAGAAAAAAGTCCTTAATATTTTTAAAATATGGATCATTTACCAAAAACTAAAAAATTTGAATTTTGAGATCTCTTGAAAATTTCAAATTTAGTAACAAAGGAAAAATGAAATTAAACTTGGAAGGGGAAAAAAGTAAAAAGAAATAGGAAAGAAAAGGAGAATTGAGCAGAAAAAAAGAAAACACAGGATAAAACAAAACTGGGCCGGCCCAGTACTGGGGGTCCTGTGCGAAGCATTGAGTATTTGACGCTCCATGCAGCAAATAGGGTTCTGCGAGTTGTATGGGCTGGAAAATAACGGTCTGGCTTGGCTGGGCCTCAGCGCACGGCCCAGGTACGAAATCCTGGACAATCCATTTTTCTTTTGCACAAAAATTTAGTACCACCTCGGATAAAAAATATCTTTTCGTCGGTGAACGGATGAAAAAATCAGAGAAACGCACCTTGCTTTATTAGTAGGTAATAGAAGTATTTTTCCTCCTGTGTGGCCATTTTTATTCCTAAGAGTTTGCCAGTTGTCGGCTTCAGCCCCCATGTAGATACTACGAGGGTGTTTGGGATAGCAGATGGCCACTCTTGACCCAGCGTCTTGGTCTATGAAGGAGGTAACAGTGCGGCGAACCAGGCAATCGTACTATGCGGCTTTATCACTCTAACTTAGCCATAGGAGTTTGACAATGGGACTGTAAGATAGCCCCTGGTGCGTACGTGGTATCCGAAATTGGATGCCTTAGGCGCGTGACTGGGGAAATCCAGTCCTTCGTGTAATACGGAAGAAATCACTAGAGATTTAGTAAGCCACCGAATTGCTGACCAGCTCTCGCCGCATCATGATAGTCAGTTTTTGGCTTTCTCTACTAAGGTGCTTGACCCGACGAACCAGAAACACAATCGCAGTAGTTCTCCCTTTACTACCTTAGCCAAACAAGCAGAACGTAAGGTGGTAATCACAGGAGTCGGGTAACCCAACTATTAACCAAAGACATGATTCGGAGCCGATGCATATAATGCCATATTCGAGACGCCAAAGCGTACTATAAACATGTTCAGACTTCTTTTGCTAAAAAAATATTCGTGGCCGGATAGATCCCCTGGCGATTTGAATCGTGTCGAGGTATATACAACAATCTGACGTAAAGAGGGAATACAGATTAGGAAATAAGCCAGTACCGAATAGGGTTGGGCAATACTGTTTCCATTATAGTCTGATTAATACATCAAAACGCATTTTTACAGAGGATGCGATAGGCATCGAGGCTATTTTATGTGTCGAGCATAAGGGGAAGCTGGATACAGGTCCTAAAAAGGAAAGGATGATCTTGAAGATCCTTTGGACATTCTGCCGCACGTCTGCGCTACTTTTCACCTTGGTGTATGATCCTTTCAGAGGATCAACGATCGAGTATACATGAGGGGCCTAGAAAAGGCCCCTTGGCACCATCGCAAAGTGGTGTGGGTTGTATAGAACATGAAAAATAAAAATAAGAGGAAGAATATGAGGGTCCGAATAGGGTCGAGCCGTATTGTGGACTTTATTTATGGTATGCCTCCATCCTTGCCCATGGTATCTTTAGTGTGTAGTTATGTACGTGTGGTATGTATGCCACTATCAGCTTGGGGCTTGGACGGGGGCCGATTTGCTAATCTAGCTCCATACGAGCCAGACTGTCATATTCTCGATGGAAGACCGAACTCGTTTAACGGTGTCCGGTGGCTTGACTGTCGATGTAGTATTCGGCTTGATAAGGCCACCATGCACTTCAGCTACGAGGGCCGTTGTATGCTCCTTAGTACGGAGGGAGCGCTCCATGTTTCCATTGAGTGTTATGACACCGCGTGGTCCAGGCATTTTGAGCTTTAGATAAGCATAACGCGAGACCGTGTTGAAACAGGTGAACATGGTTCGTCCGAGCAGTGCGTGATAGCCACTGCGGAAAGGGATGATCGTCGTCCTCGTTGGGCGGCCCCTTCCTTTTATGTTCGGTGTTTAGTTTACCGGCATGTTTAAAGACCCAACAATTTCTATTGGTATGATTGGCAGGCTTGTCAGGGGTGCCATGGATCTGGCAAGGCTGATCTAGTATTCGGTCCAAACTAGATGGACCATCTTTGTTTCCTTTAAATGGCTTCTTCCGCTGACCGGGTTTAGGGCCACTGAATCTGGCGTTGACCGCCGTATCTTCAGTATCTTCATTGTTGTTTCGACGCTTGTGTTTGTTGCACCGCGTGGCTTGCCGTTGCCATCTCTGGCTTCGGAGGTGCCAAGGTCGCTGGTGTTGTTGCTTCTACGAGCTAGCCAGTTATCCTCTCCCGCACAAAAGCGGGTCATAAGTGCGGTGAGAGCTGCCATGGACTTCGGCTTTTCTTGGCCGAGGTGTTGGGCGAGCCACTTGTCACGGACGATGTGTTTAAAGGCCGCGAGGGCTTCGGCATCCGGACAATCGACAATTTGGTTTTTTTAATTAAGAACCTGGTCCAGAGTTTTTGGGCTGACTCTCCGGGTTGCTGGACTATATGACTAAGGTCATTGCCGTCTGGAGGCCGAACATAGGTGCCTTGGAAGTTGTCACTAAAGGCATCCTCCAGATCTTCCCAACTACCAATAGATTTTTCTAGGAGGTTGTTTAACCAGTGCCGCGCTGGTCCCTTGAGTTTTTGGGGGAGGTACTTGATGGCATGGAGATCGTCACCGCGAGCCATGTGAATGTGGAGAAGAAAGTCTTCGATCCATACCGCTGGATTCGTCGTACCATCATATGATTGAATGTTCACTGGTTTAAACACTTCTAGGAATTGTTGCTCCATTACCTCATAACTGAAGCATTAAGGGGTGTGCGGCACCTCTGTATCGGGCGATGTCACGATGCAATTCGGATGAAGTCTGTATGCGGTTTTCGGGCCTGGTGAGGTTATGCCTGTTAGGCCAAGCTTGACGCTCGTCTTCTTGTGCTGGGGCGCGCCCCCTTGATCCGTAGATTGATCTTGTTTGGCCTGCTCTATTATTCAGGTCTTGTCATAGATCATAGGTGTATCCTGGAGCCGCTGTCTCTCTGGCCTTACGGCGTGGTGGTGCAGGTTGATGTTCGGCATAGGTGGCCACTTTATCTTGTCCATGTGGTGGTCGGTCTGGTTCATCAGCACGGTTATGTCTTGACGGTATGGGATTGACAGCTTCGTCGTCAAATTGTGACAGTAGTCAGCGCTTCGGATAAGTTTTTGTTGGGCATTGAAGGCCATACTCTTCGGCAGCTAGGACCTACATCCATCTGTCATTAAGTGTATCCTATTCGGCTTGTAGCCATTGTTGCTGCTTTTTTAGGATTCTCGCAGTGTCGATTAGCTGGAGCTTAAAGCGCTCATGTTCAAGGGGTTCCTCTAGCATGATGAAGTCTTCGTCGCTGAGGATCCCATCGTCTTCGAAGAGCGGTAGATAATTACTGTCCTTCGAGTCCTCGACCGAATTGTCGGGGTTAACTTGCCCCTACTCCACATTGTCTTGTTCGGATGTGGCCTCGACGGGGGCTTCGCGGTCTTCGGCATCCTCCGGAGTGTTATCGTCTCTAGTGCCGGTATTACTGTCTTTGCCACGACGTGATTTTGAGCAGCGTCGCTGGCGTCGACACTTCGGTGGTGCCTCATCAGGTTTGTCCTCTGGCGGATCTTCCCTGCCTGCATCATCATCCTCTTTGGGTGTGTCCACCATGTACACGTCATATGTGGAAGTGGTTGTCCAACATCCGGTAATCGGCGGGTCTTGGCCTTGTTCGTCTCCGCTATCGTCGTCCATGTTATCGATATCTTCGGAGGCGTAGTCCAACATGTTGGTTAAATCTTCAACAGTGGCTATGAAGTGGGTGCTAGGTGGGACGTAAAATTCCCCGCTCTCAGCCCCTAGTGCGGGCTGGGCGTAGTTCAGAAGTGATTCCTCTGTAATGGCGAGAGATCGCATTAAGTCCAGAGCCTCGTTTAATAGCGAGGTTTGCATAGGGAAACAAGAGTCCGCGGGGTTGGCCGAGGCGAAGGCCTCCTGGCAATGCTTTCTTGGCATGGACTTCGAGAGTTCGGATTCCGAATTCGAAGGTGAGTCTGTCCTTTCGATGATAGGGGAACCTGGTCTAATCCCGAATTCGCCGTGGACACAATCACCTTCGGATCCTCAATAGTACTGTTCACAGTAGAGAGTCCGATGGGTTCCAAACTCCCATCTTCAGACCTGGTGGTTTGCTCCGGATCTAATTTTTTTTATTTTTTTATTTGGCCTTTCTTTTTTCCTTTTTTTGGCCTTTCTTTTTTTGGCCTTTTTTGGGACAATGCTCTATTAATGATGATCATCATACTTCTATTTATTTACAACTCAATGATTACAACTCGATACTAGAACAAAGTATGACTCTATATGAATGCCTCCGATGGTGTACCGAGATGTGCAATGACTCATGAGTGACATGTATTAAGAGATTATGAACGGTGGCTTTGCCACAACCAAAATGTCAACTACATGATCATGCAAAGCAATATGACAATGATGGAGCGTGTCATAATAAACGGAATGGTGGAAAGTTGCATGGAAATATATCTCGGAATGGCTATGAAAATGCCATAATAGGTAGGTATGGTGGCTGTTTTGAGGAAGGTATATGGTGGGTTAATGATACCGGCAAAAGGTGTGCGGTATTAGAGAGGCTAGCAATGGTGGAAGGGTGAGAGTGCATATAATCCATGGACTCAACATTAGTCATAAAGAACTCACAACTCACATACTTGTTGAAAAAATCTATTAGTTATCGAAACAAAGTACTACACGCATGCTCCTAGGGGGGTATATTGGTAGGAAAAGACCATCGCTCATCCCCGACAGCCACTCATAAGGAGGACAATCAATAAACAGATCATGCTCCAACTTCGTCACATAACGGTTCACCATACGTGCATGCTACGAGAATCACAAAATTCAACACAAGTATTTCTCAAATTCACAACTACTCAACTAGCATGACTCTAATATCACCATCTCCATATCTCAAAACAATTATCAAGTATCAAACTTCTCTTAGTATTCAATGCACTTCATATGAATGTTTTTATTATATCCCTCTTGGATGCCCATCATATTAGGACTAAATTCATAACCAAAGCAAATTACCATGCTGTTTAGGACTCTTAAAATAGTATAAGTGAAGCATGAGAGATCAATTATTTCTATAAAATAAACCACCACCGTGCTCTAAAATGATATAAGTGAAGCACTAGAGCAAATGACAAACTACTCCAAAAGATATAAGTGAAGATCAATCAGTAGTCGAATAATTAAGCAACTACGTGAAGACTCTCTAACATTTAAGAATTTCAGATCTTGGTATTTTATTCAAACAGCAAGCAAAACTAAATAAAATAAAATGACGCTCCAAGAAAAACACATATCATGCCATGGCTAACGGCAAAGGCATGCCTGGCGGATGGCAAAGGCCTTTGCCATCAGCCAGCAAACGACAATAGGTCCGGCTGAATAGGCTACGGCAAAGGGTTCTTTGTCGTCTGCTGGCGGACAGCAAAGATAAAATGGTCTTTGCCGTCAGCTAGCGGACGACAAAGGACATGGAAGGCATACATGGTAGCTTAGGGTCGTTAAGGGGTTAACGGTGCGCGTTGCTGTCTGCTGATAGATGGAAAAGATGCAAAGTTCTTTGCTTGCAAAGAAACCATATAGGCCAGCCAAGTGCCCCCAGGTTGCAGAGGTAGCTGCCACGTGGCAGCTTTGCCGTCTGCTGGCTGATTGCAAAGCTCTTTGCCATCTGCCAGCAGGTATAGCCCCTGTTTTTTCTTAAATTCATTCAATTTGACAGAATTTCACATATATATATAGGAAAAAAATTCATACCACCAGTGGTAGTTATCACCACTTGTGTTTTGTATGTTGTATGTACTATCTGTCAAAACTGAGAGCATGTGCGTGTAGTATTTAGGTAGTATATGTACTACTTTATTTATAGTATGTACCATATTTTGAATATACTCTTTTTACGTACAAATATATATGTATTTCACAAATATATCAAAACTATGGGCCCATATGCATTTTTTTCATGAAACTTGCTTTGAAATATTTTAGATATATTATGTGAACATATTTAGAATGATAAAGTAGTATATATACTACTTCATCATAGTATATGAGACATGTGAGGTAACTACCACTGGGTAGTAGGATGTATTTTCCCTACTTCATCATAGTATATAGGACACATTTCAAAATAATTTCAACAAGCATACCAACAATAAGTTTCCAACAACATAAGAAACATACAAGTTTCCAACAACATATCCAACAAACAATGATTTCCAACAAGAAGTTTCCAACAACATATCCATATATACATGCATATCCAAAACAAGTTTCCAATAAGAAGTTTCCAACAACATATCCATACATACATACATATCCAAAAGAAGTTTCCAACAAGTTTCCATAAACAAAAAGGAAGCACAAGGAGAAGAGTACACTCCATCAATGCAAGCTTCCTCATCTAAAGCAAATCTGCAAATTGGGAAATTTATCTTCTCTTTCTTTTTCTCCTCTCCTCTTCTTTATCTTCTTCTTCTTCTAACTACGATAGGTAAAAATGTCATTTTTAGCTAAGCTAGGTAAAAATGCTAAGTGTGTAGGTCATTTTAGAATAATGCTAAGACGGTTATTCATTTAAATCAGAGAATAATGGTTGTTCTATTTATATGAGTAATATCTTTTATGGTCATGCACCCTTGATGAGTGGTCTATTTTTATTGAATCTTGATAGTAGTGATACACATATTCATAGTATTGAAGCCAAAAGATATAACTTATTTGTGGCACTGCCGTTTAGGTCATATTGGTGTAAAGCGCGTGAAGAAACTCCATGCTGATTGGCTTTTGGAATCACTTTATTATGAATCACTCGATGCTTGCGAACCATGCCTCATGGGCAAGATGACTAAGACTCCGTTCTTCGGAACAATGGAGCAAGCAACAGACTTATTGGAAATAGTACATATTGATGTATGCGGTCCAATGAGTGTTGATGCTCACGGCAGATATCGTTATTTTCTGACCGTCACTGATGATTTGAGCAGATATGGGTATATCTACTTGATGAAACATAAGTCTGAAACCTTTGAAAAGTTCAAAGAATTTCAGAGTGAAGTGGAAAATCATCGTAACAAGAAAATTAAGTTTCTATGATCTGATCGTGGAGGTGAATATTTGAGTTATGAGTTTGGTCTTCATTTGAAACAATGCGGAATAGTTTCGCAACTCACGCCACCTGGAACACCACAGCGTAATGGTGTGTCTGAACGTCGTAACCGCACTTTATTAGATATGGTGTGATCTATGATGTCTCTTACTGATTTACCGCTATCATTTTGGGGTTATGCTTTAGAGATGGCTGCATTCACGTTAAATAGGGCACCATCAAAATCCGTTAAGATGACACCATATGAACTGTGGTTTGGCAAGAAACCCAAGTTGTCTTTTCTTAAAGTTTGGGGCTGCGACGCTTATGTGAAAAATCTTCAACCTGATAAGCTCGAACCCAAATCGAAGAAATGTGTCTTCATAGGATACCCAAAGGAGATTTTTAGGTACACCTTCTATCACAGATCCGAAGGCAAGATATTCGTTGCTAAGAATGAGCCCTTTCTAGAGAAGGAGTTTCTCTCGAAAGAAGTGAGTGGGAGGAAAGTACAACTTGATGAGGTAACTGTACCTTCTCCCTTATTGGAAAGTAGTTCATCACAGAAATCGGTTCCAGTGATTGAAGCTAATGATGATGATCATGATGAACCAGAGTGGTACGGTAATCCTTTTCTGGAGGTCATGTTACTTGACCCTGACGAACCTACGAACTATGAGGAAGCGATGATGAGCCCAGATTCCACGAAATGGCTTGAGGCCATGAAATCTGACATGGGATCCATGTATGAGAATAAAGTGTGGACTTTGGTTGACTTGCTCGATGATCGGCAAGCCATAGAGAATAAATGGATCTTCAAGAAGAAGACTGGCGTTGATGGTAATATTACTACCTACAAAGCTCGACTTGTTGCGAAAGGTTTTCGACAAGTTCAAGGAGTTGACTACGATGAGACCTTCTCACCCGTAGTGATGCTTAAGTTTGTCCGAATCATGTTAGCAATTGCCGCATTTTATGATTATGAAATTTGGAAAATGGATGTCAAAACTTCATTCCTTAATGAATATCTGAAAGAAGAGTTGTATTTGATGCAACCAGAAGGTTTTGTCGATCCTAAAGGTGCTAACAAAATGTGCAAGCTCCAGCGATCCATTTATGGACTGGTGCAAGCCTCTCGGAGTTGGAATATACGCTTTGATAGTGTGATAAAAGTATATGGTTTTATACAGACTTTTGGAGAAGCATGTATTTACAAGAAAGTGAGTGGGAGCTCCGTAGCATTTCTGATATTATATGTGGATGACATATTGTTGATCAGAAATGATACTGAATTTCTGAATAGCATAAAAGGATACTTGAATAAGAATTTTTCAATGAAAGACCTCGGTGAAGCTGCTTATATATGGGGCATCAAGATCTATAGAGATAGACCAAGACGCTTAATTGGACTTTCACAAAGCACATACCTTGATAAAGTTTTGAAGAAATTCAAAATGGATCTGTCAAAGAAAGGGTTCTTGCCTGTATTACAAGGTGTGAAGTTGAGTCAGACTCAATGCCTGACCACTGTAGAAGAATGAAAGAAAATGAAAGTCATTCCCTATGCCTCAGCCATAGGTTCTATCATGTATGCAATGCTGTGTACCAGACCTGATGTGTGCTGTGCTATTAGTTTAGCAGGGAGATACCAAAGTAATCCAGGAGTGGATCACTGGACAACGGTCAAGAACATCCTGAAATACCTGAAAAGGACTAAGGATATGTTTCTCGTTTATGAAGGTGACAAAGAGCTCGTCATAAACGGTTACGTCGATGCAAGCTTTGACACTGATCTGGATAACTCTAAGTCACAAACCAGGTAAGTATTTTTATTGAATGGTGGAGCTGTCAGTTGGTGCGGTTCTAAACAGAGCATCGTAGCGAGATCTACGTGTGAAGCGGAGTACATAGCTGCTTCGGAAGCAACAAATGAAGGAGTCTGGATGAATGAGTTCATATCTGATCTAGGTGTAATACCTAGTGCACCGAGTCCAATGAAAATCTTTTGTGACAATACTGGAGCAATTGCCTTGGCAAAGGAATCCTAATTTCACAAGAGAACCAAACACATCAAGAGACGCTTCAATTCCATCTGCAATCAAGTCAAGGAGGGAGACATAGAGATTTACAAGATACATACGAATCTGAATGTTGTAGACCCATTGACTAAGGCTCTGTCACAAGCAAAACATGATCAACACCAAGACTCCATGGGTGTTAGAATCATTACTATGTAATCTAGTTTATTGACTCTAGTGCAAGTGGGAGACTGTAGGAAATATGCCATAGAGGCAATAATAAAGTTGCATTTATGCTAGAATTGTATCATGATAAATGTTTATTATTCTTATTCATGCTAGAATTGTATTAACTGGAAACTTAGTACATGTGTGAATACATAGACAAACAGAGTGTCCCTAGTATGCCTCTACTTGACTAGCTCGTTAATCAAAGATGGTTAAGTTTTCTGACCATAGACATGTGTTGTCATTTGATGAACGGAATCACATCATTAGAGAATGATATGATGGAAAAGACCCATCCGTTAGCTTAGCATAATGATCGTTTAGATTTATTGTTATTGCTTTCTTCATGACTTATACATGTTCCTCTGACTATGAGATTATGCAACTCCTGAATATTGGAGGAACACTTTGTGTGCTATCAAACGTCACAACGTAACTGGGTGATTATAAAGAAGCTCTACAGGTGTCTCTGATGGTGTTTGTTGAGTTGGCATAGATCAAGATTAGGATTTGTCACTCCGAGTATCGGAGAGGTATCTCTGGGCCCTCTCGGTAATGCACATCACTATAAGCCTTGCAAGCAATCTAACTAATGAGTTAGTTATGGGATGATGCATTACAGAATGAGTAAAGAGACTTGCCAGTAACGAGATTGAACTAGGTATGATGATACCGACGATCGAATCTCAGGCAAGTAACATACCGATGACAAAGGGAACAATGTATGTTGTTGTGCGGTTTGACCGATAAAGATCTTGGTAGAATATGAAGGAGCCAATATGAGCATCCAGGATCCGCTATTTGTTATTGACCGGAGATGTGTCTCGGTCATGTCTACATAGTTCTTGAACATGTAGGGTCCGCACGATTAATGTTCGATGATGATTTGTATTATGAGTTATGTGTTTTGGTGACCGAGGTTTGTTCGGAGTCCCGAATGAGATCACGGACATGACGAGGAGTCTCGAGATGGCCGAGAGGTAAAGATTGATATATTGGAAGGTTATATACGGACACCAGAATGGTTCCGATAAGGTTCGGGGATTTTTCGGAGTACCGGGAGGCTACCGAAACCCCCCGGGAAAGTTAATGGGCCTATTGGGCCATAGTGGAGAGAGGGAGGCTGCCACAAGAGGTGGGGCGCCCCCCCCTCCCCAAGCCCAAACCGAATTGGACCAGGGTTGGGGGTGCATCCCCCTTTCCTTCTCCCTCTCCCCCCTTTCCCCTTTCCCCTTTTCGTTAGTTGGAAGGAGGGGGGTTGAATCCTACTTGAACTAGGAGCCCAAGTAGGACTCCCCCCTTGGCGCGCGCCCCTTGGGCCGGCCACCTCCTCCTCCCTCCCTTTATATACGAGGGCGGGGGCACCCTAAAGGCAGACCAAGATTTCTCTTAGCCGTGTGCGGTGCCCCCCTCCACAGTTTACCACCTCGGTCATATTGTCATAGTGCTTAGGCGAAGCCCTGCGCGGATCACATCACCAACACTGTCCTCATGTCACCGTGCTGACGAAACTCTCCCTCGTCCTTCTACTGGATCAAGAGCCCGAGGGACGTCATCGTGCGGAACGTGTGCTGAAAACGGAGGTGTCGTACATTCGGTACTTGGATCGGTTGGATCGTGAAGACGTTCGACTACTTCAACCGCGTTACTAAACGCATCCGCTTTCGATCTATTAGGGTACATGGACACACTCCCCCCCCCCCCGCGCCTCTCATTGCTATGCATCTTCTAGTTAGATCTTGCGTGATCGTAGATAATTGTTTGAATTACTACGTTCCCAACAGTTCACGTGAAAAAACTTCATTCTACATAGGTGAATAGTAGGGTCTATCATTATATGAACATATCTTTGGTCCTAAAAGTAACTATGTGCTAGTAGAAACATTATGTGGAGAACAATCATTTGATTTGTTCGATGATTTTCCTACAAAAGTAGTTGCCAAAACTAGCTACACCACTAGTACTACTTTACATGCAGCTCCAAATGCAGTAGCTTCTTCTTCTAGTACATACCAAAAACCAACCCAAAGAGATTCTTTTCTTTCACACCCTATTCGCTCTAGTTCTAAGCAAACTTCTTCAAAGCTGAGCGCTAATGCCTACACCACAATAGTTTCAAGTTCTTCTGGCACACTAGAGATACCTACTATTCAGAGAGTTTCTCCTATATCAGACAGAGCCATGCTTGAGGCACTTGAGCAATATGAAAACACTTAGCAAAATATTGTTCTGTTGTTCAATATACCTGCTAAAGGGAGTTTCAAAGGGCCAGCTTATTTTCCAACACAAGATAAACAAATCTAACACAAAATCACTTCTCTACATATATTGTGAATGAATTATACAATATTCTGCTGTCCTACCTGGTCAAAATTGAGTTTAGGTAAAAAAAATATTTTTGTCAATATAATAAGCTTGTTGTTTTTCTCCCTTTTTGGAAAATATAGAGTTGTACTCCTATCTATTATCTTCTTGCGGAAATTATTTTTACTTCTATTTTCCAGCCCTCGTATTTTCCAGACAGAACATAAATGAGTTGATCAGAAAACACTAACTCTATCAGTAATGGAAGATGGTTGGATGCACAGCGTGTCATGGACTGTTTCTGAGATATTATTATGTATAATCAGTATATGAGGTAGAAGAATGGTGAAGGCTTACCAAATGAAGTTTCGACGCATGCTCTATATTCATACATTGTTGTAAGTTTACCTCTTGAACTTGAGTTTCTTCTCCACTTAGTCGTATTTATAGGTAGTCAATCAAATCAGTATTTGTGGCCATTTTTAAACATGTCCAGATGCTTCTGATGAATCCAAATTTGGATAATTCCCAACATAAAAAAATATTCTCACAGTTGAGTGTTGCATATATGCCAAAGAGAGCTGGATTGGTAAGGTTTCTTTCCCAAAAGAAATTTAAAAAAGTTCATCAAAACTTCCTTTTTCCTTCAATCACACATTATCTTATCAACGTCCCCAAAACAGGTCCACATCCCTTGTGCAGTGCAGAGAAAACCCAGAAGACCAACCAATTGGTTCCTTGTTGTTGCAAATTTTATCGATATGAGCTTTGACATTCTCAATCTTGACAGAGATTCAGACAAAATTCTGACACCAATTTCAGTTGTAGTATAAATTTTTGAAATGCTTTTCATAGTAAGCTATCCTCATTGCCCTTTCTTCAATATCCAGAGTTTTGGAAAAAGGCGCATGAAAGTGCCAAAGTTGGAAACAAGATTATTCTCTCCTTTAGATATTGCTAATCTATGGAGCTCCTATACACAATTCTTCCTTTAGATATTTGTTTTGTTTTAGTGCACACTATGTTGCATGCACCAACTTTTGTGTCATTGCAATACAGGGAATCTGTTGATACAGGCATCTATGTGTGGAAGTACTTGACAAGTTACAACGGCATCGCAATTGATATATTCTCAAAAGTTCGTATCATTCTTTTATTTTCCAATAGTGTTCCAACTTTTTGTTTTTTGCTGGATGTGCAAGCTTCATATCTTATCTAAATCTCATTTTTTTTTACTACAATGAGATCGGTCTTCCTTTCTTTACCCATGCTAATCTTCAGCTGGATGTGTAAGCTTTTCCAGAGAAATTTGTGTTCCAACTACTGACAAACAAGTACAACGGAATAAAACTACCATTTGTCAAGGATTTCCTGGAAAAACATGTAAGTGTGTTATTCATTCGGTCTTCTTACTAATTTTTGACACTTCTGCGGTGAGTTCAGTTTTCTTATTCATGTAGCTTCAAAACATAAAATAATTCAGTTTTCTGCTCCAAATTGTTGCAGGGCTTGGACAAGTTGGAGTAACTAGTAATTGTAGCATGGGAGAACTTGAAGTACTGCGTCTTCCAAAGAATATGAATTATCCTATTCTTCTAGCTTTGCCAATAATGCATTCACTTTCTTCCTAAATTTTATAAATCATAATCAGTGATACTCGATTTAGTTCTGCTGATATAGCTTTGAAACTTGAAGTAATACAATTTTATGTTCCAAATTGTTGCAGGCTCTGGACAAACCGGAAAATGTACCATGGGACTTCAGCATGACAAGCAAAAGAACTTAAAGTAATGCATCACTACTAGGCAGTAAGACGAATATTGGGTTACAAATGAAAAATCTAGAAAAAAATCAAGAAGTTCGCAAGCATCAGTTCATCTATATTTGAGGAGTTGGTACTTGGTGAGTGAATGTTTACTATCCAATAATTCTCGTTTTTCAAATGACTAGTTGGAAAGTACCGAGCAGTTGATTTACAATTTGTGCTGGCTCAGTGATTACTATCCAGTAGAAATACGTAGTAAGCAGTTTTAATCCCTAGCCTCTTTGATTGAAGAATTTAGTACATTTTGTTCTTCAGAACAACCTTTTTTAGTGACTTTGTGAATTTCACTCAAGTGTACGTTAGAAAATAAGAAAGAATTAATTTATCATGCACAAATTACTGAGCATGTACATCTTCCAAATCGGAAAGAAGAAAATGTACATACTATCCGGTAGAAATACTTGGTATCCATTTTTCTTCCCTGACTTTTTCATTGAAGATTTTAGTACATTTTGTTGTTGAGAACAACTTTTTTTAGTGACTATATACATTCCACTGAGGTGTACAATAAAAAAAGAAGAAAGTACCAATTTAATATGTACAAATTACTGAGCAATATGTACATTTTTTAATGGGAAAGAAGAAAACGTACTGCTGGTTGAATGTATCAAAAGGAAAGAAGAAGAAAAGAAAGAAGAATAGATGGCAAAGGAGGAGAAGAAGAAAAGGAGAAGGAGAAGAAACAAGAAACAAGAAAGAAGCGCACGCCAGGTTTTGAAACAGACAACGGCGCGGGCGCCAACTGAACCGGCCCAGTTGGGCGCGCTCTTCAGCGAGAGAAACCTTCATCTCGCGTAAGGCGAGAAATAGGGGCACCCATGGAAAAATAGAAGGCCTGTGGGCCTCAAGCTACTAGTTTGGGGCGGTTCGACTCAAAAAAAAAAAGGAAAAAGAAGAAGTGGGATTTGGCGGGCGGGCAGATGGATTGAAGGGCGTGGCGGGAAGAGGTCAACACTTTGGCTCCCTCGAGTCTTCAGAAACGGGCCCACACTCACATGGGTGCTGACACCCAGACACGACACCTCTGTTTCTGAATCCTAAAATCTCTGATGGCCGAAGCGAGGCGACCAAAGTCCACAAACCAGAACACAATTTACAAAAAAAAAAGAGGTCCAAGAACCAGAACGGAACAACCCAGCCTAGTATTTGTTCCCCATTGTGCTCTGCTGTGTCGCCTTCTCGTTGGGCTCGGCGGCATCCATCCATCCATCCATCCATGGAATCGAATGAGATCAGATCAGATCATATCAAATCTAAACCTGACCGTCGCATCGTGGCCTAACGTGCACATATCAATGTGCAACGATTATGGAGTACAGTAGTAAGGAATTCCTCTGCAAATATCAACCTGACTGCAAGGAATTCCTCTCGACGAAACGATAGCCAGCCATGCGTCTGCGTCTCTCCGTTAATAGTACAACCGTGACCAACTGACCCACACATTACGTACTAATACTCCCAACAACAAGGTCGCACGTTACAAAGTACTTCCTTCGTTTCATAATATAAGAGTGTTTTTGACACTAGCATGCGACGGAGGGATTAGTTTGATGCCTTCCACCGAATGAAATGAGAGCCTGCCACCGTCACCTTTATGCAGAGATACATGATTAGACGCGTAGAGTAGTGGGAATCTTAGGCTAAAGCTTCTCCTTTTTTATCTGCGAGAAATTTCTTAGGGCAAAGCTAAGCAGCCCAAAAGTGTGAAGCGCGTAACGATAATAATGGGCATCCATGCAACCACGTTAAGCTGTGGTGCCGTTGCCTGGCACCCTTGACTTTGCAGCTGCATGCATCCTAATCTCACGGACCGACACCCTTCTCCGACCCCCGTCCGTATGTGCGTGGTATTGGTATCGATCGTGTCTTCCACACAGATCCATCCACCTGCTAACTGGTACTAGTAGTTTAATCCGGCGGTGCATGTGGTTTGGTAATCGCCCGTCCACGTAGCACATGCCCCATGTTACACTAGCCAGCTACCACGTACGTACGTACACACCCCGATACGCATACACACGTCTTTACTTCCTTCCACACCCATGACCCATGCCATGCCATACACGCATGCATGTGCGCCACTTTCGTTTCCCGCCTTTCTTTTCCACCGTTTCGTCTCGCCCTTTTTTAAAATTATTATTGAAATACATGCACGCATGTGTCTACAAGTCATACCAATTCACATCAAATCAAGGGAATATTTCTAGTTCCAGCGCATAACTTGATTCCTACTACTACACAAGAATCAATTAATTAGGTGCTAGCACTGTACGATGCAACTTGCACTGTATGAGGTGAGGCCGATGCGATGCGATGCTTGTTATACGAACAGCATTTATACTACAACGCATCCATTATGGTTTATGCACGTATACTGCCAGATCCCGAATGTGCCCCCCGTACATACAGTGGTAGAGTTACTCCATACAGTACCGTACCACAAATCTGGTTGTATACATACACCGGCCAGTTGGGGGCCTTGTGTGCGTCCAACACAAAGTCACAAAGTACGTACTACGTACGGATGGACACCTTCCCCCCGCATCGATCCGCGATCAAGTAGGATAACACAGGTTGTTGAGTAGAGTAGATATAGATATTATCAATCGTACAAGGACAAGGATGGTTACATCGATGCAGGTGCGTCTCACTGGCAGGCAGAAACCCTGTCAGTCCGTTGCCAGTATATACTATACTAATTAAGCACCCATGCCCGATTAGTTTACCACTCCGAGCAGTACTAGTAGCCATTATCGAGCTTCATTAGCTAACCAGTAATAGTAGTAGTAATCTGCAAGCCTGCAAGTGAGCTAGTAGTAGGAAAATGGATGTGAACGTATTGATTCTTGATCGGGCTTTGTGGTGCTGGAGAACGGAAAAAGTCTTTGGATGCTTGTGAGTGGCATGATGATGAAGACGACGGTGATTCGCGCGCCTAGCTAGCTCGTAGCTGGTCAAGGCCATGCAGATGCACCGGTCTCTCTGTG
Source organism: Triticum aestivum (assembly GCF_018294505.1). NCBI lineage: Eukaryota > Viridiplantae > Streptophyta > Magnoliopsida > Poales > Poaceae > Triticum > Triticum aestivum. Next base: position 696,884,228 of record NC_057806.1, read on the forward strand.
CTGCGTGCATCTAGGGCAGCCATGTGCACCCCAGCAACATGGCACGTTCGCCTCTGCGCCAAACCCACCCCCGGCGACTAGTTTAATGTACATTCTACGTGGAGGCCATGGCCAGGGGTCTTCCTACAAGTGTACCGCTGGTCCGCTGCTGCCGAGCCTCCGTCCGGCCGCCCGTCCGGTTTATAAATGGGGGCGCCCACCACGGAGAGACCTCATCCCCCTCCCTCCTACCCACACCCAGCCAAACGCAGCCAACTGAACGGCACGCTACGCTACAAGCTGAGTGTGAGCCGGTAGTGTCACTAGTGAGCGAGTGAGGGAAATGGGGAAGCCGCAGCTCACGCTCCTGGGAGTGGCGGCGGTGCTGCTGCTCTCCTCCTCCCTCCACGGCGCCAGGGCGGAGGAGGAGTCCGCCGGCCTGGACACGGGCGTCGCCGGCGAGCCCGGCGTGCTCAACTCCAGCGCCGTGTCCATCGGGCAGTCGGGCGTCGCCCGGGCCACCTGGTACGGCGCGCCCAATGGCGCCGGCCCCTACGACAACGGTACGCCGCGCCTCCATTTCTTCTCGCATTCTCAGATCTGGAGCTTTGCTTTTGCTTGGCCCCGTTGCTTACAACAATGGCGGCCGCCCCGGGTGTGGATGTGGATGCAGGCGGCGCTTGCGGGTTCAAGAACGTGAACCGGTACCCGTTCATGGCCATGACCTCCTGCGGTAACCAGCCGCTGTTCAAGGACGGCAAGGGCTGCGGCGCATGCTACAAGGTACTCCTATGCCCCTACTTGCTTCACTTCACTCCACTAGTGTCACTAGCTAGGTGGAGTAATTAGTCGCCTTCTTAATCGTCCTTGGATGCTCTCCGCCATCGACCGTACTCCGGTCAAAGTCAGTAGAGTAGTTGCGAGGCATGCTGGCCCATCCCCACTTTACTTTGTTCGATCGACGCCGTGCCACTGCGCGTGCACCTGCACCGGCACGTTCGCGTGGCACGGCTCCCCATGCAGTGCGACGCACCAGTGTTCGGTGTCCTTTTGTCTGTCCAGCAAAATGGGGTTTATGCGAATTAACCTGTGTTTGAGTTGGTTAGGTGGACAGTGGTATTCCCAACCCATCAGGTTTCAAATTCTGGTGCTCGCATTATTCCTGAATTTATTTCAGGATTTCCGGCGATACGCTTTTAGTAGGATGAGATATTCCCGTCGACGACGAGGCGCCTATGGTGACTTCGTAAATCTCAAGATGATATATGCCGACTCAGTCTCTCGGAGGTGCTCATAGGGGTAGGGTGTGCGTGTGTGCGTTCATAAGGGTGAATGTATGCGCGTGTATATGAGCGCTTGTGTCTGTACTGATGCTCAAAAAGCAAAATGGGGTTTATTCATTTATTTTTCTAGTAAAATGTCACAGATATTTTCCCGTCCTACTAGTAGTACTAGTGTTGGTTTTCTGATGATGTATACGTATGTACGTGACACCAACACAGATCAAGTGCACGAAGCACAAGGCGTGCTCTGGGCGGCAGGAGACGGTGGTGATCACGGACATGAACTACTACCCGGTGGCGCCCTACCACTTCGACCTCAGCGGCACCGCCTTCGGCAAGCTCGCCAAGCCCGGCCGCAACGACGAGCTCCGCCACGCCGGCATCATCGACATCCAGTTCACCAGGTAATCTTTGCTTCTTTTTCTTTTTACCTCACTTCACTTCACTCAGTGCTACTACTAGTCTCAGTGTGCCACCGACACTGCCCGCGTGAGCTCTGCAACTTCTCTGTAGCATCAACCGCCCACATTAACTGCTACCACTGCCCTCCCCTTGTTCACACACACACACACACACACAGACCCAGAGCGAGACTGCGGCACATGCCTCGCTGCGCAGCTCTTGTCGCCGTGCACTGTACTGTAAACAGCCCAGGCATCCGTCGCCATCACCACATCGAATACTATAATCTTGCCCACATCACTTTTCCTCTGAAACTTTGATCAGCAAAGCAGTGGCACCAACATGAAAAGATTCCCCTCCCACCCAGCTAGTAGATCTGGCAACTCATGGTAACAATGGCTGGCTGATGAAATGAAATGCAGGGTGCCTTGCGAGTTCCCGGGGCTCAAGGTGGGGTTCCACGTGGAGGAGGGGTCCAACGCGGTGTACATGGCGATCCTGGTGGAGTACGAGAACGGCGACGGCGACGTGGTGCAGGTGGACCTCATGGAGTCCGGCCGCCGGGGAGGGGGAGGCGGGCGGTGGACGCGGATGCGCGAGTCGTGGGGCTCCATCTGGCGCCTCGACTCCAACCACCGCCTGCAGGCGCCCTTCTCCCTCCGCATCCGCAACGAGTCCGGCAAGACGCTCGTCGCCCGCAACGTCATCCCCAAGAACTGGAGGCCCAACACCTTCTACCGCTCCATCGTCCAGTACAGCTAGACCTCTCCCTCCATTGACGAGAGCTCTGTTTTGGCTTGGCGGGAGTCGATGCATGCTGTTTTGGCGGGAGTTTTCAATTAATTAATTAATTCATATTCTCAAGTTGTATCGTGGGAAATAGAGGAGGCACCCTACCGTGTTCAAGCACGCTGGCTCTCCCGCCCACTTTATTAGTCGTCGTCGTCCTCGTCGTATTAACGTTTTCAGACTTTGCGGATGCATCTGCAAGCATGCTCTGTATCCATGATCACATTTATGTATGTGTGAATCATGCATCATCCATGATGTGTCATCACATCGGTCGGATCAGACTGAGCAAGGCTATGTATAAATGTTCCTGGCTTTTAATTTCGTTCGGTACTACTTTTCTACTCTCTCCGTCCAAATTACTCGTAGTAGAAAATGGATGTATCTAGACCTAAAATACATTTAGATATATCAAAGTACTATTTTTTGTGCAATTTACCTTCGTACTCTAGACTACTAGGTAGATTACAGCGACCGACGGGAAAACCATTTGAGCAACTAAACTTCAGAGACTAGTCGAGTAGTAGATCCATCTTCTCTTTTCTTTCTGTGAAGAACGGCGTCTACACACTGTTAATCCGAGACAAATGAGTGTGACGGACTGACCAAGAAATTCAGTCATGGACCGGTCAAAGTTAGCGCTGTTACTGACTGAAAGAAAGAGATTCAGTCATGGGCCGGTCAAAGTTATTGTTCCAGTTTCAGACAAAGGTACGTAGTACGCACTACTGTATGTCTCACCTGCGATTGCAGAGGATCATCGGTCCTATTGACGACGGATCGGATTAGCCCTGGCGATTCCATTCCTTGTAGAGTTCTGTCTTGCTCTGGCGGGAACGGCTTCTCTTCAGGATTTGAATTCTGCGTCCTGAATCCTGCGCGCGAGCGCGGGAAGAGGAGGGGGGGTTCATGTGCTGCATCATGTGTCCATGAAACAGCCATGATCCATTTATACGTGGATCACGTGTGATCCATGATCCATGTCTTTCTGTTTTCTCTTTCATCTTTCTACGTGTCTAAAACAAGTGCGCTGCGTTCATATGCAGCGACGGGTGAAACCATTTCAACAAAATAGGTATGAGCATCGACGGCCGGGCTCCTCAACCACCGTACAGTGGTGGCGGGAGGCGCTTGCCCGCTGCCTCGCCGGAGCCTGTGCGATCCGTTTGGCGCCCCAAAGTCATGGCGGCCGCGCGTGCTTTGACCCGGGCGTAAATGCCGGCTTGACTCATGGCGCGTCTGCTGCCATGGAGCGACGTTCCGCCATGGGAGGCAGAGGGCGTAGGAGGCCACGACAGCCCTAGCAGAATAGGCCGCGGAGGCCGAGTTGCACGCCTCTCCAAAGCCGGTTCGGGTCACCGGCAACCCCTAGAGCCGCAACCGCCTCGTGGTTGAACTGCCGGGCTTCGGCCACGAGAGTTCTATCATGGACCTCACATTGACCGGTGAGGTGCAAGCCGCAGGCTATGATGAGGAAGAGTAGGATCTGGGACACAGCAGCCTCCCAAGTCCCTTGAGCCGGTTCATTTTCCATGTCCTGCTCTATCTCACCGGCTGTCGGTGGGAACGACACCTATGGGATCACAAGAATCCCTACTACAGTTGCGGGGCGCGGGGTCGTGAGAAGAGCGGATCAAACAGATAGCACACGGTTCGTTTATCCAGGTTCGGGCCACAGGGATGCGTAAAACCCTACTCCTGCTTTGGTGGATTATATATCTGTGTTCTTGAGCTAGCTATGGGGCATGAGGAGCTCCAAAAAGCCGAATCCTCCTCCTGATCGCCTTGGGCCTCCTTTTATAGGAAAGGGGTTGCCACAGTAGTACCAGGAGGTGGAAAGGGAAACAGTGATGCGAGGTTATCCCTCGCATTACATGACAAGGCGCATTTAATGCGTCTTGCCCAGGTGTCCTTGCTTTATCGGGGACGGGGGAGAGCCCTGTCTCGTCCGTCGCCGCTCCCTCTCGCGTCGACACGCGCCCTGGCCAGCGGCGCCCGCGGTGCCATGTAGGCAGGCAGGCAGCTGAGGTGACGCAGTGGTGGGTCTCCACGAAGATCTGCATGCCGCCACGCAGGTGCCTGCCCAGCTGGTTGGGTCGGCAGCTGCATGCGAACGGCGGTGGAGGTTTGACTGGCGTGGGCCTGATGGTGGCCCAACGGGTGTTCTTGGCAAGGGCCTTGCCGGGCCCCGGCAAGGGTCTTGCCGTGGCGCCTGCTGTCATCCCCGGCAAGGCTCTTGCCCGGGGCCTTGTGGTCCTCCTTGGCTGGGATCCCGCCAAGGATCATCATCTTCTGAAGGGTGTATCTGATCTCGAATGTCTTCACAATGATCTGCATGCCACCACGGGGATGTCTACCGAATCCTTGCCCCATGGGGGCAGTGGACTCAAGGGTGACTCACTCCGTAGGTGTGGGGCGAGCTGCCACGGCAAGGGTCTTGCCGGGTTTGCTAAAACCGCCTCCCGGCAAGGATCTTGCCGGGGGGTCCGCTTCATCCCCTTTGCTCTTTGTGGTCTTGGTCTTGACGTCGTTCTGCTTCTCCTGAGCTTCGGCCTTACCTTGGCTCGCCTCCCTTGCCTTGCTCAGTGTGGTGATGCCCGTGGCTTAGACTGCCCGTGCACAATTATAGGGGTACAAAAAGCGTACCCCTCTTTTTGTACACCGACATCGGCGACCACACCATCATTCTGAGGGGTTATGTGCTGCATCATGTGTCCATGAAACAGCCATGATCCATTTATACGCGGATCACGTGTGATCCATGATCCATGTCTTTCTGTTTTCTCTTTCATCTTTCTATGTGTCTAAAACAAGTGCGCTGCGTTCATATGCAGCAACGGGTGAAACTATTTCAACAAAATAGGTATGAGCATCGACGGCCGGGCTCCTCAACCCCCGTACAGTGGTGGCGGGAGGCGCTTGCCCGCTGCCTCGCCGGAGCCTGTGCGATCCGTTTGGCGCCCCAAAGTCATGGCGGCGGCGCGTGCTCTGACCCGGGCGTAAATGCCGGCTTGACTCATGGCGCGTCTGCTGCCATGGAGCGATGTTCCGCCATGGGAGGCAGAGGGCATAGGAGGCCACGACAGCCCTAGCAGAATAGGCCGCGGAGGCCGAGTTGCACGCCTCTCCAAAGCCGGTTCGAGTCACCGGCAACCCCTGGAGCCGCAACCGCCTCGTGGTTGAACTGCCGGGCTTCGGCCACGAGAGTTCTATCATGGACCTCACATTGACCGGCGAGGTGCAAGCCGCAGGCTATGATGAGGAAGAGTAGGATCTGGGACACAGCAGCCTCCCGAGTCCCTTGAGCCGGTTCATTTTCCATGCCCTGCTCTATCTCACCGGCTGTCGGTGGGAACGACACCTATGGGATCACAAGAATCCCTACTACGGTTGCGGGGTGCGGGGTCGTGAGAAGAGCGGATCAAACAGATAGCACACGGTTCGTTTATCCGTGTGCCTGCCCAGCTGGTTGGGTCGGCAGCTGCATGCGAACGGCGGTGGAGGTTTGACTGGCGTGGGCCTGATGGTGGCCCAACGGGTGTTCTTGGCAAGGGCCTTGCCGGGCCCCGGCAAGGGTCTTGCCGTGGCGCCTGCTGTCATCCCCGGTAAGGATCTTGCCGGGGGCCTTGTGGTCCTCCTTGGCTGGGATCCCGCCAAGGATCATCATCTTCTGAAGGGTGTATCTGATCTCGAATGTCTTCACAAAGATCTGCATGCCACCACGGGGATGTCTCCCGAATCCTTGCCCCATGGGGGCAGTGGACTCAAGGGTGACTCACTCCGTAGGTGTAGGGCGAGCTGCCACGGCAAGGGTCTTGTCGGGTTTGCTAAAATCGCCTCCCGGCAAGGATCTTGCCGGGGGTCCGCTTCGTCCCCTTTGCTCTTTGTGGTCTTGGTCTTGACGTCGTTCTGCTTCTCCTGAGCTTTGGCCTTACCTTGGCTCGCCTCCCTTGCCTTGCTCAGTGTGGTGGTGCCCGTGGATTAGACTGCCCGTGCACAGTTATAGGGGTACAAAAAGCGTACCCCTCTTTTTGTACACCGACATCGGCGACCACACCATCATTCTGAGGAGCTCAGACGGCTGTTGGACATGGACATGGCCGTGGAGCCGAACGAGCGCCAGAGAAAATTTAGATTGGGTTCTACGTTGCATGTAATTTTATGGATTTTTGAGAATTCGTAAGTGAGGTGTGGAAGAGAAAATTTGAGATATGATCGATCACTATTCGTGGACGCGTCTGGATATATGCGCGGACGTCTGATGGGCCGGATTAGTTGTAAGATGCTCTAAAATACGACCAACTTGTCGAGTAAGATCGAGTTTAAGAACTGGAGGCGGGCGTGGACGCGTGATGTTACTGACTGACAGAGGGAACTCAGTCATGGTCCGGTCAAAGTAATGGTTTCAGTCTCAGACCAACGTACTCCCGCGCTCCCATGTTCCCATGTCTGAACTGCGAATTGCAGAGCAACGAACAAGCTACGGCTTTCCGTAAAGGGGGCATGGGATGGGAGGGCATCTTGGTCTTGGTTTTGATTGTTTTCCTTATCCTACATCCCTACTCTACACTTGATCGACTCCTCATTTCGTTCCTCTTTGGGACTTTACAGTTTCGCGCATCGATCTTAAAAAAGGCTGGCATGGGTATGCATGCATTCGCACGCGCTCTCTGCATCGATCAGGGCAATCAACAAGCTTTAGTTTCCATTCTATTTTCTGGCTCAAGTCTATCTATCTCATCGTTATCATTTTCGTCACGCAACTGCATCAACTTGTGGACAAGTTTGAGCTGGTCTCTGTCGCAATGCTTGCATCTGAGTTCCAAGAAGAAAGAGTGATTCATTTGGTGGCGATACCAAAATAAAAACAGAGGCAACCACAGCTAGCAGTGACTGTGAGCCAGCCAACAACCGGGAACAACAACATATGCTCATTGCTTTATTATACTCCTACCACTTATCTATGCATTCCTGGGGCCAAAATCACTATTCTAACCTTATCAGCAAACCATAGCACAAAATGAACTCAAAGTAAAATTATTTCACAATCTAACCCTTTTAGCAATATTACAGCCAGTGGCGTTTCTTCGCCACATAAAAACGCCGAACCGGCTAGCTTGCTGCTCTGGCCCTACTTGCTAATGTGGCAGGCTGGAAACGCCGAGCTAGTTTGCGTTTCTGAAAACGCCAGGGGTTTTGGGTTTCTGCCCTGTCCAGCAACTCCATGAGCTTTGGCGTTTCGGTTGCGTCGCCTGCTATCACGTCACCTGCCTGCAGCTTCAGAGCAGCACGACATGCATGCATGCACCATGATGGCTTGCTTTTGAACTGTTTTCGGATTATAATTAACCAAATGGCATCAGCATGCCATGCGTGCATGCACCATGCATGTGGTGTGCTTAGCACTACGCGTAGGGAGACATGGCCATGCATTTGCATGGCGCGCACACATGCATCTGGTTGCCTGGACGTCATACTATATATCCACATCAACAGTGAAGCTAGTGGCACCAAGCACGCTAGTACTACGTACAATATCAAGGGCAGCAACGCCATGGCCCTTGCGTTTACAGGCTGGCCAGAAACGCCAACGCTCTTGGCGTTTCCGGAAACGCAATTTGGCTCGACGTTTCCAACCTACCACGTCAGCGAGTGGGGCCAAGGCAGCAACGTGAGCTTGCACAGCGTTTCTATATGGAGATGAAACGTCACGGGCTATGACGTTGTTAAAATGATTAGATTATAAAATAATTTTGTTTCGAGTTTATTTTGTGCTATGATTTTCTGACAAGGTCAAAACAGTGATTTTGTCCCACTCCGGGAGGCGTCTCTGCTCTTTTTTCTCCCTTTTTTGAGAAACTTTGGCGTCTCTGCTATTGATTTTTCCTTTTCTTCCCGTCTTTCCTTTTTCCTTTTTTGAGAAACTTCGGACAATGTTAAACATGTATATAAAAAATATTCTTGACATATATAAAGAATGTACAATGTGTATGGAAAAAGTAGATATAAAAATATATGTCTTACAAAATGTTAATCATGTATTTATAATTTTATAATCTGTATAGATAAAATGTTCCTGATGTGTACAAAAACTTTACAATGTTTAAGGAAAAAGTATACATAAAAAATATACGTCTTAGAAAATGATATTCATGTGTTTCCAGAATGTTGAACGTGTATATGAAAATATTCCTGGTGTATACCAAAATTGTACAATGTGCATAGAAAACATAGACATAAAAAATACAACAAAAAGGTTATTCATGTATTTGAAAAAATGTTAAATGTGTATATCAAAGATGTTCCTAGTGTATATGAAAAATGTACAAAGAAAACAAAGAGAAAACCAAAGAAACACACAACAGAAAACAAAAAAACCAGTATAACCCAAAAAAATAAAGAAAAACCATAAAAAACTAAGATAGAAACAAAGATACAGAAAGAAAACTGAAGAAAACAGATGTAGAAAAACAAGAAAATCGAAAGAAAAAGTAACAGAAAACACAAAAAAGAGAGAAATAAACCAGATGAAACCATTATATAAAACGAGCGAGTGAGCGGCCGAGTTAACTGGTCGGCCCAAATGTGCAAACCGTTCAGGTGAGATGGATGCTATCCTTGCTATAAGCTAGATATATCATTCACGGTCCTTTTTTAACAGTTGGAAATCTCCTAGAAGATTCTTGATAGTTTTTTTTTCTCTTTATATGGGGTTTCTCTATTTATACATAACTTTTTAAAAAATCTTAAATTTTTACTTTAGAAAATTGGAAATTATTCTCATTTTTAATAAATATTCGTGTTTTTCAGAAAGCTTTAAAATTTTCAAAGAAATGTTCTCATTTTCAAAAAGTATTCACATATTCAAAAAATCTTCAGAAATTTTAAAAATTTATTATTAGAACATTTTAAAGAACCGGTTGATATAGTGATCATGTCGTTACTCGCTACATCGGTCAGGTCCCTACAGTGTTCTTCGCAAATAAAAGACATCACTCCGCACAACTGTAATTATGCTGACCCAGGCAGTGACTCTATGCGTCTTGGTCTCATTTTGACGCACATAGTTCCTCGTAAATAAGCGACGATAGAAGGCCCACGAGACATTGTATCGAAGGACGATGATTTGGATCCATATTTTGTGGGCGCTATTGTGTATCACTCAGTGCGAGCGGGATCGCAAACATCGCTCACCACAAGCCACATAATAGAGTGATCCGGCAAGAAAGAGTAATCCGTTGGTGGGGATGCCAAACTAAAAACACAGTGTCGTGCATTAGTGCAAGGCGGGGAACCACAATCACAACCACAACTAGCAGTGAGCCAGCCAACATTTATGTGATACACTCCTTCCTACTGGCAGTAATAAACGGGAGGAAGAGCATATGCTCATCACTTTACTATACTCCTACTTGTCTTTACACACCTCTTTCTCACGGTATTAAACCTGGAGGCGACTCTTCTCTTTTTTTGTGTGTGTGCGAGAAACTGAGGTGTCTCTGCTGGCGCTTCGTATTTGAGGCATACCACGTCAAATAGTCGTCTAATTGTGATTGGATGCTGGTACTGGTTTTAGGAATCTTAGAGTTTGCTTTTCTTATTAGTTTTGAGAAATTTTTAGAAGGTTCTTGACCTTTTTCTTCCCCTTTTTTCTCTTCATCAATGGGCGAACAAGAAAACCAAATTGGCCCGGCCCATTTTACGGTAGGAAAACTGGATGCTTCTACCGGTTTGTTAATCTTCTTCTAGTTTGGTTTCTTCTTTATCTATTTTGGGAACTTTTTAGAAGGTTCTTGACTGGATTTTTCTTTTTTCTCCTTATCAGTTTCACTATTTTTCACAATTTTTTAAAAAAATCCGCATTTGTATAAATTGTTCATGTTTTTCAAAAAAGATTCTTAAATTTGAAAAATTATTTGGTTTTTTGAAAAAATGATAATTTTTGTAAAAAAATTTTAGAAATGCCCAGTTTGCCCCAAGAGCACTCGAGCGTGACGTGATGCAATTATGTGACAGCGTCGGTCGCCATTCTTCAACCTCGAAGCACACCCCATATCTATCTATCTACTATCTATCTACTACCACTATAAAAGCACTAGAGGGCGGATAACCAAATCATCCTATCCATCGAAATCTGCAATCTGATGGTCTACATCCCTCCAGCATACTAAACGTGTTTTATACTTTAATTACTCACCATGCCATTACGTTAATTAATTACTCACCGTGCAATTGGGTTAACATAGCAGAGGGCAGGGACGTGTTACGTGAGGATGTTAACCCATCTGCCCAGCACCCTACACCTCGCCCCACCTCTTCCCTCCCCGCCAGCCACCGCCTGCCTCCATCCGCACGCGCCGCCGGATCGCCGCGTCCACGCGTAGCCCGGACCGCCGCCCACGCTCCAGGCGGCCGGTCCGCCGCGCCCACGCTCGAGGCGCCCAGGCCACCCCATCCACGCTCCAGGCAGACCGCGGCGTCCACGCTCAAGGCTCCTAGGCCGCCCCGTCCATGTTCCAGGCGGACCGCGGCGCCATAGCTCCAGGCGCCCGGGCCGCCCCGTCCACGCACCGACCGGACCGCTACGCTCACGCTCCAACCGCTCGGGCCGCAGCGTCCACGCACCGCCCGAACATTGGCGCCGCCGGTCCTCCACGCTGCAGGTGCTTTTCCCTCACATTATTTCTGGTTGCAGTGACAATTTTTGGTTTAATTGTACGCATGTTCAATACCACTGCCTTCTAATTTCTGCTGCTGTAATTTCTAGGCTTGCTTCATAGAGTGCCATAGTTAAAACAGATGCAAACATATGTATTGCAGCGGTGGGTGGACTGCATAATGGGATAGATGTACATAATGGGAAGATGATTCCGATTTGTCTATCTATGTTGAGGCTCCTGCACTTTATCAATGTTGCTTACTTTGAACTCTGTAGTCGCACGTTGTACATGCTGTTCCAATGTCTGATTATTACATATGCTTTTTCACCTCTTTCTGTACTTTGTTGATTTTTCTTTAACATTTGTGTTTTTTTCTAACGGATGAGCAAGAGTAATCCAGACAAAGTTTCAGGTACGACTATGCATCATTCCCCATTTAAAGACGTAACGAACTCGTCTACGATTGAGAATGCAAATGTCACTACTAATAGTCAAGAAGCAAAAAAGAATACATTGTATGCCCGAATGTCTGATGAGAAAAGAGCAGCATTCCTTGAAAAATATCGTATGTCCCAATAAGAAAAGAAGGCTCATGCTCTGAATATTATTAACGAGAAAGCTAAAATCCAGTCGGCAGAAATTCTGCAACAGATCCGCACGACTCGGATCGTGTCCATTTTGGATCGGACGGCGCTTATTAATCGTACGACGGTTGTTAATTTCTTTCCGTTTTCTCCACGATCCCGCAATAAATGGTGATTGGATTATGCTTTAAATGCGATTATAATTCTACTAGGCAACTCTATTATCCCGTAATTAATGAGTTACCGTTGGCATGATTATCCCGTAATAAATGGGTTGCCCTAATTTGAAACGTAATTAATGGGCCACCTCCTAATTTGCATGATTTTGCCCGTCCTTTTCTCATCCTAATTTCCCTGGCAAAAATAGTGTACAAGGTGGGATTTGTACTCTCAACCTTAGCAAGGTAAGACCTCTAAACTAACCACACTAACCAACTAGCCAAGCAATTAGTTGTGTATGTTGCATTTCTTTTTTATAATATAATATGTATAGTTTGCTTTGAATCTTTCTTGTACATTATAGTTTGAGACACCCTCTGTAGTTATCATGTCAGTTTGAGATGCCCTCTGTAGTTATCATGTCGTTCATGTATAGTTATCATGTTTTCTCTTTGTTAAAATTATCATGTGAAAAAGGCATCCAAATACACCCCAGTAAATTTTGTGTAAATAGCATGATAAGATACATACTATGGACCTGATAACTTAGCTATAAACACGTGGTAACTTTGACCCATAAGGATAAAAGTTGTTGAAAAATTATCCCCGACAACTTCTATGTTAATAGCATGGTAATATTTCACACCATATACCTGATAACTCACGCACAAACACCCGTGATTATGTTTTTTACCCGAGGGATTTTTTTAAACATACCTTGTAACTTATGTGTCAATGACATGATACCGAAAGGTCGGAAGGTAGAACTGTCCATAACTTTTTGTGTGGATAGCATGATAATATAGGATCCTGGACCTGATAACTTAGATATAAACACCACAATAACTTTGACCCGTGGAAAAAAATTGTTGAAAACATACCACTGATAACTTTTTGTGTAAAAGCATGATAAGATACGCTCTTGGACCGGATAACTTAGATACAAATGCCACGAAAACTTTTGACCCATGGAAAAGTGTTATGGAAAATTCTCTGTAAATAACATGGTAATACAGGCTCTCGGGCCTGATAACTTATGTACAAACACCATGATAACTTTACCCATGAAAAAAGTTGCTATAAATATACTTCGGTAAGATGTGTGTAAATTACATGGTAATATATGCACAACAGAGCTGATACCTTACTTAGCTCAGGCATGATAACTTTTGACCCAAAAGAAAAAGTCGTTGGAACATGCCAACATGGATCTTATTTCGAAGGTCTCACCATGGCGGATTTTTTTTTGTGAAAATGGATTTTGAATCGAATAGACTGTTTGAGTTATAAAACATTTTGAAACTTCAAAATAAAGTGAATCTATGATGACATTAGCTTTTATGCACTTTAAGTGCATTTGCATGTGGGGAGAAATTTGAAAGAAATCATTTTTATGCGCGTAATTTTTATATGTAAACATCATGGTAACTTATGTACCATAGACGTGATAACTTGCATATCCCAGACGTGATAACTTTTTACTTGAAAAAAAAAGTCATCGTAACATATCACCATGGGATCTTGTTTCGAAGGTCTTGTCAAGACGGTTCTTTTATGTGAAAACATTTTTTCAATCGGACCGACAGTTTGGACTACAAAACATTTTGTATTTTGAATTTATTTAGAATCTTTGCCGATGTCATCATTTCTGTTTTATATGCATGCATGCATGCAGACTTGAAAATGAATTAGGAATTGGCTCGCACACCACACTCACTCCTTACTTTTTGAAATCGTGCGGATGTGTTGCAATCCTCCGGACGTGTGGAAGTTAGTCAAGTCCTATTATTAATGGTCAACTAACAGCTGAGGCACATGCTTTGTTAGGATCCAAGAAATGTACACCTTTGAGAAACATAACCAACACACACACAAATGGTATGTTCATACTCTGCATATCATAATTATTGAATTACCATTTACTCATTTTGCTAGGAGGTTCGTCTCCTGCGTTGTGTTAGAACACCCAGAGTGCGAAGCGTGCTACTACGAGTCCCTAGGTTTTGCGGATCATCAGCAAGGCAAGTAACACTTTGATCATACCCCTTTATCACCCAGTTTTTATGCATTAGTTCCAATCCTCAAATATTGCATGGTTAGGATGTGATTAACATGTGGGTTGGGAATTAGTTGATGAGGTAGAACCTATGACCCTGTTATGTTCAAACCTTGGGAGTTACTTCTATGTGTTGCTTATATTGCTATGCTATACTCGTAGACGTGGTTGGGTGAGTGCAATCCATGATAGATGTGAGATTGTTAATTAATGGTTCAACTTAAGGTGGCAACTTGAATACACATCTGGGTGGATTGTTTGTTGGGCACCTGGGGAATCCAGTGTTGTCCTAGGATATCCCAGAGTACCCGTGTGATAATCCTATGGTCCGCCATCCAGGCTCAAAGGGAACTGAGATATTTTCATGCTAGAAACTTCCGTGTGCAGCCACAAGCTATTATGGGCTCTAGCATAGTTGAGTAAGTTGCGCGAAGCTCCCGAAGAGGTGGATCAGCAGGTAGAGGGATGTAGGTTGGTATGGTCTGCCCGGAGTAAGGGGTTAATACTTCTGAAAGACTGTGTCTCGGTCATCCGTTTCTCAAACATCATGAAGTGCGAGAAATCCAACGGAGGAGATCGAGTCTTGTGGGGAAAAGTACGCAAACCTCTGCAGAGTGTATAAACTAATCATGGTTAGTCGTGTCCCCGGTTATGGACATCTTGAGTATCTAGTACTTGGAGTATCATAAGTATCTCATCACTATTAAATAATATTATTGGGTCGCTAATTACTTTAATTGGGATTGAGTTGGAGGAACCTTCTCAATGATGTTTCAACTACCATGATAGTTAAATAAAATCTATTCCTTTGTTGTAGGAAAAAATTGGCTTTTCGCAAAAACTCTAACCTTAGAGCTTTCCACCAGCCAAATATGCATGTAGTGATAGCATTATTCTGTTCTTGCTCTACTATGTTATTTTGCCAGCATATTCCATGTGCTGACCCGTTTTCGGGCTGCAACGTATCATGTTGCAGACTTTTCAGACAAGGAGTAAGGTTCGTTAGGTCATTGCCGTGCAGCTCAGCTATGCCATTGGAGTTGATGGACTCATTGTATCTTCCAAGCCTTCCGTTGTTATCGTATTAGATGGCCTTAAGCCATATTTATTGTAATAAGTTCTCTTTTGTGACATTCGATGTAATAAGTGTGTGATTGCTACTCTGTTATAAATCCTCGAGTACTATGTGTGTCAGCATTACCGATCCAGGGATGACATTGAAGCACAGAGACTTGACCGTTTGAGGCCGGGTCGCTACACTCAAGCTCTGGCACCTCTGCAAATCACTGCTTCCCTCTGCAAAGTGACTATCTATTTACTTTTATGTTGTGTCATTACCTTCTAAAATAAGCGCCAGGACCTGAGAGCACTGCCATCATGCTTATGCATTGTGTGTGGCTATTGTTGGGTGCATCATGACTGTATCTTTTCTACCATGAATTACAATGTTTAGGCGCTGCTTGGACTATGGAGGTGCTCTGCATTTATGTTTTGCGATCTCAGAAAGGGCTAGCGAGCTACCACTATTGTCATATTATATCATGGTTGTTTTGAGAACGTGTTGCCGTTTGAGATATCTTATTATTGCTCACTAGCTGATTATGTTATTGATATGAGTTAATATAATTTTTAAGAGTTATTGTCATCATGTTTAGTTATAATGTTGGCTGAAAACCTGGGTGCCATTTAAGCTTTTTATGCAAACAAGAGCAAAAGAGTTCGTAAAAGTTTTACTTTTTCACTTTCAGTTTATCAACTGAATTGCTTGAGGACAAGCAAATGTTTAAGCTTGGGGGAGTTGATACGTCTCCAACGTATCAAATTTTCCTAACGCTTTTCCTCTTGTTTTGGACTCGAATTTGCATGATTTGAATGAAACTAACCCCAAACTGATGTTGTTTTCAGCAGAACTACCATGGTGTTGTTTTTGTGGAGAAATAAAAGTTCTCGGAATGGAATGAAACTTTGCGAGGAATTTTTATATCAATAAAGAGAATTTCTGGAGCCAAGATCCACCAGAGGGGGCACCTGGGTGGGCACAACCCACCAGGGTGCGCCCCCTCCTGACGCACGTAGGTGGGGTGTCCCCACCTGTTGGCCGCGCAGACCCTGAAACCAACGCTATAAAATCTTATTTTTCCAGAAAAAAATTAGGGAGAAAGAATTATCATGATCCACGAGACGGAGCCGCCGTCACCTCCTGTTCTTCATCGGGAGGCCAGATCTAGAGTCCATTTGGGGCTCCGGAGAGGGGGATCTTCGTTCTTCATCATCACCAACCCTTCTCCATTGCCAATTCCATGATGCTCCCCACCGGGAGTGAGTAATTCCTTCATAGGCTTGCTGGTCGGCGAGGAGTTGGATGAGATTCATCATGTAATCGAGTTAGTTTTGTTAGGGCTTGATCCCTAGTATCCACTATGTTCTAAGATTGATGTTGCTATGACTTTGCTATGCTTAATGCTTGTCACTATGGGCCCGAGTGCCATGATTTCAGATCTGAATCATTTATGCTATCACCATTATATGCATGTTCTAGATCCGATCTTGCAATTTATAGTCACCTACTACATGTTATGACCCGGCAACCCCGGAGTGACAATAGTCGTGCCACTTTCGGTGATGAACGTAGTTTGAGGAGTTCATGTATTCACAGTGTGTTAATACTTTGTTCTAGTTCTTTATTAAATGGGGGCCTTAATATCCCTTAGTTTCCATATGGACCCCGTTGCCACGGGAGGGTAGGACAAAAGATGTCATGCAAGTTCTTTCCATAAGCATGTATGACTATTTATGAAATACATGCCTACATTATATTGATGAATTGGAGCTAGTGTCGTATCGCCCTAGGTTATAACTGTCTCATGATGAATATCATCCAACAAGTCACCGATCCAATGCCTATGAATTTATCTTATATTGTTCTTGCTAAGTTACTACTGCTATTGTTACTATTACACTTGTTACAAAACTACTGCTATCACTTTTACCGTTATTGTTACTATTGTCACTATTATCCAAACTATCATATTACTTTGCTACTGATCACGTTGCTGCAGATAATTAATCTTCAGGTGTGGTTGAATTGACAACTCAGCTGCTAACACCTTCAAATATTCTTTGGCTCCCCTTATGTCGAATCTATAAATTTGGGTTGAATACCCTACCCTCGAAAACTATTGCGATCCCCTATATTTGTGGGTTATCTGTTGGAAATATGCCCTAGAGGCAATAATAAAATGATTATTATTGTATTTCCTTGTTCATGACAATTGTCTATTGTTCATGCTATAATTGTATTAACTGGAAACCGTAATGCATGTGTGAATACATAGACCACAACATGTCCCTAGTAAGCCTCGAGTTGACTAGCTCGTTGATCAATAGATGGTTATGGTTTCCTGACCATGGACATTGGATATCATTGATAACGGGATCACATCATTAGGAGAATGATGTGATGGACAAGACCCAATCCTAAGCATAGCACAAGATCGTGTAGTTCGTTTGCTAAGAGCTTTTCTAATGTCAAGTATCTTTTCCTTAGACCATGAGATTGTGCAACTCCCGTATACCGTAGGAATGCTTTGGGTGTACCAAACATCACAACGTAACTGGGTGGCTATAAAGGTGCACTACAGGTATCTCCGAAAGTATTTGTTGAGTTGGCACGAATCGAGACTGGGATTTGTCACTCCATATGACGGAGAGGTATTTCTGGGCCCACTCGGTAATGCATCATCATAATGAGCTCAGTGTGACTAAGGAGTTAGTCACTGGATCATGCGTTACGAAACGACTAAAGAGACTTTCCGGTAATGAGATTGAACAAGGTATAGGGATACCGACGATCAAATCTCGGGCAAGTAACATACCGATAGACAAAGGGAATTGTATACGGGATTGATTGAATCCCCGACATCGTGGTTCATCCGATGAGATCATCGTGGAACATGTGGGAGCTAATATGCATATCAAGATCTCGCTATTGGTTATTGGCCGGAGAGGTGTCTCGGTCATGTCTGCATGTTTCCCGAACCCGTAGGGTCTACACACTTAAGGTTCGGTGTCGCTAGAGTTGTTATGGGAAATAGCATGTGGTTACTGAAGGTAGTTCAGACTCCCGGATGAGATCCCGGATGTGACGAGCAACTCCGATATGGTCCGGAGGTGAAGATCGATATATTGGACGAAGGGTATTGGAGTCCGAAATTGTTCTGGGAGTACCGGGTGATGACCAGCGTGACCGAAAGGTGTTTTAGAGGCCCCGACAAGCGTTGGGGGGCCTTATGGGCCAAGGGGAGGGGGCACACCATCCCACTAAGGGGTTGTGCGCCCCTCCCAACCCCTCTCACATAACCTAGAGAGGTGGGGGCGCCTCCCCTAGGGCAGCCACCCCTTCCGGCTTGGGGGGCAAGTTTCCTAGGGGTGGGGGCGCCCAAACCCATCTAGGGTTTCCCCTGTGGCCGCCGCCCCTCCCCTAGGGAACCCTAGGGCGCCTCCTCCACCCCTTCCCCCTATATATAGTGAGGGAGATAGAGGGCAGCCGCACCCCTTCCCTGGCGTAGCCCCTCCCTCCCCCAACTCTTCCTTCTCCTCCGTAGAGCTTGGCGAAGCCCTTTAGGAATACCACAAGCTCCACCACCACGTCGTCGTGCTGCCGGAGTCCTCCCTCAACTTCTCCTCTCCCCTTACTGGATCAAGAAGGAGGAGACATCCCCGGGCTGTACGTGTGTTGAACACGGAGGCGCCGTCTGTTCGGCGCTAGATCAGATCTTCCGCGATTTGAATCGCCGCGAGTACGACTCCATCAACCGCGTTCTTGTAACGCTTCCACTTAACGATCTTCAAGGGTATGAAGATGCACTCCCTCTCTCTCGTTGCTAGCATCTCCTAGATTGATCTTGGTGATACGTAAGAAAATTTTGAATTATTACTACGTTCCCCAACAGTGGTATCAGAGCCAGGTTTATGTGTAGATTCTATGCACGAGTAGAACACAAAGTTGTTGTGGGTGATGATTTGTTCAATTTTCTTGTCGTTACTAGTATTATCTTGATTCGGCGACATTGTGGGATGAAGCGGCCCGGACCGATCTTACAGCACACTTACATGAGACAGGTTCCACCGACTGACATGCACTTGATGCATAAGGTGGCTAGCGGGTGTCTGTCTCTCCCACTTTAGTCGGATCGGATTCGATGAAGAGGGTCCTTATGAAGGGTAAATAGCAATTGGCATATCACCGCTGTGGCTTTTGCATAGGTAAGAAACATTCTTGCTAGAAACCCATAGCAGCCACGTAAAACATGCAACAACAATTAGAGGACGTCTAACTTGTTTTTGCAGGGTATGCTATGTGATGTGATATGGCCAAAAGGATGTGACGAATTATATATATGTAATGTATGAGATTGATTCATGTTCTTGTAGTAGGAATCACGACTTGCATGTCGATGAGTATGACAACCGGTAGGAGCCACATGAGTTGTCTTAATTTATTGTATGACATGCAAGTCAATGAAAAACGCCATGTAATTACTTTACTTTATTGCTAACCGTTAGCCATAGTAGTAGAAGTAATAGTTGGCGAGACAACTTCATGAACACACGATGATGGAGATCATGGTGTCATGCCGGTGACGAAGGTGATCATGCCGCGCCTCGAAGATGGAGATCAAAGGCGCAAGATGATATTGGCCATGTCAAGTCACTTTATGATTTGCATGTGATGTTTGTCATGTTTACATCTTATTTGCTTAGAACGACGGTAGCATAAATAAGATGATCCCTCACTAAAATTTCAAGATATGTGTTCCCCCTAACAGTGAACCGTTGCGAAGGTTCGTTGTTTCGAAGCACCACGTGATGATCGGGTGTGATAGATTCTAACGTTCGCATACAACGGGTGTAAGCCAAATTTACACATGCAAAACACTTAGTTTGACTTGACGAGCCTAGCATGTACAGACATGGCCTCGGAACACAAGAGACCGAAAGGTTGAACATGAGTCGTATAGTAGATGCGATCAACATGAAGATGTTCACCAATGATGACTAGTCCATCTCACGTGATGATCGGACACGGCCTAGTTGACTCGGATCATGTATCACTTAGATGACTAGAGGGATGTCTATCTAAGTGCGAGTTCATTAAATAATTTGATTAGATGAACTTAATTATCATGAACATAGTCAAAAGGTCTTTGCAAATTATGTCGTAGCTTACTCTTTAGTTCTACTATTTAAGATATGTTCCTATAGAAAATTTAGTTGAAAGTTGATAGTAGAAATTATGCGGACTGCGTCCGTCAACTGAGGATTATCTTCATTGCTGTGCAGAAGGCTTATGTCCTTAATGCACCGCTCGGTGTGCTGAACCTCGAGCGTCGTCTGTAGGTGTTGCGAAACATCTGACATACACGTTTTGATGACTACGTGATAGTTTAGTGCGTAACGCTAACGGTTTAGAATTGTGGCACCAAAGACGGTTTTGAAACGTCACAGAACATATGAGATGTTCCAAAGACTGAAATTGGGATTTCATACTAGTGCCCACGTCAAGAGGTATGTGACCTCTGACAAGTTTCTTAAGCCTGCAAACTAAGGGAGAAAAGCTCAATCATTGAGCATGTGCTCAGATTGTCTGAGTACTACAATCGCTTGAATCGAGTGGGAGTTAATCTTCCAGATGAGATAGTGATGGTTCTCCATAGTCACTGCCACCAAGCTATTAGAGCTTCGTGATGAACTATAACATATCAGGGATAGACATGATGATCCTTGAGCAACTCGCGATGTTTGACACCGCGAAAGTAGAAATCAAGTAGGAGCATCAACTGTTGATGGTTAGTAAAACCACTAGTTTCAAGAAGGGCAAGGGAAAGAAGGGATACTTCATGAAACGGCAAATCAGTTGCTGCTCTAGTGAAGAAACCCAAGGTTGAACCCAAACCCGAGGCTAAGTGCTTCTGTAATGAGGGGAACGGTCACTCAAGCAGAACTACCCTAAATACTTGGTAGATGAGAAGGCTGGCAAGGTCGATAGTAGTATTTTGAATATACGTTATATTATTGTGTACTTTACTAGTACTCCTAGTAGCACCAGGGTATTAGATACCGGTTCGGTTGCTAAGTGTTGGTAACTCGAAATAAAAGCTACGGAATAAACGGAGACTAGCTAAAGGTGAGATGACGATATGTGTTGGAAGTGTTTCCAAGGTTGATGTGATCAAACATCGCACGCTGCCTCTACCATCGGGATTGGTGTTAAACCTAAATAATTGTTATTTGGTGTTTGCATTGAGCATAGACATGATTGGATTATGTTTATCGCAATACGATTATTCATTTAAGGAGAATAACGGTTACTCTATTTATTTGAATAATACCTTCAATGGTCTTGCACCTAAAATGAATGGTTTATTGAATCTCGATCGTAGTGATACATATGTTCATGCCAAAAGATATAAGATAGTAATGATAGTACCACATACTTGTGGCACTGCCATTTGAGTCATATTGGTATAAAACACATGAAGAAGCTCCATGTTGATGGATCTTTGGACTCACTCATTTTTGAAAAGATTGAGACATGCGAACCATGTCTATTGGTAGATATGCATGAAGAAACTCCATACAGATGGATCGTTTGGACTCACTTGATTTTGAATCACTTGAGACATGCAAATCATACCACATGGGAAAGATGACTGAAAGGCCTCGTTTTCAGTAAGATGGAACAAGAAAGCAACTTGTTGGAAGTAATACATTTTGATGTGTGTAGTCCAATGAGTGTTGAGGCACGCAGTGGATATCGTTATGTTCTTACTTCACATATGATTTGAGTAGATGCTAAGTATATTTACTTGATGAAACAGAAGTCTGAATTATTGAAAGGTTTAAGTAATTTCAAAGTGAAGTTGAAGATCGTCATGACAAGAGGATAAAAGGTCTATGATATGATCATAGAGATGAATATTTGAGTTACGAGTTTGGCACACAATTAAGACATTGTGGAAATTGTTTCACAACTAATACCGCCTGGAACACCATAGTGTGATGGTGTGTCCGAACATCATAACCGCACCCTATTGGATATGGTGCATACCATGATGTCTCTTATCGAATTGCCACTATCGTTTATGGGTTAGGCATTAGAGACAACCACATTCACTTTAAATAGGGCACCACGCAATTCCGTTGAGACGACACCGTATGAACTATGGTTTAGAAAAACCTAAGATGTCGTTTCTTAAAAGTTTGGGGCTGCGACGCTTATGTGAAAAAAATTTAGGCTGATAAGCTCGAACCCAAAGTGGATAAATGCATCTTCATAGAATACCCAAAACAGTTGGGTATACCTCCTATTTCAGATCCGGAAGCAAAAGTGATTGTTTCTAGAAACGGGTCCTTTCTCGAGGAAAAGTTTCTCTCAAAAGAATTGAGTGGGAGGAAGATATAACTTGATAAGGTTGTTGAACCTTTACTTCAACCAGAGAGTAGCGCATCATAGAAAGATGTTTCTGTGGCACCTACCTCAGTTGAAGAGAAAGCTAATGATGATGATCATGGAGCTTCATATCAAGTTACTATCTAACCTCGTAGGTCGACAAGGGTGTGTTCAACTTCTAAGTGGTAACCCTGTCTTAAAGGTCACATTGTTAGACAACGATGAACCTATGAGCTATGGAGAAGCGATGGTGGGCCCGGATTCCAAAAAATGGCTGGAAGCCATGAAATTCAGATAGGATCCATGTATGAGAACAAAGTATGGACTTTGGTGGACTTTCCCGATGATCGGCTATAACACCCATGATGCGGCTATATCTCCCACGTGTGGGAGCACGACTTAGAGGCATAGCCGCATAGTAGGTATGTCGCAAGAGGGGTAATCTTTACACATCCCATGTACTGAATAAGAAAGGGATAAAGAGTTGGCTTACAATCGCTGAGGGAGTCCTGGATTAGGGGGTGTTCGGGTAGCCGGATTATACCTTCAGCCGGACTCCTGGACTATGAAGATACAAGATTGAAGACTTTGTCCCGTGTCCGGATGGGACTTTCCTTGGCGTGGAAGGCAAGCTTGGCGATGCGGATATTCAAGATCTCCTACCATTGTAACCGACTCTATGTAACCCTAACCCTATCCGGTGTCTATATAAACCAGAGGGTTGTAATCCATAGGCAATCAACTCCATATACAACAATCATACCATAGGCTAGCTTCTAGGGTTTATTCTCCTTGATCTCGTGGTAGATCTACTCTTGTACTACCCATATCATCAATATTAATCAAGCAGGACGTAGGGTTTTACCTCCATCAAGAGGGCCTGAACCTGGGTAAAACATCGTGTTCCCTGCCTCCTGTTACCATCCGGCCTAGATGCATAGTTCGGGACCCACTACCCGAGATCCGCCGGTTTTGACACCGACATTGGTGATTTCATTGAGAGTTCCTCTGTGTCGTCGCCTTTAGGTCTGATGGCTCCTTTGATCATCAACAACGTTGCGGTCCAGGGTGAGACTTTTCTCCCCGGACAGATCTTCGTCTTCGGCGGCTTCGCTCTGCGGGCCAATTCGCTCGGCCACCTGGAGCAGATCGAAAGCTACGCCCCTGGCCATCAAGTCAGGTTTTGAAGTTTAAACTACACGGCTGACATCCGCGGAGACTTGATCTTCGACGGGCTCGAGCCACGGCCAAGCGCGCCGCACTATCTCGAGGGGCATGATCTAGCTCTGCCCCCGGACAGTGTCCTGGAGGCCGCACACGCATCGGTTCCGACCCCTAACTCGGAGCCTATTGCGCCAATCGAGGATGAGCGGTTGGACGTCACCTCGGGGGCTGCGATCCCAAAGCGATCGAGCCGAACGCTAGCCCCGCACTCTGCACGACCCGTGACTCCGAGGATCCGGACTCCTCCCCGGACTCCGAACCCCCCGCGCCCCTGCCAATCGAATCCGATTGGGCGCCGATAATGGAGTTCACCGCCGCAGACATCTTTCAACATTCGCCTTTTGGCGACATCCTGAATTCTCTTAAGTCTCTCTCTTTATCAGGAGAGCCCTGGCCGGACTACGGTCAGCGAGGGTGGGATGCGGACGATGAGGAAATTCAAAGCCCACCCACCACCCACTTGGTAGCCACTGTCGACAATTTAAACGACGTGCTCAACTTCGACTCCGGAGACATCGACAGCATGGATGACGATGCAGGAGATACCGACGAACCAACGCCCATAGGGCATTGGACAGCCACCTCATCCCACGATGTGTACATGGTGGATACCCCTAAAGGAAGCGACAACGAGGAAAAAGGGGATGGGACGGGAGATCGACCCCCGAAAAGCAATCAAAGCGTCGGCGTAAACGCCGACCCAAGCCCCGCCTCGACAAAAACCCAGCCATAGAGCAGGACGAGCCGGTAGACGACGAGCAGGCCTTAGAGCAACCGTCCGAACAGGGCAACACGGATAGAGAAACCGAACATCCCTCCTCCGGCGAAAAACGGCATTCCGGACGACCTCACGCCGGATAAACCTATGGAGCAGAAGAATCTCCACGAGAGGCTCGTTGCAACTGCACGCAGCCTAAAAAAGCAGAAGCGGAAGCTAAAAACAGCGGAAGATGCACTCCGGATTAGATGGAGCAAAGTAATCAATACCGCAGATAAATACGGCGACAGTCGCCGCACTAAAAGCTATCCGAAAAGAAAGCTACTGCCTGAATTCGACGAAGAGGCCCTAGAGCCCTCGCATTCAAAAAATGAGAAAGCCACACGGTCGGATAGACGACCCCATAAAGCGGCAAGCGGCGCCGCACCTAAATCGGCATGCGACCCACTTAAGGATTCGCATCATGGCCCAGTCAGGTCCATTTATGGGCCAAGAAAGCAAGCTCTCGTAAGCAACGCTATGAAGCCATCATCAGAATCCGGCACACCCAAATACAGGGGCGCCGCACACCCCCTATGTTTCACCGATGAGGTCCTGGACTATGAATTTCCAGAGGGATTCAAACCCGTAAACATAGAGGCATATGATGGAACAACAGACCCTGGAGTCTGGATCGAGGATTATATCCTCCACATACACATGGCTAGAGGAGATGATCTCCACGCCATAAAATATTTACCCCTTAAGCTTAAAGGGCCAGCCCGGCATTGGCTTAAAAGCCTTCCCGAAAACACAATTGGAAGCTGGGAAGAGCTCGAGGATGCTTTCCGAGCAAACTTTCAAGGGACCTATGTCCGCCCTCCGGATGCAGACGATCTTAGTCACATAACTCAACAACCCGGAGAATCAGCTCGGCAGTTCTGGAATAGATTCCTCACTAAAAAGAATCAGATAGTCGACTGTCCGGACGCCGAAGCCTTAGCAGCTTTCAGGCATAACGTCCGAGACGAATGGCTCGCCAGACACCTCGGCCAAGAAAAGCCAAGAACAATGGCCGCACTAACAAGCCTCATGACCTGCTTTTGTGCAGGGGAGGACAGCTGGTTGGCAAGGTGCAGCCCCAGCGACCCAAGTACATCCGAAACTAGGGATGGAAACGGAAAACCGCGACGCAACAAGGACCGTCGCTGGACTAAGGACAAAAGTCCGAAGAGCACGACAGTCAATGCCGGATTCAAAGGCTCACGACAAAATCAGGCAAAATCGCCCCCCCAGGATAACAGGGACGATCCATCCAACCTAAATAAAATCCTGGACAGGATATGTCAGATACACAGTACTCCCGGGAAGCCTGCTAACCATACCCACAGAGACTGTTGGGTTTTCAAACAATCCGGCAGACTCAATGCCGAACACAAGGGGCTCGACACACCAAGCGAAGACGAGGACGAACCCCAAAAGCAGAGCACCAGGAAACAAAAGAACTTCCCACAAGAAGTAAAAACAGTGAACTCACTTCACATAACAAAACGTGCGGCGCCCGTAAAGGTACGCACCACACGGCCCATCCCCAAAGGGTCCGCCACTGGTTGTCAAAACCAATCATCTTCGATCAGCTAGATTATTCTAGAAATATCAAGAATGCAGGCTGGACTGCCTTGATACTCGATCCAATAATTGGCGGACTCCGGTTTTCAAATGTCCTTATGGACGGCGGCAGTGGACTAAACCTGATATATCAGGATACAATCCATCACATGGGGATAAACCCAGCAAGAATCCGCCGCAGCAAAACCTCCTTTCAAGGGGTAACACCTGGTCCGGACACCCATTGTATGGGTTTTCTCCGGCTTGAAGTTATATTCGTCTCTGCCGATAACTTCCATCGCGAAAAGCTGACCTTCCGTATCGTCCCGTTCTCAAGTCGCTATCAAGCACTACTGGGACGCGAAGCTTTCGCCCGCTTTAACGCAATACCGCATTATGCATCTCTCACGCTTAAGATGCCCGATCCATGAGGCATCATCTCTTTGAATGGGAAGCACTAAAGTGCGCCTCCCCAAGCGGAGGACTGTGCAGCCGCTTTGACAGCCCCACAATAAAACGGCCTCACCGGCCAAAAAACTTGGAAATAGGTCATTAAAGGCCACGAACGTGGATAGACGAGTTCGGGACAAAATCATCATTGATGCAGGCTTAGTGGCCATATACCCCCACTAGGGGCTCCATGCATATAAAATAAGAGACAATAAAGCTCATTTTTATATATTTTACTTTATACTTTGTTTATTTTAAACTTTTGTTCAGCACGACCCGTTTTTCAACTCAGTTTCTCTCTTTTACAGATGAACGTCGTGCGGCGCCCGTCCAGGATACGGCACAACGGAGACACAGGCGCAGACGTGCAGTAGGGACCCGTCCTAAAGGATTCTTTTTAGATTAAGACCCTGCGTAAACCTTTTTTACTGTCTCTTGTTGCTACACATCCCCTGGTTTTTTCTGATATAACCAAGGAGGAGGCTGGCGTCTTGGCATGTGGCCACGTCAGAATTTTTGCACGTACCTGGACACTAGGGGCTTTTTTAATAAAGAGTGTTGTTTCGCCCGCACTCATAAAGACCGAACACCTTAGGGAGTGTTCGGCGTCGCGAGTTTTGGCATTATATGCATCAGCTCCGAATCATGTCTTTGGTCAAATGTTGGGTTGCCCGGCTCCTGAGTTCGGCTACCTTACGTTCCGCTCTATCGGCTAAGGTAGCACCAGGAGAACTACTGCGATTGTGCCCCGGTTCGGCCGGGCGAGCACCTCAGTAGAGAAAGCCGAAAACTGACTGTCATGATGTAGCGTGAGACTGGTCAGCCACTCGATGACCTATCGGAATCTATCGGATTCCTCCGCTTTAACGAAGGGCCGCTTCCCGGTCAGGCACATACGCGCCCCGAACTCGGGCGAGCGCAGTCGCCACCAAGGGGCTACCTAAATAGTCTCACTGTCAAGCTCCTATGGCTAAGTGAAAGTGTTAAAGCATTATAGTCCGGTTGCCTGGCCCGCTGCGCTATCACCTCCTTTGTAGGACCAAGACGTTGGGTTAAGTGTGAAAATGCGTCTTCTGCGAGCACCCCCGCACTATGTGCGTGGGGGCTGAAGCCAACGACTGCCATCTTTCAGATTTTGTATATATATATATCTTAAAACGGCCGCACAGGAGGTGTTCCCAATACTTGAAGGCACAAGTATAAAAAGGCCACTACAGTTTATCAAAATATTACTTTATAATTACATATGCTATCATAACATAGCATCTTTCGAGCACTGCGTCTCTATTACACGAGCGCCTTCAAGGACTTCCTGAAAATAGTGCTCGGAGGGTACTCGGCTTTTGTCCGAATCTCGGGACGCAACAACGGTGGTCTCCATCTCTGCCCAGTATGTCTTGACACGGGCAAGAGCCATCCTTGCGCCCTCTATGCATGCTGACCTCTTCATTGCATTAATACGCGGCACCGCGTCAAGGAATTGCTGCACCAAGCTGAAATAACTCTTCGGCTCCGATCTCCCCGGCCACAGATGACCCATGACGTACTTCATGGCGAGTCCGGACAACCTATTCAGTTCGGCCCATTGAGCCAAACGATCGTCCACTGCCAGTGGACGCTCTGGATTGTGAAACTGCGACCAGAAAAGCTTTTCCACTTCGCGATCTTTCTGATCTCGAAAGTGTTCGGTCGCATCAGCAGCACTCGCTGCCAAATCCAGATAGGTATCCTCCACACTCCACATCCGGTCCAACGGAGCAAACTTCGGATCGCAAAATTTCCTTCGCAGCATAAAGGGCTTTCCAGCCGCAATCTGTTCGGCCTGACGCAGCTCCTCCTTCGCAGCTCTCATCGCAGAGCGCGCGTCCTTGGCATTGGCAACGGCCTTCTCTAAGTCCGTCTGTTTCGCCTGGTCTTCTTTCTCAAGAAGTCTGCAACGGTCTGCAGCACTCTTTAACTTTTCGGCCATCTCGGCCATCTCTTCCTTGCTTCGGCAATGAGCAGCCTGTTCGGCTCTCAGCTCTTCAAGGGCTTTCTTGGCAGCCGCATCACTTTCTCTGGCTTGTTCTTTAGCTCGGGCAAGTTCTGCCCTAAGACTCTCCACGGCGGCCGCACCATCTGCGTCAAGCACACACATCGTAAGACACAGGCATAAAACTCTTCTTACCTGATGCCGCCCGAGGAATTACATACCTTGAGCCTCATCAAGCCGCTTGTTGACAAGCGTGATGTCGGCATCTGCCACGTCCAGTTGCCGCTTTAGTTCGGCAAAATCATCAGTTCGGCTCGATTCCGGACACCCTGCCGCCTACATTCAAAGGCGACATCTTAGACCTGGGATTATGATCCTCCGCGTGCCGTCATTTCTTGACGACGCGCAGAGTCTCAGGGGCTACTATCTACACAGGGCGCATCTTATTCATGCGCAACTGACAAAAGTGTACATTATCTAATGTACCTCAAAACCCGTCAGTAAACTTTTGACGGCCTCATGCAATCCGCTCTCTGCGGATGAGATCCCATCAATGCACGGTGCTCCTCCGAGATAGAAGCTCGCCCCAGCAGAATCTTTAGCTCCTCCGGCCGAGCACCAGACGGTGCCGGACTTGTCCCACGACCTCTTTCGAAGGCCGGACGCGGAGAACCTCGGGGGGCCACATAGCTATCTTCCGCCCCTGCCGGATTCGGAGAAACCCTCCGCGACGACACCTCAGGGTCGCCCGCCTCGCTAGGCGGCACGGCAGGGGGAGGCGTCCCGCTCTCCATCATCTCCGGAAGGAGATCCCCCGAAGACGAGCTCTGCTGAGAAGGGCTGAGGTCCGAGCTACAAGGTAAAAATTCGGTTAATCTTCTCAGATCTAAATCAAGGATTTCCCTCATCCCTCAAAAGGAAAATCTTTCTCTACTTACGGCTCGCTGGAGGGCTGATCCCCTTGAGGGCGTAGTCCGGCCGAGGAACTCCCCGGCGTCGGACCCTCTGACGAGGATTTTCTCCCCCCGCTTCGAGGCCATGGTTTCCGGGTCGTCAGAGGCGGCTCTCTTCTTCCCCTTAGGAGAGGAATTGTCGGTTCCTCCCTTCGGAGCAGCCTCCTTCGAGGAGGCCATAGTTTCCTTGTCCTCCCCTTGCTTCCCTCCAAAGGCATTATCTCCAGCATCCTGACCAGCACGGGATCCGGCCTGGTTTCAGGAAGGGGAGCCGGACACCTGATCAGCTTTGCCTTCGCTATCCACTCCTGTTTAAAAGGACGGCTCTTTTAGGGGCAAGTTTATGACAATTATACGGATAGAAGGTCCGGGCACAAGGTTGCTTACTTGAGTATCCGGGCGATTGCAGCTTAGGCCTGCGTCCTCGGTTAAATCCGGACACATCTCTTGTGATCCGAAGAACAGTTTATACATCTCCGCGGGCGTTGCGCCCATGAAATTCTGGAGAGCTCGCGGTCCCTCTGGATTAAACTCCCACAGGCGAAGGGAGCGACGTTTGCCGGGCAATATTCGGCGAATCAGCATGACCTGCGTCACCTTGACCAGGCTGAGGTCTCCTTCCAAGAGATCCTTAATGCGGCCCTGTAACAAGGGCACGTCTTTGGGCAAACCCCAATCTAACCCTCTGTTAACCCATGACGCTAGCCGTGGTGGGGGACCCGAGCGAAAGGCAGGAAGCGCCACCCACTTGGTGCTCCGGGGAGTGGTGATATAAAACCACTCTCGTTGCCACAAGCCTAGCTCCTCTTGAAAAGAGCCCTCGGGCCATGGAGCATCAGCATTTTTGCTTATAACAGCGCCTCCGCACTCTGCGTGCCGTCCCTTGATCATCTTCGGCTCCACTTTGAAAGTCTTGAGCCATAATCCGAAGTGAGGGGTAACACGGAGGAACGCTTCGCATACAACGATAAACGAGGAGATATGGAGGATGGACTCCGGAGCTAAGTCGTGAAATTCCAGCCCGTAATAAAACAGCAGTCCCCTCACAAAGGGATCCATCGGGAAGCCTAACCCCCGAAGGAAGTGAGACACGAACACTACGCTCTCACCGGGCTGGGGACTGGGGATAGCCTGCCTTTGAGCAGGCAACCTGTGCGAAATTTCGGCGGTCAAGAACTTAGCCTCTCTCAACTTTAGCACGTCCTCCTCCGTGACGGAGGAGGGCATCCATCGGCCTTGAAGGTCGGAACCGGACATTGTCGAAGGTCTGAGGCGCCCGGAATCTGGAGCCTAGGGTGTTGGAACTCGAGGCGACGGGCGAACTTGTTTTGGGATTGGAGAAAAGGAGTAAGGCCCTGGTCTCTTTATAAGAGGTTGAATACCAGGAGCCCTCCCCGTAACCGTTTGGGACTCGCCTTTAATCGAGAAAACATGCTAACGGGCACGATTGGGTTACCCACGTCCGTATTGATGAGAATCCCGTAAAAGGGGGGCACACGATCTCTGCTTTGACAAGACGTGCCAAGGAAACCGCCTCGCAAAACACGCTGAGGTGGAAAAGTGAAAACGATTCGAGTGAAGGACTTGGCTGTAGTGTGATGACGCACTGCGGAATACGTCAGCAGATTTGATTTGTGTTAATATTATTCTCTCTATGGCAATATGTGGAAGCTTATTTTGCAGAGCCGGACACTACTCTTGGTGTTTACAATCTTCTATGAAGGACTTGGAGGAGGAACCCGCCTTGCAATGCCGAAGACAATTTGCGCGCCGGACTCGTCGTCATTGAAGCCTGGTTCAGGGGCTACTGAGGGAGTCCTGGATTAGGGGGTGTTCGGGTAGCCGGACTATACCTTCAGCCGGACTCCTGGACTATGAAGATACAAGATTGAAGACTTCGTCCCGTGTCCGGATGGGACTTTCCTTGGCGTGGAAGGCAAGCTTGGCGATGCGGATATTCAAGATCTCCTACCATTGTAACCGACTCTATGTAACCCTAACCCTATCCGGTGTCTATATAAACCGGAGGGTTGTAGTCCGTAGGCAATCAACTCCATATACAACAATCATACCATAGGCTAGCTTCTAGGGTTTAGCCTCCTTGATCTCGTGGTAGATCTACTCTTGTACTACCCATATCATCAATATTAATCAAGCAGGACGTAGGGTTTTACCTCCATCAAGAGGGCCCGAACCTGGGTAAAACATCGTGTTCCCTTCCTCCTGTTACCATCCGGCCTAGACGCACAGTTCGGGACCCACTACCCGAGATCCGCCGGTTTTGACACCGACAATCGCCACTTCACACAATACATGAATATAGCATTACATCATCCAGAATACAATCAAGGTCCGACTACGGAACCAAATAAAGAAAGACCACCCCTATTGCTAGATCCCCGATCGCCCCGACTGGGCTCCACTACTGATCAAAAGGAAACGGAACAAAACAACGAACACGATCTTCATCGAGCTTCCTCTTGAGCTCGGCTGCGTCATCTGTACTAGTATCATCAGTACCTGCAACTGTTTGGAAGTATCTGTGAGCCACGGGGACTCAGCAATCTCACACTCGCGAGATCAAGACTATTTAAGCTTATGGGTAGGAAAGGGGTAATGGGGTGGAGCTGCAGCAAGCACTAAGCATATATCAGGGCTAACATACGCAAATAAGGGCGAGAAGAGAAGCAATGCAACGGTCATGAATTAGAAGTGATCAAGAAGTGTTCCTGAAACTACTTACATTCAAACATAACTCCAAAACCGTGTTCACTTCCCGGACTCCGCCGAAAAGAGACCATCACGGCTACCCACGCGGTTGATGCATTTTAATTAAGTTAACTGTCAAGTTCTCTACAACCAGACATTAACAAATTCCCATCTACCCATAACCGCGGGCACGACTTTTGAAAGTTCAAAACCCTGCAGGGGTGTCCCAACTTAGCCCATCACAAGCTATCACGGTCAATGAAGGATATTCCTTCTCACAGGAAGACCCGATCAGACTCGGAATCCCGGTTACAAGACATTTCGACAATGGTAAAACAAGACTAGCAAAGCCACCCGAATGTGTCGACAAATCCCGATAGGAGCTGCACATATCTCGTTCTCAGGGCACACCGGATGGGCAAGACGTTGGGTTGGCATAAACCCTGGTTGCCCAGGGGGAGCCGGACATCGCCCAGTTCGAACGAACACTTAGAGAAGCACTGGCCCGTGGGGGGGGGGGGGTTAAAATAAAGATGACCCTTGGGTTGGCCGACCCAAGGGAAGGGTAATAGGTTGTTAGGCAAATGTAAAACCAAGGTTGGGCCTTGCTGGAGGAGTTTTATTCAAAGCAAACTGTCAAGGGGTCCCCATAACACCCAACCGTGTAAGGAACACAAAATCAAGGAACATAACACCGGTATGACAGAAACTAGGGCGGCAAGAGTGGAACAAAACACCAGGCATAAGGCCGAGCCTTCCACCCTTTACCATGTATATAGATGCATTAATATAAATAAGAGATATTGTGATATCCCAACATATCCATGTTCCAAACTTCATCTTCACCTGCAACTAGCAACGCTATAAGAGGGGCTGAGCAAAAGCGGTAACATAGCCAAACAACGGTTTGCTAGGAAAGGTGGGTTAGAGGCTTGACATGGCAATATGGGAGGCATGATATAGCAAGTGGTAGGAATCGCGGCATAGCAATAGAGCGAACAACTAGCAAGCAAAGATAGAAGTGATTTCGAGGGTATGGTCATCTTGCCTGAGATCCCGCAAGGAAGAAGAACGAGTCCATGAAGAAGACAAACGGACGAAGTCGAACAAATCCTCACAAACGCGACGTTATCGGAACTAACCCAAAGAAGCAACACCGAAAAGAAGCAAACAACATAGTAAACAACCATCGCATCAACATGGCATGATGCACAACCAAGTATGATGCATGTCTGGTTTAATGAAGCATGGCATGGCAAAGTGCACAAACAACACTACAAGTTAAGTGGAGCTCAATATGCAATGAGTTGCATATTGACAGAACACCACATCAATTATTTAGTTCACTCCCGTTTATGTACTCAACAATATTAAATGTTGGTTAGCATGGCAAGAGGTGAAGCAAATGAAAACTACCTGTCTAGGCAATTTTAAATGAGGACGGAAACATCAAACAACGATTCCGGTAAAACCCCATATGCATATTTTAAGGTTTGGTACTGTTATGCCCTAAACATAATTTTAGATTTATTAAACATGCAAAGTAAAGCCACCATGTTAAACTAGGCATTTTTCTACCCCATTTACATATAAAGTTTGTTAAGTTTGGAGCTACGGTTAAATAGTTATGAATTAAATCATTTTGACATGGCATATGAGAAAAATTTAATCAAACATCATTCTAAGAATTTTGAACATGGATGAAAATGACATATTATGAAACTGCACAAAATTCTAAGCAACTTTCATATGTAGATAATTTTAAACAGATGCACGGTTATTTAGTTATTAAATGCATGAAGCTTAGGGGGTTTCCTGTAAAAATGGTCTCTCTGGAAAAAAATAGACAAATTCACAGACGCTAGAAAAAAAACATACACAGGCCGAATTTGGCTGGCCCAACAGGTGAAAAAAAACAAGAGGAGGGGCGCTTGGGGGCTGCTCACCCTGGGCCTTGGCCCGTTTGGTGGAAGAGAGGCCAACAAGAGAGGCCGGTAAAGGAGGCGCAGGGCCGTATCTGGCAATGGGGGGAATCGACCCAGGAGCGTGCGGTCGACGAGGGCCATGGCGCCTTGCTGTTCGCTGCGGGGGAAGCAGGGGAGCAGAGAGCCGGTGAGTGGAGGCCGGAGATGGGAACGATGATCGGAGGAAGTGGCGGATCCGGGCGCTGGACGACGCGGCTGGGCCGGCGGAGGGGAATCCAGGCAGGGGTCGAGGTAGTGGCGACATCCTCCGCCTGAGCTGCTGCCGCTCGATTGCAGGGATGCAGGAGGCAGCTTCAAACGCGGAGCTCGCCGGACCCGATCACGGAGAGGGTCGTCGAGGTAGGGAACAGAGTAGTTGCGGTGGTTCTTGGCGGCAGAGAGGTTCCATGGCTTGGCCGCGGCGGCCTTGGGGTTCCTGCCTAGAGAAGCAAGAAGGAGAGGAGACGAGGAAAATGTCAGAGAAGGGGAGCAACGAGAAGAAGAGGAGGACAGGGAGAGAAAGGCGGGCGACCTGACCTGGTGGATGAGGGCGAAGGAACGGAGCAACTCCGGCGGTGGCCCTGTCCAGCGGGGTCGCTCGAGGCCTGCTGCAGCTCGGCGCAGAGGAGCTCCACACGGCTATAGGCCGGAGGTAGTGCCTCGATTCAGATCGGAACGAGAGCTGCGGGGAAGCGTGGGTGGCTGGGTCGCTGGCTGCCGTTGTATCCTGATCCAACAGATCAGATCACAGCGGCGGCTGGTGGATCTGGCTGGTGGTTGGTGCGGTGAGGAAAACGAGGGTGAAGGTGGTTGTTGGGATCCCGAGGAGAGGAGTGGCGGCGGCTTGACGGGACAAGCTGCCTAGAATTTAGGGTTAGTCTAGAAATGGACAAAGGGGAACTGTATATAGCAAATCAGATCAGTTTAGGCCGGTTAGGTCCCTTCGATCATAATCAGACGGACGGGAAAAAATAGGCTAGGCAGCCCAAAAAGAAGAACAGAGTCGTTTTGTAGATGATTGGGGATGTTCTGAGTCCAATGGTGACAACTGCCCAGGTCGGGTTCGGGACAGTTTTCGGACACGCACACGAGGGTGTCGAAGCACTGTACAAGGAGGGGTTTCGGGGCCTGGCGGTTGATAGCGGACTGTGCAGAAAGCTTTGGGCTGAGAGAAGAGAAGAGAGAGAGACCCGGCGACTGTTTCCGGAGACCGAAAATGTCCGACGTAAGACCGACTATATTGTCGCTATAGTTATCCGTTGGGGCATCAAATGGACTCCGAACACGATGAAATTTGACAGGCGGTCTACCTACACTAAAATAAGACTGCACGCCAACTTTCAACCCATTTCGAGAACATTTTCCGGTCACTTATAAAATAATATTTCGGAGGTGCCGCGGGCGCGTGCAAGTGTGTCTGGGCTCAAAACGGACAACAGAAGGAACTGGGGAACCCGGACGGATGCAAGTTTTGAAAACATGATGATGCAATGCACCTGATGACATGCCAAGATGCAACACGCAAGTGGATGACATGGCAACGACGGCGAAAAACTGAAAGACACCTGGCGCATCGGTCTCGGGGCGTTACAACACTCCACCACTAAAAGAGGATCTCGTCCCGAGATCTAGGATGGCACCGAAGAGAAACGGAAGAGGAAGAGAAAGAGGTAAAACTAAGTTGCTTCTTTGACAAACGAGTGAAACCACGAACCTTGAGAGGTTGAACAAATTGAAAGAAAGAATACAACGAAGATAAACAAAGTCGAAAACACTCCGTTATAAAAGAGGAACAAGGAACATCACAAGAACCTTGTAGGTTGAAAGACATAAGAAAAAGGGTACAATGGATAAGAAGTACATGCAAGCACTCCGGTTGAAACGAGATGTACACGGAATGATAAGGATCAATTACGACAACACTCCGGTAGAAACAAGATAGAGGAGGAAAAAGAATGATATAATTTGGACATCACTCTCATTGTAAATGGAAGGAATCGAACATGATCTTGACAAGATGAGAGAATACTTGATGAAAACAACAACACTCTACCTCCGGAACTATTGAAAGAATGGCACCATGTGTAAGAAAGATTCCAGACAGCACTCCGGTTGAGAAGGGAAGGTAAAGAATATGAGCTTGGCAAAAGAAAGCACTTGGATGAGAGTCCGGTTAGAAGAGGAATGACAGACAAAACACTCCGGTTGAAATGATAAGCACGAAAAGAACACGATCCTCGCAATTCGAGATGATGAGAGAGAAGAGCAACATGACAATGCCTCCGGAATAAAGAATAGAAGATAGATCATTGGAATGAAAGAATGGTGTAGAAAATGCCCACTTCTGACACAAATGAGTTTGTAGGGCACCCTTACAAGAACGTTATAACGGAGTTGCTGGAAAACTAAAAACAAAATGAATAAGCTTGTAGTGGGCTTATGTAAAACCTCTCAAAATTATGAGGTGAAATTCTGCCACTAACAAAAACAGTTGCTTGGTTGAGATCAATGAAGAGATGAAAACTTGTTCCACCAAGAGGATAAAGAGCAAGCTTGGGTCATTGAGAAGCACCACCACAACAACATTCCTTAGGGAAGGCTTTAGGTGAAATCTATACCAAGATAACTCCAAGGAAGAAAAATGATGGGTTTAAATATCTCATTCCTGACAAATTTTGAACCATGAAACATGAAGGGAAAATTGTCAAGAAAGACATAACACCACCTGAAAAAGATAAGATAGAAAGAATTGCACTTCGGAATGCAAGATGAAGAATACTTGAGCTCCTCTAAAAAGAATCTCGATGAACACTCTAGAAGGAATTAAATCTTTGATGAGCCATCATGTAGAGCCTCCATGAAGAAACTCCGGTAATAGACGAATGATCAAACGAAAGGAAAGCTGAAAGAACTCCGGTAATAGAAGAATGATAGAAAGAAAGAGAAGTTGAAAACACAAGGTGAATCCTTGGAATGATTTAGATGGAGCTTTGTGATGATGAGAGCTTGGAACTCCGGGAAAAGAAAAGATGAAACAATTGAAAACGCGAATTTACTCATCGTGAACAAACTCTGGAAGATGAGTCCATTGCTTGGATGAACAAAGAATAAGAATTACCTTATGTTTATCCTTCACCAATTTAAATTGATGACAAGAAGCAGATTTGCCATACTACTTATTCCCGTAGCAAAGGATTTAATATAGATATAGAGCAAACTTGATTAAAAAATCTTCAACGATCCACCGATAGGATTGAAACAACGAATGAATTGATATGAGCACAACGGAAGAGGAATGTTGGATGAACCACCGTAAGAATTGAACATGAAAGTAGCAAAAGCACAATTCACCCGGAAGAATTGGAAAACGAATGAAGATACTTGAGGGAATTTAGATACAAGTGAACGAAGAGATCGCGATCTGATTAGAGAATACTTGAATGATGCACCGATAAGATTTAGAGAAAAAGAGCTGAAAACTAAGAATGAATAATTCTGAAATGATGACCTTCGGAGAATCAAAATGAAAAGACTCCTAAATTGCTTCGGATGGGTGAAAAGAATTCTCACAATCGAAAACAATTATGAGAGGATGACATTAAGCTGGAACCATGAATCTTGAAGAGAATGGAGCAAGATTTAAGAGAAACTCTTCTTCGGTCTTCAAATGTTGAGAATGACGATGAGAAACACCACCTTGAATTGTTAAGATACTCCAGGAAAATGAATAATGAGGAAGTTGAGCCAACGGTGAAAATAATTTGAAGATCTTGGAGAAAAACATATGACTGATGATAATTCATTCTTACGTCAAACTTGGAGAAGAATTTGAAAGTAACTCCGGGAAAATAGAAGAGTCAGGTAAGATACTGGGAAAAGACCTATGGGTTAGGGCCCACTCAAGATAAACACCGTTGAACGATTACTTGAAAGATATTGCACCGGTTGAATTAAATGGCTTGAATGAGATAACAACCTCGAAATAGGTTGAACGGATCTTGAATGAAAAGACGAGTCTTCTGAGATATCTTCAGCACTCCAGATAACATGAATAGCAAGAGGTGGATGATTAAGAGGTGCACCAGTGTGAGAAAGCATTGTGAAATGAGGAAAGGGATAAGATACCAAAGCTTGAATTGAATCCACCGAAGAAGAAAAAGAACGAATAATGATAACTTGAAGTTTTGTTAGTATCTTCATGAAAAATCACCGGGTGAGAACATTGAATGAAAACAATGAAGAGACTTCGCATCCATAAGATGGATACTTGATTACGACATCTGAGTCCTTGAAGAAAAAGGGTAGGAGGGCGGGAAAACAAAGGTAGCTTGGGACGGATGAAATGAGCACCGTTGAGAAGAACTGATAATTGATCTTGCGGATGTTGGAAAAGATTGGATCCACTTGAAGAGAGACACACCAGTTCAAAAGAAATTGAGATGACAAACTCAATGATCAAGAAGGATTAGTATTACCAAAGAAATATGAGAACACGACTTAGAAAGGGTATGGAATCCACATTTGACTTCGAAGCAACTCGAATACCACAAAAAAACAAGGATTTGGCTTGCAGAATAAGCCGGAAAAAACATATGATAGAGATTTTGTCCGAAGTTTTTTGTGGTGGGGCCCACACGGGATCGATCGTACAACACCATCATGTACAAGGTAGTGCACATGACATACGAAGCGTCCCAGAGTCACCATAGCCAAGGACTCTTTAAGACACAACGAGACCACTATAAAACCAACCGTGGATAGGTGGACCACTAGACGTCGAACCCCAATTTCGAATCATACATTTGTTGGAAAGATATCCTAGGAGCTACTTGAATTCCTACTTATAAACTCCCGAAACTTTCTGGTTATGCAATCAGGTGTTGGGGATACAGGGGAAAAAATATCTCACCCAAAACTAGCAATTCCTACATCCAGCTGTATCCATCCTTCAACACACACTAGTAGAAAAAGGGTCAAATGTGAAGCACATTAGTGCCGGTTTGAATTTGAGTCGGCACTAATGTGTCCATTAGTGCCGGTTCCAACGGCTAGGCGGGCGGACATCATTAGTACCGATTCGTGGCAAACCTTTAGCACCGGTTCGTGCAACGAACTGGTACTAAAGTGAGTGGTGACAGGATGTTGTCAGTCCGGGGCCCCTCCAGCACCTTTAGTACCGGGTCGTATCACGAACCGGTACTAAAGGTCGTCCTACATACACCCTTCGTCCACCCGAGATCGCTCTCTTCTTCCCCTTTCCCCTCCCCTCTCTGTTCTTTCCCCTCTTCCTCTCAAGCTCATCACACATTTTGCCCAAAATTTGTCAAGATTTGAAGGCCCCCATCCATTCAAATGATCACAAAGATTAGCAACTTTGTCCTTTCATCTCTCATTGCTAGATTAGCTCTTGCAATGCTTTATATAGTGATTGATTTGTGAGTTTAGTAATTTGGGAGGAATTATATATATGTGCTAGTATTCGATTTTTATGCAATTTGAGGTCAAAAATAACACTTAGTTTGCATATGTAGGTGTGGTTTACTTAGTGCCTTCTAAATCTCCGTCATAACCACCGTCGATCGCCCGCAACGTCCCGTCGCCGGCACCACCTTGTGGTGAGCCTCTTGTTCATGAATGTTTTATATAAAAAAATGATGTTTGTGTGATTTGGATATATAGTTACTCGTATATTTATCTTACCCATACGTTGTTTGTTATACATAGTGCCATGATTTTGATATCCGTCCCCGTCGGCCCTCGTCCGGGTTATGATTCAGATGTGGTATATTCTCTTTTAAAACTATTTGTTGCATTTCGTGTTTATGACAAATTATGCCCATCAAGTTGACATAGATATTTGTATGTAGGAGGTAGTTGAAATGGAAATTCCAACCGACCCTATTGTCGAGAGGTTAAATTTAGTTGAAAGAGAAAACGAGGATTTGAAAGAAAAATTGAAAAGAATTGAGGGGGAGAAGATGGAATTGGAGTTGCTTGTTGCCGATGTCGTCGATGATCACAAGATTAAGATGGAGAAAATGTGCTTGAAGATTAGAAAGATTAGAAAATATGCCATTCATAGTGAGACTTGGTATCATTATGCTGTTGGATCAATTGTTACCTTAGTTGCGATCTTGATCGCATTTGTTGTTGCATTTAAATTCTTTAGCAAGAGAATTATTTGTTTGTTGCATTTAAGTGTTGTATGAACTTTATGTATGAACTTTATGTATTGTATTAATTTGGTGTTTTCGGTACTGTGTATTGAAGATGAGCCGGCAATGGATGTACGATGACCGATGCTCTCTCGAGTTCATTAATGGCATGCATACTTTTCTGCTTGCGGCTGATGCAAACAAGCGGGCGGATGGTTTTATGCCTTGTCCATGTGCTGGCTGTAAGAATGGTCACAATTACTCTACATCAAGAACCATTCACGTCCACCTGTTTGAGTCCGGTTTCATGCCCCAATATAATGTTTGGACCAAGCACAGAGAAAGAGGGGTCATGATGGAAAACAATGAAGAAGAAGAGGACGATGACAACTGTCCTGGCCATGGGTTCCCTGAATACGATGATACAACAATGAGGGAAGAAGCTGAGCCGATAATACAGGAAAAAGCTGAGCCGGCAATGCGGGAAGAAGCTGAAGAAGAGGCATCAGATGAGCCCGTTGATGAGCTAGGTCGGGCCATTGTCGATGCAAAGAGAAACTGCGCAAGTGATTTGGAGAAGAAGAAGTTGCAGCGCATGTTAGAGGATCACAAAAAATTGTTGTACCCGAATTGCGTAGGTGACAAGAAAAAGCTGGGCACCACACTGGAATTGCTGCAATGGAAGGCAGATAATGGTGTATCTGACAAGGGATTTGGAAAGTTGCTGGTAATGGTAAAGAATATGCTTCCAAAGGACAACGAATTGCCCGAGAGTACACACGAAGCAAAGAAGGCTGTCCGCCCTCTAGGGTTAGAGGTGCAGGAGATACATGCATGCCCTAATGATTGCATCCTCTACCGCGGTGAGTACGAGGATTTGAACGCTTGCCCGGTATGTGGTGCATTGCGATAAGATCAGCCGCGATGACCCTGGTGATGTCGAGGGCGAGCGCCCCAGGAAGAAGATTCCAGCCAAGGTGATGTGGTATGCTCCTATAATACCACGGTTGAAACATTTGTTCCAAAACAAAGAGCATGCCAAGGCGATGCGATGGCACAGAGAAGACCGTAAGAAAGACGGAAAGTTGAGAGTAGCCGCTGACGAGTCGCAGTGGAGAAAAATCAAGAGAAAGTACGAGAAGGAGTTGGCAAATGATGCAAGGAACGTATGGTTTGGTCTAAGCGCAGATGTCATTAATCCTTTTGGGGAGCAGAGCAGCAACCATAGCACCTGGCCTGTGACTCTATGTTTGTATAACCTTCCTCCTTGGTTGTGCATGAAGCGGAAGTTCATTATGATGCCAGTGCTCATCCAAGGCCCTAAGCAACCTGGCAACGATATTGATGTGTACCTAAGGCCATTAGTTGAAGAACTCTTACAGCTGTGGAATGGAACATGTGTACGTGCATGGGATGAGCACATGGGGGAAGAATTTGACCTAAAGGCGTTGCTGTTCGTGACCATCAATGATTGGCCTGCTCTCAGTAAGCTTTCAGGACAGACAAACAAGGGATACCGCGCATGCACGCATTGTTTGGACGATACCGACAGTATATATTTGGCTAATTGTAAGAAGAATGTGTACTTGGGACATCGTCGATTTCTTCCGAGCAGGCATGCCGTAAGAAAGAAAGGCAAGCATTTCAAAGGTGAGGCGGATCACCGGACGAAGCCTCGCCACCGTACTAGTGCTGATGTACATGATATGGTCAAGGATTTGAAGGTAGTCTTTGGAAAGGGTCCTGGCATACAACCTATTCCGAATGACGCTGACGGGCGCGCACCCATGTGGAAGAAGAAATCTATATTTTGGGGCCTGCCCTATTGGAAAGACCTAGAGGTCTGCTCCGCAATCGACGTGATGCACATGACGAAGAATCTTTGCATGACCCTGCTTGGCTTCTTGGGCATGTATGGGAAGACAAAAGATACACCTGAGGCACGGGAGGACCAGCAACGTATGCATGGAAAAGGCGGCATACATCAGGGTCATGCCAGCTACGCTCTTACCAAAGAAGAGAAGGAAATCTTTTTTGAATGCCTGCTCGGTATTAAGGTACCGTCTGGCTTCTCGTCGAATATAAAGGGAATACTAAACATGGCAGAGAAAAAGTTCCAGATCCTAAAGTCTCATAACTGCCACGTGATTATGACGCAATTGCTTCCGGTTGCATTGAGGGGGCTTCTACCGGAAAACGTTCGATTAGCCATTGTGAAGCTATGTGCATTCCTCAATGCAATCTCTCAGAAGGTAATCGATCCATAAATCATACCAAGGTTAGAGAATGATTTGGTGCAATGTCTTGTCAGTTTCGAGTTGGTGTTCCCACCATCCTTCTTCAACATCATGACGCACGTCCTAGTTCACCAATGCGAAGAGATTAACGTTTTGGGTCCTATATTTCTACACAATATGTTCCCCTTTGAGAGGTTCATGGGAGTCCTAAAGAAATATGTTCATAACCGTGCTAGGCCAGAAGGAAGCATCTCCAAGGGCCATGAAAATGAGGAGGTCATTGAGTTTTGTATTGACTTTATTCCTGACCTTAAGCCGATTAGTGTTCCTGAATCGCGGCATAAGGGCAGACTGGATGGAAAAGGCACGCTAGGAGGGGATCAAATAATATGTATGGACGGACATTCTCTAACTGAAGTACACTACTCAGTTCAATAGAATTCCGCCTTGGTGGCTCCGTATATGGACGAACACAAGAATTTTCTATGCTCAAAACACCCGGAGCGGTCTGATGGCTGGATTACATGTGAACAAACCAGGAGTTTCGCCGGCTGGTTGCAGACACGTACCATGCATGATGCCTCTATTGAAGATGACCTGTACTCACTGTCCCAGTTACCATCTTCGAATATAATGACTTTCAAAGGGTATGAGATAAATGGTAATACATTTTACACGATCGCCCAAGATAAGAAGAGCACCAACCAAAACAGTGGTGTCCGCTTTGATGCAGAAACCAAGACGGGAAAGGAAAATTATTATGGTTACATAGAGGAGATATGGGAACTTGACTATGGACGTGGTTTGAAGGCCCCTTTGTTTCGGTGCAAATGGGTCAATATTACACGAGGCGGGGTAACGAAAGACCCGCAGTACGGAATGACAATAGTGGATCTCAACAATCTTGCGTATGCAGATGAACCATTCGTCCTAGCTAATGATGTGGCACAGGTTTTCTATGTGAAGGATATGTCTACCAAGCCAAGAAAAAGAAAAGATAAGGAAGCGAATGCATCATAAGATGAGCCAAAGCGCCACATAGTTCTTTCTGGGAAGAGAAACATCATGGGAGTGGATGACAAGGCAGACATGTCAGAAGATTATGAAAAGTTTGATGAAATGGATCCATTCACAGTGAATATTGACCCGAGCATCCAGTTAAATGATGAAGATTTTCCATGGCTACGGCGCAAAGGGACACACGCGAAGAAAAAGTTTCACACCCAAAGATCTGGGATGTGATCGTCTTCACTATCATCACTTTCTTCTGTGTTTCACACCCAGGAGGGAATCTCTGTAATAGTTAGGGTAGTTATGTGTTTTGGCATTTGAAACGCGAAGAAATTTTATGTGCAAACAAATTCTTTCATGCATTTACTGATTTTTTCAGCTAAATGACCCT
Source organism: Triticum aestivum (assembly GCF_018294505.1). Taxonomy (NCBI): domain Eukaryota; kingdom Viridiplantae; phylum Streptophyta; class Magnoliopsida; order Poales; family Poaceae; genus Triticum; species Triticum aestivum. Next base: position 696,927,963 of record NC_057806.1, read on the forward strand.
GAAATTGAAAATCATTTCAAATGAACTCAGAAAAGGTTGAAAGTTGGCATGGTATCATAATTTCACCCACATAGCATGTGCAAAAAAGTAGAGAGGGTTACCGCAAAAACTGGATGCACTTCATGTACAAAATGGACAATCTCTTTCGAAGTATCAGGGTTTCAGACGAAAACTCATCCGTTACAAAGGCATTTTATTTTTTAAATAACCTAAGCATTACCAAATTGAATATAATGATAAAACACACTAATATTAAACATAAGAAAAAAGAATCACTAAAAAATCTATTTTCAAGGTTAAGTTATTCACAAACTAGTGATTCACGCAAAATTCAAATAATTCAAAATTTAAACTATTCAAATTTGAAAACTACCGGCACTAACAGAAAGTTTGTAATTTTTTGTACCTAAAGCAAAAATATTCACCAAGAAACTCAAAATACAGCAAAAACAACTAAAAATAAATAAAACAAAATAAATAAAGCAGAAAAGAAAAAAAGAAAAAACTAAATGAAAAAAGCCCAACTACTGGGCCACAGCGGCATGCATACGACTAGAAACCCAAATTCTGGTTGGGCCAGGATGCAAGCCCGCTAGCCCGGTAGGCCCAACAGGGCATCACAGCAGAGGTAGGCCCAGAAGGCCTGGTTTAGAGAGGAGCTCGAGACAGCAGCGGCGGCGGGGCTTATAAGCAGGTGCGAGTGCCTCTCGGCTAGCGAGGTGGGACTAAACTTCTGCGCCCCTCACCTGGCAGTGCACACCCTTTAGTACTGGGTCGTTGCTCCAACCGTACTAAAGGGGGGGCCTTTAGTACCGGTTGGCGCCACAACCCGGTACTAAAGGGGGTGCGGTTCCCGCCGCTTCGCCTGGCCAAAACAGACCTTTAGTACTGGTTGGTGGCTCCAACCGGTACTAAAGGTGGGTTCTATATAGGAAAACACTTCAAAAAAAAATTCAGTTTCTCATCTCTCCCTCTGCTTCTTTCTCCTCTGCCCCGTCGCCGCCGCCCCTCGTCGCTGCCCAGCCCGTCCCCGTCCCCGTCGCCATGCCGCGCCCCTTCCTCCCGTCGTCCCTGCTCGGCCCGCCCCCGTCCCCGTCCTCCCGTCGACCCTGCCCGGCCCGCCCCCGTCCCCGTCGCCGCGCCCCGCCCTGTCCTCCCGTCGTCCCCTCCCGGCCGGTTCCTGTCCCCGTCGTCACCGCCCTGCCGGTTCCCGTCCCCGTCGTCACCGCCCGTCTCCGTCCCTGTCGCCGCCCCCGTCGCCTCGCCTCGCCCGTGAGCTCCTGCCCCGGCCGCCATGTCCACACACACACACACATTGTTATAGAAATGTTAGCCATTTTTCTGTTTTTTAGTTATAGAAATATTAGAAATGTTAGTTATATAGAAATGTTAGTTATATAGAAATATTAGAAATGTTAGTTATATAGAAATGTTAGTTATATTAGAAATGTTAGTTATATAGAAATGTTAGTTATATAGAAATGTTTTTTAGTTATAGAAATATTAGAAATGTTAGTTTTAGTTATAGAAATATTAGAAATGTTAGTTTTAGTTATAAAATTTAGAATTTGCATATATGAAATCACAATCCATCATTTAAAAAATGTTTCTTTACTTTTGCAGCATATGGTATTTGTTGTCGACGATGCCCGGCCCGCATCCTCGCTGTCGACCAGTTCGCGACGACGTCCTGCTTCAGAGGACCCATGTCCGGGACTGGGCTCCTCCGGGCTGGCACTGGGAGGTGCTACCTTCAGGGGCGCGACGCTTGGTGAGAACCCGGCCCCGGGTCCCGTCATCGACCCTGATCTCCTTTGGTGGCGTTCGCGTGGGCCACTTTTGGTGCAGAGGGAGCCGACCCCGCCGGAGGTGGTATGTCGCCGTGTCAGGGAGGAGGACGAGCACGTCCATCACTACATGGCTACTATGGACGTCAGGTTCTCCAATACCTGGCAGGTTCTTTCGGGAGATCACCCGAGCTATGATCCAGTGATGGTTCCTTCACTTTGGTTGTCCACCGCCCGCGCCTCAGGAACCGCGAGTGGCCTAGATTACTCTCTAGTATTCGATCTTTATTAGCTAGCTAGCTAGTGATGTATTCGATATATAATATTCGAGATGATTTATTCGAGATTATATATATTATCCGAGACGATGTATTCGAGATTATATCTAGTATTCGAGACGACATATTCGAGATTATATTCGATGATGCTTATTATGTACTATGATTGATTTAGTTTTTCCTTATTAATTGATTGCATCCATGCATTGTAATTTCAATATATTTCTTTTGGATTAGTTAAATAAAACCTATGGCGGACAATACCGGCAGAGATGGAGGAGAGGCCCTGTTCAATATCATACGCAATCCTCGCGGGCCAGATGATGATCAGAATGAAGAAGATTATGACGGCTCCGAATATCTAAACAACACCGGGGAGGGTGATATGATATTCAATCGCGATGACCGAATTGATGAAGTCATGAACTATGAACATGACGAAGAAAATGTTGATCTTGAAACAACAAAGACCGGCGAGGTATATTTATATAAGCAGGAATCTAGTGATCATCACATGTTTTAAATGACTTGAAGATATATATTAACGAATCGATCTTTCTTCTTTCAGCCATCCGGATCGAGCAAATCTTCAGGCAGCAGGACAGTACGAGGCCCGAACAAAAAGTTGAAGTAGGGCATAAATTACAATGTCGAGGCCATCAAACCTAATGGCGAACCATTAGCGCCTAAGAAGATTGCGAACAAGTTCATTCGTCAGTGCAGAGTTCTTGTGAAGGACCAACTCCCGATCTCCCTTCAAGAATGGAGAGAGCCAGCAAAGTCACGTCCAGATCTTACTTTTGTCGACGACCGACAAAAACTTCTGCTTTGGGAAACGCTCGTGGAACATTTCACCCTACCAGATCATTTCATAGATGCATATGTGGAGAAAGTCAAGGACGCTGCTCTTAGGAAGATGGTGGTTGCATTCAACAACCACAAGAATCGTGTATGGGACCAGTACGTCAAGGGAGGAAAGAAGACTCCAGTATTCAAGGGAACACTAGAGAAGCAAAGTGCTCATTGGGACGATTTCGTGAAATTCAAGGAATCGGAATTATCTAAGGAACGGTCAAGAATAAACATGGCCAATGCTGCAAAAAAAGGATAAGTTCCATAAGCTGGGGCCAGGTGGCTACACGGTGGCAATGCCTAAGTGGGATAAGTCTGAGAAAGAGATGGAGGATGCAGGTGTCACTCCAGAAACATTGAGCTGGGCCCCAGGTGCAGGACTTGGTTCTATGCGCATGGGGGGGAGTTGGACCCGAAGACAGGCAAAGTTTCAAAGAAGGCATGTCTGGACGGAGCCGAAGATAAGCTACTTGTTGGAATAGAAGAGGCTCGATCGGGGGTGTTCCATCCCAACAGAGAGAACGACGAGCTTATGCGTGCCCTGGGAAATCCTGAACACCTGTGAAGAACACGAGGCAAGGGCGCAATTCCGTGGTGTGAGGGGTTTTTGGACTAGAACGCCGACTACAGAACCCGTGCGAGAAAGAAGATTGCGGAGGAGAAGAAGAGGAAGATGGAGGAGGAGCAGAGGAAGCTGGACTATGAACGCTTCCAAGGCCTAGAATCAGCGCACGCAGACTTGGCAGTCAAATTCCAGCGGCAGCGGGAGCAGATCGACTCACTTAGCCAACAAAGGGGGTCTCAGCAGCTGCAACAGCAAGCGTATGATCCAGCATTGGATAGCATCGTCCCATCCATGCCGAGAAGCAGCGTGGGTTCCACCCGGGCGACGCAATGCTGGATAGATACCCCGTGGATGACATCATGGAGAACACTAACTGCGAGCTACACTTCAAAATTAAGAACATATCCATGAAGGTGGTGGACGCCGTTGCTTTTACAAATCCCCCCGAGGCAACCTTTCATTGCAAACCGATTCCAGCGGACTATGCTCGTGTCTTGGTTGATGAGGTGGTGGACCAATATTCTGGGCTAGAGCTTGAAATTCCTGGAGGTGACGAGGAGCACACACTAGGAGAGGCCAAACATCGTATCATCCTATGGAGAAAGGATTGCATCATCTTTCGAAGGCCACCGACACCGCGTCAGCCGACTCCTCGTTGAAGTCCGCCAACGAGTCAGTAGACTCCCGCTCCTCGAAGTCCACCAACGTGTCAGGCCACTCCTCCTCCTCCAAGTCCGGCAAAGCATCAGGCCACTCCTCCTCCAAGTCCGGCAAAACGTCAGGCCACTCCTCCTCCAAGTCCGGCAAAGCGTCAGGCCACTGCTCCTCCAAGTCTGGCACAGCTTCAGCCCACTCCTCCTCCTCCAACTCAGCCACGTCAACCGTCTCCGCCGCCTCAGCAATCACGGAAGAGAGCCGCCGCATCTATGGTGCGTAGCGGTACAAGTCGAGGTAGTACGGGAGGTACAGGCAGAGGCAAGCGATTTCAATATGGTCCAAGCAGCCTCGTGCCTCTTCCGCAGAGGCCTTACGACAAGTCCGAGGAGGAAAACGCACCCATATCGAAGGCTGAGGTGGAAGCCCATTTTGCACCGAAACCGCCACCGCCGCCAAGGCAGAAAGTGCCTGAGGAAAAGATTAACCACTTCATTCGTATGGCTAGAGCACCAGCTCCCAAGCCTATTGACACAGACTATGAGCGCCACCTCAGGAAGTTAAATCGAGCATGTCTACAGAAAGAGGCGAGCTCGAGCAAAGCAGTTGGCAAAAGGAGCGGTAAAACCGTTCCCCAGCTGGGAGCACAGGCGGCGCAATCAACCCCCCCCCCCGCTTGTTGTGCCAACAACACATGAGAGTAGGCGCGCCCAATATTATTGTGGGCAAACCGTTTACGTTCCCGAGCTGGGCGATGTGGTAATAACCGAGGAGCATATAAGGAAGGCTGAAATCCTCAAGATCACTGTTGGACAACTCCTCGACATCAAGTCCATGGCTCCGCTTAGAGAGGAGGAAATAAAACGGAAATATGTCCAGGGCCAACCTTTGGTCGAGACAGACCAGGTCAAGAAGCTCCCAACGAGAATGTATGAATTGCATCAATGGTACATGGACATTACCAAGATTTCCAATCGAGAGTCCCTCATGGTGAATGTCAAGAAGGGTCATTACTACCATAAGAAAGCTGTGTCCGTTGAGTATTCAGAACTATTTCAGCTATACAATCAAGATGCACTCGACAAATCAATCATTAGTTGTTATTGTCTGTAAGTGATTTCTTTCTGTAATTTAAGTCTCAAGCTAGCTGTAGTGATCATTTTGATCAATCATTACCTGTAATTATCCTCACTATATTCTTTTCTGTGGTATTATGCAGGATGAAGATGTATGAAATGAAAAAAGGTGGACGCTATGGCATTGGGTTCATTGACACAAATACCATTAATGAATACACATGGAAATTAGATGCATATTATGGAAAAAGTGTAGAGGAAAGCATGCTAGAGTTCTTCAAGCGCCTCAATACCAATGAAGATATACTACTTCCTTACAACTTCGAGTGAGTCACACTGTCTTGTACTACAAATTTTGTTTTTGCCTACTAGCTAGCTACATGTTTTTGCTTACATATGCCGCTTAATTAAGACATGCAAACATGTGTGCATGCAGATTTCACTGGATCTTGTTAACCATTAAAGTTGATGAAGGAACAGTTGAAATACTGGACTCACTACTTAAAAAAGAAAGTGACTACACTATCTTGTTTGGGATAGTCAACAGGTAATTTCAATCATTATTAACTATATCTCGGCCTATTTAGTTCGTCATTTCTTGATATGAACTATTTAATAACCCCTTTATTCATTTTCTTTGTCGGCGAGAAGGGCTTGGTCAAAGTTCATCAGCGTCACTACAGGCCAATGGAAACGAAAGCTGAAATGGTATCGACCCAAGGTAAGTAATTAAGTAGTACTAGGTAGCTAGCTGCCATCTCTTTAATTATCATGGTTGATTAATTATTATCTGATCAAATTCCATCACTACAAAAAAAGACACATCCATGACATTTTGGGCCGAACAAAAAAAATTTCTGCCATACATATGACACTTCTATGATGATTATTGTGACAAAACCCGGTATCATCATAGATGTGGTGGGCTCCTACTTCTATGAAAAAAAATCATGACATAAAATGTGCTTTTCGTCCTCGGCGGGCCGGAGACGCAGCTGCATGACATTCTTTGGGCCGTCCATGACGGAAAAAACCATGGTAGAAGCGAGGGGGAGGAAAATTTCTTGGAGTTCCCGGTTACGGTGGGAGGTCGGGGGCCGACCGATGCACGTTTCTCTCGTACACGTGCGCGCGTGTGTGCGAGGCGTTGGCTCTAACTGAACCCGAGCGAGGCATTGGGCTCTAACTAAACCCGAGCGATTGCACTGCAGGCTACGCATTACTGAACCCGAGCAATCGATCGATGGATGTTAACTGAACCCGATTGAGCGATTCCTTCGCTACTGTTGCTAACTAAAGCCGATCGATGGGATGAACAGTGAGCGTTGCGGGGGGTTTGGATGAACAGTGAGCGGTGGTGTTGCCTCTGGATGAACAGGACCCCGTGGTGTGGTGGAGGGTTGGATGAACAGTAGACGGTGGAGGGGTGCCCGTGGAGGGCTGGATGAACCGGACCCCATGGTGTGGAGGGCTAGATGAACAGTAGATGGTGGAGGGGTGGTTGAACAGGACCCCGTGGTGTGGAGGGCTGGATGAATAGTAGACGGTGGAGGGGTGCCCAAGGAGGGGTGGTTGAACAGGACCCCATGGTGTGGAGGGCTGGATGAACAGTAGATGGTGGAGGGGTGGTTGAACAGTAGCCGGTGGAGTAGCGCGCAGTGGAGGCTGGATGAACAGGAGCCCATGGAGGTTGGAGGAGGTCGACGGTGGAGATGAATAGTATCCCATGGAGTCCCGTTTTGCGGTACGCCACACCCCTCCCAATGAACAGGACCCCCGTTTCGACCGTAGCGCTCCAACACAAGTCCGTTTCCTCCGTTTTGTGGTACGCCACACCCCTCCTGATCAACAGGACCCCCGTTTCGACCGTAGGAGGTCCGTTTCCTCTGTTTTGCGGTACGCCACACCCCTCCCGATCAACAGGACCCCCGTTTCGATCGTAGGAGGTCCGTTTCCTCTATTTTGCGGTACGCCCCACCCCTCCCGATGGGAGAGATCCTATTTCGAACGTGGCCGGTCAAACACAAGGCTGTTTCCTCTGTTCTGTGGTACGCCAGGCCTCGTTTCCATCGCCTATTCCGTCCAAGCCCTCCTGATGAACACGACGCATTCCGTTGCCTCCCCATGAAAACGACGCATTCCGTTGCCTCCCCATGAACACGAGGACGACGATGTTTCTCCGTTCTGACCCAGCCATGTACACGAGCCCCCGCCGTACGTATGCGCGAGTAGGCGTTCGAGACCCCGCCCATATGTACACATACGTGACCGTATTTTCTTTCTTGCACCCTGACCATTGTACGTACGTGTACATGCGACATGCGCGCCTCTACTACGACACGTGAGCACCTCTACATCGACCATTATATATGTATGTACGCGTTCGCGACCAGAATGACAACACTACGTACGCTTCGACCAGGTGGGTCCCGACTGGCAGGCACTTCCTTGCGTGCGAAGATGTAGCTGGTGGGTCCCAGCAGTCAGGGGGGCGAATCATTTTGTTTTTTTGCCCGGACGCACTTCCTTGCGAGCGAAGGTGTAGCTGGTGGGTCCCAACAGTCAGGGGGAAACGTTTTTTTTTTCGAAATATGGTGGCCCGTCTGGTGGGTCCCTGCTGTCAGGTGGAGGAATAATTATTTTGCATGTAATAAGGAGGCACTTCCGTGCTGCGGCCGTGGACCCAGCTGTCAGCCTCTCCACGTACAGTCCACGTCCGATGGAAGTCATTCCTTGACCACGTTGACCATGCCGCGCCGAGAGCACTAGGGCAGTGGACGACGGTGAGGCCTAGGAAGGGGACGACGGGGAGCCGGGGAAGACGCGACAGTGGAAGCCCACGCGGAGAGGAGTACGAGGGTTCACTGGTTCGGCTGCGGTGTGAGGCTGCCGTCGCTGCAGGGCCTGGCCAGCGGTGGGAATAGTAGGGGGCGGTGAGGCCTCCGCGACAGCACAGCCGGCCACGGGAGGCAGGAGCATGCGGCATGACCGGCGCTACTTTGGGCGGCTGGAGCAAGAAGACCAGAGGTTGAAGAAGCACTACGGCTGTTGGATGGACATCGTATGGTCACTGGAGCTAGAATCGTTCATATTGACTAAAGTTGACAAAGGCCCCCGTCCCAGTCAACTTAGTAGGCCCACAAGTCAGCCTCCCACCATGGTGGGTCCGAGCTGACAGCGGGGGAACTTTTTTCCTGAAATACGCTGGTCCGTCCAGTGGGTCCGAGCAGTCAGGGGGGAAACATTTTTTTTCGCGAAATAAGGTGGCCCGTCCGGTGGGTCCCTGCTGTAAGGTGGAGGAATAATTATTTTGCGCGTAATAAGGAGGCACTTCCTTGCGGCCGCCTGGACCCAGCTGTTAGCCTCTCCACGTACAGTACTCTTCCGATGGAAGTCGGTCATTGACCATGTTGACCACGCCGCGTCGAGAGCACCAGGGCGGTGGTCTGGAAGACTGTGAGGCCTAGGAAGGGGACGACGTGGAGCCGGGGAAGACGCAACAGTGGAAGCCCGCGCGGAGAGGAGTACGAGGGTTCACTGGTTCAGCTGCGGTGTGAGGCTGCCGTCGCTGCAGAATAACAGGGGGTGTGGGTGATTGGAGGGATGGCCTGGCCAGTGGTGGGAGTAGTATGTGGGCGGTGAGGCCTCCGCGGCAGCACAGCCGGCCACGGAAGGAAGGAGCAGGCAACACGACCGGCACTGCTTTGGGCGGCTAGACCAAGAAGACCAGAGGTTGAAGAAGCACTACGGCCGTTGGATGGACATCGTACGGTCACTAAAGCTAGAAACATTTATTATTTACTAAGTTGACAAAGCCCTTGGTACGCTCCAACTTAGTAGGCCCACAGGTCAGCCTCCGAAATGGTGCGCCCCAGATGTTAGGGGGAGGAATCATTTTTTGGGCGGCCGAAGCTAAGAATATCCGAGATTGAAGAAGAAGCACGGCATCCGTTGGATAGACATCCAACGGCCACTGCTGCTAGAACCGTGTGTTGACTATAATAAGTTGGCAAAGCCTTGCATACGTGTCAACTTATTTTTTAGGAGACGCGTCACTTAGTAGGCCCACAAGTGTGTGGCAGAGAACTTATAGCCCATTTGCGTTTTGTAAGAATGTACAGCCCATTTTGGAATTCTAATGGAATTTACAATATCCCATTTACAGTTTGTTAAAAGTACAGCCCATTTTCTAGCTAGGACAATGATTAATAATTTCAACCAACCGTTGAAGACAGAATTCAATAAAATTTCCCACATTTTGATGGGCTCCGAAATATTTTTATCCCGAAATTTCTAGTTAGATTAAATATAAATTTGTATTACATAAAAATCCAACGAAACATTGCGCGCGCAACAATGAAAATTTAAGATTTTCAAAATCCATAAATAATATTTTATAAACTAATTTCGTGTTTGGTGCATTTTTTTATAGTTACTGCCCAGTTTTTATAATTACATCCCATTTATTATTTTTTAAAGCTCATTTTCCTGTTAAGCCTAATGCATCCCTCCTAGGAAAGATTTGCAGCCCAGCGGGCGGAGAATAACAAGTTGACCTTGCCTGGGTATTCCTCAAAAAGACGTATAGCTGGGCTAGCCATTTTCATCTTGAAAAAATTAGTATCTGGGCTGGATATCTGGCCTGGGCTAGACGGGCCACAGCCCGCCCAGTTAATACCCTGCTCTCCTCTGAACAACAACGAAATCATCGCCAAGAAAAACTCTGCAGTGCTCACGCCTCAAAAACACAAATACTGCTCGAGCTGCTTGGTCCCAGCTGTCGGCCGCACCTTGTGCAATTCTCTCGTTTATATTGACTACATAGGTTGACAATGGTGTGGGACCGTGATGTCAGGAAACCAGGAGAAAGCAAAAAAATATAGTTGTACATAATAAGGAGGCACTTGCGTACGTACGGCTATGGCCCTAGTGGGTCCCTAGTGTCATCCAGTCAAAATAAAGTCATCTCCTGAATCCTCATGTTCGTTGACGATGTTAACAATGCTCGGCGCCACGGCGAGCGCAACAACTCGAAGGACAACGGAGAGGGCCTCGCGGGCCCTACGGATGGTCTGATACAGCGCCCGCTACTCATTCAGGAAGCCAGGATCATCGGACACCTATGAGCACCTTCGAGAAACTGAGACGGCATGAAACGGTAAGGCCGCGCTTGGGAGCTCTGGTTTATTTCAAACCTGTATTAACATACAAGTGTAATTTACTCGTCATCGAAAACAACGCGTAAAATACAGGCGTAATGAAACCGAGGGCCCGAGGTCTGTAAGTAAAACCGGCGGGTTACGCGTGTAATTTGAGAGACCAGTGTATATTTTACGAGCACTGCTATATGGACGACATTACCAGACGATACATGCACGACGTGCGTATCATGCCATCCATGGGCAAGGCTGAAACAGCAGCTAACGGCTGGATTAGCAATCGTCCGAGTGTCGTTCAGCGTTTTTATCGTGTGTCAAGTACTTCCGATATTTTACTAGTCGAAATCGACCAACCAAGCGCCTTCGCCCGAGACCATCTGCTTTAATTTACAAGCGTCAGTTTTACAAGTGGTTTTGGTTGGAAAACGACGATCCAATCACGGCCTAATATCATGAGTTGGTCGGAAGATCATATGGTTTCACGTCTAACCTACCCGACTTGTCGTATAGGCTATGAATGAAACATCAGACGATGAACTTCTTAAGCACGGAAACAACAGAAGATGATGATCTTCTTAACAAGCAAATCACTGGCATTAGATCGACATGCAAAACAATACGAAGCATTATTCTCAGGAGGCACGGTGAACAACTCATGATGCCGCATGCCACAACATTCCAAGCTCAACTTTGCAATCAAGCACAAGGCCTGGCATTACATAGGCAATATTCAGAACAAGCTCCTAACAAAGGAATATCTCAGGAGAGTAACTATTTACTTCTAAATTGAACACAGGAATAGGAAAAAACACTCGACGTTGCTCACAGCAAGGGTGTCCTAGTAAAAAATATCAAATGCATGTCTTCTGGCTAACATCAATGAGCAAATTTCGACAAGGTTTTCCAATTCCAATATATTAAACTAACGTCTTCTTGCTAACATCAATGATTAAACTTTGAGAAGCTTTTCCCATTCAAAATATGTAATACCTATGATCATGGAGTCCTGTCGTAGCTTTTGTACTTGTTTGGGAACTTTTTGCCGAGGGCACTCCATGTGTTGTTAAATTGCCAATGGTCACTGCAGACTAGTCATGTCACTGGTGTCTAATAATACTCTATAAAGCTTCTCGGTCATTCCTTCTGTAATGTAGCACAAACAGTGACTGCTTCTTTCTGCAAAGTGGAACGACCAACTAGACCCAGCAATGCAGCAGTTTGCCTTACACATTGGCTCCTTTTGTGCAGTTCAACTAAAATCGAAGTCGGAATAAAACCGAGCTTTAATTTTGATATCCCTGTAAGCATCAATAGGTATAAGGGAAAGAATTACTAAGAAATAATGGTTGATGACTTGTACTCCCAGAAGAAAAGCATCTACTGATCTACTTTATCTTAATGGGAAACAAAGCAGGAGAGTAGCAATTCTCCATCAGTGTGATTCATTCATATTGACTGAGACATTATCTTAACAATGCCTTGTTTCAACATGTATAAAGAACGACAAAGCTTATAAAGGGGGTGATGCTGAATTTGTTGTAACAAAGCAACAAGCATCATGTCTGGGTTGGTCCCATTTTGTTCACTACTTAATGGGAAAAGACAGCAATACAATAGCTTCAATTCATCATTTATTTAAAACAGTACCAATACAAGTAGCACAACATCTCAAAACACACTGCACGATCATGTGGATGAAGGAAAGTACCAACCTTTCATGACGCACACAAGATCACGTACGAATCTGCCAACATGAATAGGAAATCCAATCTCGTTTTGTGCAGTTGCACTAAAATCAAGCAAAGTGTTTCACGTAGCGAAGCAAAATGTCACAATAGCAACAAGTTGAATAAGATATCCCTGTATAAAACAGAGGCAAAAAAAGGAATCAATTACTGCCTAATAAAGGAGGATGAAACATGCGGCCACAAAAATGGTAATCCCGCCAACCCCTAACAAGCGTTGCAGTTTTGAAATAAGATTCAATAGTTAATTCTAAGAGTGGCATCAATTACTGGCTTATAAAGGGGGTGTTGCTGAATTTGTCGTAACAAAGCAACAAGCATCATGTCTGGGTTGGTCCCATTTTTGTTCACTACTTAATGGGAAAAGACAGCAATACAATAGCTTCAATTCATCATTTATTTAAAACAGTACCAATACAACTAGCACAACATCTCAAAGCACACTGCACAATCATGTGGATGAAGGCCTGTACTGACCTTTCATGAGACGACCAACATAAAATATGAATCTACCAACACGAATAGGAAATCCAATCAAGTTTTGTGCAGTTGCTCTGAAATCAAGCAAAGTTGCCGGTGTGACATTTAAGTTTTCTATAGCAACAAGTTGAATAGATATCCCTATTTTAAGAGGTAAAAAAGAAAACAATAACTGGCCAATAAAGGAGGATGAAACATGCGGCCACAAAAAGAAGCATCTACCTTATCTTGATGGAAAACAAAGTATAGGACAGTAGCATTTCTAAAACGGTTGCATTGATTTATATTAACAGAGAAATTCTTTTAAAACAGATCAGTAGTTAATTCTGAGATTAACAACAGCAAAATAGCTGCATGGGACATGCGAGCACCATGTGCATCCACACGTATAAATGGGTGATGCAGAGTATGTAGCCAAGCAGCATATATGCGCTGGTCCCATATTTGTTCTCTTTGAACCTTCATCCTATGTGAGGGCAGCAAATCTAGTCGTGCACAAACTACCCGAGCCCCCAGTTTCTTTCCCTTTTCAACAAAGAGATCGGTTCCTTACAGATGTGTGTACTGGGTTACCCCCTTTTTCCCTTTTCGACCTACAAAGCGGCTGGATAGCCAGTCTATACTACTTTCCGCCCCTCCTTTCCTCATTGAACCACGTCCTAGATTCTTGCTCCAGCCCACCGCACCCTTCTTTCCTCTTTGAACCAAGACCTAGATTCGACTACAGATAGAAAAAGATCCACATGCAGCTAGAGCAACGACGGTTTCAAAGAAACTTATACCTTAGGGTCGTCGGCATGTGGCAAGGCGTGCGGCGGGAGGCCAGATCTTCCCACACTACGTACGGCAGCAAGGAAGAAGGGGTCGGTGGCCCTCCCGCACAGGCACTGGGTGAAAGAGAACAGCGCAGCTGGCAGTGGATTGCCTCCCTCGCCGAAGGCGATAGAGTGAACGCTGCACCTCCTCCCCTTCCCGGTGCGACGGGATACGGACGCCTCCTTCACCATCTATGAGGGGGGAGAGAGAGACAAGAGGCCAACGCAGTCTTGTTTAGATCTGGTGAAGAGAGGGTGAGATACTAAATATAGCAAACCCTAGCAAATGAACGGTGAGCCTCCAACGTGTAACATATATGTAGTGCGGCGAGCGTGTGGAGAGTGCAAACCCTAGCGAACAAGCGCTGAGGCTCCCGCTTATATATATACTACTGTAGTACAGACTGAGCTCCGGTGCCTTCACTGCACCTGCTTTTGGCTGTATGACAGGTGAGCCAGCCACATTTTGGGCCCACCTGTCGTAAAACCCTAGCGAAAATTGCACCAACGTGAAAGACGACTGTGTCTCCAACGCAACCAAGGTGAACTGACGAAGGATATCATCTTTCTGCGTAACAAGCAAAGAGCACTGATGGAAGACATCTTGTTTTTCGTCGAAAATCGATCAGCTTCACCAGCCGACGCAACCATGAGGCGCAACCATGAGCATCGATAGGTCATCGTGGTGATGCATCATCCATTTGGCATCAAGTTTGGGCGAGGCACCTAAGAAGTTCGACAAATCCTCACTGTGGTCTATTTCTTCTCAGTAATCAAGCTCGAGGAAGGAAGAACCACGTGGCAGAGGACAGTGAGGCGGAACAACAATGGCCATCCAATTTTGTGCAGTTCCACTAAAATTGAGGAAGACATGCCCGGGTATGGAGACACGCATCGCTGTTTCCAAAAATATAAAAAAGGGTTAGCAACGACATCTCAATTGTCAATAAGAATTAATGAAAAGTACACCGACAAATAGAAGCATCATAATTATCTTGATGGGAACTAAACCAGGATACCCGAGAAAAAAACATTTCTTCATTTAACCAGTGATAGTACTACCACCATATGGACAATGACCGCACAACCACCATGTACTTTTTGTCGAAAAGACATGTATACCTCCACCGAGGCATAAATCAGGACAACTTTTTGAGTGGCATTTCCTCTATAATAGTACTAGTAGGTGATGTTGGACCAGCCGAAGAACCCTAGCTACTATGCATGGGGAGCTGGGGAGTAGTCGCATAGAAGAAAACCCGCACGCAGCGACCTAGGGAGCTGGACCAGTACAAGAAGTTATACCTCAGGTGGGCGAGATGTCGTTTAGGCGGGCGGGCGGGATCTGCCCACACGACGGCAGCGAACAAGGGCCCAAAGGATCTTCGTCCGCGCCAGTGCCGGCTCCGAGAGGATGGTGTGCATCGGCTTCCTCCGTCGCCCACGGCGACAACGTCAACGCTGCACCTCCTCACCTCCCGCAGCGGACGGGATTCGGCCGGATCTGTGACCACCAGTGAGGAGAGAGATAGAGTGGACACTGTCATCTTGTTTTGATATGGAGAGGGTGAGAGAGCGAGACACGAGAAACTCTATCAAACAAGAGGCCATAATGGAGTAAAAAAATCTCTCCATAGCAGTGGTTTTAAATAGAATACGCGCGTTCCCGGAAAAAAGAAACGAAAACTGGCGGACAATTTTTTAAGGGTTTGTCTAGGACACATCTAGATGTGACATATTTATGTCACATATAAGTTGATGTCCACTATGTTTGTGGTCTTTTCCTAGTTTTTTGTTTCTTGTTGCTACATTATATACTTGTGGGAGGTTAGATGTGATATCCTTAAATAACATCTAGATGTGAATTAGAGAAACTGATTTTCTAACGTACCAAGAAAGAAAACTCGATCAAAAACACGCCCCCGCTTCCAGGTCGCGAGAGTTGTCGCGCACACACACATAGACATAGACATGCATATCCGTGTTTACGTAAAATTCCATTTCCATCTCCATCTCCAATCATATTTGTCTAACTGGCACATTATTTACGTTGTTAATTATACACGCAGCAATATTAACATACATCATCTCTTGTTTGCGCATGTCCGGACCGCTGCCACGGCCGATCCTGACCAACCCGAACCCTCTTCATCACCCGCACGTGCTTCCCGCCCGAAACGGTCAGTGCCGCATTCATGCCCGGCCAGAGCGGACGCGACCTCTCACTGGTGCCGGCATTGATTGCGACACGTCGGCCGAGAGAGCGTTGCCCGCGCCGCTTCCAGGTGCACGCGGCTGCTCCACGTTCAAAGGTCGCAATAGCCGGCTACAACATGTGCGATCTCTTCCAGTACTAAGTTCTTGGGAGTCCGTGCTACAGCTAGCTGTCCACCCCCAGCTCGTCAATCTATTCCAGTAGTGCTAGTACTCCATGGCGCGATCCATCGACAAGCAGGCGGGAAAGTTATGGTATACTACTCGGTTTGCGGTGAGTGGCATGTCGAGCGACCGTGTGGGGTTGAGCCGTGGCGGAGGGTGAGACATGAACACAACAGACGTGATTTAAACGTTGGTTTTGCTCGATGGCGCGATCGAACGAAACAAAACGTTGGTTTCTCTCCGTTTCCATTTTTTCTCCGGAAAACGGAAACTTTTCCACTCCATTTTCATTCCTATTCCAAGGTTGCCCCGTTACAACATTCCATCAAATACAAAGGAAAACTAACACGCATGCTGATGCATCTCAATGATTCACAGATCATAGGCAATATTTACTTCACAACTAAAGAAAAAGTTGTGAGAGCATGTACGATAGAAAAACTACTGATGGGGTCACTACGACTTAAACCCTAAACCCTAAACATGATTTAATTTCCTGGCCAGGTAGAACCTGTCGAAGGAATGTGCTTGAGGGAGATTCTTTAGTGAGAATGTCAGCAACAATAGAAGCAACACTCTTTGGTTCTCCACCTTCTGGTACCTCTTGTTCCATAGCACTTTCCATGTCGGGAAGGAAAGACGACTGGCACCCTCGGATCATACGATGCTTTTGTGCAGTTCCACTAAAATCGACCTGAGCATCCCTGATGGCAAAGATATTGAAGAAGTGTGATTAGAATAATAGTACTGGCACTAGTTCATGAGACATAAACTCATCACAAATAGAAGCTGGTAGAAGTAGAGAAAGATCGACATGGAGATGGAGCTACGGTAGTGGAGCAAGCCGGCTCCAAAAGGAAGATGGACTACCTGGGATGTCGGGCTGTAGCTAGAAGGGCGGTTGGGACGCGGCATCGTCCCATACCGCGGTGACCCTCGATTGGGACACACCGACTGTGGGTTTTCTCCCTCGTCGATGTCGACCGCGTCTACGCAGAACATTGTTCCCTTCCCCCAGCCGCGGGATCAGGCCCGTCATTCTATGCTTGTGAAGAGAGCAACCTAAGCAAGCAGGCTTGTAGCTTAGGCTCCTGCTAGTGTATATATAGTGGTTTTCTTTTTCTCTCCATATCAACCATTTTATATTGCATACATGTCATTCAAGAGTGAAATGATGGTTGCTTCTTCCGACTAACTTACTGTGTGATTTGACTGCTCCTTAGTGTCCCCTACACGTACTCCCTCTACGTGTATGCAACAGTCACACGTACACATGGACGCAAAAACGCGCGCGACGCCCTAATGCATGCATGTCCGAGCGCACGACGGAACACACACGGTCACGCTCAAGTGCTCAACCTACATGTGCATGCACACACATACTCAGTCAGGGTGAGCTAATGACCGTATGAACACCGGAATATATATATATATATATATATATATACATATATATATATATTGAGCGCAATGAGCGTATTATGAAGTCCACTCACCGTATTTTTACAAATATACAGTGACAGACAGTGTATTTATCTCGTTTGAAATTAAGCCATATTAACCAGAGAGGAGGCAGCATGGACTAGCATTACTTTGCTATGTCCCGTCAATTGTAGAACAAGGAGAAGGTTGCAGGATGGGAGAAGCTTGCGCGCGGTGGCTCGCAGGACAAGGAGAAACTTTTGACTAATGCAAGCTCTCCCTCGCTCAGGCAGTGGACGTGCAACAGTTAATTCGGTGTCAGATTGCCAGAAGCATACACTATACTACTAGTGCTATTATTGTTCGACTTCCCGAACAGCCAAGCGCAAAGTTTACTAGTACTACTACTATAGTTCATAAAGGTAGGTACTATACTAGTACTAGGAACCGGATGGAGGAGCGTCTTCACTCTTATTATAATTTTAAAATGTGATAAAGCAATCTTCAACACATTTGGTTCTCTTCGAGGGTTCTCGCATGTGATAATGGAAGTTGATTGCATGGAACACTCGCCACAATTCTCGCTTAATTCTGGCTCATATTCTGTTACAAATAGTAGCGCTTAGTAATATTTCCTCTTTTTTTTTGTTATTCAGCATGTAAATAGGTCAGCAAACCTTGCGGCGCATCTTCATGCGGACTGTGCTTGCTGCACTTTGAATGTGGCCGAGAGCTGGCTTGATGAAACTGTTGGAAATATGCCCTAGAGGCAATAATAAAAGTATTATTATTATATTTCCTTGTTCATGATAATTGTCTTTTATTCATGCTATAACTGTATTATCCGGAAATCGTAATACACGTGTGAATACATAGACCACAATATGTCCCTAGTGAGCCTCTAGTTGACTAGCTCGTTGTGATCAACAGATAGTCATGGTTTCCTGGCTATGGACATTGGATGTCGTTGATAACGGGATCACATCATTAGGAGAATGATGTGATGGACAAGACCCAATCCTAAGCATAGCACAAAGATCGTGTAGTTCGTTTGCTAGAGCTTTGCCAATGTCAAGTATCTCTTCCTTTGACCATGAGATCGTGTAACTCCTGGATACCGTAGGAGTGCTTTGGGTGTATCAAACGTCACAACGTAACTGGGTGACTATAAAGGTGCACTACAGGTATCTCCGAAAGTATCTATTGTTTTATGCGGATCAAGACTGGGATTTGTCACTCCGTGTAAACGGAGAGGTATCTCTGGGCCCACTCGGTAGGACATCATCATATGCGCAATGTGACCAAGGAGTTGATCACGGGATGATGTGTTACGGAACGAGTAAAGTGACTTGCCGGTAACGAGATTGAATAAGGTATCGGTATACCGACGATCGAATCTCGGGCAAGTAAAATACCGCTAGACAAAGGGAATTGAATACGGGATTGATTAAGTCCTTGACATCATGGTTCATCCGATGAGATCATCGTGGAACATGTGGGAGCCAACATGGGTATCCAGATCCCGCTGTTGGTTATTGACCGGAGAACGTCTCGGTCATGTCTGCATGTCTCCCGAACCCGTAGGGTCTACACACTTAAGGTTCGATGACGCTAGGGTTATAAAGGAAGCTTGTATGTGGTTACCGAATGTTGTTCGGAGTCCCGGATGAGATCCCGGACGTCACGAGGAGTTCCGGAATGGTCCGGAGGTAAAGATTTATATATGGGAAGTCCTGTTTTGGTCACCGGAAAAGTTTCGGGCGATATCGGTATTGTACCGGGACCACCGGGAGGGTCCCGGGGGTCCACCAAGTGGGGCCACCTGCCCCAGAAGGCTGCGTGGGCCATGTGTGGGAGGGGACCAGCCCCTAGGTGGGCTGGTACGCCCCCCACAAGGGGCCAAGGCGCAAGGGAGAGTGGGAGGGGGCAAACCCTAGTCCAGATGGGCCTTAAGGCCCACCTAGTGGGCGCCTCCCCTCTCTCCCCCTCCTGGCCGCCGCCCCCTTTGCCATCTAGGGCTGGCCGCACCCCTTGGGGGTGGTAAACCCTAGAGGGGGGGCGCAGCCCCCTCTCCCCCTATAAATAGTGAGGCATAGGGCTGCCCATAACACATGATTTGATCTCTCGTTGGTGCAGCCCTGCCCCTCTTCCTCCTCCTCTTCTCCCATGGTGCTTGGCGAAGCCCTGCGGGATTGCCACGCTCCTCCACCACCACCACGCCGTTGTGCTGCTGTTGGATGGAGTCTTCCTCAACCTCTCCCTCTCTCCTTGCTGGATCAAGGCGTGGGAGACGTCATCGGGCTGTACGTGTGTTGAACGCGGAGGTGCCGTCCGTTCGGCACTAGGATCATCGGTGATCTGAATCACGACGAGTACGACTCCATCAACCCCGTTCACTTGAACGCTTCCGCTTAGCGATCTACAAGGGTATGTAGATGCACTCTCTTTCTACTCGTTGCTGGTCTCTCCATAGATAGATCTTGGTGACACGTAGGAAAATTTTGAATTTCTGCTACGTTCCCCAACAGTGGCATCATGAGCTAGGTCTATTGCGTAGATTCTTTGCACGAATAGAACACAAAGTAGTTGTGGGCGTTGATGTTGTTCAATATGCTTACCGTTACTAGTCCAATCTTGTTTCGACGGTATTGTGGGATGAAGCGGCCCGGACCGACCTTACACGTACTCTTACGTGAGACAGGTTCCACCGATTGACATGCACTTGGTGCATAAGGTGGCTAGCGGGTGCCAGTCTCTCCCACTTTAGTCGGAACGGATTCGATGAAAAGGGTCCTTATGAAGGGTAAATAGCAATTGGCATATCACGTTGTGGTCTTGCGTAGGTAAGAAACGTTCTTGCTAGAAACCCATAGCAGCCACGTAAAACATGCAACAACAATTAGAGGACGTCTAACTTGTTTTTGCAGGGTATGCTATGTGATGTGATATGGCCAAGAAGAATGTGATGAATGATATGTGATGTATGAGATTGATCATGTTCTTGTAATAGGACTCACGACTTGCATGTCGATGAGTATGACAACCGGCAGGAGCCATAGGAGTTGTCTTTATTTTTTGTATGACCTGCGTGTCATTGAAGAACGCCATGTAAACTACTTTACTTTATTGCTAAACGCGTTAGTCATAGAAGTAGAAGTAGTCGTTGGCGTGACAACTTCATGAAGACACGATGATGGAGATCATGATGATGGAGATCATGGTGTCATGCCGGTGACAAGATGATCATGGAGCCCCGAAGATGGAGATCAATGGAGCTATATGATATTGGCCATATCATGTCACAACTATATTTGATTGCATGTGATGTTTATCATGTTTATGCATCTTGTTTGCTTAGAACGACGGTAGTAAATAAGATGATCCCTTACAACAATTTCAAGAAGTGTTCTCCCCTAACTGTGCACCGTTGCTACAGTTCGTCGCTTCTAAGCACCACGTGATGATCGGGTGTGATGGATTCTTACGTTCACATACAACGGGTGTAATACAGTTTTACACAGCGAAAACACTTAGGGTTAACTTGACGAGCCTAGCATGTGCAGACATGGCCTCGGAACACGGAGACCGAAAGGTCGAGCATGAGTCGTATGGTAGATACGATCAACATGAAGATGTTCACCGATGATAACTAGTCCGTCTCACGTGATGATCGGACACGGGCTAGTTGACTCGGATCATGTGATCACTTAGATGACCAGAGGGATGTCTATCTGAGTGGGAGTTCATAAGATGAACTTAATTATCATGAACATAGTCAAAAGACCTTTTGCAAATTATGTCGTAGCTCGCGCTTTAGTTCTACTGTTTTAGATATGTTCCTAGAGAAAATATAGTTGAAAGTTGATAGTAGCAATTATGCGATCAGTAGAAAGCTTATGTCCTTAATGCACTGCTCAGTGTGCTGAACCCCAAACGTCGATTGTGGATGTTGTGAACATCGGACATACACGTCTTGATAACTACGTGATAGTTCAGTTAAACGGTTTAGAATTGAGGCACCAAAGATGTTTTGAAACATCGCGAAACATATGAGATGTTTTTGAGGGCTGAAATTGGGATTTCAGGCTCGTGCCCATGTCAAGAGGTATAAGACCTCCGACGATTTTCTTAGCCTGCAAACTAAGGGAGAAAACACCAATCGTTGAGCTTGTGCTCAGATTGTCTGAGTACAACAATCACTTGAATCGGGTGGGAGTTGATCTTCCAGATGAGAGAGTGATGTTTCCCCAAAGTCATTGCCACCAAGCTGCTAGAGCTTCGTGATGAACTATAACATATCAGGGATAGATATGATGATCCTTGAAATATTCGCGTTGTTTGACACCGCGAAAGTAGAAATCAAGAAGGAGCATCAATTGTTGATGGTTGATGAAACCACTAGTTTCAAGAAGGGCAAGGGAAAGAAGGGATACTTCATGAAACGGCAAATCAGCTGCTGCATCAATGAAGAAACCCAAGGTTGAACCCAAACCCGAGACTAAGTGCTTCTGTAATAAGGGGAACAGCCACTGGAGCAGAATTACCCTAGATACTTGGTAGATGAGAAGGCTGGCAAAGTCGATAGAAGTATATTGGATATACATTATGTTAATGTGTACTTTACTAGTACTCCTAGTAGCACTAGGGTATTGGATACCGGTTCGGTTGCTAAGTGTTAGTAACTCAAAATAAAGATCTACGGAATAAACGGAGACTAGCTAAAGGTGAGCTGACGATATATGTTGGAAGTATTTCCAAGTTTGATGTGATCAAACTTCGCACGCTCCCTCTACCATCAAGATTAGTATTAAACCTGAATGGTTCATTGAATCTCGATCGTAGTGATACACATTTTCATGCCAAAAGATATAAGATAGTAATGACAGTACCACTTACTTGTGGCACTGCCATGTAAGTCATAATGGTATAAAACGCATGAAGAAGCTCCATGTTGATGGATCTTTGGACTCACTCGTTTTGAAAAGTTTGAGACATGCGAACCATGTCTATTGGTGTATATGCATGAAGAAACTCCATGCAAATGGACCGTTCGGACTCACTTGATTTTGAATCACTTGAGATATGCAAATCATACCACATAGGCAAGATGACTGAAAAGCCTCGGTTTCAATAAGATGGAACAAGATAGCAACTTGTTGGAAGTGACACATTTTGATGTGTGCAGTCCAATAAGTGCTGAGGCATGCAGTGAATATCGTTATGTTCTTACTTCACAGATGATTCGAGTAGATGTTGAGAATATTTACTTGATGAAACACAAGTCTGAATTATTGAATGGTTCAAGTAATTTCAGAGTGAAGTAAAAGATCATTGTGACAAGAGGATAAAATGTCTATGATATGATCATAGAGATGAATATCTGAGTTACGAGTTTTGGCACACAATTAAGACATTGTGGAAATTGTTTCGCAATTAATACCGCCTGGAACACCATAGTGTGATGGTGTGTCCGAACATCATAACTGCACCCTATTGGATATGGTGCGTACCATGATGTCTCTTATCGAATTACCACTACCGTTCATGGGTTAGGCATTAGAGACAACCACATTCACTTTAAATAGGGCACCGCGTAATTCCGTTGAGATGACACCGTATGAATTATGGTTTAGAGAAACATAAGTTGTCGTTTCTTAAAGGTTTGGGGCTGCGACGCTTATGTGAAAAAGTTTCAGGATTGATAAGCTCGAACCCAAAGCGGATAAAATGCATCTTCATAGGACACCCAAAACAGTTGGGTATACCTCCTAATTCAGATCCGAAAGCAATATGGATTGTTTCTTGAATCGGGTCCTTTCTCGAGGAAAGGTTTCTCTCGAAAGAGTTGAGTGGGAGGATGGTGGAGACTTGATTAGGTTATTGAACCGTCTCTTCAACTAGTGTGTGGCAGGGCACAGGAAGTTGTTCCTGTGGCACCTACACCAATTGAAGTGGAAGCTTATGATATTGATCATGAAACTTCGGATCAAGTCACTACCGAACCTCGTAGGACGACAAGGACACGTACTACTTCGGAGTGGTAAGGTGATCCTGTCTTGAAGGTCATGTTGCTAGACAACAATGAACCTACGAGCTATGGAGAAGCGACGGTGGGCCCAAATTCCAACAAATGGTTAGAAGCCATGAAATCCGAGATAGGATCCATATATCAGAACAAAGCATGGACTTTGGTGGACTTGCCCGATGATCGGCAAGCCATTGAGATAAATGGATCTTTTAAGAAGAAGACGGACGTGGATGGTAATGTCACCATCTATGAAGCTCGACTTGTGGCGAAGTGTTTTCCGACAAGTTCAAGGAGTTGACTACGATGAGATTTTCTCACTCGTAGCGATGCTTAAAGTTCGTCGGAATCATGTTAGCATTAGCTGCATTTATGAAATCTGGCAGATGGATGTCAAGACAAGTTTCCTTACTAGTTTTCGTAAGGAAAGGTTGTATGCAATACAATCAGAAAAGTTTTGTCGATCCTAAGGATGCTAAAAGGTATGCTAGCTCCAGCGATCCTTTTAAGGACTGGAGTAAGCATCTCGGAGTTGGAATGTACGCTTTGATGAGATGATCAAAGATTTTGGGTTTGTACAAAGTTTATGAGAAACTTGTATTTCCAAAGAAGTGAGTGGGAGCACTATAGAATTTCTGATGAGTATATGTTGATCAGAAATGATGTAGAATTTCTAGAAAGCATATAGGGTTATTTGAAAGGTGTTTTTCAATGGAAAGCCTGGATTAAGCTACTTGAACATTGAGCATCAAGATCTATAAGGATAGATCAAAATGCTTAATAATACTTTCAAATGAGCACATACCTTGACATGATCTTGAAGGTGTTCAAGATGGACCAGTCAAAGAAGGAGTTCTTGCCTGAGTTGTAAGGTACGAAGTTAAGACTTAAAGCTCGACCTCGGCAGAATAGAGAGGACGAAGGTCGTCCCCTATGCTTAAGACATAGGCTCTACAGTATGCCATGCTGAGTACCGCACCTGAAGTGTGCCTTGCCATGAGTCAGTCAAGGGGTACAAGAGTGATCCATGAATGGATCACAGATAGCGGTCAAAGTTATCCTTGGTAACTAGTGGACTAAGGAATTTTCTCGATTATGGAGGTGGTAAAAGAGTTCCTCGTAAAGGTTACGTCGATGCAAGCTTAACACCTATCTGGATAGCTCTAAGAAGAGATACCGGATACGTATTATGGGGCAACAATTTAGAATAGCTCCAAGTAGAACAGTTATTTGGAATAGCTCCAAATAGAGCGTGTTAGCTGCATCTAGGAGATGACATAGAGATTTGTAAAGCACACACGGATCTGAAAGGTTCAGACCCGTTGACTAAAACCTCTCTCACAAGCAACATGATCAAACATAAAACTCATTGAGTGTTAATCACATAGTGATGTGAACTAGACTACTGACTCTAGTAAACTCTTGGGTATTAGTCACATGGCGATGTGACCTGTGAGTGTTAATCACATGGCGATGTGAACTAGATTATTGACTCTAGTGCAAGTGGGAGACTGTTGGAAATATGCCCTAGAGGCAATAATAAAAGTATTATTATTATATTTCCTTGTTCATGATAATTGTCTTTTATTCATGCTATAACTGTATTATCCGGAAATCGTAATACACGTGTGAATACATAGACCACAATATGTCCCTAGTGAGCCTCTAGTTGACTAGCTCGTTGTGATCAACAGATAGTCATGGTTTCCTGGCTATGGACATTGGATGTCGTTGATAACGGGATCACATCATTAGGAGAATGATGTGATGGACAAGACCCAATCCTAAGCATAGCACAAAGATCGTGTAGTTCGTTTGCTAGAGCTTTGCCAATGTCAAGTATCTCTTCCTTTGACCATGAGATCGTGTAACTCCTGGATACCGTAGGAGTGCTTTGGGTGTATCAAACGTCACAACGTAACTGGGTGACTATAAAGGTGCACTACAGGTATCTCCGAAAGTATCTATTGTTTTATGCGGATCGAGACTGGGATTTGTCACTCCGTGTAAACGGAGAGGTATCTCTGGGCCCACTCGGTAGGACATCATCATATGCGCAATGTGACCAAGGAGTTGATCACGGGATGATGTGTTACGGAACGAGTAAAGTGACTTGCCGGTAACGAGATTGAACAAGGTATCGGTATACCGACGATCGAATCTCGGGCAAGTAAAATACCGCTAGACAAAGGGAATTGAATACGGGATTGATTAAGTCCTTGACATCGTGGTTCATCCGATGAGATCATCGTGGAACATGTGGGAGCCAACATGGGTATCCAGATCCCGCTGTTGGTTATTGACCGGAGAACGTCTCGGTCATGTCTGCATGTCTCCCGAACCCGTAGGGTCTACACACTTAAGGTTCGATGACGCTAGGGTTATAAAGGAAGCTTGTATGTGGTTACCGAATGTTGTTCGGAGTCCCGGATGAGATCCCGGACGTCACGAGGAGTTCCGGAATGGTCCGGAGGTAAAGATTTATATATGGGAAGTCCTGTTTTGGTCACCGGAAAAGTTTCGGGCGATATCGGTATTGTACCGGGACCACCGGGAGGGTCCCGGGGGTCCACCAAGTGGGGCCACCTGCCCCAGAAGGCTGCGTGGGCCATGTGTGGGAGGGGACCAGCCCCTAGGTGGGCTGGTACGCCCCCCACAAGGGGCCAAGGCGCAAGGGAGAGTGGGAGGGGGCAAACCCTAGTCCAGATGGGCCTTAAGGCCCACCTAGTGGGCGCCTCCCCTCTCTCCCCCTCCTGGCCGCCGCCCCCTTTGCCATCTAGGGCTGGCCGCACCCCTTGGGGGTGGTAAACCCTAGAGGGGGGGCGCAGCCCCCTCTCCCCCTATAAATAGTGAGGCATAGGGCTGCCCATAACACATGATTTGATCTCTCGTTGGTGCAGCCCTGCCCCTCTTCCTCCTCCTCTTCTCCCATGGTGCTTGGCGAAGCCCTGCGGGATTGCCACGCTCCTCCACCACCACCACGCCGTTGTGCTGCTGTTGGATGGAGTCTTCCTCAACCTCTCCCTCTCTCCTTGCTGGATCAAGGCGTGGGAGACGTCATCGGTCTGTACGTGTGTTGAACGCGGAGGTGCCGTCCGTTCGGCACTAGGATCATCGGTGATCTGAATCACGACGAGTACGACTCCATCAACCCCGTTCACTTGAACGCTTCCGCTTAGCGATCTACAAGGGTATGTAGATGCACTCTCTTTCTACTCATTGCTGGTCTCTCCATAGATAGATCTTGGTGACACGTAGGAAAATTTTGAATTTCTACTACGTTCCCCAACAGAAACACCTCGCTTCCTACTTCTTTTTTGTGGGGTACCTCACTTCCTAGTGACCAGTGTCTTGGCTGATCGTCCTAAGAATGCTTATATATGAATAAATCTCTCTCATTTACCCGCAAAAAAGATTAAGCTATATTAACCGGAAAGGAGGGAGTATGGACTAGCACTACTTTTTGATGTGTCCCGTCAACTCGAAGAACGAGGAGAAGCTTGCAGGACAAGGTGAAGCTCGCTTACGCCTTTTGACTAATGCAAGCTACCCTCGGTGGACATGCATCAGTCCATTCGGTGTCAGCTTGTCAGAGGCAAAGTCCTACACTGTAGTACCCAACATGAGGAGTACCATCATTGTTCGACTTCACGAAGGCGCGAAGAGCCAAGCGCAGTAGTACGCGTACTTGGTTTTGCACCTTCATACTACTCCACTCTCCGTCATAGTTTACAGGGCGCGCTTCATTATGATGCATTTCTCTCAATGCATATCCACCACCAGAGAGACTTTAGACGCGTTTGGTTTAATGCTCAATTAATTAGGGCGTGGTAACCGCAATCAAGTCCACAATTTTCTCTCCATGTACTGTACTACTACGGAGTGCCTGCATGTGTGTACCCGGGGTGGAAGCACTGCATGCATGTGTGTACGCATTATTCCCTCTAGTAATAGACGCTATGCTATAACTACCAATGCTATTTTTCAGGCCGATCGCTAGTCGCCTTGGTCCCAAGCGCGCTGTATAAATAGTGATGGATGGAGTAGTATGAGCGGATTCAAAGAAGAGTGTATTAATGGTTGCTTCTTCAGAGCAACTTACAGTGGGAAAGGTGGGGCTTATGATTTGACTGCTCATTACTCACTATTAATGCGGCGCAACAACCGGGCTGAGTCTCCCATGCGGTTGTGCACTACCCCCTCGGTTCTTAAATATACTACGGAGTATTTGTCTTTCTAGAGATTTCAACGAGTGACTACTCAAATATTTGTCTTTTTAGAGATTTCAAATGGACTGGCACATACGGATGTATATAGACATATTTTAGAGTGTAGATTCACTCATTTTGCTCCGTATGTAGTCACTTGTTGAAATCTCTGTTAAGATGAATAGAATATTTAGGAACGGAGGGAGTACACATACGAAGCAAAATGAGTGAATCTACACTCTAAAATATGCCCGTTTGATATTTGTAAAAAGAAAAATATTTAGCAACGAAGGAGTATAATTTTGTGCATGGCACATGGACCTGGATGATGAAGAGGCTTCTGGCAATGCTATCAAGCTTCCATCATTTGTTTACATAATTGACGTACTATATAAATAATTTTCCAGCGACATGAAATTGTACAATGGTGTGAGCTTTCAGCTTTTGTTTCGCGTGTCTTGCCATCGATGCTCTTTCGGAACAATAAAAAACTAACTTCCTTGCTAATGCATGTCAATTATTAGCAGATCAGAGCTAATAATTACATCACAACTGAAGACAAAGTTGTGAGAAGGTGTTAAATTAAAATTGATCCATGCTTTCATTGGCAGCAACGTCCCCCCAGCTCTGTCTAAATCAACAAGGGATGTTGGGAAAAAAGTAGTTGTCTGGAGCATCCAACATTGCGATCATTTTGTGCAGTTCCACTAAAATAGAGCTGAGTGTCCCTGTTCCAAAGATATCAAGTGTGATTACGATAATAGAGGACTGATGATGAAACAATAAACACACAAATAGAAGCCGGTCACCTTTGCAGTCTCTCTTAAAACTAACTAGTTGGAGAAGATTAGGCTCGGAGTTGGATGAGGAGGATAGAGCAAAACCAATCTCCCTTTGTGCAGTCGCACTGAAATGTAGAGACGTTGCCCATGTGACATTTTAGTACAACTTCACAAAACACTCTTAAGAAAAAAGTGATTTGTGCAGTTCACCAAAAGGTCGCAATAGCAATGACGTGAAATGGATAGCCCTGTTTGCAAAAAAGAGGTAGAGAGGAAACAATTACTGGACAATAACAGTTGATGACACATGCGACGACAAAAAAGAAGCATATTCCTTGTCCTAAGGGAAGATAACAACACGGTTGTGTTTGTCTAAAATGGTGTGAGGACGAGAATGCAATATGGAAATTACGACAGACAAGCTACGTTTTGGGCAAAGAACTATGGAAGATCCACATGCAGCGACATGGGAAAACGGGCAGTGGAGCAAGGCCGGAGGGGATACCTGGAGGTCGTCGGGATGTAACTAGGTGAGCGGTGGTGGGTGGAATCTGCGAGCAGGTGGCATAGGCCCTGCCGTGCCGGAGCTTGATCAGAGAGAACGGCGTGTACCGCAGATTGGGACGTGCTGCCTCGGTGCCATCGAACAGAGAAACGATGCACTTCCTCCCTTTCCCCCGGCGGACGGGATGCGGCCGGATCAGTGACCAACTGTGAGAGAAAGAGAGGCCACCACACTCCCTTTCCCCCGGCGGACGGGATGCGGCCGGATCAGTGACCAACGGTGAGAGAGAGAGAGAGAGGCTACCGCACTCCCATTCCCCCGGCGGACGGGATGCGGCCAGATCAGTGACCAACGGTGAGAGAGAGAGAGAGAGGCCACCGGGGCCTTGTGTGAGATACTCTGAAGAGTGGACTACCTTTTCCTCCATAAAAATCATTTTATATTCCATGTACATGCCATTGAGCGCTATAACTTTATTTAAAAATAACGCGGCAACACGTCAAGTCGAACTTTGTTTTGTGCACGCGTGGTACACGACCTCCCTAGGTAAACAACCGCTATAGGCGTTCAAATTAGCACGTGGGCTGCCATTTCGTAAAGAAATGAGCGCCACCGTGTACCCGCGCAGGTGTGGCTGGGCACGAAGCATGAGTACATGCACGGTGCACCTATTCTCTTCTTGTATACGTGCACCACATACGTGGGGTTGTGTGAGAGAGATACAAACCTAGAGAGATATAGTGTGTGGGTTCTTGAGAGTTTTTTTTTGTGTGGGGGGGTTAATCAAAAAATTTAACATATGCAATGTGTGTGAAATAGAGTCCTGGATATAACATATATATAGAGGGGGCGATCCACGAGAAGAGAGTGGAGGTATCATCGGCTTGAGGTGTCCATAGAATCGAAGAGAGGGATGATGTGTGTGTGTGTGCGCGCGCACGATCGATAAAGAGTGCCATCGAATTTGTGTGTGCCCACGTCAAAGATATAGAGTGGTTGGCCTACTAGAACGTGAGATGGGACATGTGCAGTTTGTCTCTGTGGCGTGGATACCTACCTGCAGCGCTCGACTATCGGAGTGTGGTGGGGGAAGAGGGAGGCCCAATTAACTATAGAGGTACAATGGCTGGTATATGTGTGGAGGAGGAGAGAGGCCTACCTCATGTATTAAGGAGATCGATCTGCCTCATGTATTAAGGGAGATCGATTGACATCCATGCATATGTGTAGGAGATGAATAAGGTTGGGAGAGAGACAGAGCTACAGTGTTGGAGGGGGTGGTAGTGGAGTTGCTTCTAACAAATGGTGGGATAGGCTTGCTAGACAAACGGAGGGCACACCCGCAATATCAATAAGAGAGCAGATGGCTGCTTGTTGTCTGTGCATGTGCGTGTGAGAGACGGGTCAGGAGGCATGCACGAATGATGAGGGGGGACGATGTGGCTGTGGTAAGCAGATGTAACTACATAGGAAGATCAATCACCCTTTGTAAGAGAAAGGAGAGACATAACTTGTGTGGTACGTCGATCGATGGGGGGTAGTTAAAGTTGATCTAGGTATATGTTGGGAGATCGATCGGTATACATGCATGTGTGTGTTAGAAGCAAATGAGGCACGAGGAGAAAGATAGAGAGAGAGGGATGCATGTAGGAGGTGGTACGAGAGGCATACTATATTGAGGGGAGGAGTGTGCGAGTACGAGAACGATGAAAAGAGTGGTGGGAGTGAGTCATGGACGGTGACAAGAGAAGAGGGGAAGCTTGTGTTTGTGCTAGGCACACCTGGCTAGAGAGGCATATCGATCAATGTGTGCCATAAATAAGGAGCTAGGGGGCCTACACACACCATGGGTGAACGACCTAAAGTGAAAAGACGAATTTTCCCGATGGAGCTAGAGAATGCTGAGGGAGGGTGAGAGGGATGCAGGCGTGTGCATGCACAAGAGAAAGTTAGCGCTAGCTACAAAGATAAGACGGTTGTGTGGGTGTAAAAGATGAATAGAGATCATATATACTTCATTATAAAAAGCGAATTCGGATATTTGAAGAATTTATCATAGTGTTTCAAACCGACGGATGTGTGAATATATATAACGGTGATACACATGGTGTGGTTATGAACATGGTATACTACATTTAATATATTTTATCTCTACTCTTATAAAAAAACGGAGTTGTTGAAGATGGTGTGCCTGCCATCCTGCATTATAGGCCGTCTGATTTATATCTCGCGGATAGCAAGGAAACTATGATGGTTGAAGTTGGCAACAATCATGATTGTAGATTCTTATTGAAATAGAGAAACAAATTCAAATTTAGTTCGAATTGCAGCAGTAGTATAGACATTTGGAATGCACTAAAATGTTGGTATGAGTAGGTTACATGCATTATACAGCAAGCGAAAAAAATTTAATCGGACATAACATGGATTCATACTCCCTCCTTCCATCTATATAGGGCGTAATGAGATTTTTAAGACCGCCTTTGACTATTGACAAGATTAATAGTACATGACATGCACAACGTGAAAATTATATCATTGAAAGAACCTTTCACAGACGAATTTAACGGTGTGCTTTGTGTAAGTTGCATGTCATATATCATTGCTCTAATATTTGGTCAAAAGTTAGCATCGAAAAACGCATTAGGCCCTATATAGATGGAAGGAGGGAGTAGCTTTGAATAGCATTTGTATAGTAAAACGGGGCAAGACTCTCTCTTTGTGTGGTGTGAATAGTTTTATTTTTTTGTTTTCTTTTTGGTTGAGGGAAGTGCGAATTGATTTGGTACGTACAAGTACAATATTACTACATGTTAGGCTTGTCCCTAAAATTCAACCCGCGTCTTGTTATATCCCGAAAATTCAGATATCATGCTCCCAAAACTGGCGCCTTCACAACCCGCGCCTTGCTATCCCGAAATTACAATGCGCGCGAAAACTCCCTCCAGCTGCCAAATCCCGACACGCGAAATCCCCCTTCTAACCCTGAGCCGAAAGGGCCGCTAGTTCAAATCTGTGTGTGTGTGTGTGGGGGTACTTTTGTAACACACCCTACATTTTGGACAAGCGCGCTCCTAAGTCATGCTTCACCCCCTCCCATCGCCCCCTTTTTGCCATTCGAAATCCCAGGCCGCCATAACCTCTCTGCTCCAGCCGCGAAACCCCACCCTCCTCCGTCCACCACGTCACCGCTGCCCAGTCGGAGCCTCTTCCCCAACGACGTCGTCCACCGCAACAGCTCGACGTCCCTCGTCCACCTCCCCAGATGAGGATCCTCGTCCATCTCGCCATCCCGCTAGTTCAGCCACCCCGTCCTCCACCTCCAAGGAGCTGCTCCAACGATTGCCTCGTCTATCGCGGCTGCTCCATCCCCACGGTGCCGCCTTAACCTGCTCCACCGGAACTGCAACATCCTCACCGACTCCTCGGACGAAGCCGAGGCCTACTCGGCGCCACCAAAGAGGTTGTACACTCATCGCATCGGCCTCCCAGCGCCAACGGTGCTCCATCTCGCACCCCCATCGAGCGGCTACCTTGAAGCCGGCGCCGCGGGCGACATCTCCATGGCGGCTCTCCCCCAGTGCGAGGCCCCTTTGGCGGCGGCGTCCATACCAGCCGGATCTGTTGCTGCTGCTCCGGCTCTCACTCGATCGCTTGCTCGCCCAACTGCTGCTGCTCTCCCCCTTGCTCGTGCTGCTGCTCTGCTCCGATTAAGCTACACTTCAGTCGACTGAATTGACTTTTGGGTCAGTCGATTTTCAGGGGTTGGGGGGCTCGCTGGAGGTAAGAACCACCCGTAGCGGGGACGGGGGTTCGTCGGAGAGGTACCCGACTATCTATCTTAGGGTTCAGGGTGGGGGGGGGGCTAGAGGGCTGGCCGGGGCGGCGGTGCTGAGTTGTTTCGGGGTGGCGAGGCGGCGCTGGGGCCGGTGGTTCAGCCGGGGGTGGCTGGCGGCTCAGGGGGGTGCAGGTTGAAGATGAACTGCAGGCCCTTCCTAAACTACATGTCAAGTGCCTCTCTGCTACCATTGCATTTAGTTTCGACAGTAGCATTCAGATTCCACAGTAAATTTCACTTTCGACAGTTAAGTTCAGAGTCAACAGATTTTACCTCATCTGTTGTAGTCAGGTGGTTTTTAGTGATGTTAATTTTACATCCATTTTACATCATCTATTGGAGATGCTATTAGAATCCCACTTGAGATTGATGATGTCTGTGTTGTGCTGCATCAGCCTTGATGTCTTACGGCTCACCGGAGCTGCTCCAACGACAGAACGATCCATCACAATAGACTAGTGCCCTGGACGCCATCTACAGATTCCTCAGATCTTCCTCCACACCTCCGACAACCACCTCTGCCTCAACTGCTTCAGCGACCAACCCAATGATGCTGAGGTCGACACGGCTACGGCAAAGAGGTTGTACACTTGTTGCATCACTTATTACTATACATTCACGTCGATCCATTAGGGCTATTTTGGTTCAACGGAAAAACATCGATCCACTGGTTGTTACCATCACTCTAAATTTCTGCATGTTGTCCTTACATAATCTCACCATATTTTTTTCGTATGCATGTCAGATATTGTACACAATCATGCTGAACATGTAGAGAAAAAGAGAAGAGTTTTGCGCGGCAATACAATGTCATGCAGACATCGTCCATGGTGGGTTCAATGGAAAACCCTCCCCACCCCTCTCCAGATTGTAATCCAGAGGAAGATATCTATTCTGAGGCGGATTCGGACGCCACTGACCACTCCTATTTACCCCCCAAGGTGTTTTCTCTACCTTGGCATGATGATGTTAGTCATATCATGCATATGTTGCCTTACAGTGCCTACTTTTGACATCATATATGTCATCTGCTTAGT
Organism: Triticum aestivum; assembly: GCF_018294505.1. NCBI lineage: Eukaryota > Viridiplantae > Streptophyta > Magnoliopsida > Poales > Poaceae > Triticum > Triticum aestivum. The sequence continues at coordinate 696,961,570 of NC_057806.1, forward strand.
TTAGACATGTTCTGTAATGCCACCTGTTTAGTTTCTATATCATATATGGGAATTATGCAGTCTCATGTCTTTTAGCCAGCCATAATATATGTGAAATGTGCAATGCCATCCTGTTTAACCAGGCTTCATATATTTGAATGATATCTTGCCCATCCTTTTCTTCATTACATTTCCATTTGTCGACAATGTTTGTACATTAAACTACTCTTCCTGTGAATCACCAATTTGGGTGGGAGATGGAAAAATCTGGAGTGAAAACAAGGCCTTCAGAGCAGACAGTGCTACCTGTCGAAGAAGATCTCTTGTTGGGTCCCGATAGCTCCTCAGAGATGGATTTAGAGACAGATGACCAGTCCTATTCCCCCACTGAGGTGTATGCTCTAACTTGGCACGGTTATACTGCTCATATGATGCATACGTTGTCTTGCATTGCATATTTTAGACATCATATACACAATATTCAACACCATGTTCTTAGTTTAGACATCATATCGAATGCCCTCTGTTTAGTATATAAATCACATATGTGAATTAAATGATGCGATCCTGATTACTTAGATAACATGTAGGTGAATTATGTCATGCGATCCTGTTTAGTTATTCATCATATCTTTGAATTATGTTATGCTATGCTATCCAGTTTAGATAGACATCATATATGTGAAATTATGTCATGCTATTCGTTTTAGTTAAACAATATACATGTCAACTATTTCATGCCCTCTTTTTTCCACACTATCTATTGCATCTGTCTCTCATACAATGTCTGTACATTCAACTATGTTTCCTGTTTATCAGCCATTTGAATTGGAGCGGGTGATGCCAGTATCTAGCGGACTAAGAACACGGTCTTCAAATAAAACAGTGCTACTTCTTGGTGGAGATAGCACCCCGGTTGTACATGCACAAGAACCAGCCCTACCACACATAACCCAAACTCTCACAGATTGTACCCCTACTACGATGGACGGAGAACCAGCTTCACCCAATCTAACCCCAACCCCAGCCGATAGTAACCCAGTTCCTGTTGACACATCACCATCTCCACCACAGAGCTCCCAAACAAGAGCAGTTAGTAAGGCAGCTGCAGTGCCCAAGGGGCCAGTACTATCACGGCGAACCCCAACTCCACCAGTTAATACGCCTATTCCTGTGGAGGAAGCACAACCAGCTAGTCGTAGTTTAGCATCTATCGCATTTGATGTTGTTAAATTGTATGTGCGTATCTTCCCATCTTGGAAATATTATACTGAAGATGAAGGAAAATGCCAGTTGCAGGTGTTTGTCCATGAGTTATGTGTAAGTAATGTTAGTCATGGCAATTACTTTGCTTCATCCCATACATCCTACCTCCATGATGGTTATAATACATCAAATTTTCCCATTTTTCTCCATAGAGAAGGACCGATTTGGAAACTCAGGATGAGGTTGCCTGTGCTAATACCTCTGCTATCTTCAAGAATGCTTGGTGGCAGTATCGGAATTACCTGAAGAAAACGTACTTCACCGGCAAAGAAACTCATCAAATTCCCTTACGTTCTCCTGAGACACATTTACTGGATGATGACTGGGAATGCCTTGTTCTGTATTGGTCCCGAACCAAGAATGTGGTAAGGTCTATGAGCTCATTTTCTATTTTTAAGTATTATATTCTTGCGTCTTACTGTACTCTGTTCATGGAGAACAAGTGCCTAAACCTGAAGAACAACTGTTCTAATTTAAGATTCCATTGCTACCATAGGACATAGATATATGTTTGTTTGATGCTTTTATTATGTACTAGTACTTGGCAATAGAAGACTTGGTAGTTTAATCCTGTCCACCTTACTAATGAACTAGTTCACCGAAATGAGTTTCGTATACTAGTACATGCTAAACTTGTTATGTGTCTGCTTGTTTCATCTTTTAGAATGCTGACAGAATATTGGGGAAGAGTGCAGACTGACTAAATTCCTCCTCTATACCATCCAACAGGCGGTCTAGCCTACAATCCTGTTGGGAATACTTTGCGGCTAATTCTACTTGCCCATAAACTAAGCTAACGGGGATCTCTTTTCCGTCGGGCCCCACAGGTCCGACCTCGGCCATGTGATTTGGGTCTGCCTTGGTATACCGCGTCTTCACCATGGCCCAGGCTTCTCTGGCACCCTGTCGGCAGGCTGATATCTTCCATAATTAGAAGCGCCGCCAAGCTCCCTTGAGCTTCTCCGCAAGCTCTGCAATGCCCTCTGGCAGGGAGATGGACGGCCACAAGGCCTGGGCAACACCCTGCATCACCTACCGAACTTGTTCGTGTAGATGTGACAGCTCGGATAGAAGATCACCCGCAGACCCGGGCATTTCCTCCGTGGGACAACCCGTCAGCATACCTATAGACATAACGCTGTTAGTCGGCTTCTTCGCCAAACTCCTTTAAAAGGATTTTCTCAATCACTTACTAAAAATGCTGCACCGAAGCCGCTTATTCTCCTTCTCGGAGCCTGCAAGCTGGCCCCGAACGTCTTTTAGTTCCACGCTTAGCTTAATATTGGTGTCTTGGAGATTGTTTTTCTCCCGCCTAACCTCAGTCAGCACGCGTTTGCCAGCCTCTAGCTGTCGCATAACATGCTGGTCCTTTGGATTTTCTCTGGATTCATCTGCAACATCTGTTGTTAGATCTGCAGCCATGCCGCACATTATATGGTAACCATCATTCTTTAAAGTAAATGTTACCAGCAGGTGACTTTTTCGGTTCCTGCAATGCGGCCACAGCGGCCCGCAGTTGGGTCTTGCATTCCTCTAGCTCCTGTGACAGCCTAGTATTCTTCTCTCTAAGAACCTGCATAATAAAGATGATCCTTAAATCAGTTCTGCTAACTGTTTCAAGTCTCAGGGGCTACTGATACATATAAATCGTCAGATTTCCTTACCCGTACATCCTTTACATACTGATCCGTGGCTCTGGCTAGACCATCTTGAGCAGCTCGGAGGTATGCCTCTCCAGAATTGAAGGCATCAAATGCCTATGGTGAGAAACAAGCGTCACGGAGTACGGCTCGGCGGCGCCTATGATTCATGGCGCCTTCCACCTCTGAGTTTGTAGCGGATAATCTATCTGCATCCTCTGCAGGGGGATTATCCGGCGCCCGCCCCATATCGGCTTCCGCCTCTATGTCCGGTCCTGGCGCCTGGCCGGTGGAAGCATGATTAGTAACATCGCCGGACATATTCCGGCGAGCGTTTTTTCTGTTAAAGAAACACGGGCGTCTTTATATTTTGAGAAAGACGACAACCACGGAGCAGGGTTTGTTATACCTTTGCGTCGGCGTCTCCGTCCTGACCGCCTTCCTTTTTGGCCTACCCGGCCTCGCTGCCTCCTGTTGGCGCGTTGCTACGGGTTCAGCAGGGTGTCTCGAATGCCTTCCCTGTAAAAATGCCATGTGTATATGGTGGGTGAAGTGTCTAAAGGGGGATCCTAGTTTTGGAGTTGGGATTTTTGGTTTTTCTTACGTGCGATGTAGGGAGTAGTCCGAGGTAGTCGGCCGTAATGGCCACTGAGGGAGTCCTGGATTAGGGGGTGTTCGGATAGCCGGACTATACCTTCAGCCGGACTCCTGGACTATTAAGATACAAGATTAAAGACTCCATCCCGTGTCCGGAAGGGACTTTCCTTGGCGTGGAAGGAAAGCTTGGCGATATGGATATGTAGATCTCCAACCATTGTAACCGACTTTGTGTAACCCTAACCCTCTCCGGTGTCTATATAAACCGGAGGGTTTTAGTCCATAGGACAACATACACATCAACAATCATACCTTATGCTAGCTTCTAGGGTTTAGCCTCTTCGATCTCGTGGTAGATCTACTCTTGTACTACCCATATCATCAATATTAATCAAGCAGGACGTAGGGTTTTACCTCCATCGAGAGGGCCCGAACCTGGGTAAAACTTCGTGTCCCTTGCCTCCTGTTACCATCCGGCCTAGACGCACAGTTCGGGACCCCCTACCCGAGATCCGCTGGTTTTGACACCGATATTGGTGCTTTCATTGAGAGTTACTCTATGTCGTCGCCGTCAGGCTCGATGGCTCCTACGATCATCAATAGTGATGCAGTCCAGGGTGAGACCTTCCTCCCCGGACAGATCTTCGTCTTCAGCGGCTTCGCACTGCGGGCCAATTCACTTGGCCGTCTGGAGCAGATCGAAAGCTACGCCCCTGGCCGTCAGGTCAGATTTGGAAGTCTAAACTACACGACCGACATCCGCGGGGACTTGATCTTCGATGGATTCGAGCCACTGTCGAGCGCGCCGCACTGTCCCGATGAGCATGATCTAGCTCTGCTGCCGAACAGTCCCCTAGAGGCCGCACCCGCATCAGCTTCGACCCTTAATTCGGAGGCCCACTGTCTTCGGAGAGGATGGGCGGTTGGACGCCACCTCGGGGGCTGCGATCCCAACAGCGATTGATCCTAACACCAGCCCTGTACTCTATGAGACTCGTGACTCCAAGGAGCCGGACTCCTCTCCAGACTCCGAACCCTCCGCGCCCCTGTCGATCGAATCCGATTGGGCGCCGATCATGGAGTTTACTACCGCGGACATCTTTCAGCACTCGCCTTTCAGCGATATCCTGAAGACACAGAAGTCTCTCTCTTTATCAGGAGAGCCCTGGCCGGACTACGGTCAGCAAGGTTGGGGTACGGACGATGAAGAAATTCAAAGCCCACCCACCACCCACTTTGTAGCCACTGTCGACGACTTAACCGACATGCTCGACTTCGACTCCAAAGACATCGACGGTATGGACGCCGATGAAGGAGATGATGAAGAACCAGCGCCTACCAGGCCCTGGAAAGCCACCTCATCATATGACATTTACATGGTGGACACCCCAAAAGAAGGAGATGGCGATGGAACAGCGGAGGATGACCCCTCCAAGAAACAGCCTAAGCGCCGGCGTCAGCAGCGTCGCTCAAAATCCCGCCAAAACAAATGCGGTGATTCTAGGACGGGAGATAATAATACTCCGGAAAGTGCCGAAGAAAATCCCCTCCAGCAAGATTTAGCGCAGGAGGATGGAGAAACCAGCCCTCATGAGAGAGCGGCAGACAGAGAGGTCGAGGACGATAATTATATGCCTCCCTTTGTCGTGCTAGAGGATCCTGTCGAGAAAGAGCATTTTCAATGCAGGCTTATGGCCACGACACGAAGCCTCAAGAAAAAACAGCAACAGCTTAGAGCTGATCAAGATTTGCTAGTCGACAGATGGACTGAAGTCCTTGCGGCCGAAGAGCATAAACTCGAACGCCCCTCCGAGAGCTACCCAAAGCGCAGGTTGCTACCCCGATTAGAGGAGGAAGCACTTGATGCGGCCGACCGGCCACCTCGTGGCCACGACAGAGAGCTGAACACAGTAGATAAAGCTGATTGGAGCTACGTCATGATATAGCCCAGTACAGAGGCGCCGCACACCCACTATGCTTCACTGACGAAATAATGGATCATCAAATCCCCGAGGGTTTCAAACCCGTAAACATCAAATCATATGATGGCAAAACAGATCCTGCGGTATGGATCGAGGATTATCTCCCTCATATCCACATGGCCCGCGGCGATGATTTCCACGCCATCAAATACCTCCCACTCAAGCTTAAAGGACCAGCTCGGCATTGGCATAACAGCTTGCCAACAGGATTAATCAGTTGTTGGGAGGACCTGGAAGCCGCATTCCTCGACAATTTCCAGGGCACTTATGTGCGACCCCCAGACGCCGATGACCTAAGTCACGTAATTCAGCAGCCAGAGGAATCGGCCAGGCAATTTTGGACACGGTTCCTAACAAAGAAAAATCAAATAGTCAACTGTCCGAACGCTGAGGCCCTAGCAGCCTTCAAGCACAATATCCGTGACGAGTGGCTGGCCCGGCACCTTGGACAGGAAAAGCCGAAATCTATGGCAGCACTCACGACACGCATGACCCGCTTTTGCGCGGGAGAAGACAGCTGGCTTGCTCGTAGCAACAATATGACCCAGAACCCTGGTAATTCGGACACCAGGGACAGTAGTGACAGGTCATGTCGCAACAAGCAGAACCGCCGCATTAACGGAGACAATGCTGAGGATACGGCAGTTAATGCCGGATTCAGAGGCTCTAAATCCGGTCAGCGAAAAAAACCATTCAAAAGGAATCCTAGGGGCCCGTCCAGTTTGGACCAAATACTCGACCGCTTGTGCCAGATACATGGCACCCCCGAAAAGCCGGCCAATCACACCAACAAGGACGAGTTAAACGCCGAAAATGAAGACAAGGGGCTGCATAGCAATGACGACGAGGAGCCCCGGCCGCCGAACAACAATGGACAGAAGGGTTTTCCCCCACAAGTGCGGATGGTGAACATGATATACGCAACCCACATCCCCAAAAGGGAGCGGAAGCACGCGTTAAGGGACGTATACGCGGTAGAGCCAGTCGCCCCAAAGTTCAACCCATGGTCCTCCTGCCCAATCACCTTTGATCGAAGGGACCATCCCACTAGCATCCGTCATGGCGGATTCGCCGCATTGGTTCTAGACCCAATTATTGACGGATTTCATCTCACTAGAGTCCTTATGGACGGCGGCAGCAGCCTGAACCTGCTTTACCAGGATACAGTGCGGAAAATGGGCATAGATCCCTCGAGGATTAAGCCCACCAAAACGACATTTAAAGGCGCAATACCAGGTGTAGAGGCCAACTGTACAGGCTCAGTCACACTTGAAGTGGTCTTCGGATCTCCGGATAGTTTCCGAAACGAGGAGTTAATCTTCGACATAGTCCCGTTCCGTAGTGGTTATCACACACTGCTCGGGTGAACCGCATTCGCCAAGTTCAATGTGGTACCGCACTACGCGTACCTTAAGCTCAAGATGCCAGGCCCTCGAGGAGTAATTACGGTCAATGGAAACACCGAACGCTCCCTCCGAACAGAGGATCACACGGCGGCCCTTGCAGCGGAAGTACAAAGCAGCCTCTCCAGGCAGTTCTCCAGTCCGGCCACCAAACGACCGGACACCGTCAAGCGCGCCCAGAGTAACCTACAACAAGACTGCCTGGCATGATCCGAGCAGGCGTAGCAATGCGGCCCCAACCCCAACCCTCGCAAAAAGGAGACGGCAGTACTTCACGTACATAACTACGCTCTAGAGATACCATGGGTACAGGGGGAGGGGCACCATCAGGGCACGCCCGGAACACGGCTTAAACCGTACCAGGGGCTGCCGATTTTTTAATTTTCTCTTACTTTCAGGACTTCATCCTTCGGAAGGCCTGTTCGGCAGTTCAATTGCCGCACAAACGATGCAAGAACCAGGGAAGCAGACAAGCCACGCCGCATTACGGAACTCCCAGGTGGTCTCTATCACGAGCAGTATACCTGTTCCGCAGCTTGCCCCTGGAACGGACATGTTAACTAGTCCAACCTTTTACTTATCGCATTATTTGTATCGTTCTGCTTTGATCGCACCCCTTTTTAATAAACAATGCCACTACTAGGAAAAGGGCTATAGATGGAATTGACACTAATGACGCACCAGACATGTGGTGCGCCATTACTATATACTAAACATGTGGTGCGCCATTACTATATACTAATGGCGCACCATGTGTTGGTGCGTCATTAGTGTGCAAATACTAATGGCGCACCACGTCCACAGTGTGCCATTAGTAAAAAAAAATTAATTTTTTCAAAACTACTAATGGTGCACCATGGGAGGGGTGCGCCATTACTAGTTGAACTAGTAATGGCGCACCACATCCACGGTGCGCCATTAGTAAAAACAAATTAATTTTTTTTCAAAACTACTAATGGCGCACCGTGGGAGTGGTGCGCCATTACTAGTTCATGCCACGGTGCGCCATTAGTAACTTGGCCCAAACATTTGCCCGAATGCATCCCCCCCCCCCCCCCCCCCGTGGACCGCCTTTTTAGTTTCAAAAAAAAAAGAAAATGCTAGAAATGTCAAAAAAATAAAAGAAAATAAGATTCCCATGTGATACATGGTCTAGTTGTTAGCAAAATTTACAAACATGAATTTTCGACCTTTTTGCAAAATCTCTCGAGAAATTGTAAAAATGGGCATAACTTTTGCGTACGAACTCGGATGAAAAAGTTTTTTATATGAAAAATCATCTACTCGAAAAGTTACATCCGAATTTAACCGGGGGAACCCCGTTAACATTTTCAAAATCCTCAAAAACCTAACAGGAAAAAGATACGGGGCTTTTAAGATCTGGAGAGGCAAAAAAATTCAAAAAATTCAAACTTACTAATGGCGCACCTGCCCATGGTGCGCCATTAGTATCTTCCCGCCTTCAAAATTTAAAATAAGTCAAAAAAATAAAAAAAAAGTTACTAATGGCGCACCTGCCCATGGTGCGCCATTAGTATCTTCCTGCCTTCAAAATTCAAAATAAGTCAAAAAAATAAAAAAAGTTACTGATGGCGCACCTCCCCATGGTGTGCCATTAGTATCTTCCCGCCTTCAAAATTCAAAAAAAATAAAAAAAATAAAAAAAAAGTTAGTAATGGCGCACCTGCCCACGGTGCGCCATTACTATGTCGTATATATGGCTGGGCGCACCTCCTCCACTCCACCTCTCCCCCACTCCATCTCCTCCTCTCCTCGACTCCATCTCCTCCTCTCCTCCACTCCATCTTCCCTTCTCTCCTCCACCATACTACCCTCCCCCTCTCCGACGACCTCCTCCTCCTCCTCTCCGGCGACCTCCTCCTCCTCTCTGGCGACCTCCTCCTCCTCTCTGGCGACCTCCTCCTCTCCGGGGACCTCCTCCTCCCTCCTCTCCTCTCCTCCCCTCCCCTCCCCTCACGGTTTCTCCTCCCTCCTCTCCGGTGAGCTCCTCCTCCCTCCTCCTCCTCCTCTCCGGCGACCTCCTCCTCCTCTCCGGCGACCTCCTCCTCCTCTCTGGCGACCTCCTCCTCCTCTCCGGCGACCTCCTCCTCCTCTCCGGCGACCTCCTCCTCTCCGGGGACCTCCTCCTCCCTCCTCTCCTCCTCCTCTCTGGCGACCTCCTCCTCCTCTCCGGCGACCTCCTCCTCCTCTCCGGCGACCTCCTCCTCCTCTCCGGCGACCTCCTCCTCCTCTCTGGCGACCTCCTCATCCTCTCCGGCGACCTCCTCCTCCTCTCTGGCGACCTCCTCCTCCTCTCCGGCGACCTCCTCCTCTCCGGGGACCTCCTCCTCCCTCCTCTCCTCTCCTCCCCTCCCCTCCCCTCACAGTTTCTCCTCCCTCCTCTCCGGTGAGCTCCTCCTCCCTCCTCCTCCTCCTCTCCGGCGACCTCCTCCTCCTCTCCGGTGACCTCCTCCTCCTCTCTGGCGACCTCCTCCTCCTCTCCGGCGACCTCCTCCTCTCTGGGGACCTCCTCCTCCCTCCTCTCCTCTCCTCCCCTCCCCTCCCCTCACGGTTTCTCCTTCCTCCTCTCCAGTGAGCTCCTCCTCCCTCCTCTCCTCCCATTCCCTCATGGTTTCTCCTTCTTCCTCTCTGATGCTTCGGTGAACTCCTCTCCGGCGACCTCCTCCTCCTCTCCAGCGATGTAGGCGAGCGCCTCTCCAGTGACCTCCTCCTCCTCCTCTCCGGCGAACTCCTCTCCGGAAAAAGAACACGGCAAAAGAATGTACAAGGTCCAAAAACAGGAACAAAATTTGAAATAATATCGTGCCAAAAAACGAGCAAAAAAAACTAGCAAAAAATGGGCAAAAAAATCACGATCCAGATCCAAATTCAAAATTCAAAAATAGCAATGGCGCACGGTGGGGGTTAGACAGTGCGTCACTACTATTTTCCCGCCTTCAAAATTCAAAAATACTAATGGCGCACCGTGGCCTATACTAATGGCGCACCAGTGGTGCGCCATTAGTAAAAAATACTAGTGGCGTGATACTAATGGCGCACCAGTGATGCGCCATTAGTAGGCAAAACTGGTGTGCCATTAGTAGCCCTTTTCCTAGTAGTGTGCATAGCTTTCGTCTATTTTTGCATTACCTTTTTTCTTTATATATATGTTCCTTAATGACATGTTGCACCCGTACACGTTGGTACGGCCAAAATACGCCAGGGGCTTTAGTACCCCTCAATATGGTGTGAGAAGTCCAAACACTTTAACAAGTGCGGCACCCCGAACTTATAGCATTATATGCATCGGCTCCGAATCATGTCTTGGGTCAACAGTTGGGTTTGCCGGCTCCTATGTTTTGGTGCCTTACGTTCCGCTATATCGGCTAAGGTAGCACTAGGAGAACCACTGCGATTGTGCCCCAGTTGAGCTGGGTCGAGCACCTCAGTGGAGAAAGCTAAAACTGACTGTCATGATGAAGCGAGAGATGGCCGCTGTTCGAGAGGTTTTTCGAGTCCCTAAAGACTTATGCCGCTTAGGGCGAGGAGCTGACTCTGTCCGGCCAAGGCGTGGATAGCGCCCCAAACTCGGTCTTCCGAATACCAGGGGCTTCACCAAAATTTAAAATTATAGAATTCTATGGCTAAGTGAGACTGTTCACGCATTATAGTCCGATTGCCTTGTTCGTTGGGCTGAGCGCCTCCCTCAAAGGACCCAAACAAGGGAAAAAGAGCGCTCAGGTTTATCCCCGAACACCCCAGCACTAGCGGCACGGGGGCAGAAGCCGACGACTCGCCATCTCTCAGAATTGATAAACAGCCGCACAGAAGGTAATATTTTAAATTCCAACAGCATTGCTTAGCGCATATGAACAAGTTTTCAGCGCACAGGACAAAACGAGCAAGTTTCACTCAAAAATTACATCCCTAGAACATTCATCCGCCACAAGGCAGGCACCCTTCAGCACATCCTTATAGTAATTCTCGGGCTTGCGATGCTCTTTCCCGTCCTTCACAAGCTTCTCAGCATCCATCTTGCCCCAGTGCACCTTAGCACGGGCAAGGGCCCTACGGGCACCTTCAATACAGATGGAGCGCTTGATGACTTCAAGCCTTGGACAAGCCTCCACCAGCCGCCGCACCAGCCCGAAATAGCTCCCAGGTAGAGCCCCTCCAGGCCACAGCCGAACAATGAGGCCCTTCATGGCCTGTTTGGCCGCCTTGTGGAGCTCGACCAGTTGCTTCAACTGGTCGCTCAGGGGCACGGGGTGTCTGGCCTCAGCATACTGAGACCAGAACACCTTCTCTGTCGAGCTGCCCTCCTCGGCTCGATAGAATGCGGCGGCATCGGACACACTCCGGGGAAGATCTGCGAACGCTCCTGGAGAGCTCCGGATTCGGGTATGTAACAAGTAACTCACGTTTATGTGTTTGCTTTGCATAAAGAATGCCTTACCCGCCGCTATCTTCTTCACCTCATCCAACTCCTGGAGGGTCTTCTGGGATTCGGCCTTGGCAGACTGGGCATTTTCAATAGCCACCGCGAGCTCGGACGCTCGCGTCTTTGAGTCAAGCTCCAAACTCTCATGTTTTTCCATGAGAGCATGGAGCTTTTGCCTTACCTTGCCAACCTCGGCCTCATACTTCTCCCGCTCGGTGCGCTCCGAGGCCGCCCTCTTCTCGACCTCGACCAGTGGTTGCTTAAGGGTCGCCACCTTGGATGTGGCCCCTACAATAGCCACGATAATCCTGTCATTCTTTGCAATTGCACCTTTATATATATATATTTAAAAACAAGGTATTTCTTACCTTCATTGTCCTCGAGCTGCTTCTTGGCACGCCCGAGCTCTTGCTCGGACCGCTCGAGGTTCTGCTTTAGCGTGTCCACTTCCGCAGTCAGTGCGGCACACGCAAGCAGAGAAGCGTGCACATGCATATTGACTCATTTTTGTTAGACTCCTGCGAATTTTATTTGATCCTCTATTCGGATTTTCTTCCCGAACGCCAAACAGAGCATCAGGGGCTACTGTCTATGCGGTAATATTATTTACACATTCTGTACTTACCTCAAAGCCTGTTAAAAGGCTAGTACAAGCATCAGTCAGTCCGCTCTTGGCGGACTGAACCTTCTGGACCACCACACTCATAATAGTGTGGTGCTCCTTATCGATGGAGGCGCCTTGGAGCGCCTCCAACATATTGTCTGGCGCCTCCGGTTGGACGGGGGCCACCGGCACGGCGGGCTTGCTCCTATTGAAAGGAGGTCCCCCGCCGGACTCTGGAACCTTTGAAGGTTCCGAAGCGGTGTCCGGACTAGAGCCGGACTTGGAGCCCTGGGGGGTTTCATCCCCTTTACTCCTGGAGTCCGGGAGGTCGCCTTGCGGCGCCTCCAGGACCACCTCCTCCCGGCTTGGAACCTGTTGGGACAACACTTCGGTGTCGTCCGTAGGGCGGGGGGAGGAAGCCGTCGGAAGCGAGTTCACATCCGACGAGTCCAGTGAACCGCTCGACGACGTGTCGAGCCGGTCTTTGGGTGGGCTGCATAAACATATTCGACGCAAGGGAAAGCTGTGCAATAAACGAATACTATGAATTACTCTGGTATCCGGATACTTACGATTTTGCCAGGGGCTTGGTCCTGGGCTGCCACTCCTCTTCGCCGTCGTCGGCGTCAGTGGAGTAGTCCGGAGGAAGGGTTTCCCCTTCTTGAACCCTCTGGCCTCCCCAGAGAGGGCGACATTCCTTTTCTTCTCTCCTCCCGCTGGGGGGGAGAGGTCTCTTCTTCTTCCTCCTTGTCTTCATGGGAGGAATGCGCCTCGGAACCGTCGGATGAGGGATCCGACACCTCCTGGCGCCAGGCACTCTTCCGAGTCCCCATGGCCTTTTTCACGGCCTTCTTCTCCGGCACCACGTAGGGTGCCGGAACCAGCAGCTTCGCCAAGCGAGCGTCCGCTGGGCCTTCGGGCAAAGGAGCCGGACAGTTGATCTGTCCGGACATCACCTGTCAATCCTGTCAAAGGTAAGGGCGTTTAGATCCTGCATGGAGTCAAACTATGAAAAACTGATACCCTGTAAAAGGAAAAAAAATAGCTTACCGCATGAGCTTGACGCTGCGTATTGAATCCGCGATCCTCGGTAGCGGATGCGGGGGCCTCGGCGCCCTTGAAAAGCACCTTCCAGGCATCTTCGTACGTCGTGTCGAAGAGCCTGCTCAGCGTTTGGTGTTGCGCCGGGTCGAACTCCCATAGGTTGAAAGCCCATTGTTGACACGGGAGGATCAGGCGGATGAGCATAACCTCGACAGCGTTGACAAGTTTGAGCTTCTTGTCCACCAGGGTTTGGATGCATGTTTGGAGTCCGGTCAGCTCTCCTTTTTTACCCCACGATAGGCCCGTCTCCTTCCAGGAGGTGAGCCGCGTAGGGGGTCCAGATCGAAACACGGGGGATGTGACCCATTCGGGGTCGCGCGGCTCGGTGATGTAAAACCACCCCGATTGCCACCCCTTTAGGGTCTCCACAAAGGAGCCCTCGAGCCATAAGACGTTGGACATCTTGCCCACCATGGTGCCTCCGCACTCCGCCTGGTTGCCGCGCACCACCTTTGGCTTGACGTTGAAAGTCTTGAGCCATAGGCCAAAATGGGGGCGGATGCGGAGGAAAGCCTCGCACACGACGATAAACGCCGAGATGTTGAGGACAAAGTTCGGGGCCAGATCGTGGAAATCCAGGCCATAGTAGAACATGAGCCCCCAGACAAATGGGTGGAGAGGGAAGCCCAGTCCACGGAGGAAATGGGGGAGGAACACCACCCTCTCATGGGGCCTAGGGGTGGGGATGAGCTGCCCCTTTTCGGGAAGCCGGTACGCGATGTTGTTAGACAGGTATCCGGCCTTCCTCAGCTTTTTGATGTGTCCCTCCGTGACGGAGGAGACCATCCACTTGCCTCCCGCTCCGGACATGGCTGGAGAAGGTTGAGGTGGGGAGTGCAGACTTGGGCGTTGGAGCTCGAGTGTGCAAGAATGGATAGGCGAAGGAGGAAGAAGGCGTAGGTGAAAAGGTGGATCCTTATCCCCTTATATGGGTGGACGCAACTACATGTCCCCACCAGCCTGGTAAAACTCGCTTATCTCCAAGCGCCGTAATCAATGGCACGGTTGGGTTACCCACGCCCGTATTGATGAGAATCCTGGGATAAGGGGGCACGATCTCTGCTTTAACAAGATGTGCCAAGGAAACCGCCTCGCATGACGCGCTGAGGTGGGATAATGAAACAACTCGGATAAAAGCTTGGCCGTGGTGTGTCACGCTACGGAATACGTCAGCAGATTAGATTGGTGTAAATATTATTCTCTCTATGGCAATATGTGGAAACTTATTTTGCAGAGCCGGACACTATCTTTGTGTTCAAAATCTTCTATGAAGTACTTGGAGGAGGAACCCGCCTTGCAATGCCGAAGACAATCTACGCGCCGGACTCGTCATCATTGAAGCCTGGTTCAGGGGCTACTGAGGGAGTCCTGGATTAGGGGGTGTTTGGATAGCCGGACTATACCTTCAGACGGACTCCTGGACTATGAAGATACAAGATTAAAGACTCCGTCCCGTGTCCGGAAGGGACTTTCCTTGGCGTGGAAGGCAAGCTTGGCGATATGGATATGTAGATCTCCTACCATTGTAACCGACTTTGTGTAACCCTAACCCTCTCCGGTGTCTATATAAACCGGAGGGTTTTAGTCCATAGGACAACATACACATCAACAATCATACCTTATGCTAGCTTCTAGGGTTTAGCCTCTTCGATCTCGTGGTAGATCTACTCTTGTACTACCCATATCATGAATATTAATCAAGCAGGACGTAGGGTTTTACCTCCATCGAGAGGGCCCGAACCTGGGTAAAACTTCGTTTCCCTTGCCTCCTATTACCATCCGGCCTAGACGCACAGTTCGGGACCCCCTACCTGAGATCCGCCGGTTTTGACACCAACAGCCACCATGGCATGGTCGTAGCTTAACTGATAGAACTGCCGGTCTATCAGCTCCATCAATATAACCGAATCTTCTTCAAGTCCGGAGTCGAGGGCCCGGTCAGGGTCCTCTGGTTGTGGAGAGGGGCTGCTGACCTCCTTTATAGCTTTTCGCAGCTCCTGCCGCAAGGTGGCAAGGTGAATACTTACGACAAAGAATGCGGGGAAAATGGGAGCAGGGAGATATAACTTACCCAGCTTGGAGGATTGTACATGGAGAATCCATCCTGTGGCTTGATGCAGGTGAACTCCTCTTCCTCACCCTTGAACAATTCAGACAGAATTTTTGCTAAAGCGGCAGCATTGTCCGGACCCTTACGCCCACAGCGGGTGGCGTCATCTGCCCCGTTATAACACCACAAGGGGTGCCCACGATATTGAAGTGGTTTCACTCCCGCATTATGCAAATCGACATAACTTCGGTTACTATCAATCCTGATCGAGCCAGTGCTTTAATTCGGTTCATCAGATATAGGACTTCTCCATTGTCTTCCACCTGGGAGCTCCGTGGGTGCCAACTTCGGCGTTTCTTTAGAGGAGCATTGTTGAACTCAGGAAGACCCCGCCGAACAGGGTCCGGAAGGGGAACGTCCTCCATATAAAACCATTTTGAAGGCCAGTCTTCGGACGACTTCTTCGGGGTACCGGACAGGTATCCGGTATCGACGATGCGCCATATTTTGGCTCCGCCCACTTGATAAAGTGATCCCCTCTGTGTGCGAGGGACGGGGCAAAATAGCCTTTTCCATAGCTCAAAGTGAGCCTCGCAGCCCAGGAACAACTTGCAGAGAGCCACATAGCCGGCGATATGCAGGATAGAGGCGGGGGTGAAATTGGGTAATTGGAGGCCGTAGAACTCCAGGAGCCCGCGGAGGAACGGATGAATTGGAAATCCGAGTCCCCTTAATAGATAGGGAACAAGGCAGAACCGTTCCCCCATAGAGGGACATGGAAATCTCTCCGCTTGCTCCCCGCCATTATAGGTGGCAAGCCTGGCTCGAACGGGCACCATGTACGCCGGAGGGAGAAATCCCTTAGTCTACAGTTTGACTAAACGACTGTGTGGGACTGAACACCTCTCCTAATCACCGGGCTTAGGGCTTCGGGGGTGGGAGGAGGAGCTGCGGAGGTCGGCCATGCTGGAATGGATCTTTCCGGAACGCGCCCTGATGGACTCTCGCTGGGGGAGGATGGTATGAATCGGATCTAAGGATCCCCATCCCTTTAATAGACAATTTATTTATCTGGCTAGGGGGGCGAATGTAAAAATGCCCTGACGCCTTGTATTCATTCGATGCGTGGGAGAAAGCCCTTATTGGGCACAGAAGCCAAGAGGCCCAAACATTTCTGGGACCGGACACTGCTTTACAAACGTTCGAAAGATGGAGAAGAACCCGCCTTGCAATGCCGAAGACAATACTGCGCGTCGGACTCATCATCATTGAAGCCTGGTTCGGGGGCTACTGAGGGAGTCCTGGATTAGGGGGTATCCGGACAGCCAGATTATATCCTTTGGCCGGACTGTTGGACTATGAAGATACAAGATTGAAGACTTCGTCTCGTGTCCGGATGGGACTCTACTTGGCGTGGAAGGTAAGCTAGGCAATACAGATGTGTATATCTCCTCCTTTGTAACCGACCTTGTGTAACCCTAGCCCCCTCTGGTGTCTATATAAACCAGAGGGTTTTTAGTCCGTAGGACAACATACAATTAGACCATAGGCTTGCTTCTAGGGTTTAGCCTCTCCGATCTCGTGGTAGATCAACTCTTGTAATACTCATATCATCAAGAATAAATCAAGCAGGACGTAGGGTGTTACCTCCATCAAGAGGGCCCGAACCTGGGTAAAACATCGTGTCCCCTGCATCCTGTTACCATCCGCCTTAGACGCACAGTTTGGGACCCCTACCCGAGATCTGTCGGTTTTGACACCGACAGTGCCTTATTAAGCAACGGTAAAGGAAGTATTGCAGATAAGGTTCAAGATAGTGACACATCCTGTCTTGGTTTGGTGTTGGAGTTACTGGCCACTACCGCTTGCACAAGCTATTCAAACTCACTGTCTAAATCAGTTCGGTTTCTTGAGTCTCAACTACAAGCTGAAAGACATTGTTCAGCTGTGCTGCGACAAGAAGCGGAAGGACTGCGGAAGTCCCTGGAGCATTCAGATGCATACTTTCTGGTGCAACAACATGCGTTGGAGGATTTTAGCACCAAACAGGACAAAGCTAATTAGCTTGCTAAGCTTATTGCCAGCATGGTGTATACTCAGGATAACGTTTCTTGAGCTCTTCTGAAGTAGTTTCAGTTATGCTCTTGTTTTGCTACCGCATTTATTTGCACTGGTGGCCAATTTTGACGGCCAGTGTATATGATATGCTGCTTTGTTCCCTATATTTGCACTGGTGGCGAACTTTGATGCCCAGTGGATGTAATATGTGTAATAGCCGTGATAGCCTAGCGTTAGTTGCTTGCTTATTTATTTCCTTGTTGTCTTGTTTATTTGTCTGCTTGTAGTCATTGCATTTCTTTTTCCGCGGTTAACTAGTGGCTGCATGTCAGGACCGGATTTTCGGGTTATCAATTTCCCAAAAATGGTCCTTGTGCTCACCAGCCCCAGGATTACTGTTAGCTGATGAGGCACCAACTTGATACAGAAATTCCAAGAAGAATACAAAATATGTAGTACATGACCATTCTGGCCTATGAGTACAACAAGTGGTTTCTAGTGTTTGATGGCGGAAGCGGTTTGAGGTTCATCAGTGGCCATGGGACTCCATTTTCCACAGGAACAACTGACCGGGATAACTCCTATCTTCGCGAGGCCGCTAACACCATTGCGTATGTTCCGGGGCTGTCATCGCAATGCTCCTCTCCATGCAAGAAATCTGGCCAAGACAATAGCCAGGGACAAGCCAGTGAGTTCTTTTGAATGTACTCGCAAACATTATGAACATAGGTATAATATAAGAAAAGGTAATCATGCTCCGAAATATTCTATGATCACAACGTCAGTCCCGAAATAAAAATCCCTGATGCATGCAAACAGATTGTTCATGTAAAACATGAGTATGCAATCAGCGGGTAGGAGTAGAATGCACCGATCGGGTGTCTGAAACGACGCCTCGAAAGGACAATAAATATAAGGCATG
The DNA here is from genome assembly GCF_018294505.1 of Triticum aestivum. NCBI lineage: Eukaryota > Viridiplantae > Streptophyta > Magnoliopsida > Poales > Poaceae > Triticum > Triticum aestivum. The sequence continues at coordinate 696,979,616 of NC_057806.1, forward strand.
CCTCAGTCGGGCGTCTGAGCGACACCACATAAAGGGCTTATAAGTGAAATAAGTAACAAACATGCCGCAGTCGGGCGTCTGTGCGACACCACATAAAGGGCTTATAAGTAAATAAGTAACAAACATGCCGCAGTCGGGCGTCTGTGCGACACCACATAAAGGGCTTATAAGGCAAATGAATAACAAGCATGCCATAGTCGGGCATCTCAGCGACACCACATAAAGGGCTTATAAGTAAATCAAATAATAAGCATGCCACAGTCGGGCTTCTGAGCGACACCACATAAAGGGATTATAAAGGATCATCGCAGTGAATATCCAGGAGGCAGAACCGTCCCAGGGATACTCAAAAATTCAAATAATGTAAATGGTTAGTCCATAATAAAAGTAATCATAATCATCATGAGTCATAAGTCACGATCCATGTTCTAGTTTAGTAGTTTTTCCTCCGAAGACTGACACTAAGACCCATCCCAGACTGTAGTCCTTAACCACGGACACGGCTATTCGAATAGATATAATCTCTGCAGAGGTTGTACTCTTTACCGACGAGTAACAGATTCCTTTAGTCCATTGGGACTAATTCCGTCTACGGTCTTTTAATTGAAAACACACCTGCTCACACACACTAGCCTAACTTATCGGTGTCTGGAGTCACCCACGACATCTATTAAGCAAAACTCTAAGTGGGGAGGCTACAACCTCGACTATCATGGGATCAGAAAATTTATACCGCGCGCAAACTAGGGGAGCTACCCCTTCGGCTCCAACCGAAAACACCCATGTCCCCGGACCAGGTGGCATGCATACCGGAGGCCTCCGGTATCTTCCACCATGGCCTCTCTGTACGGTGTGTGCTAGGAAGGGTCTGACAACTTACCGAACCGTACCCTACCTGTGGCAGGGACAAGTGGTAGTACGAAACGAGTATGGGGGTTACTGCAACAAGACTCGATCTACTGTCGACTCAGGAGGTTTAAGTATTCCCTACATGGTTAGCATAACAAATATGTTTCAACCAACAGACAAAATCACCACTCATCATGCCTCAGTATGCCGTACCGGGCACAACCGTCTCGACGAAGACCGGAGACAAGCTCGTGTCTACCCAAGACAGAGACTTTCCCGGATTCCTTCCGGTAGGCATGAAAGGCATGCGAGGGTGATTACTATCACAAGCATATCCATTTCCAACAGCAAGAATCTTCATTATGCACTCATGCGTGTGATCATCACATAAACTAACAAATGCTCCATGTCAAGGTGGTGTTGTAACCATATCAAACAATCCACAAAAATATTATGCCAGGGTTCAGAATGCTTGCCTTCAAGCGTATGCAAGTGGGGGTGCACTTTTTTAAAGTTGCCTTCTTCTTCAGAATCCTATTTTGCGCGTTCGAATTAACCCATAGTCCCAAAACAGTACAAAAAAGTTGCTTGGAAAATTTTCAAATAAATATGAAAATAAACTAGACAGAATTTGAGAAACAATAGAAAAAGAATCAAGTCAATTGGGCATATATTTAAAAAGTTATAGCCAGTAAAAGTTTAAGCAAAATTCTGTTAAAAAGAAAATGGTCCGAATGAGAATACGTTTTCGGAGCAGAGAAGACGTACTCTTGGTTTTATGCTTTCACTTAAACCTGCACGGGCCGTCCCTGAGTCACTTACAGTGGGTCCCTTGGGCCCACTGGTCAGGTTTGACCAGTCGCCCGTGTTCTTCTTTCTCCTCTGGCCGAGCTGAGGCGTGGCTCCGGCGATCGCCATTGACGAACGGCGGCTCCCCACGGGGTTCTGAGGGCGGGGATGGACCCGCCAGTCCGGGGCGGTCCTCCCGGTGGTCGACAGGCTGGCGGGGATGAAGGGAGTCGCCGGCTGCAAGCTCTGCGGCGGAGGTGGCTTCGGGAGGAATTGGGGGGTTTGGGCTACGATGGCTCCCGGTCGAGGCTGAGGGTTTGGGTGGCTCCACATGATCAAGGGGGGTCGGACGGTGGCGTTGGAAGGGCAGGGGAGGCTCTGTTTGCGACGCACGGCACCGGAGTGCGGCGTCGGCCGAACTGGCCGGAGACGAGGAAGACGACCTTCCCTCATCGATTGATGGCTGTGGGGGCACTAGGGGGATGGTACGAGGTTGCCTGAGTGTCCGGATGGGCTCGGGGTCTCCTTTTATAGCGCGACTAGGTCGGTTCCGCAGTGGTCGGAGATAAGATCGGCGAACCGCCTCGCTGTAGCTTGCAGGATGACGTGGCGGCGACGGGCGCTAGCGGACGGGCTCGTGGGTGAGCTCGAGCTGTTCCAGAGGGCAGCTAGCGGGCTGGAGTGGCTCGTGCAGCGTCGTCCATGGCAGAGCTGGCGGAGCGGCAGTGGCGGCTTGCGGTGGTGGTGCTATGGGGCGCCAGGAGGGGCCAGGGCAGCTATGCGGTGAGGGAGGAGTCGGGGCGCGTTGGCTGGGAGCGGGAAGGGACCAGAACGGACGCGGGGGAGGCGGCTATGGGACGCGGCGACTCGGGCGCACGCACGTGCAAAACGCGCGCTCTGGCCGCGCCCAGAGCATGCACGCCCGTGCTCGACATAATGCCAAGGCATGCCAGGAGGCTTGGGTGGGGCCAGGGATTAACATGTCTAGGTTAGAGTCATCTAGGAGCTTAGTGGACATGCTAGTTTATCCAGAGGGGCAAGATCACAGTGCTAAAATAAAATCATGCCAAAACTGTCCATGCACTCAAGGTGCTTGACAGAATGCCAAGGGCATCTAGGCAACTCTTGGGGTGGCCAAAATCTCTAGATCAGTGTGTCTTTAGGTGTAGGTGATGGTGGCAAGGTTATTTGGTCAAGGCCAGAAACTTGTTTGTGTAAATTTATGAGAAAACCAACTCTGGACAGAAAGAAAAGGGTATTATTTCATGGACCAAAAATCTTCCAATGGGTCCAATCTCCTGGAATTAAGGGTTTGCTAGGGTGGTCTATAAGCAGGAAAAAGAATCAGGGGAAAGAGGGCAAGTTAAAATACGGTTGCAGTACAAATCACCAAGCTGGAACAGAATGAAGATGAGGATGATTTACTCAAAATTTTCAAGGAACATCAATGGGTCTTTGCACAAAGTTGAATTATACATTACTACTAACATCCCCTAATTTTGGTGGAGTTTTTAAAGAAATATTTAAATAGGTTGAAGTGCAAACCACAAACTGATGCAGATTTGAAAACTTGAGGTAGAGCTCAAAATATCGAAATGACTAAAATATATTTTTGGATAAAAGTGATGTGGGAGCATCCCATGACATGTCCAAATTTTGGTGAAACTTATAACTAAGTTTACCAAAGGGTTGTAGTGCAAAAGAGGCTCCAAAACTTATGAAAAATCATTTTTAAAGAAATAAGGCTCAGGGAAAATAATTATGTAGATAAATCCACTAATAAAAGAAATGTTTTTCTTGAGGGGGTATACAAGTCCAACAATATTTTTGAAAAGTTTTCACTTGGGGTAAAAACTCCACAAGATCCAAGAAAAGAGTGGTTTTGAAAATCAAAAGATAAATCCAGAAAATAAAAATTTAATTTCCTGGCAAAAATTTAATTAATAAATCAAGGTAAAAATTTTGGGGTGTTACAACACTACCCACCTTAAGAAAAATCTCGTCCTCGAGATTTGCTAGGGGCTGTTTTAAAAAATAGTACTCCCATTAGCTGGAACCAAAAGTTTACTCATAGCACAAACTTAGGGTACTATGCATAAGTTGCAACACAAAAATAAATGCTGGGACAAAAACATAGCGGTGATGTCTACAATGAAAACGGTAAATGGACAGGGTCCCGAGAAAACGTCTCTGGTACTGGGGCACACTCTTCTTCTATCGGGGGAAGCGGATTCACTAGTCGATGAATCCTCCTCTCCTGGTCGGGCCTTAGTGGTCTGCCGATGCTAATCTGAGGATTTAAATCAGCGAGGCTCTAGAGATAACCCATTACTCGCTGGGTCAGACGCTCTTGAGCGATGACATACTGGGCAAGGTTGGCCAATACTGGGTCTCTCTCAATTCGTCCATCGAGAAAAGATGCTACTTCTCCGGGTGCTGCATGACTCGGAAAGTAATAATACCCTCGATCGCTGGCATAGGGTACCGTGAATCGAAGGCGAGCAAGCGCTTCATGCGGGGCAGCTTCTATGGCCATTTGCGGAGTCGGCATAGATTTCCCCACGAAGGAAACTTCCATTGGGTCTTGGTTTGGGTTTGTGGGAGGAATGTGCACTACTGCCCAATATTTCGAGGTGGATGGTGTGATCCTCGATTTGAGCAACTCGTACTGGGGTGGATGGGTAGCACTCATGGTACTGCAGGTCAAGTCCTACAATATTTTAACAAAACTACCTGGGGTGGCATCTGGAGTTCTCAGATAAATACTAGGGCTCGGCATGGTAAAGGAATAGCTGTGAGAGTTGTGCACAAGGCGAGGGGTACTTGGCAAGGTCACGAGGTGGCCTTTTATATAGCAACTGGGCTGGGCTATTTATCACGATGAGGGGCAAATAGTTTGTCGGTTCTGCTTTATGGGGCCGGGGTTAATGCCACAGATACACATATCTCACAGAAGTGACGTATTACTGTGGGTGTCGTCTGGGGTGGTTTTTGGAAGCTACGCCCAGAATTAAAAATGCAATCGTGCGCCAACATACTAATGTATGGCTATTATTTAAAATATGGGCGCAGAAGCAGACAATATTTAATTACGGCGATACAAGATCACACAGTTACAGGGTGTGCACATACTACGACTCGGTACAACTCGAGTGACTTAGTCTACCTGATTTATATCTAAGCGGGCTTGCCTTGTGGACGTCGAGGCTTCTCCACGGGTTTCACCATCGGGGTTAGCTGGAGGGGGTTGAGGAACTGCAGGGTCAGGGTAGCGATGATGACCATTGCGGGGGTTGTTAGCCACAATCCCATTGGAGCATGTTCCCAAAAGGCGACGAAGCACTTCTGGGGACACCAAAGCATTTTGGTCGATGGCTGGGGCAGACCTCAAGGATTCGATCGGTTGTCCGAACAGCACGACTGGGTTATCGGCGTCGGGTTCATCTCCGCCTCTTGCTGGGGCTCGGCGAACCAGCTCTCCACGAGCTGCGATCAGGTCAAGGGTGATTTGATCGAACAGTTCCTCTAGTGCACTTACATAGCGCACCAGATGCAATAATGCAGGATCCGTCTCATGATCTCCGTTGGCAACTTGGGGTGGCCTACCATACCCGTCACGGCTGGGGTAGTAGTAGAACGAGCGACAGTTAACTCTGGGCGACAAGTGCCGGAGTTGAACTATAGCCTCTCGAGCAGCTAGTTGGATGGCATGTGGCTCAAAGGAAGTTGTCCTTCCGGTGAACCTGTAGGGGCGTTCTGGCGATAGACCCCTACCATAAACGTGAACAGTGGCCCAGAATTGGCGACTCTCACCGCTCATGGGTCCTTGGTACACAACATATTCTCGAGGCTCTTCTAATGCAAAGGCACGGCGGGTGAGGTTTGCTAGCACGGTCACAAAACCTCCAAGGTTGGTTGCTGTGGTCTCATTGTGAACAACGGGTCCAGGCATTTTAGCTCGGTTTCGGGTAGAGGATGTGCTATGTTGGGTCGAGGCTAGCGTGCCCTTTTTATGGAAAAAGGGGACGGAGTCTTCCTTCGCACGCTTGCGAATGAGACATTTTAGGTGTTGGTCACTGGCGTGTGATCGACAGGCTAGGCTGATAGGTTGGGCACCGACTGCCAAAAGGTGTCGGGGTCACTGTGTGGCTATCTTACACGAGAAGCTTGGCTGGGGTGGGCTTAAGGTTTGGTGGGTTGATTTACCTAGGTTTATTGACCTGGCCAAGATAGGATTCGCCAATGGTCAGCCTGGCTCTGATACCAAGTTTGTCAGGACCGGATTTTCGGGGTATCAATTTCCCAAAAATGGTCCTTGTGCTCACCAGCCCCAGTATTACTGTTAGCTGATGAGGCACCAACTTGATACAGAAATTCCAACCAGAATACAAAATATGTAGTACATGACCATTCTGGCCTATGAGTACAACAAGTGGTTTCTAGTGTTTGATGGCGGAAGCGGTTTGAGGTTCATCAGTGGCCATGGGACTCCAATTTCCACAGGAACAACTCACCGGGATAACTCCTATCTTTGCGAGGCCGCTATCACCATTGCGTATGTTCTAGGGCTGTCATCGCAACGCTCCTCTCCATGCAAGAAATCTGGCCAAGACAATAGCCAGGGACAAGCCAGTGAGTACTTTTGAATGTACTCACAAACATTATGAACATAGGTATAATATAACAAAAGGTAATCATGCTCCGAAATATTCTATGATCACAACGTTAGTACCGAAATAAAAATCCCTGATGCACGCAAACAGATTGTTCATGTAAAACATGAATATGCAATCAGCGGGTAGGAGTAGAATGCACCGATCGGGTGTCTGAAACAATGCCTCGAAAGGACAATAAATATAAGGCATGCCTCAGTCGGGCGTCTGAGCGACACTACATAAAGGGCTTATAAGTGAAATAAGTAACAAACATGCCGCAGTCGGGCGTCTATGCGACACCACATAAAGGGCTTATAAGTAAATAAGTAACAAACATGCCGCAGTCGGGCGTCTGTGCGACACCACATAAAGGGCTTATAAGGTAAATGAATAACAAGCATGCCACAGTCGGGCGTCTCAGCGACACCACATAAAGGGCTTATAAGTAAATCAAGTAATAAACATGCCACAGTCAGGCGTCTGAGCAACACCACATAAAGAGCTTATAAAGGATCATCGTAGTGAATATCCAGGAGGTAGTACCGTCCCAGGGATACTCAAAAATTCAAATAATGTAAATGGTTAGTCCATAATAAAAGTAATCATAATCATCATGAGTCATAAGTCACGATCCATGTTCTCGTTTAGTAGTTTTTCCTCCAAAGACCGGCACTAAGACCGACACTCGACCCATCCCAGACTGTAGTCCTTAACCATGGACACGGCTATTCGAATAGATATAATCTCTGCAGAGGTTGTACTCTTTACCCACGAGTAACGGATTACTTTAGTCCATTGGGACTAATTCCATTTACGGTCTTTTAATTAAAAACACACCTGCCCGCACACACCGGCCTAACTTATCGGTGTCTGGAGTCACCCACGACACCCATTAAGCAAAATTCTAAGTAGGGAGGCTACAACCTCGACTAGCATGGGATCACAAAATTTATACCGCACGCAAACTAGGGGAGCTACCCCTTCGGCTCCAACCGAAAACACCCATGCCCCCGGACCAGGTGGCATGCCTACCGGAGGCCTCCGGTATCTTCCACCATGGCCTCTCTGTAAAGTGTGTGCTAGGAAGGGGTTGACAACTTACCGAACCGTACCCTACCTGTGGCAGGGACAAGTGGTAGTACGAAACGAGTATGGGCGTTACTGGAACAAGACTCGATCTACTGTCGACTCAGGAGGTTTAAGTATTCCCTGCATGGTTAGCATAACAAATATGTTTCAACCAACAGACAAAATCACCACTCATCATGCCTCACTATGCCATACCGGGCACAACCGTCTCGACAAAGACCGGAGACAAGATCGTGTCTACCCAAGACAGAGACTTTCCCGGATTCCTTCCGGTAGGCATGAAAGGCATGCGAGGGTGATTACTATCACAAGCATATCCATTTCCAACAGCAAGAATCTTCATTATGCACTCATGCGTGTGATCATCACATAAACTAACAAATGCTCCATGTGAAGGTGGTGTTGTAACCATATCAAACAATCCACAAAAATATTATGCCAGGGTTCAGAATGCTTGCCTTCAAGCGTATGCAAGTGGGGGTGCACTTTTTGAAAGTTGCCTTATTCTTCAAAATCCTATTTTGCGAAAATTTGAATTAACCCATAGTCCCAAAATAGTACAAAAAAGTTGCTTTGAAAATTTTCAAATAAATATGAAAATAAACTATACAGAATTTGAGAAACAACAGGAAAAGAATCAAGTCAATGGGCTTATATTTAAAAAGTTATAGCCAGTCAAAGTGTAGTCAAAATTCTGTTTTTAAATAAAATAGAAAAAGAAAACGGTCCGAATGAGAATACGTTTACGGAGCAGAGAAGACGTACTCTTGGTTTTATGCTTTCACTTAAACCAGCGCGGTCCGTCGCTGGGTCACTGACAGTGGGTCCCTTGTGCCCACTGGTCAGGTTTGACCAGTCGCCCGCGTTCTTCTTTCTCCTCTGGCCGAGCCGAGGTGGGGCTCCGGCGATCGCCGTCGACGAACGGTGGTTTCCCGCGGGGTTCTGAGAGCGGGGATGGACCCGCCAATCCGGGGCGGTCCTCCCGGTGGTCGATAGGCTGGCGGGGACGAAGGGAGTCACCGGCGGCGAGCTCTGCGACGGAGGTGGCTTCGGGAGGAATTGGGGGTTTGGGCTATGGTGGCTCCCGGTCGAGGCTGAGGGTTTGGGTGGCTCCGCACGATCAAGGGGGGTCGGACGGTGGCGTTGGAAGGGCAGAGGAGGCTCTGTTTGCGACGCATGGCACCGGAGCGCGGCGGTGGCCAAACTAGCCGGAGACGAGGAAGACGGCCTTCCCTCGTCGATTGATGGTTGTGGGGGCACTAGGGGGATGGTACGAGGTTGCCTGAGTGTCCGGATGGGCTCGGGGTCTCCTCTTATATCGCGACTAGGTCGGTTCCACGGCGGTCGGAGATAAGATCGGCAAGCCGCCTCGCTGTAGCTTGCAGGGCGACGTGGCGGCGACGGGCGCTAGCTGACGGGCTCGTGGGTGAGCTCGAGCTGTTCTAGAGTGCAGCTGGCGGGATGGAATGGCTCGGGCGACGCCGTCCATGGCAGATTTGGCGGAGCGGCGGTGGCGGCTTGCGGTGGTGGTGCTGTGGGGCGCCAGGACGGGCCAGGGCAGCTCTGCAGCGAGGGAGGAGTCGGGGCGCGTTGGCTGGGAGCGGGAAGGGACCAGAATGGGCGCGGGGGCGGCTTGCTGTGGGACACGGCGACTTGGGCGCACGCACGTGCAAAACGCGTGCTCTGGCTGCGCCCAGAGCACGCACGCCGGGTGCTCGACATAATGCCAAGGCATGCCAGGAGGCTTGGGTGGTGCTGGGGATTTACATGTCTAGGTTAGAGTCATCTAGGAGCTTAGTGGACATGCTAGTTTGTCTAGAGGGGCAAGATCACAGTGCTAAAATAAAATCATGCCAAAACTGTCCATGCACTCAAGGTGCTTGACAGAATGCCAAGGGCATCTAGGCAACTCTTGGGGTGCCCAAAATCTCCAGATCAGTGTCTCTTTAGGTGTAGGTGATGGTGGCAAGGTTACTTCGTCAAGACCAGAAACTTGTTAGTGTAAATTTTTGAGAAAACCAACTCTGGACAGAAAGAAAAGGGTATTATTTCATGGACCAAAAATCTTCCAATGGGTCCAATCTCCTGGACTTAAGGGTTTGCTAGGGTGCTCTATAAGCAGGAAAAAGAATCAAGGGAAAGAGGGCAAGTTAAAATATGGTTGTAATACAAATCACCAAGCTGGACCAGAATGAAGATGAGGATGATTTACTCAAAATTTTCAAAGAACATCAATGGGTCTTTGCACAAAGTTGAGTTATACATTACTACTAACATCCCCTAATTTTGGTGGAATTTTAAAAGAAATATTTAAATAGGTTGCAGTGCAAACCACAAACTGATCCAGATTTGAAAACTTGAGGTAGAGCTCAAAATCTCCAAATGACTAAAAGATATTTTTGCATAAAAGTGATGTGGGAGCATCCCATGACATCTCCAAATTTTGGTGAAACTTATAACTAATTTTACCAAAGGGTTGTAGAGCAAAAGAGGCTCCAAAACTTATGAAAAATCATTTTTAAAGAAATAAGGCTCAGGGAAAATAATTATGTAGATAAATCCACTGATAAAAGAAATGTTTTTCTTGAGGGGGTATACAAGTCCAACAATATTTTTGAAAAGTTTTCACTTGGGGTAAAAACTCCACAAGATCCAAGAAAAGAGTGGTTTTGGAAATCCAAAGATAAATCCAAAAAAAATAATTTCCTGGCAAAATTTTAATTAATAAATCAAGGTCAAAATTTTGGGGTGTTACACTTCAATAACCTATTTTTTAAAACTAGGCCACAATAACCATGGGCTAATATTTACTGTAGTGACATTGGGCCTCCTACGGGCCGTAGAAACAGTGGGCCTTCTACGGGCCGTAGAAACAATAGGCCTTCTACGAGCGTAGAAACAATGGGCCTTCTACGGGCCGTATCATCAATGGGCCTTATACGGGCCGTATGATCGATTGGCCAAACATGGGCTAATAACAGGCCGCATTATGGCCGTAAACGGGCTAGAGTTGGAATCGTCCGTTCATGGGCCGACCGTAACGGGCCATCATTAATAGGCCGTATTTGATGACGCTATGAAAATGGCCCAACGTATTAACGGACCACAAACGGGCCGATTGTAACCACGGGCTGAATTTGGCCCACAACCTGAAAATGACAATAACGGACCGTAAGTAAACGAATGCTGGAAATGAGCCCAAGAATAAATGGGCTCAGAGAAGGCCGAAAGATAACATGGGCTGGAAACGGCCCGACGGAATAACGGGCCGTTAATGGGTATAAAGTGATACACTATTCATTACGGGCCAGTTTCACCACGGGACGTTAATAGGCCAAGAGTTACATAGGGCCTCGTATGGGCCGAAAGACGTCATAGGCCATACATGGGCCAGAAGTGAAAACAGGCTGGAATCATATTGGATGGCCCAGATGAAGCTACTAGGCCTAATTCGGATAGGGCGTAACGGGCCTTGGGTTAGTGGGCTGTAAATGGGCTATATGCGAACAAGCCGTTAACAGGCTTTCCATGGGCCGGCCCGCCACCTTTTGACCAAGTCAAACGGGCCGGCCTTTTCACAGGAATGGGCCTCTGTTGGGCCATGCCACGTGTCGACGTATCATAGGCGCCTATCTGACCCACTGACGAGCTGACACATGTTTCATCCGGCCAATAAGAATTTTACACATGGAAATTTCCCATTGGTCGGGGCTGTTAACGGGTTATCGGATCCAAAACCCGACCCGATAGCTTAACGGCGTTCCGTTATGGTGGATGCCACGTGTCGGTCACCCTTGATGAAAGCACTTCTGTGACGCGCGATTTATCGTCATGGAAGTGGACACTTCCGTGATGATAATTTTGGTAATGTCATGGAACACCTCTATGACAGCATAGGTATGACTATCTTGATTTTGTCATAAATTTGTCATGGATGTACATGCATGACAAAAAAAAGCGACCTACTGTGACAAACACGTATCATCAGGGAAGTGTATTTTTTTGTAGTGCATTCTTGTAAAAGCCCTGAAGCAGGATTCGGGGAATAATCTGTGTGCATACTACGTTTGCGAGAACATTCGCATGATGGCGTCCGAAAGGAGCAGATCTCAAAGACAGGACTTGGTACGTTTGTCAGAACACTATTCACAATTTTTACACCATTATCGATATCTAGTCACACAACTAATACACATGCATATTGATCTCCTTCTTAACAGTTCAGAGAGGTGCGGGAGCAGCTCCTAGCAGAGGAGCGCATAGAAGCAATTCAAGAGGAAATAGCGGGATTTTTGCTCGACCAGGTCATAAATCCCAAAGGAGAATACTATTACCCGCTAATGCCCCCATGAACCACTTCCAATTGCCATCGTGCTCCGAAGGCACCAATTAGGCTAATGCCACTGGCTCTGAAGGCACCAATTAGGAGAAATTGTATATAGCTAGCTAATTGTATATATACATGTGTGTATATATGTGTGAATTAATTAATGGTGGTTGTGAGACATTCGATGATATATATATATATATATATATATATATATATATATATATATATGATCGGTTCTACTAGAGATTCTATTTATATATATATGCATAACGTGTAGAATATGTAGTATCGTAAAATACCAGCAAACGAAAAAGAATTAAATGGAAAACACAAAACTAAATGAAAAAGAAATCATAAACCCAAAACCCCCAACCTTTTAATACCGGTTGGTGTCACCAACCGGTACAAAAGGGCTCCCTGCCCCCGGAGCTGGCTCGTGCCACATGGTTGCCCTTTAACACCGGTTCATGCTGAACCGGTACTAAAGGGGGGACCTTTAGTGCCCACACTTTAGTGCCGGTTACCGAGCCGGCACTAAAGGGCCTTACGAACTGGTGCTATTGCCCGGTTCTGCACTAGTGACATAACCAAGAAACCTTCGGAAATCGTTTACCTCAACCTTCGAAAAGAATCCGTTATACGAGTTATGGCAATACTCCCGAACTCCCGCCCCAGTATTGGGTGGCGTCGAGGTTATCTCACCAACAACTGCATAAAAGAGATTTTTGATGTCGGCGAACTCAGGTATTCCAGAACTGCAACGATAAAATTGTGACGACAACACCTCAGAGCTCAACTCCCCAGGACACTGCCACAACCCCTAAATGTCAGGAGGCACCAAGAACAATGTTCTTGTCACAAAACCATCGAAACGATTCCAAGATACCCGCATGATCCTAAAAAAAATTCATGAAATTTGGGGAGAGAATAGTCAAAACTCTACGTCAGGAGACCTCACCAGAGCGACGAAGGGACTAAGAAGTAAAAAGAATCCTACTCTCCAATATATATATAATCCTAAGACTTAAAACATTTTGTTCTAGACACAACAACGTCAGCGATTCGATCAAGCAGGGGGCTCCTAAGTCGGGGATGGCTCTGATTACCAACTTGTAACACCCACAATGCGGCTATATCTCCCACGTGTCGGAGCACGACTTAGAGGCATAGCTGCATAGTAGGCATGTCGCAAGAGGGGTAATCTTTACACATCCCATGTACTGAATAAGAAAGCGATAAAGAGTTGGCTTACAATCGCCACTTCACACAATACATGAATATAGCATTACATCATCCAGAATACAATCAAGGTCCGACTACGAAACCAAATAAAGAAAGACCACCCCTATTGCTAGATCCCCGATCGCCTCGACTGGGCTCCACTACTGATCAAAAGGAAACAGAACAAAACAACGAACACGATCTTCATCGAGCTTCCTCTTGAGCTCGGTTGCGTCATCTGTACTGGTATCATCGGCACCTGCAACTATTTGGAAGTATCTGTGAGCCACGGGGACTCATCAATCTCACACCCGCGAGATCAAGACTATTTAAGCTTATCGGTAGGAAAGGGGTAATGGGGTGGAGCTGCAGCAAGCACTAAGCATATATGGTGGCTAACATATGCAAATAAGAGCAAGAAGAGAAGCAATGCACGGTCGTCAACTAGAAGTTATCCTTAAACTACTTACATTCAAACATAACTCCAAAACCGTGTTCACTTCCCGGACTCCGCCGGAAAGAGACCATCATGGCTACCCACGCGGTTAATGCATTTTAATTAACTTAAGTGTCAAGTTCTCTACAACCGGACATTAACAAATTCCCATCTGCCCATAACCGCGGGCACGGCTTTCGAAAGTTCAAAACCCCGCAGGGGTGTCCCAACTTAGCCTATCACAAGCTCTCACGGTCAACAAAGGATATTCCTTCTCCCAGGAAGACTCGATCAGACTCGGAATCCCGGTTACAAGACATTTCGACAATGGTAAAACAAGACCAGCAAAGCCACCCGAATGTGCCGACAAATCCCGATTGGAGCTACACATATCTCATTCTGAGGGCACACCGGATGGGCAAGATGTCGGGTTGGCATAAATCCTGGTTGCCCAGGGGGCGCCGAACATCAATCAGTTCTGACCAACACTTAGAGAAGCACTGGCCCGGGGGGGTTAAAATAAAGATGACCCTTGGGTTGGCCGAACCAAGGGAAGGGTAATAGGTTGTTAGGCAAATTAAAACGAAGGTTGGGCCTTGTTGGAGGAGTTTTATTCAAAGCGAACTGTCAAGGGGTCCCCATAACACCCAACCGTGCAAGGAGCACAAAATCAAGGAACATAACACCGGTATGACGGAAACTAGGGCGGTAAGAGTGGAACAAAACACCAGGAATAAGGCCGAGCCTTCCACCCTTTACCAAGTATATAGATGCATTAATATAAATAAAAGATATTGTGATATCCCAACATATCCATGTTCCCAACATGGAACAAACTTCATCTTCACCTGCAACTAGCAACACTATAAGAGGGGCTGAGCAAAAGCGGCAACATAGCTAAACAATGGTTTGCTAGGAAAGGTGGGTTAGAGGCTTGACATGGCAATATGGGAGGCATGATATAGCAAGTGGTAGGTATCGCGGCATAGCAATAGAGCAAACAACTAGCAAGAAAAGATAGAAGTGATTTCGGGGGTATGGTCATCTTGCTTGAGATCCCGCAAGGAAGAAGAACGAGTCCATGAAGAAGACAAACGGACGAAGTCGAACAAATCCTCACAAACGCGATGTTATCAGAACTAACCCGAAGAAGCAACACCGGAAAGAAGCAAACAACATAGTAAACAACCATCGCATCAACATGGCATGATGCACAACCAAATATGATGCATGTCTGGTTTAATGAAGCATGGCATGGCAAAGTGCACAAACAACACTACAAGTTAAGTGGAGCTCAATATGCAACGAGTTGCATATTGACGGAACACCACATCAATTATTTAATCAAACATCATTTTAAGAATTTTGAACATGGATGAAAATGACATATTATGAAACTACACAAAATTCTAAGCAACTTTCATATGTAGATCATTTAAACCGATGCACGGTTATTTAGTTATTAAATGCATGAAGCTTAGGGGGTTTCCTGTAAAACTGGTCTCTCTGGAAAAAATAGACAAATTCACAGACGCTAGAAAAAAAACATACGCGGGCCGAATTTGGCTGGCCCAACAGGTGAAAAAAACAAGAGGAGGGGGCGCTTGGGGGCTGCTCACCCTGGGCCTTGGCCCATTTGGTGGAAGAGAGGCCGATAAGAGAGGCCGGTAAAGGAGGCGCTGGGCCGGATCTGGCAACGGGGGGAAGCGACCCAGGAGCGTGCGGTCGACGAGGGCCATGGCGCTGTGCTGTTCGCTGCAGGGGAAGCAGGGGAGCAGAGCGCCGGTGAGTGGAGGCCGGAGATGGGAACGACGACCGGAGGAAGAGGCGGATCCAGGCGCTGGATGATGCGGCTGGGCCGGCGGAGGGGAATCCAGGCGGGGTCGAGGTAGAGGCGGCATCCTCCGCCTGAACTGCTGCCGCTAGATTGCAGGGACGCAGGAGGCAGCTTCAGACGCGGAGCTCGCCGGACCCAATCGCGGAGAGGGTCGTCGAGGTAGGGAACGGAGAAGTTGCGGTGGTTCTTGGCGGCGGAGAGGTTCCATGGCTTGGCCGCGGAGGCCTTGGGGTTCTTTCCTAGAGAAGCAAGAAGGAGAGGAGACGAGGAAAAGGTCATAGAAGGGGAGCAACGAGAAGTAGAGGAGGACAGGGAGAGAAAGGCGGGTGGCCTGGCATGGTGGATGAGGGCGAAGGAATGGAGCAACTCCGGCGGTGGCGCTCTCTGGCGGGGTCGCTCGGGGCCTGGTGCAGCTCGGCGCAGAGGAGCTCCACACGGCTGCAGGCTGGAGGTAGCGCCTCGATTCAAATCGGAACGAGAGCTGCGGGGCAAGCGTGGGTGGCTGGGTCACTGGCTGCCGTTGGATCCTAATCCAACAGATCAGATCGCAGCGGCGGCTGGTGGATCTGGCTGGTGGTTGGTGCGGTGAGGAAAACGAGGGTGAAGATGGTTGCTGGGATCCCGAGGAGAGGAATGGCGGCGGCTCGACAGGACAAGCTGCCTAAAATTTAGGGTTAGTCTAGAAATGGACAAAGGGGAACTATATATAGCAAATCAGATCTGTTTAGGTCAGTTAGGTCCCTTTGATCGTAATCGGACGGACGGGAAAAAAATAGGTTAGGTAGCCCAAAAAGAAAAACGGAGACATTTGGCGATGTTCTGAGTCCAACGGTGACAACTGCCCAGGTCGGGTTCGGGACAGTTTTCGGACGCGCACACAAGGGTGTCAAAGCACTATGCAAGGAGGGGTTTCGGGGCCTGGCGGTTGATAGCGGACTGTGCAGAAAGCTTTGGGCTGAGAGAAGAGAAGAGAGAGAGACCCGGCGACTGTTTCGGAGACCGAAAACGTCCGACGTAAGACCGACTATATTGTCGCTATAGTTATCCGTTGGGGCATCAAATGGACTCGAACGCGATGAAATTTGACAGGCAGTCTACCTACACTAAAATAAGACCGCATGCCAACTTTCAACCCATTCCGAGAACATTTTCTAGCCACTTATAAAATAATATTTTGGAGGTGTCGCGGGCGTGTGCAAGTGTGTCTGGGCTCAGAACGGACAACAGAAGGAACTGGGGAACCCGGACGGATGCAAGTTTTGAAAACATGATGATGCAATGCACCTGATGACATGCCAAGATGCAACACGCAAGCGAATGACATGGCAATGATGGCGAAAAACTGAAAGACACCTGGCGCATCGGTCTCGGAGCGTTACATCGGCAAGCTATTGAGACTAAATGGATCTTTAAGAAGAAGACAGATGCTGATGGTAATGTCACCATTTATGAAGCTCGACTTGTCTCAAAGAAGTTTCCGACAAGTTCAAGGAGTTGACTGTGATGAGACTTTCTCAATCATGACGATGCTAAAGTCTCTTAGAATTATGTTAGCAGTTGCTGCATTTTCATTTACGAAATCTGGCAGATGGATGTCAAAACAAAGTTTCCTTGACGGTTTCCGTGAGGAAAGGCTGTATATGATACGACCTGAAGGTTTTGTCAATCCTAAGGATGCTAAAAGGTATGCAAACTCCAGTGATCCTTCTATGGACTGGAGCAAGCATCTCGGAGTTGGAACATATGCTTTGATGAGATAATGAAAGCTTTTGGGTTTATACAAAGTTTGCAAGAAACTTGTATTTGCAAGAAAGTGAGCAGGAGCACTACAACATTTTGATAAATATATGTGGATGACATATTGTTGATCATAAATGATGTAGAATTTCTGGAAAGCATAAATGGTTGTTTGAATGGAGTTTTTCAAAGGAAGACCTGTGTAAAACTGCTTACATGTTGGGTATCAAGATCTATAGAGATAGATCAAGACACCTGATAAGACTTTCACAAAGCACATACCTTGACATGATCTTGAAGGAGTTCAAGATGGATCAGTCAAAGAAGGAGTTCTTGCCTGAGTTGTAAGGTGTGAAGTTAAGACTTGAAGCTCGACCACGGCAGAAGAAAGAGAAAGGACGAATGTCGTCCCCTATGCCTTAGCCATATTCTCTATACGATATGCCATGATGTGTACCGCGATGTGCCTTGCCACGTGTCTGGCAAGGGGGTATGAGAATGATCCAGGAGTGGATCATTGGACAGCAGTCAAAATTGTCCTTGGGAATAAGGAAATGTTTTCTCGATTATGGAGGTGATGAAGAGTTCGGCGTAAAGGGTTACATCGATGCAAGCTTTAACACCTATCCGGATGACTCTGAGTAGAAAACCGGATACGTATAGTGGAGCAACCATTTGGAATAGCTCCAAGTGGAGCATAGTAGCAACATCTACAATATGAAATAGAGATTTGCGAAGAACACGCGGATCTGAATGTTGCAGACCCGTTGACTAAAACCTCTCTCGTAAGCATAACATGATCAAACCCTAGTAAACTCTTTGGGTGTTAGTCACATAGCGATGTGAACTATGAGTGTTAATCACATGGAGTTGTGAACTAGATTATTGACTCTAGTGCAAGTGGGATACTGTTGGAAATATGCCCTAGAGGCAATAATAAAATGATTATTATTGTATTTCCTTGTTCATGATAATTGTCTATTATTCATGCTATAATTGTATTAACTGGAAACCTTAATGCATGTGTGAATACATAGACCACAACATGTCCCTAGTAAGCCTCTAGTTGACTAGCTCGTTGATCAATAGATGGTTATGGTTTCCTGACCATGGACATTGGATGTCATTGATAACGGGATCACATCATTAGGAGAATGATGTGATGGACAAGACCCAATCCTAAGCATAGCACAAGATCGTGTAGTTCGTTTGCTAAGAGCTTTTCTAATGTCAAGTATCTTTTCCTTAGACCATGAGATTGTGCAACTCCTGGATACCGTAGGAATGCTTTGGGTGTACCAAACGTCACAACGTAACTGGGTGGCTATAAAGGTGCACTACAGGTATCTCCGAAAGTATTTGTTGAGTTGGCATGAATCGAGACTGGGATTTGTCACTCCATATGACGGAAAGGTATCTCTGGGCCCACTCGGTAATGCATCATCATAATGAGCTCAGTGTGACTAAGGAGTTAGTCACGGGATCATGCGTTACGGAACGACTAAAGAGACTTGCCGGTAACGAGATTGAACAAGGTATAGGGATACCGACGATCGAATCTCGGGCAAGTAACATACCGATAGACAAAGGGAATTGTATACGAGATTGATTGAATCCCCGACATCATGGTTCATCCGATGAGATCATCGTGGAACATGTGGGAGCCAATATGGGTATCCAGATCCCGCTATTGGTTATTGTCCGGAGAGGTGTCTCGGTCATGTCTGCAAGTTTCCCGAACCCGTAGGGTCTACACACTTAAGGTTCGATGTCGCTAGAGTTGTTATGGGAAATAGTATGTGGTTACCAAAGGTTGTTCAGAGTCCCGAATGAGATCTCGGACGTGACGAGGAACTCCGGAATGGTCCGGAGGTGAAGATCAATATATTGGACGAAGGGTATTGGAGTCCGGAATTGTTCTGGGAGTACCGGGTGACGACCAGCGTGACCGAAAGGTGTTTCGGAGGCCCCGGCAAGCGTTGGGTGGCCTTATGGGCCAAGGGGAGGGGGCACACCAGCCCACTAAGGGGCTGTGCGCCCCTCCCAACCCCTCTCACGTAACCTGGAGAGGTGGGGGCGCCTCTCCTAGGGCAGCCACTCCTCCCGGCTTGGGGGGCAAGTTTCCTAGGGGTGGGGGCGCCCAAACCCATCTAGGGTTTCCCCTGTGGCCGCCGCCCCTCCCCTAGGGAACCCTAGGGCGCCTCCTCCACCCCCTTCCCCCTAGATATAGTGAGGGAGATAGAGGGCAGCTGCACCCCTTCCCTGGCGCAGCCCCTCCCTCCTCCAACTCTTCCTTCTCCTCCGTAGAGCTTGGCGAAGCCCTCCAGGAATACCACAAGCTCCACCACCACGCCGTCTGATACGTCTCCAACGTATCTATAATTTTTGATTGCTCCATGCTTTATTATCTACTGTTTTGGACTATATTGGGCTTTATTTTCCACTTTTATATTATTTTTGGGACTAACCTATTAACCGGAGGCCCAACCCAGAATTGTTGTTTCTTGCCTATTTCAGTGTTTTGGATAAACGGAATATCAAACGGAGTCGAAACGGAATAAAATATTCAGGAACGTGATTTTGTCACCGAACGTGATCCAGGAGACTTGGACCCTGCTCCAAGGAACAAAAGAGGCGGTCACGAGGGTGGGGGGTGCGCCCCCCACTAGGGCGCGCCCCCCTAGAGCTAAGTAGTTTTGCTCTATGTGCTTCACTTATATCTTTTGAGCTAGATAATTTTGCTCTGTGTGCTTCACTTAGATCTTTTAGAGCACGGTGTTGAATTTTTTTAAAGAAACTATTGATCTCTCATGCTTCACTTAAATTATTTTGAGAGTCTCTTAATAGCATGGTAATTTGCTTAATAATAATATGCTTGGTATTCAAGATTTGTGAAACTTTCTTTTGAGTGTGTTGAATACTAAGAAAATATTGAAGCATGATAATTGTTTTGAGATATGGAGGTGATAATATTAAAGTCATGCTAGTTGAGTAGTTGTGAATTTAAAGAATACTTGTGTTAAAGTTTGTGATTCCCATAGCATGCACGTATGGTGAACCGTTATGTAACGAAGTCGGAGCATGATTTATTTATTGATTGTCTTCCTTATGAGTGGCGGTCGGGGACGAGCGATGGTCTTTTCCTACCAATCTATCCCCCTAGGAGCATGCGTGTAATACTTTGCTTTGATAACTTCTAGATTTTCGCAATAAGTATATGAGTTCTTTATGACTAATGTTGAGTCCATGGATTATACGCACTCTCAAGCTTCCACCTTTGCTAGCCTCTCTAATACCGCGCACCTTTCGCTGGTATCATACACCTACCATATACCTTCCTCAAAACGGCCACCATACCTACCTATTATGGCATTTCCATAGCCATTCCGAGATATATTGCCATGCAACTTTCCACCATCTAGTTCATCATGACACATTCATCATTGTCATATTGCTTAGCATGATCATGTAGTTGACATAGTATTTGTGGCAAAGCCACCGTTCATAATTTCTTCATACTTGTCACTCTTGATTCATTGCATATCCCGGTACACCGCCGGAGGCATCCATATAGAGTCATACTTTGTTTTAGAATCGAGTTGTAATCATTGAGTTGTAAATAAATAAAAGTGTGATGATCATCATTCAATAGAGCATTGTCCCAAAAAAAGAGAAAGGCCAAAGAAAAAAAAGAAGGCCAAAAAAAGGGGCAATGCTACTATCCTTTTTCCACACTTGTGCTTCAAAGTAGCACCATGATATAGCGAGTCTCATATATTGTGCTTCAAAGTAGCACCATGTTCTTCATATAGAGAGTCTCATAGGTTGTCACTTTCATATACTAGTGGGAATTTTACATTATAGAACTTGGCTTGTATATTCCAATGATGGGTTTCCTCAAAATTGCCCTAGGTCTTCGTGAGCAAGCAAGTTGGATGCACACCCACTAGTTTCTTTTGTTGAGCTTTCATACATTTATAGCTCTAGTGCATCTGTTGCATGGCAATCCCTACTCACTCACATTGATATTTATTGATGGGCATCTCCATAGCCCGTTGATACGCCTAGTTGATGTGAGACTATCTTCCCCTCCTTTTTATCTTCTCCACAACCACCATTCTATTCCACCTATAGTGCTATATCCATGGATCACGCTTATGTATTGCGTGAAGATTGAAAAAGTTTTGAAAAAGTTAGAGTATGAAACAATTGCTTGGCTTGTCATCGGGGTTGTGCATGATTTAAATACTTTGTGTGGTGAAGATGGAGCATAGCCAGACTATATGATTTTGTAGGGATAACTTTCTTTAGCCATGTTATTTTGAGAAGACATAATTGCTTTGTTAGTATGCTTGAAGTATTATTATTTTTTATGTCAATATAAACTTTTGTCTTGAATCTTTCCAATCTGAATATTCATACCACAATTAAGAAGATTTGCATTGAAATTATGCCAAGTAGCACTCCGCATCAAAAATTCTCTTTTTATCATTTACCTACTCGAGGACGAGCAGGAATTAAGCTTGGGGATGCCTGATATGTCTCCAACGTATCTATAATTTTTGATTGCTCCATGCTATATTATCTACTATTTTGGACTATTGGGCTTTATTTTCCAATTTTATATTATTTTTGGGACTAACCTACTAACCGGAGGCCCAGCCCAGAATTGCTGTTTTTTTTGCCTATTTTAGTGTTTCGGATAAACGGAATATCAAACGGAGTCCAAACGGAATAAAATCTTCGGGAACGCGATTTTCTCACTGAACGTGTTCCAGGAGACTTGGACCCTGCTCCAAGGAACAAAAGAGGCGGTCACGACGGTGGGGGCGCGCCCCCCTGCCTCGTGGGCCCTCATTGCTCCTCCAGCGTACTTTTTCCTCCTATATATACACACGTACCCCCAAACGATCAGAACAGGAGCCAAAAACCTAATTCCACCGCCGCAACTTTCTTTATCCATGAGATCCCATCTTGGGGCCTGTTCCGGAGCTCCGCCGGAAGAGGGCCGTCATCACGGAGGGCTTCTACATCATCATAGCCTCTCCGATGAAGTGTGAGTAGTTTACCTCAGACCTTCGGGTCCATAGTTAGTAGCTAGATGGCTTCTTCTCTCTCTTTGAATCTCAATACAAAGTTCTCCCCCTCTCTTGTGAAGATCTATTCGATGTAATCTTCTTTTTGCGGTTTGTTTGTTGAGACCGATGAATTGTGGGTTTATGATCAAGTCTATCTATGAATAATATTTGAATCTTCTCTGAATTCTTTTATGTATGATTGGTTATCTTTGCAAGTCTCTTCGAATTATCCGTTTGGTTTGGCCAACTAGATTGGTAGTTCTTGCCATGGGAGAAGTGCTTAGCTTTGGGTTCAATCTTGCGGTGTCCTTACCCAGTGACAGAAGGGGCAGCAAGGCACGTATTGTATCATTGCCATCGAGGATAACAAGATGGGGTTTATTTCATATTGCATGAATTTATCTCTCTACATCATGTCATCTTGCTTAAGGCGTTACTCTGTTTTTAACTTAATACTCTAGATGCATGCTGGATAGCGGTCGATGAGTGGAGTAATAGTAGTAGATGTAGAATCGTTTCGGTCTACTTGTCACGGACGTGATGCCTATATACATGATCATGCCTAGATATTCTCATAACTATGCTCAATTCTGTCAATTGCTTAACAGTAATTTGTTCACCCACCGTAGAATACTTATGCTCTTGAGAGAAGCCACTAGTGAAACCTATGGCCCCCGGGTCTATTCTCATCATATCAATCTCCATCACTTTAATCTTGCTTTGCTTTTTACTTTTCTTTTACTTTTTACTTTGCATCTTTATACCAAAAATAGCAAAAATATTATATCTATCAGATCTCACTCTCGTAAGTGATCGTGAAGGGATTGACAACCCCTAATCGTGTTGGTTGCGAGTAGCTATCGTTTTGTGCAGGTAGGAGGGACTTTAGCGTGGCCTCCTACTGGATTGATACCTTGGTTCTCAAAAACTGAGGGAAATACTTACGCTACTCTGCTGCATCATCCCTTCCTCTTCGGGGAAAACCAACGCAAGCTCAAGACGTAGCAAGAAGGATTTCTGGCGCCGTTGCCGGGGAGTCTACGCAAAAAGTCAACATACCAAGTACCCATCACAATCCCTATCTCTCGCATTACATTATTTTCCATTTGCCTCTCGTTTTCCTCTCCCCCCAATTCACCCTTGCCGTTTTATTTGCCCTCTCTCTCCCTATCCTCCCTCTCTATTTGCCTCTTGTTTGCTTGTGTGCTAGTTTGTTTTCTTATCGTCATGGCTAGTCCTCTTTCTGCTCCTATGTCTCCCGAGTTTGAAGTCCTTCACTTCAAACAAAAGCAAGTAGAAAACATAAAGGATGCCTGGTTTAGAATAATGGAATCTTATCGTAAATGCACCCTAGAAGTAAATTTCAGAATTTTGCTTTGCAATTTTTATGTTGGGCTTAATATATCTCATAGACAACTTTTGGATTGTGTTGCCAAAGGCAATTTTATTGAAATTGATCCCAGTATCGTGCATGAAATTATGGAAGGTATAGTAGGAACTTTACCTCAACAAAAGGGGCCCCATCATACCCAAGAGGAAACGCAAGTTTTTGAGAAAATTTGCGAAGTAACTAAGATTTTACAAAAATCTCTTGAACCTTAAGAGCGTTAGCGGAAATCTTCACCGCATGAATATGTTAATTACTCTTTGCAATAAGCGGTTGGATTCTTTAGATCTCAAGATCTCTGAATATGAAGGGAAACGTAAGGAACCTCCCGGATTCGAGCATAACATCACTAAAAGAATTAAGAATCAAGATGGCAATACCTAGATCTATCCTCGCTTTTATGCCTAGCTAGGGGCGTTAAACGATAGCGCTTGTTGGCAGGAAACCCAATTTTATTTTTATTCCTTGCTTTTTGATCCTTCTTAGTAATAAATAAATTATTTAGCCTCTGTTTTGGTTGTGTTTTTTGTGTTTAATTAGTGTTTGTTCCAAGTAGAACCGTTGGGAAGACTTGGGGAAAGTCTTGTTGAACTTGCTGTAAAAAACAGAAACTTTAGCGCTCACGAGAACTGCTGTAATTTTTATTTAAAGATTGCTATTTAGTTAATTCTTTTTTAAGATGATTAATAGATAAATCCCTCACGTCCAGAAATTTATTTTAGAATTTTTGGGGTTCCAGATCTTGCGCTAGCTACAGATTACTACAGACTGTTCTGTTTTTGACAGATTCTGTTTTTCGTGTGTTGTTTGCTTATTTTGATGAATCTATGGCTAGTAAAATAGTTTATAATCCATAGAGAAGTTGGAATACAGTAGTTTTAACACCAATATAAATAAATAATGAGTTCATTGCAGTACCTTGAAGTGGTCTTTTGTTTTCTTTCGCTAACGGAGCTCACGAGTTTTCTATTTTTAGTTTTGTGTTGTGAAGTTTTCAAGTTTTGGGTGAATTCTTTTGATGGATCATGGAACAAGGAGTGGCAAGAGCCTAAGCTTGGGTATGCCCATGGCACCCCCAAGATAATCCAAGGACACCAAGAAGTCAAAGCTTGGGGATGCCCCGGAAGGCATCTCCTCTTTCGTCCACTTCCATCGGTAATTTACTTGGAGCTATACTTTTATTCACCAACATGATATGTGTTTTGCTTGGAGCGTCTTGTATTATTTTTGTCTTCGTGTCTTAGTATGCCACAATCATCCTTGCTGTACACACCTTTTGAGAGAGCCATACATGAATTAAAATTTGATAGAATACTCTATGTGCTTCATTTATATCTTTTGAGCGTAGTAGTTTTGCTCTATGTGCTTCACTTATATCTTTTGAGCTAGATAATTTTGCTCTATGTGCTTCACTCATATCTTTTTGAGCTAAGTAGTTTTGCTCTATGTGCTTCACTTATATCTTTTGAGCTAGATAATTTTGCTCTATGTGCTTCACTTAGATCTTTCAACGGTGGTGGATTTGTTTTAAAGAAACTATTGATCTCTCATGCTTCACTTAAATTATTTTGAGAGTCTCTTAATAGCATGGTAATTTGCTTAATAATAATATGCTTGGTATTCAAGATTTGTGAAACTTTCTTTTGAGTGTGTTGAATACTAAGAAAAGATTGAAGCATGATAATTGTTTTGAGATATGGAGGTGATAATATTAAAGTCATGCTAGTTGAGTAGTTGTGAATTTAAAGAATACTTGTGTTAAAGTTTGTGATTCCCGTAGCATGCATGTATGGTGAACCGTTATGTAACAAAGTCGGAGCATGATTTATTTATTAATTGTCTTCCTTATGAGTGGCGGTCCGGGACGAGCTATGGTCTTTTCCTACCAATCTATCCCCCTAGGAGCATGCGCGTAATACTATTCTTTGATAACTTTTAGATTTTAGCAATAGTATATGAGTTCTTTATGACTAATGTTGAGTCCATGGATTATACGCACTCTCACCCTTCCACCTTTGCTAGCCTCTCTAATACCGCGCACCTTTCGCCGGTATCATACACCTACCATATACCTTCCTCAAAACAGCCACCATACCTACCTATTATGGCATTTCCATAGCCATTCCGAGATATATTGCCATGCAACTTTCCACCATCTAGTTCATCATGACACTCCCATTTTAGATTGGCAAAATAAGATCACTTGCTCTGTATAGTTTAATTTACATGGTATGAAGAAGGAACTTGGTTGTACAACTGAAAACTTAAATTGAGAAGGACAACTTTTGTTTATGAACTACTCCCTCCGTCTCATAATATAAGAACGTTTTTACACTACACTAATGTCAAAAACGTTCTTATATTATGGGATGGAGGGAGTACATAATAAACTT
The DNA here is from genome assembly GCF_018294505.1 of Triticum aestivum. Classification (NCBI taxonomy): domain Eukaryota; kingdom Viridiplantae; phylum Streptophyta; class Magnoliopsida; order Poales; family Poaceae; genus Triticum; species Triticum aestivum. The sequence continues at coordinate 697,005,417 of NC_057806.1, forward strand.
TAAACATGCAATTTGATGCAAACACCAAAAATAAACAGCTTTTGCAGTCATGCCTAACCAAATATACACAACAAAGTTTGAAGGCTTGAGAAGGACAAACTTACATTATTGGTGAAGGCAGGCTCTATAAAGCCCTTGTCCATGCTGATGGGGGGGGGCAATTCAAGAAGTTTACCACAGAATCTTCTTCATAAGCATTGCCTTTATTCTATATTTTGTTAAGAGTAAATATAGATCTGACAATATAAGAAAAAATGGAGAATATTTAAGATAAGATGAAGAGTGATGCTACAAAACCAAGTAGCTATAAATGTAAGCACAGTGATACAGGCAAAAGGTACAGCCAAGAGCAATGCAGAGCTAAACTTCTTCAGTACCATCGGTGTTATCCAACCTTATGATAAGAGTAAATATAGATCTTATGTGTATAAAATGGAGGGCAAAGGAAAATAAGCTGCAGAGTGATGGTACATGAACAACTACCTGTCAATATAAGTACACTGATAAAGGACAGCGGGTACTTACAAGAACAATGCAGAGCTAAAAAACATTGGCATTGGATATATTCTACACTAATGTAACCATGCATACAAATCAGATAATTTGGAGCGAACAATTGATAAGCAAGCTATCATGCATACTGCTATCACATAATGAACCAGGTATGTATGTAAGTACAGTGATACAGGACAACAGGTACTAACAAGAGCAAAGCAGCAGGCAGCATATTTGTGATATCCTGTCGTTCTTTTCAAACCGGAATTCTTTTTCGAGCAGATTTCCTGCAAAAAAGATTCATAAGGCACATGCGGAAAAGTAGAAGTTCAAATTGCCATGCGATATCATAGACAGTACCTCATCCTCGGAACGAGACTAGTGCATAACAAGGTTTTTCCATTCAATGTCTTCTAAATTTAGCACAGGAGACTTCACCAGAAATTCGTTTATAGACTTGCCATCAAAGTGTGATTTCCTCAGGTAACACCTATACTGCTGCAATGCTTCCTTGAAAAGCGCAAGCAAGCTTTGCTCGTCATGACTATCCAGATTGACCCTCGCCTACTTACAGCAATGTAATGTAAATCATTGATGTGTTCAATCAGCAGAAAACAGGAAAATAATCACCATGAATAATAGCACTTACACGTAAGTGGGACAGGAAGATGTGAAAATGGTGTTTGTCTTCACTATAATCTTCCCATGATGGGAATATATGCACGTAGTCCCTAACAACATTGAAAGCATTGTCTTTTAAACTGGGAATAACTAGAATGCAGTTCCAATCTGCAGGAATTGGCTGTCTCTGCAGTTGGGATAGGTCTTCGGCAGGTGGACTTGATGTACTTTTTACTAGAGTGGGATTTTTTTGTGGTACGGCTGGTGCTATGGCAACTGAAATCGGCATACCTTTTGCTGGAGTGCAGGTCCTATGTGGTGGGGCGAGTGGTGTGGCCAGTGAAGTATGGGTACAGTCTGCTCGAGTCGGTTCTATGTTTTGTGTCACTGGTTGTACAGCCAATATAAGTGGGGTGCTGTCTGATTTCTCTGGCACGACCACGTTTTTCAAGGACTTTGCTGGTGCTCCTTCAGGTTCGGCAATCACCCTCTTCCTTTTTGATGTCTGATGCACAAGAACATCATCTGAGTGGAAAAACATGGTATGATGAAAGATGGAATATGTATTGATAATGGATGGGCATGGCATATCGACATATATGATGAGTAAACTAAGCAGATGGCGGTGCAACAAAGTAGAAGAAATGCAAGACAACATATGCAAGATACGCGCAATCAATAAAACCTTGCCAAATTGGAACATGCACCTTGATGGGTGTCATTAGGATCATATTCTGAACAAGAATCAACAGGTGGGGAGCGTATGAGTTTCATTGCATCCAGAATGGCACTCAATGCCTTGGTGCCAATTTTGTAAGTCATTGCAATGTTCGACAATATTCTTCTGATGCACGGATTCTGATATTCACTATAATTACGTATAATATCTGAGAACCATGAAAACATAAATAGTTGTGAGATTATCTTTGTAATGAGGAGGATATTCTAATATAGGGGCGCCCCTGTAAACACTTGTGTGCTATCACTGGATTCTGATGAGAGAGCTCATGTGTGCTATAATATGGTGCGTGCATTTATATAATCTGGCACAAGTACACAAAAAATAGGCTCCAGAAGTAAGGATAGTTGGTAGATGATAGGTTCAAAATATACTGTATAGAGAGTTTATTGCCAAACAATGATAACAAGAGCACACAGCAACTAGGCAGATCATAGTGTACATAAAAGGGGTACACCATAACCACGATATATAAATCGGGAAAGTGGAACTTGCTTGAAAATACGGTGTTGTATTGCCGCTAGTAATTGAAAGCCTATCGATCACGTACAGGCCAGCTCTATCAGCTGTTGACTGTAGATGTCCCTGCTCCCCTTCCTGACAAGGAACATGTTGTACGTACTAAATACAGAATAACAAAAGAGGAACATGTTAAAGAATAGAAAAGGAAGCATATTCTTGAGGTTCCGCTTAATTTCATACAATGTTGGTTGCCCACTCATGATGAATCACAGCACCCAAAGAAATGCAATTCTATGTTGTCTCTCTATATGTGGCAATTTTGAACAAGAGTCATTAGGATCATATTCTGAACAAGAGTCAGTAGGTGGGGAGCATATGAGTTTCATTGCATCCAGAATGGCACTCAATGCCTTGGTGCCAATTTTGTAAGTCATTGCAGTGTTTAGCTTCAAGAGTGGACTGCTGCTAGTGCGACACAAAGCAGCTACACAGATCATAGTGTAGATATAACGAGAAAACCGTAAGCATCAGAGTAAAATCAGCAAAGTGGAACTTGCTGGAATATATGTGCTAGTATTGTCGGTACGGCTAGAAAGGCTTTGGATACCAGCTCTCTTCAATTGAAGGTGCGGTACTGTTAATATCAGTGTAACTCTCAAAGGCGACACAGCTCCCCGCATTTCCTTGCTATTCATATAGGATTCAAGTGGGCAGGCCACTATAAATCCTATTCCCATGTTTACAAAATCCTACGAATCAAAGAGGCCAGAAGAGTTCAAAGTGTCCATCACAACCAACCGTATAGACCTCTACACTGCAAATGTCCTTGCTCATCTTCACTACAAGGAACATACTGTACTACTATCATACTCCCTCTGTTCGAAAATATAAGTCTACGTCTCCTAACCCTTCTTCTTCCTCATCTCTGATTCTTCCCATACAGAACACCGCACGGGCCGCCGGCCGGACCACCGGCCCCCACCGCATGTGTTCCTCCGCCACCCCCACCCCCCACCCCCGCCCCCACCCGCATCGAGTTTTCTTCGTTCGGCGAGGCACCACCCCCCCCCATCACCACCACAACCAAAGTCCCCACCCAAGTCCCTTCGTACGCACCAACGAACTCCGGCGAGCTCTGAAAAATCGACTGACCCAATTTTGAAATTTAGTCTACTGTGATTTAACTAGTGTGGAATGTAAAAGGGGAAAACCATAAGCATCGGGAGTATAGTGTTGAGCATGCCATGGCGGATCTGAAGGTGCAAACCGGACAAAGGCAACTTCGCAACCAATGTTTGCTTTCAACTAGCAAGTAAGTGATGGACAAGAAATCAGAGTAAAGCAGTGGCGATCTATTTTCTTGCTGCGATAAATAAGTTGAGCAGATACGAAAGAGTACCGCCTCTGGTGCGGCGTCATGTATGCATCTACTGAGAATTTGACAGTGATGCGGTAGCGATGGCTGTCGGCGGCGTGGAAGCAGATCTAGGAGGGTAGACGGTGGCGGTGGGGCGCGGTGGACGACGGCGGGGATGAAGTGAGAGGACGGGATGCAAGGATCCCGGTCCAAAGCTGTGGATGAGAGAGGTCGATCTCTTGTAATGGACGGCGGCGTCGGGGTATCAGCTCCAGCATGGTGGAGGAGGACGACGGTGGATGGGGTGGCGGACGGAGGAGGCTGGAGTGGAGAGGGTGTTTTGGCGCCCACGGAGTACGAATGGGGAAATGGAGGTGGAGAGGAAGGGGGGAACCATGTCTTCAGGGCGCACTTGTCTCAAATGGGAGGAAATTTACAAACTTAGCCCCTGTTTCAAATTTCCTACATCACAGCAATACTAGTCGGTTGGGAATAGGATGGTAATCTCGCATACACCGAATATTTGCCGACGAGAGTTTGCTTTTGGCGCCCACCATGTATGAATCGGGGAGGGAGTCGATTTCGGCTGATGACACATTATGTTTTGACGCCCACCGTGTATGAATCCGGGTGAGAGGCAGTTATGTCACATTTGAGTGAAATTACAAACCTACCCCTATCGAAACCTATAGCAATCGAGCAGATAGGCTTTGCATGGCAGGGATAGGCAGTAGTAATTACCATCTCGCAGATTTTGGTTTCGGGCAGTTACTGCGACTTTCCCCGCTTCATTCAAATTTTGCAGAGTGCATATTTACCGTGCCAACTCAATTCGAATCACGTTTGTATTCTATTTTTTCGGGCGGGATCCATTTTCGATTGGAATAAAATTGTATATACATCATTTTTTTATATACTTTCAAAAGCACAACACCCTTTATACATAAATATAGTTTACAAATGGCATGATCTCAAATTCATAAGGTTGTATCCATCAATTTGGATTTTCAAATATTTGAAACCACTTTATGTTGAAATCCAATGTATGCATTCCTCGCTAATTGTCTCCAATTAATGTGTGTTTCATGCGGGGTTTTTTTTACTTCTCAAACTTGTATAATGTGTTTCAGACATGCAACATATAGTGTAATCCCGTTTAGACATTAATTGCATATAAACCATGCATTGTTTCTGATTAAAGAATCTATGGATCAGTAATATTGATAAACTATATAACATTACACGTGTCCCCAAATTCAAATGATTATGCATGTTTGATACACCAGTTTGCGTTATGATATTATCGATGTCTTGATCTCCAGTTTAAATATTTGAATCCCATTTAATCCAGATATTTGTCTCATATAACTATCACTCATGCTTATATAGGACTATCTCTCTAGACCTATACGTGTTCATTGTCTCTCGAGTACCTCTCGTGCTACCTGTATGTCGACAATGATCTTTTATCTTCGTAACACTTTGACGGTACTCTCTCCCTCGACCTTCATCACTCTATCTCTCTCTAAGTATATCTCGCTCCCTGCTATGTGTCTCTAACTATGATTTTCCATGTGGAATCTCTTTCTCTCACACAAACACAAAACTTTGTCTCCCTGGGTCTCATTTCTCTCTACTATTCCCCTGTGTGCCACTCGCACACCCCTCATACAGAGATGTCTTTCGCTCCTTACGTATGAGAACCTACGGCTCTTCCCCTTAAATATCTCTTTCTCACACACAAGCACAAACTCTGTCTCCTAGGGTCTCATATTTCTCCATTGTTCTCTTGTATGTCGCTCACACACACTCTCTCTCCCTAGAGATATCTTGCGTTCCCTCATATGTCTCTCTAGCTATCACTCTCGTTTTGAAACATCTTTCTCTCTCGCAGACACAAAACTCTGTCTCTCGGGATCTCATTTCTCTCCGATATTTGTTTGTATGTGAGTCACATGCACCCTTTCTTCATCTCTCTCACACCCACACCCATAACTCAGCCTTCTGATCCACTCGACTCCTATCTCTAACGCACACTAGCTAACATCTTTATCTTTCTATTTATCTGTTTCTCCATCAACCTTCTTTCATTTATAGGTTGATCTCTTTTGCAAAATCGTTGTGCCTCACTCCCTCTGCTTGCCATAGATGCATGCTCCAGCCCACGCCACTATCTCTTAAAGACAAAAACACATTCTCATGTGGGGCCTTCTTCCCTGCATTCTCACATGCATGCATATTGTCATACCAATCCGTCTCTCCCATGTCGTTGATCTTATGATTTATGTCTTCTTTCTTTTATCTCGATCATGCGCGCGCACACACACACACACATCCCACGTATACATGTATACCTCTCACACATGCACGTTCAAGGTCTCTATGTCTCTATACGTAGTTAATTACCCTCAACCCTAACGCCACATCGAATCATTCTCTTCTTGTGTGCACATAACTTCCGCCTAGATGGGTAAAACACACACTCAACTTAACACTCTCCTTCTAGCTACCCCCCTCTCACTCTTCCCCTATATCCCCGAAACCAATAAGACCATCCCTTCATTTAATTCCCACCTATATGCACCACCGATATATAGTAGTCTTCCTCGGTGTCTCTCGAACAAACACATTCTCTCGATGTCGACTACTCTCACGCGCACACACCTTCTCTTCCCTCTCTACGGGCATTTTCTCTCTCGCACCCCATTGTTGGTGGCCTCTGCCATACACATCACCTCTCTATGATGAAGCCATGCACACTTAAATTACACCCGCCACCGAGGACCCCGTGACACACACACACACAACCACACACACACACACACGCACGCACGCACCCACCCACCCACCCACAAACACACACACACACACACACAAAGACTTCATCACACACACACACGCACATTCGCACACACACTAAGACTCCATCTCTCTCTCTCTCTCTCTCACACACACACACCCACACACCCACACACACACACACAAACACACAAACACACTGAGACTCCATCTCAGACACACATGCTCTAGGCGGAGCATTTGTTCCTACCACCCTTCATCCACCTTACCCGTATGATAAACAAGCACCTTAATTTACTTGCATAACATGGACAAATTCCACTTTACTTTAGTAGTTAGCAAACTTATCATCTGTACCCTTATAAAAACCGAGTTGGTGATGATGGTGTCCCTGCCATCTTGTAATATAGACCGTTTGATCTATATCTGATAGATAGAAAGCAAACTATGATAATTTTACAAAAGATAGCCACACCTCTCTCCACATCCTTATCTCCCACAACCTCATTGCTGAACGATGAAAAAAGAAAGTCTCTGGAACAATATAGCATGGTGGCCGCTGCCGCCTGCCGGCGCCGTCCATCCCCATGCCTCCGCCCATTTCGACCACCAGTCACCACCACGCTCTACTCCTCCTCACCTTATCTATCATCTTTCATTTTTTCGATGACATTCTCGAGATACCAGTTTTCTGATAAAATTCTCGAAATATCATTAGTTTTTACACATGGGATTACTCCTGCATGGGTAAATCACAAGAGGTGTTTTGTAAAAAAATGCATATTGATGTTCCGTGCAATGCACGAGCATCTTGCTTGTAATTATATAACGCAAATCACGAGCAGGAAGTGACATTTTTTACACAACCACATTAACATGGCCACGTAAGTCACTAGCTACAGTAAATACCATTATACTTATATCCAGATGCAAAAGGTTGAGTACATGTCCGAAGAGTAGAGTCGCACACACGCACTCTGTCTCTCAGAATCTCACACACACACACACCAGTTACGTGACGCCCACTTAAGCAGACATGTATGTTACAATTTGTGCACCCGTGGGTACACGTGATGCTGCGCATTTATTTAAGTCGGACGGCGAACCCAAACAGTAGCTGCATTCATTCCCCTCCCGCCTCCTCTTCTTTGGTCGTCGTCGCCCGATAGCCATGGCCCAGCCGAAGGTAACAACATACGCCATACTCCCGTCGGAGCGGCGCTTTAATCTGGAAATTTTAGTGGTCATGCATGCATCTTTTTGTGCTAGAAATCCTATATAAGAGTTGACCGGTCGCTTCCTGCGGACGTGCGCGGGCGGTTGAAGAGGAAGGAGAAGGGAAGCGGGCTATGGAGTAACGTTTTTTTACAACAATTTCTTAGGAAACTGAGTGCAATAATTGAGTAGTTTTGCAAACTACCAGTACTACAACTGAAACGGTTCAAAATCTATACTCCCTTGCCAGCGCGCGCTTCCCGCGTGAAACGGTCAGCGTCGCCCTGAAGCGTCAGTGCCGCATAAATGCCCGGCCAGAGCGGAGGCGACCTCTCACTGGCGTCGGCTCTGAAGCGGCACGACGGCCGAGAGAGCACCGCTTCTCGATGCACGTGACTGCTCCGCGTCGAGGCTGGCCATAGGCCCTGTTTGGATCCATGGGTTAGAGTTAGTTTGAGCTAGTTGGGGCTCAAATAGCCCTAAAGTATCCAAGCATGAGGGTTTAAATTGGAGCAAGTTGCACCGAACCCACCAAAAAAACTATCCCACCCAAGAGGTGCTAACTGGAGATAGTTCTCATTGGGACCACTGAAAAATCACTTTTCTCTCTCCATCAAGTGCATTTATTATCAATCTAACCCTGTCACCCAAACACCTCTTGGGCTACAGTTAGTTCAGGGTTAGTCATGAGTTAGTCTAACCTCTAGCTAAGTTAGAGTATCCAAACAGGAGCAGTATAGGACATGCAAGTTGCTCAAAGCATACAGTCAAATTCGTACGTGAAAGGATTTTTTTTCTTTTTGAAAACGGAACGTGAAAGGAATTTTTTTAGAATGCTCTTGGCATGTCGCTAACATGTGATGAGTTAACCGACCTCAATAGACGGCAAAAACGCCAGCCCGCCGCACTTTGAGAGAGACGAGGAGGGAGAAGCGATACAGGCTGCTGGATTACTAGAGATAGGTGACGCACGGAAGCCAAGAAATATGGTGATAGCGTGGGTTAGCCATGTACTAGTATGATGTAACTACACTGGGCTGCCGTGTTTCGTACTCTTCCAGTCCACTGTGGATATGAGTGGTTTATTTTATATCGCTAAATAATATAAAATATTATGAGTGCAGACGCTCCACCCCGAGGTTCCTTGCTCCTTCTTCGTCGTCGGGAATCTATGTTCTTCCACTATTTTTTTACGTGAGCTTTGTTCATCCTTTTGCCAACACGCAACACATCTAGCATCAAGGTGCACATGTCATGCAAGGTACGTTCCATCTATATGTAGAACACGTGGGACTGGAACTACGAGACGGACATGTACCCAGGAGTGGACGTGCGAACCTGTGTAATGTAGTGCAGTAAGTGAAGTAGAAAGGCACAAATAGTATGAACATGCGTGGCATATAAGCATTTGTCTCTTACTACCACTAAATGGTGTATGTGGAATGCGCGGTGATGTTATGGAGTACGTGACTAAGTACTCTACTACTATTATATTAATTGGAGGCACATATTAGGTTTTATATTTGTTTACATGTATGCCCCGAGACCTTCCAACTAGACGTGTCTTTCTCTCCGGGTCGCACTTTATATCGTTCATACCACTAGTACAGTAGTACTACTACGTGTGGTCTCCGACCCAGAAGTGGAGACGCTCTACCACGTTGTTCATGTCCCACTCCTTTCATTGACGTGTGGGACATCCAGCATGTGTCGTGTGTTTGGCACTCCTTCGTCGTAAGAGTTGAAACGCTAGCATTCATTAGAAATAAAAAATAAATATAAATCACCAGTGATACTATACCATGCGGTTTTATTGCTCCTCGATATCGGAAAGAATACTTCCGCTCGCCGACATGTGGGACGTCGACCATCCTGGTCCACTTGCCATGCCCGCAGAACTCCAAGGGAGAGTCACCCCGGTCATCGCGCCGCAGTAATTACTAATGAGCCGTCAAATCACAGGCCCAACATTACCCACTGTGAAGTTCCTCGGATGAAGGAACCATCATGACTTCGTTGAATTCCACTTCTTGAAGAAAACTACTATACCAGCAGTACTGCTAGCTACAGTAGTTACTCCAGCAGAGGCCTCCTTTGGTTCATAGGATAGGAATTTTATAGGAATATGAAAATCATAGGAAGTGAGATGACATGCATCTCAATTCCTATAGAGAAAGAGATGACATTTGATGCATAGGATAGGAATTTTTCCATTGAGTCTAGGCTAATGTACTAGTAATTTGCTCTAAAAACTACAGTAGTAACTAGTACTCCCTCTGTTTCTTTTTACTCTGCATATAAGATTTGAGCAAAGTCAAACTACACAAAGTTTGACCAAATTTACATAAAAAAATATGAACATCTAAAATACTAAAACTATATAGTATGAAAATACGCTTCATGGTGCATCTGATAATATTGATTTCATATTGTGAATGTTTATATTTTCTAATATAAATTTAGTCAAACTCTACAAAGCTTGACTTTGACCAAACCTTATATGTGGACTAAAAAGAAACGGAGGGAGTAGTACTGGTGCATGCTCGTAATTAATTAAACAAAAGTACGGGCGACACAAACACACACACTAACTACTAGTACTACTACTTCTCACATGCTGGCCAGACGCCGTCGTTCTCCTTCCCGGCTTTGTTGGCGACACCCCACCGTGCTTGGATCTCCGCCGACCTCTTCGCAGCAGCGCGTGCGTCCTCTTCTTTCTTTCAGCGGCGGGCCTCTCTTTTCTTGAGTGCTTTCTGACTTTACTGCTCCCTCTGTGCGGCTTTGGCCTCCTCTTGCTCTACCGCCCATTCGGACTTGGCGGCTTCAAATTCCGCCCACATAGGTGTGAGGTCGCGAGCGGCGATGAACCCGGCATGGCGGGATGCCACCTCTTCCCTACCATTCTGTGTTCGGTCGTGGGCGGCGAGGAACTCGGATCGGCGGGATGCCATTGCTTCCTTACCGGTTAGTGTGCGGCGCGGTGGCATGAATGACGCTTGGTGACAGCTCTGGGGTGGAGTGGCCGGACAACTGTAAAGTGCATTGGGTTGTCAAGAGCTCAAGGACAGGAGACGAAGGAAATTTGGATTCCCCTTCAATCCTGGTCATTTATTACCAAGTAAAATGCATTGGCGGTCATTGAACTTGTCTTGATAGCTCACTTTGATCATTGTATACGAGATATGGTGATTATACGGTCACTGGCTCAGCATATAGCTCCGTATTTGTCTAGTTGACAAGTCAAACAGTCCGCATGCGCCTCATTAGCTCGTGTTCTTTATCTATCTATCTATGCGGGCCTACCTGTCAGTGGAGAAAGAAATAAAAACCAAAATTATGTGTATGTGACATTACTGTTTAGACGTTTGCTGGAGGCCTTTGCGAACACCGAGCATGTATTCATCTGGCTCAACACCAATGTTCATACTCGTGACTTGGCGCCTTGCTCATGTATATCGTCCATCACAACGACAGTCTATAAAACAGCCTAGCTAGAGAGGGTACTACGGTGCGGAGCATGTACTATCGTGAGAAACCGATCATAGCGCCACTGCACACGAGTGTGTGTCTGATCGATTCATCCATTATTCGTAAGTTATGCATGGTTGTGTGGTGTCTAATGGTGGTCGTCGAATGCTAGCTGGCGACAAGAGCGGTTGCATGGACGCTTGGTTGTCAATACATGTCACATACGCTTCAAAGGCTCGTCATCCATGAGTTCACATTTTACCACCACGCCAGCATCTGACCGCCCTGGCCTACCGAAACCCCTTCCATCGCTAGCGCGCGCTTCCCGCCTGAAACGATCATCGTCTCTCCAGAACGTCAATGCCGCATTCACCGGCCTTAACTGCAGGTGTAGTTGGTGAGTCACTGACATGCGGGCCAGATGCCCGTTGGGCCCACATGTCAGTGAGACAACGCACCTGCGGTTAAGTCACTGAAGCAGCGTCCGCATTCATGCCCGACACGACCTCTCACTGGCGCCGGCATTGCAGCAGCGCGACAGCCGAGAGAGCGCCACCCGCGCGGCATCCCGGTCCAAGCGACTGCTCCACGTTAATGACACCACGGCCATCCTTCCGTCCGCCACCAACATTAATGACACGCGGCTGCCAACGAACCTACTCCGGTGCCAGCCATCCATCCGTCTGCCGCGGCTCATTGCCATTCGCCCTCTATATTAACTTGAGCCCCAGCTCCCAGCCATAGCCAAAGACCCACACTCATTCTCCTCCGGTCCCTTCCTTCTGTTGGCACCACTCCAACCATGGCCTCTGGGCACTGCAAAGCTCTCTTGGACGTACTGTCGCAGGAGCAGACGAAGGACATCGTGGCTCCACTCCGGGCACGCTCCAAAGCTCTATTGGACGTACTCTTGCAGGAGCAGACGAAGGAGATCGCCGGCTCCCCCTCGGCCGCCCTCGGCCGCCATGACCACGAAGCCGGCACGTGTGCACGGGCGCAGCTGGCAGCGAGGAAGAGTAGTACACGGTAGGTCGCCACTGCTCTGGTCCCATGAAGGCCACCGCTCCTCCACTCTTTCAACGCCAAGCTTGGTGGGATAAAAACCGGCGGCCGATTAGCCGCTTTATGGTGACATGGAGGCGGAGATCTTCATAACCTTGTGCTCCAGAGGAGGAGGTTATGGAGGCGGATAAGGAGGAGGTAAAGGCAATGGCCGGCTTTCTCGGGTTCATGGCCGGGCATGGTGGTCGGGGCCCGGTGATTGTTTAGATTAGGTTTATAGTAGGTTTTAGTATGGTTTGTGCGAAATATGTAATGAATTTTGTCCAGTTTATAGGAGAAGTTCTCTAAATGTAATGAATTTCATCCAGTTAATTTGAAATTTGCTTTGTTTGCATGAATTTCGTCTGGTTAGTTCATATAGTTGTCGAAAGGTATGTGGGTAGCTTTGGATGGCATCCATCAGTGTCCTCGGACAGATGCCGGTGTAAATTTGAGGGCCAGAGCTGGAGATGGCCTAACTATCATGCTACAATCGCTAACAGTGCTCCATTATTTCGCAGGGAACAGTTATCCCTCGATCAAAATCAGATCCGCCGTGTTTCGCACTCCTCCCACGTAAGAGTGTAGACTCTTGCTTACATAAAAATGGAGCAAGTGGACGGCACTGTAGCATGTCATATCACTCAAACTAGCCCGCCTAACGCGCGGGAAAGCACCGCCCTCGTCATTTTGTTCTGGATTTCTATCAATTGATCGCACGAAAATGTTACGCTTTGAAAGTTCAAAAGAAAAAGGCGGTACATTTACAACTCGTACGCGTCGCGTTCACGTCGCACCCCGGACAGTCCGGTTCGCACGCCGCTCACCAGAGGGGACACGTGTTGTCTTGCATTTTCACTAACATGTGGGACTGCAATTGAATAAACCGTTGATAGCCGAAATCTAATCGCTCGGCGGGCGCCGGCTGAGAGGAGAGAGACAGGGGAGGGAGAAGAGATCGCCCGCCCGCCGTGCATGGACTCCAAGAAATATGTGGTGATAATGTGAGGTGGGCCATGCCGGAGTCTGCACCGCTTCCAAGCCTGCTTCTTATCGCCCTGGCCCACCAGAACCCCTCCCCCAGCCCACCACCTCCCCGCGCGTGCTCCCCCCTCAGAGGCCAGTTGTCCGCATTCATAGCAAGTAGTACCAGTAAAATTCTGGGCTATAAAGGGCATGTACAATGGTTGATAAGATAGTCTTATCATAAATCTTGCATGTAATTTAAAGATGACAAAAAAACATGTCTACAATGGATCATCTCTTTGCCTTATCTTCAATAATTAGTTATTCCTAAAAACACGGTGAAACATATTGTGCTAAGAGATCATCTCTTGTCTTCTCTTAAATAAGAGAAGACAAGCCTTTTCTTATGATTTCTCTTTCCTCCACCTCATCATTTATCCTATGTGGCATCCCTACAATAGAACCATTGTACATGCCCTAAGCCCGCTTATGTGGAGGAGAGAGAGGCATTGACGAAGTCAAGGAGTGGGATCTGCAGGAGCCCGTCTCTACACGTGCTCCTAGGTATAAAAAACTAATTCTAAAAAAGAGTAATAAAAACAATTATGTCTAAAAAAGAAAGGTAAAAAACATTTGAGAGGAAATAGATAGAGAGAAAGTGAGAAAAAGTTGTAACCTTATAGCCAACCTTATAGTCAACACTATGGTAGTATTACATGAGGAAGGAGGGAGTGGTGCACATGCCAAGTTCACTGGGCTGCCGTGTTTCACACTCCTCCGTCGTAACAGTGGAGACAATAGGTTTCATCAAAAATAAACAATGAATACTCGTTGCTCGTCCACTATATCGGAAAGAATACTTTCATTCGCCGACATGTGGGACGTCGACCATCCTGGTCCACCTACCATGCACAAAATTATCCTGGTCCACCCCGGTCGTAGCGCAGGCTCAACCTTTCCCACTGTAAGTTAGTCGGACGAAGGAACCATCATGACTTCGTTGAATTCCGCTTCTTCAAGAAAACTTACTCTACCCGCAGTACTGCTACCACATGCGAAGGCTGGGCGGCACTATACCACGTCATATCACTAAAACCCACTAGGCCAAACTAGCCCGCCTAGGATTTGTACTACCTCTGTTTCAAAGTTAGTAGTACAAAGTTGACTCATCTATTTTGGAACGGAGGGACGTCTCTGTACTGCTATGATTTTGTGTTGTATGTCTCTGTACTTTTGCTACGATTTTCCTACCCTATGAACCAAATGAGGCCTGAATGTATCCGTGTCGACTATTGTCTGATCGATCGCTAAGCCTACAATTTAAGGAGCTTGGGCTATTGGCCGATCGACGACGGATTAGTATAAGCGTACCATGAGCTCATCAGCCCCAACATTTCTCTTCGGTGAGTGTTTTGCAAGTACTATGGCTCGCACAGTAGCTAGCCTACTAACACCAAGAATCATAAATAAGCCCTGCTGATATGATAAACAATTCAAACTTACATCTAAGCATGCCATATATTACATCAAAAGCTGGTGAGGATACATCTGTTTCCATAACTCGGAGAGGGTTCGCATGATTCACTATCAAACAAAAGTAACAAGTACCGCCCACACAAGACAGTGCACTAGCCCTAAGATGGTTTGATAACATGTATCGTTCTGGTATAAACACAGGGCAATGCAAACTACCCTGAAGTATTAGCGCGACCAACTATTTCTTGTCATCGATCTCTCGGGCATTGACCACAGCACGGACAGCGGCCTGGGAATCGATCTCTGGGGCGATGTCCACAGGAGTGACCGTGGCATCGGAATCGATCTCTGGGGCGATGTCCACAGGTGGACAGCGACATCGGAATCAATATCCAGGGCAATGCCAACAGGACGGACCGCGATATCGAAAACGATCTCTGGGGCGTTGTCCATAGGACGGGCCGCGACATCGGAATCATCAAGGACGTCCACCGGCACCTGCACAACCCTAACATATTAGCAAGCACATTGCAAATAATCAAAAACCACAACTATGGTAATAAGCCATTATTTTTTTACCTTGTGCAGCTCACCGGGGGATCCCATCCCTCCGGGGGCCATCTCCTCGTCCTCGATGGGGGCCATCACCTTGCCAGGGGAATACTGCTTCTCAATGGCGACTATCTCCTCAAACTCGGCCTTGAGCCTCGCATAGGTGGCCATCAAAGTTTATGGGGTAGGCACGGTGGGGCCCTTGCTGTTCTTCCAACTTTCTTTGAGGAGTGCGTCCGCCAACGTCGTCAACTCTTCGGCCAGTGCTTGTTTCTTGGAGTTCTTCGTCTCCATGGGTTGGCCCACCAACATGGTCAACTCGTTGGTCGGTGCTCGCTTCCTGTAGATCGCTGTCTCCAGTGGGTTGTCCGCCGGCAACTCTTTGCCTAGTGCTCCAGGATCCAACAATGAACTGACAAACAAAAAGCAATTGAAAGGAAACCACAATCGCAATGAAAACAGGAAAAGAATAGGCTATGAGAATCGGTCGATGCTTCGCAAAAAGAAGATTCTTGGAATGAAAAATATAGCAGCATCACTGATTCGCCCACCTTTCCTTCGTTGGTACGGAAGAAAAATGGAGAAGTGAGTAGCCTGGAGTGAGGTTTTCTTCAAGAAAGGGGAGAAAGGGCTTCAACGAGCATTCAAGTGAAATGATGGTTGCTTCGTCCAGTCCAACTTCGAGGCCACTTTACCACTGCTGGTAAAGGTGTGGGTTCTGTAATATGACGGGTCATGACGGCCACACCGGGGTGACCGGTGAGTTTCGACTGTAGCACCTCGATGTGATTTGGTGGATGGCACGCGGGCCCGGATGCTTTGATGTCCCGCATGTAGATAGAGCGGCTAGTCATATAGGAGTGCTCAATATTGTGCACCGCGACCAAGGCGGAGAGGAAAACAAGAGAACTACGTAATTAATGCATGAGTTTAATTAGGGTAGTTTTGTAAAGTACGATATACATTCCTCCAATCGCAAAATGCCTTAGTTGATGAGATTTGAGATTTGAGCCCTATAAACCGGAAGGGAGATTTGAGATACTGCATGCGGTGTAGTCTAGTCACTTGTTGCAATCTCTAGAAAGACTTATATCGCATGATTATTTTCTCCTTCTTACTACTACGTACTACTTCGCTGACATGTGGGACTGCCAGCAGCATCCGGGTCGACGTAATACGTGTCATGCACCAGATTAGAGTGCAGAACGAAAGGGGGGCATCACCCCGGTCGTACCGCCTGGCCCTGTTTGGATACTCTAACTCAGTTAAAGGTTAGAGTTAGATTCTAATCCTAAACTAACCCTGAAGTAACTCTAGCGAAAGAGGTGTGTGGATGACAGGGTTAGATCGAGCGCGGATACGGCGAGGTGCCTTCATGGGCGGTGCGAGAGGGAGGGAGGGAGGGAGGGAGGGAGAGGACGAGAAGCTTCGAGGAAGTGGGGAGGGATCTGCTGCGGGGAGAGCGAGAGAAAATGTGTTTTTAGTGTCCTGAGAAGAACTAACCCAAATAAGCACCTCTTGGGTGGGTTAGATTTTTTCAATGGGTTAGATACATCTAACCCAAACAAACCCTCCTGTTTGGATATTTTTGGGTTAGTTGAGTTCAAACTAACCCAAACTAACTCTAACACATGGATCCAAACAGTAACGCGCCGTCAAATCGCACAGCCCGACCTTTCCAATAGTATGTAAGTTGAATTCGCTACTCCCTCACCCTCCTCGCCTCTCTGTCAAACAGCCTACACGAAAACTGTCGCGCGTACTGCCCGAGAAAAGCCCCGTCCTAACCTTTTAACTACGCGAAAATAGTTTGAGCTTGTTCGTTCTATATAAATACTAGTACTGTATGTTTATTCACCTGTGGGGTTGTTCAATGAATGGAGGGCCGGGGAGCACAAGTGAACAATACTACTACTAGTGGTAAGTAGGAGTCGTACAGTTAGTCGCCTTAAATAGAGAGTTTATTTTCTTTAATGCCACGTACACAAATTGAAACGCTTGTTGTGGAGAGAAAAAGATAATCACTCCACTATATATGTACGCAGGGGCATGAGCGCTTGCTTTACTAGGGTTGCTCTCTTCATTCTCTCATCCTCTCCAGATATAAACAAGACAGCGGTAGCGACATTTTCTCTCTGCTCACCGCTGGTCATAGATCTGGCCGGATCCCTTCGGCTGGTGTGTGTAGAGGACTGGGTGCATCGTTCACGCGATCATCACCGGCGAGGGAGGAAACCCACAGCTGCCGGAGGGGCCCAATCCTCTGCCCGTGTCATTCTCTCCGACACAACGCCTGCACGGGAGGTCCTCTGATCCTTCTTCCTCCCTGCCGTATTGTGCGCAGATCCGACCGGCGACCGCCGACATCCCGACGACCCTCAGGTATAAGTTCTTCGAAAGCGGCCTTGCTCTACTGCCCCAGCTCCCCACGTGTCTGCATGTGCATCTTTTTCTACTCCCATCAGCTCTTCCAAAGCCACCTAAATTTTTAGTATTATTAGAGGTAAAGCTACTTCATGCATTCGAATCTAGGACTTTGTTCAAACAAGAAGAAAGGGGGAAAGTTGTCGCGTGAATCTAGGACTTGATTCAAAGAGGAAATAATATGGTGAAAGTAGTAGAGACCGGATACCCAACCAGTTTCTTGGTTGAAAAGGGAAATAATGGGAAAACGTAGTACAAACTGGATAAGGAACAGATCTATTATTGGTTGAAAAAAGGATAGAAAGTGGCGGCTGGTGGACAAGTCAACAGAGTATGTCCAGGATTAGATTTTTTCCCTCACATAGTAAAAGGTCTCCAGGATTAGAATTGATGCCCTCACATAGTAAAAGGTCTCAGGATTAGATTTGCTACCCTCACATAGTAAAAGGTCTCCAGGATTAGATTTGCTACCCTCACATAGTAAAAGGTCTCCAGGATTAGATTTGCTGCCCTCACATAGTAAAAGCTCTCTAGGATTAGGTTTGCTGCCCTCACATAGCATGAACAACCTCGGCATCACCACTTTATGCCTCCTTGTAGGTACATTGTGCTGATGCGTCCACTGCCGCATGTCTTTATACCAACATTTTGCTATTGTTAATGTAAGGGCGCATGTAAAATGAAGCGATCACACTATTACCTTAGGGACATGTCTAACCAGTGTTATTGTTAATCTAATGCCTCCAGTGATAAGATGAAATTAAACTGTGTTACAAATGGTACTCCTGCTGTTTTCCCCAGTATGATAAGTAAGTTGCTCCTTTACGCTACTGAGTGTCCTGGTGTCCCCATGGTCCCATGCCCTTAAACCAACTCTTTAGCTGCTGTTGATTTACTGTATCTGGTAAACAAGCAATGCCACCATTAAAGTAATCCCATATTTGAGGAATCTCATTGTTGATCGTAATGCTTCTGGTAACATGAAGCATTGCTGATGTTTTAAAATTTCTATTGTCCTTGCGTGATAGCCATGAACATAATTAAGATGCTTCTTTTCATTTCGTATATGTTTCGTATATTCTTATTGACCAGCAATTGTTTACTTTCTATCTTTTTGTGCAGATAGGGATATCCATTTCACCTTGTTGCTATTGTGACCTTTTGGTGAACTGCACAAAACACTCTTTTTTGGAATGAGTGTCTTGTGCAGTTCAACTAAAATGTCACTTGGGCAACATCTCTCAATTTTGGTGGAACTGCACAAAATGGTGATTGGAGTTTCCAGAATCTCCATCAAATTCTGTTGGTAATCTCGTGTAACATTTTATTAGCCTTTGCAAGATGGGCCGTCACTGTCACCACAATGGCACTTTATTTTAGTGGAACTGCACAAAAGGATAAGCAAATTATAGTTGCACCTTACATGAGCCGGACAACCAACCTTAATGTTCCTCAATTTTAGTGCAACTACTAAAGAAGAACCTGCAAGCTCACGAGAGCAAGTACTTCTTGCTTGTTGAATGATGCAATCTTTGCTTCATTTCAGGTGAACTGCTGAAAAAGGCGCATGAATTGAATCATGGAAGTCCAGGCAGGCCTCATCCGAGTGGAGGTGCAAGTTGAGTTCAAAGAGTGCCACTATTATAGTAAGCATGCTCTTCTTGTTTGTGTTGTGCAAACAGGAATACTCAACTACAGATGTTGTGACGGTCAAGAGCATTCGCCAAGTTCTTCGATTGTATGACATGGCTAGCCAAGATGGATTTAATCCCGATATTCACTTTATCAAAAGGCTCTAATGGGTTGGTTCTGAATCTTGCAAGCTTGGAATCAATGAGATGTGTAGGCATCTTTGTTGTACTTATTATTTCAATCTTATTTGTTGGTTCTGAATCTTGCAAGCTGGGAATCAATGAGATGTGTAGGCATCTTTGTTGTACTTATTATTTGGCTCTTATTTGTTGGTTCTAAATCTTGCAAGCTGGGAAACATGGCATGATGATGCAGAGGACAACAACCATAACAAACAGTTCAAACTTGGTAGTATTATCTGTGTGAAAGTGCGACAAATGTGTTGATCACGTGCGTCCTGAGAATAATAATTCTAATTTTTGTGCATGTTGATCATGTGGCACTGACAGAACGAGCCAATGCATTGCTTGTTTTAAGTATAAATTTCTATTAAAGCTAATTAAATTTAAGTAAAGTGACCACTAACTCCTGTTATTACAGTACCAATACAGACCCGCTCGTGAACCGACGTGTGGCCGAAGTAGGTTTCTTAATGGAGGCGTTTGAATGCATCGATGGTGCATCTTCTGCCAGGCGTGCAGCGGACGAGGGAGGGGTAGTAACTATTGTCGCATGTACACACTCAGTTTATTGTTGAATCCAGTTCCCCAAGAGCTGAAAAACGAACTGCTGTCGCGGCCTACCCACTCGTCACTTGAAGAGACTCCAATGGCGATCCAAGGGGTGAGCCTGCTGGATATGGACTTCAGCAAGGAGTTCCCCTTTGAGTTCGCCGTTCAGTCCTATGGCTGCACCAAGTTGAATGTGATACATCAACGATCCAGACTCAGTGAAGCTCTGCCTCGCCGAGTTCAAGCATTACCTACAGGACGAGAAAGCACAAGGTTGCAGGACTAGACCTTGTGCCCATCCATTCATCTCCTGACAAGGACCAGTGGATCGCCGTCGCCCAGGTATGTGTGCGGGACGAGGTTATCATCTACCACTTCTGTAGGGCCATCAGAGGTTATGGAGCATTTGCCCGTTTCATCGACAGCGTCGACTGCACCTTCGCTACGGTGGAGAGAAGGAAGAACGCGATGATTCGGCCATCTGGTGCAACAAGCTTGTCGACATCCAGAAGCAATACAAGATCATCAGCAACGGGCAGGAGAAGGACTCCGTGCTTCACCTCGCCGAGACCATCATCGACCCCTGATACGCCAACATGAAAGAAGACAACGATACCAAGGACCTGAACACGTGGGAGGTACCTCTGAATCTAGCCTACATACCTATGTGGCCAAGGACGCATACGCATGCTACGACATGTACAGGCAGATCTTTGACATGAGGGCATGTCTGCTTCCCGTAACCGACGAGTACATGGACAGCCGCAGTGTCATGATCAAGTGTGCGAGGAAGGTCTAGATGTTGTACTTTATCTGTTTATAAGCACCTTTATCATCTGAGTGTTTCATGCATTAGCCTATGTGTCGTAATTATCTATTTTGTCTGAAATATTTCTTTTAATAACCCATTAACTTGTTTGCTTTTTTTAGTGGCTATTTGTTTATGTATGTAACTAGTTCACTTGTCCGTTAAAAAAACTAGTTCACTCGGCTGTCGTGCTTCAAATCTCCTTCCTCCCAACATATTCCCCTCCTCAGGTGGACCTAGCAGGTCTCGTACACAGACATATGGGACCAACCACCTATCCATTTGTATTTCTGTATTTTGTTCAATCTTTCGTCCTCTTCCTATACATCGGCTAGCCATCATGGCCTATGGCGTTGGCCAGGCCATCCCTCTACTACCACACATTGCCCGGCGGTGGCAGCTCCACTGGCCCACCCTGCACCCGAACAAGTCAACCCTCGTACTCCCCTTCGCCTGCGTCTTCCCCCGCTCCGGTTCGTTCGGTCTGAGGTCTCGACGTCGTTGTCCGCCTTGGTGCTCTAGCCATGGCGCCACCATCTGTAGTTCCCAACATGGTCAACAAAACAAGAGGAATCGGCAGACAACTGTTCGTCGAGAGGCTGACAGTCCCGGGCCCACCAGGTCCATGGCCTAGGTTTTGTTGTTTAACATGGGCAGCCCACGACATGTTTCAACATTTTTTGGATCTAGCGGGTATCAAGCGGCCTCTGGGCCTCCTGACCTAGCTTGTCTATAACATCAGCAGCCCAAGTTATGTTTGTTTTTCAAGACGACGCACAGCTCAATTCTATTTTTCTATAAGAATGCAAAACTGAACCTGTTTTCTATAAGAATGCAAAACTGAACCTATTTTTCTATATTAGAAACAACATAAGTTTCCGTTAAACCTATCATTCGCCCAACCATTTTATAGACCTTCCCACTTCCTTTATTTTTCGTTTTCATTAATCCTATATCTGAATTTTCTCCCACTTTCTTTTTCGACGTAAATTGAGTTTTCTCCCAGTACTTTTCCCTAGAACCAACTCAACTATCCCACATCTAGCCTAAATAATAATAATACCCCATGTACTATTAACTCATCAAATTAAAATGATATTTTATTTCATAAGTTGAAATTTCTTACAAAATAATAATAATAATTGTTTATATATAACTTGGCAAGTTAACTCCTAGTGATTGCGTACATAAGCTTGCAAAGATTTACGGACCAATGCAGTAATAGACGTGCAATCATGTGTTTATGTTTTTATAACATTTCTTCGTCTAGCCCAACATTATATTTTCACCTAGCCCAGCAAGTCCGCGGATTTCAAGAAAAATGCAAATGGGCTTTAATTTCTACCATATATATAAACGGACTGCATAGATGCTACATCATTGTTTCACCCAGCCCACCAAATGGACTAAAAAACAAATGGACTGGCTGACATGTGGGCCAGTAGGTCGAAGCCTAAGAAGGCGTTGGATTTACATCCAACGACCGGCATTCTTCTTCAATCTCTCATCTTCTTCCCCCAGCACTGCCGGGACCGCCTTCTCCAGCCTCCGGCGTCCAGCGGCGTTGTTTTGCGCTCCTCAGCGAAACGCTACCCCGCCGACGGCCAGGCCATCCCTCCACTCCGCACCTCCTATTATTCTCTGCCGAGTGTAGGCCCACCCCGCACCCGAACCAGTCAAGTTTCCCACTCCTCTCCGTCTGCGACTCCACTCCCGCGTCTTCCCCATCTCCGGGTCGTTCCAGTCTGGGGCCTCGCCGTCGTCCACCGCCTCGGTGCACTCGGCACGGCATGGTCAACATACGGGAGTCATCGGAAGAGGACTGTACGTGCAGAGCCTGACGGCTGGGACCCACGAGGTCCATGGTCGCACGCAAGGAAAGTTCCTCCTTATTACGCACTGTACGTTGACTGTATGTGGGAAGGGCTTCTGTATTTCGCAAAAAAACGTTCCCCCCGCTGACAAGTCGGACCCACCAGCTATATCTTCACACGCAAGGAAGTGCCTCCTTATTACGCACCTAGGGCAATTTGTGGAAGCCCATCATTGGAATATACAAGCCAAGTTTTATAATGAAACATTCCCACTAGTATATGAAAGTGACGAAATGGGAGACTCTCTACTATGAATATCATGGTGCTACTTTGAAGCACAACTGTGGTAAAAGGATAGTAGCATTGCCCCTTCTCCCTTTTTCTCTCTTTTTTTTATTTAGGCCTTTTCTCTCTTTTTTTATGGCCTCTTTTCTTTTTTTCTTTTTCTTTTTTTTCATCTGGAGTCTCATCCCGACTTGTGGGGGAATCATAGTCTCCATCATCCTTTCCTCACTTGGGACAATGCTCTAATAATGATGATCATCACACTTTTATTTCCTTACAACTCAACAATTACAACTCCATACTTAGAACAAAATATGACTCTATATGAATGCCTCCGGCGGTGTACCGGGATATGCAATGACTCATGAGTGACATGTATGAAAGAATTATGAATGGTGGCTTTGCCACAAATACTATGTCAACTACATGATCATGCTAAGCAATATGACAATGATGGAGTATGTCATGATAAATGGAACGGTGGAAAGTTGCATGGCAATATATCTCGGAATGGCTATGGAAATGCCATAATAGGTAGGTATGGTGGCTGTTTTGAGGAAGGTATTTGGTGGGTGTATGATATTGGCGAAAGGTGCGCGGTATTAGAGAGGCTAGCAATGGTGGAAGGGTGAGAGTGCGTATGATACATGGACTCAACATTAGTCATAAAGAACTCATATACTTATTGAAAAATCTACAAGTTATCAAAGCAAAGTATTACGCACATGCTCCTAGGGGGGATAGATTGGTAGGAAAAGACCATCGCTCGTCCCCGACCGCCACTCATAAGGAAGACAATCAATAAAAAACCATGCTCCGACTTCATCACATAATGTTTCACCATACGTCCATGCTACGGGAATCACAAACTTTAACACCAGTATTTCTAAAATTCACAACTACTCAACTAGCACAACTTTAATATCAGCATCTTCATATCTCAAAACAATTATCAAGCATCAAACTTCTCATAGTATTCAACACACTCGTAAGAAAGTTTTATTTTTATTCTTGAATACCAAGCATATTAGGATTATTCAAGAAAATTACCATGCTATTTAAGACTCTCAAAATAATCTAAGTGAAGCATGAGAGATCAATAGTTTCTATAAAACAAATCCACCACCGTGCTCTAAAAGATATAATGAAGTACTAGAGCAAAACTATATAACTCAAATGATATAAGCGAAGCACATAGAGTTTTCTAACAAATTCTAAATCATTTATGGCTCTCTAAAAAGGTGTGTACAGCAAGGATGATTGTGGTACACTAACAAATAAAGACTCAGATAATGTAAGACGCTCCAAGCAAAACACATATCATGTGGTGAATAAAAATATAGCTCCAAGTAAAGTTACCGATAGAAGTAGACGAAAAGAGGGGGTGCCTTCCGGGGCATCCCCAAGCTTTGGCTTTTAGGTGTCCTTATATTATCTTGGGGGTTCCATGGGCATCCCCAAGCTTAGGCTCTTGCCACTCCTTGTTCCATAATCCATCAAAGATTTCACTCAAAACTTGAAAACTTCACAACACAAAACTTAAAGTAGAAAATCTTGTGAGCTCCGTTAGCGAAAAAAACAAAAGACCACTTCAAGGTACTGTAATGAACTCATTATTTATTTATATTGGTGTTAAACCTACTGTATTCCAACTTCTCTATGGTTTATAAACTATTTTACTAGCCATAGATTCATCAAAGTAAGCAAACAACACACGAAAAACAGAATCTGTCAAAAACAGAACAGTCTGTAGTAATCTGTAGCTAGCGCAATATCTGGAACCCCAAAAATTCTAAAATAAATTGATGGATGTGAGAAATTTATCTATTAATCATCTGCAAAAAGAATTAACTAAATAGCACTTTCCAAATAAAATTGGTAGCAGTTCTCGTGAGCGCTAAAGTTTCTGTTTTTTACAGTAAGATGTCAAGACTTTCCCCAAGTCTTCCCAACGGTTCTACTTGGCACAAACACTAATTAAACACAAAAACACAACCTAAACAGAGTCTAGATAAATTATTTATTACTAAACAGGAGCAAAAAGCAAGGAATAAAAATAAAATTGGGTTGCCTCCCAACAACCGCTATCGTTTAACGCCCCTAGCTAGGCATAAAAGGCAAGGATAGATCTAGGTATTGCCATCTTTGGTAGGCAATCCATAAGTGAATCTCATAATAGATTAATAAGGTAATTTAATTTTCTTTCTAGAAAAGTGTTCCATGCCTTTCCTTAACGGAAATTGCAATCTAATATTTCCTTCCTTCATATCAATAATTGCACCAATCGTTCTAAGAAAAGGTCTACCAAGAATAATAGGACATGAAGGATTGCAATCTATGTTAAGAACAATAAAATCTACGGGCACATAATTCCTATTTGCAACAATAAGAACATCATGAATTATTCCCATAGGTTTCTTAATAGTGGAATCTGCAAGGTGCAAGTTTAGAGAGCAATCATCAAAATCACGGAAACCTAACAAATCACACAAAGTCTTTGGAATCGTGGAAACACTAGCACCCAAATCACATAAAGCATAAACTCATGATCTTTAATCTTAAATTTAATAGTTGGTTCCCACTCATCATAAAATTTTCAAGGGATAGAAACTTCCAATTCAAGTTTTTCTTTATAAGATTGCATCAAGGCATCAACGATATGTTTAGTGAACGCTTTATTTTGACTATAAGCATGAGGAGAATTTAGCACGGATTGCAACAAGGAAATACAATTAATCAAAGAGCAATTTTCATAATTAAATTCCTTGAAATCCAAAATAGTGGGTTTAGCAACATCTAGGGTTTTAATTTCTTCGATCCCACTTTCATCAATTTTAGCATCAAGATCTAAAAACTCCGAATTCTTGGAACGTCTTCTAGGTAAAGGTGGATCATATTCAGTCCCATCATTATTAAGATTCATATTGCAAAACAAAGATTTAATAGGGGACACATCAATGACTTTTAGATCTTCATCTTTATTTTCATAGGAACTAGAGGAACACGCTCTTATGAAGACATCTTTTTTAGCGCGCATCCTAGCAGTTTTTCTTTGCACTCATCAATGGAAATTATCATGGCTTTGAGAGACTCATCGATATCGTGCTTAGGTGGAATAGATCTAAGTTTCAAAGAATCAACATCGAGAGCAATTCTATCAACGTTCCTAGCCAACTCATCAATCTTAAGCAATTTTTCTTCAATCAAAGCATTAAAATTCTTTTGCAAAGTAATAAATTCTTTAATATTAGATTCAAAATCAGAGGGCATGTTATTATAATTTCCATAAGAATTGTTGTAGGAGTTACCATAATTATTAGAGGGATTACTAGGATAAGGCCTAGGATTAAAATTTCCTCTATACGCGTTGTTACCAAAATTGTTCCTACCAACAAAATTCACATCCATAGATTCATTATTATTCTCAATCAAAGTAGACAAGGGCATATCATTATGATCAGAAGAAACACTTTTATTATCAAATAATTTCATAAGTTCATCCATCTTTCACTCAAGACATTAATTTCTTCTATCGCATGCACCTTTTTATTAGTGGATCTTTCAGTATGCCATTGAGAATAATTAACCATAATATTATCTAGGAGTTTATTAGCTTCTCCTAAAGTGATTTCCATAAAAGTGCCTCTCGCGGCCGAATCTAAAAGATTTCTAGAAGCAAAATTCAATCCTGCATAAAAAATTTGTATAATCATCCACAAATTCAAACCATGAGTAGGACAATTACGTATCATTAATTTCATCCTCTCCCAAGCTTGTGCAACATGTTCATGATAAAGTTGCTTAAAATTCATAATATCGTTTCTAAGGGAGATAATCTTAGCGGGAGGAAAATACTTAGAGATAAAAGCATCTTTGCACTTATTCCATGAATCAATACTATTTTAGGCAAAGACGAGAACCAAGCTTTAGCACGATCTCTAAGCGAAAAAGGAAATAGCTTCAATTTAACAATATCATTATCCACATATTTCTTATTTTGCATATCACACAAATCAACGAAGCTATTTAGATGGGTAGCGGCATCTTCACTGGGAAGGCCGGAAAACAAATCTTTCATGACAAGATTCAGCAAAGCGGTATTAATTTCACAAGATTCAGCATCGGTAAGAGGAGCAATCGGAGTGCTAATAAAATCATTGTTGTTGGTACAGGTAAAGTCACAAATTTTAGTGTTATCTTGAGCCATCGTGACAAGCAAGAAAACTAACACACAAGCAAACAAAAAGCAAACGGGCAAAAAGAGGAAAACAGAGAAAGAGAGGGAGAATAGAGAAAGAGGTCGAATAAAACGGCAAGGGTGAAGTGGGGGGGAGGAAAATGAGAGGCAAATGGCAAATAATGTAATGCGGGAGATAGGGATTGTGATGGGTACTTGGTATATTGACTTTTGCGTAGACTCCCCGGCAACGGCACCAGAAATCCTTCTTGCTACCTCTTGAGCACTGTGTTGGTTTTTCCCCGAAGAGGAAGGGATGATGCAGCAGAGTAGCGTAAGTATTCCCCTCAGTTTTTGAGAACCAAGGTATCAATCCAGTAGGAGGCTACGCGCGAGTCCCTCGTACCTGCACAAAACAAATAAATCCTCGCAACCAACGCGATAAGGGGTTGTCAATCCCTACACGGCCACTTACGAGAGTGAGATCTGATAGATATGATAAGATAATATTTTTGGTATTTTTATGATAAAGATGCAAAGTAAAATAAAAGCAAAGTAAATAGCAAAGTATTGGAAGATTAATATGATGAAGATAGACCCGGGGGCCATAGGTTTCACTAGTGGCTTCTCTCAAGAGCATAAGTATTCTACGGTGGGTGAACGAATTACTGTTGAGCAATTGACAGAACTGAGCATAATTATGAGAATATCTCGGCATGATCATGTATATAGGCATCACATCCGAGACAAGTAGACCGACTCCTGCCTGCATCTACTACTATTACTCCACTCATCGACCGCTATCCAGCATGCATCTAGAGTATTAAGTTAATGAAAACAGAGTAATGCCTTAAGCAAGATGACATGATGTAGAGGGATAAACTAATGCAATATGATGAAAACCCCATCTTGTTATCCTCGATGGCAACAATATAATTTGTGCCTTGCTGCCCCTACTGTCACTGGGAAAGGACACCACAAGATTGAACCCAAAGCTAAGCACTTCTCCCATTGCAAGAAAGATCAATCTAGTAGGCCAAACCAAACTAATAATTCGAAGAGACTTGCAAAGATAACTAATCATACATAAAAGAATTCAGAGAAGATTTAAATATTGTTCATAGATAGACTTGATCATAGACCCACAATTCATCGGTCTCAACAAACACACCGCAAAAAGAAGATTACATCAACTAGTTCTACACAAGAGAGGGTGAGAACATTGTATTGAGATCCAAAAAGAGAGAAGAAGTCATCTAGATAATAACTATGGACTCGTAGGTCTGAGGTAAACTACTCACACTTCATCGGAGGGGCTATGGTGATGATGTAGAAGCCCTCCGTGATCGATGCCCCCTCCGGCGGAGCTCCGAAACAGGCCCCAAGATGGGATCTCATGGATACAGAAAGTTGTTGCGGTGGAATTAGGGTTTTGGCTCTATATCTGATCGTTTGGGGGTACGTAGGTATATATAGGAGGAAGGAGTACATCGTTGGAGCAACAGGGGGCCCATGAGGGTGGAGGGCGCGCCTGGGGGGTAGACGCGCCCCCCTACCTCGTGGCCTCCTCTTTTGTTTCTTGATGTAGGGTCCAAGTCCTCCGGATCATGTTCGGTGAGAAAATCACGTTCCCGAAGGTTTCATTCCGTTTGGACTCCGTTTGATATTCCTTTCGAAACCCTAAAATAGGCAAAAACAGCAATTCTGGGTTGGGCCTCCGGTTAATAGGTTAGTCCCAAAAATAATATAAAAGTGGATAATAAATCCCAATAATGTCCAAAACAGTAGATAATATAGCATGGAGCAATCAAAAATTATAGACACGTTGGAGACGTATCAAGACCCACCATAGTGGGTGGCTGAATTGTGAGCCTACTAATTTGACAGGGACGGAGGGCTTTATCAACTTAGTCAATATAAACGATTCTAGTTCCAGTGACCGTACGATGTCCATCCAACGGCCATAGTGCGTCTTCAACCTCTAGTCTTCTTGCTCCAGCCGCCCAAAGGAGCACCGGTCGTGCCGCCTGCTCCTGCCTCTCGTGATCGGATGTGCTGCCGCGGAGGCCTCACCGCCCTCATACTACTCCCACCGCTGGCCAAGCCATCCCTCCACTCACCCACACCCCCTAATATTCTGCGGCGACGACAGCCTCACACCGCAGTCGAACCAGTGAACCCTCGTACTCCTCTCCAGGTGGGCATCCACTGTCGTGTCTTCCCCGGCTCCGCATCGTCCCCTTCCTAGGCCTCGCCGTCGTCCACCGCCTTGGTGCTCTCGGCGCAGTGTGGTCAATGTGGTCAACGACCACTTCCATCGGAAGAGTACTGTACGTGGAGAGGCTGATAGCTGGGTCCACGGCCGCAGCTGGGTCCATGGCCACAGCCCATTTTTTTGTGATTTGCTAAGTAAGTCGCTTTGTCAAGCCTGTTGGGCTGCAAATCTTTCAAGATGAGGAGAGCTTCATTCGACTGGCCGAGAAAATGGCCTATCAGTAATGAGAAATGGGTTGTACATTTTTAAAACATATCAAACCGGCAATTAGTTTCAAATTTCTTTTTTTCATTTCAAGATTTTAAATTGCAATGATTTTTATGCGTGGAAAATTTGTTGGATTTTATATTGATATACATTTATTTTTAAAATCAGTTTGAATGTGACTCGAAATTTCAGAATTAAAAACAGTTCAGACCGCACCGAAATATGCAAAATTTTGTACAATTTTTTAACCGTGGCCACAATATGGGTTGTAATGCTAACAAAAAGAATATGGGCTCCAAAAAAACCTTAAGAATTAGCAAATGGGCTGTAAATTATTAGAAATAATGGCAGATGGGTTGTATGTTGTTTTCCACAGATTTGAGGCTTTCCTAAAAAAGGTTAACGCACAAGCAGTGACTGTTGGATGTCCATCCAACGACCGTCGTGCTTCTTCAATCTCTGCTCTTCCTACTCCAGCCACTCAAACAAGCGCCGGCGGGACTGCCTGCTCCCTCCTCCCCGCGGCCGGCTGTGCTGCTGCGCAGGCCTCACCGCCCCGCCGTACTCCCATCGCTGGCCTAGCCATCCCTCTACTCACCCACACATGTTGTTATACCCTCGTATAGTCGTACTCCCCTCCACGTGGGAAACAACTGCCGAGTCTTCCCTGGCTCCGTGTCGTTCCCTTCCTAGGCCTCGTCTTCGTCCATCGCCCTGGTGCTCTCGGTGCGGCCTGGTCAATGTGGTCAACGACCGATATGCATCTGAAGTGGACTGTATGTGGAGAGGCTGACAGCTGGGTCCACGACCGCACGCAAGGAAATGCCTCCTTATTATGCGCAAAATAATGATTATTCCACCTGACATCTGGGACCCACCGAAAGGGCCTCTGTATTTCGCAAAAAAACATTACCGCCGCTGACAGCTCGGACCCACCAGCTATATCTTCGCACGCAAGGAAGTGCCTCCTTATTACACATAAAAAATGAATACTCCCCTGCTAGCTGGGACCCAGTATAGTGGCAGGCTGACTTGTGGGCCTACTAAGTTGACGGGGATGGAGGGCTTTGTGAACTTAGTCAATATGCACGATTCTAGCTCAAGTGACTGTACGATGTCCATCGAACGGCCGTAGTGCTTCTTCAACCTCTGGTCTTCTTGCTCCAGCCGCCCAAACTAGCGCCGGTCGTGCCTTGTGCTCCTACCTCCTGTGGCCGGCTGTGCTGCCGCGGAGGCCTCACCACCCCCTACTACTCCCACCGCTGGCCAGGCCATGCCACCACTCACCCACACCCCCTGTTATTCTGCGGTGATGGCAGCCTCACACCGCAGCGAACCAGTGAACCCTCATACTCCTCTATCCCCGGTTCCGCGTCGTCCCCTTCCTAGGCCTCGCCATCGTCCACCGCCCTGGTGCTCTCAGCATGGTGTGGTCAACGTGGTCAAGGAACGGTTTCCATCGGACGTGGACTGTACGTGGAGAGGTTGACAGCTGGGTCCACGGCTGCAGCAAGGAAGTGCCTCCTTATTACGCGCAATATAATTATTCCTGCACCTGACAGTGGGAACCCATCGGACGGGCCACCGTATTTCGTGAAAAAAACATTTCCCCCCTGACTGCTGGGACCGACCAGCTACATCTTCGCACGCAAGGAAGTGCGTCCAGGCAAAAAAAATGATTCACCCCCCTAACTGCTAGGACCCACCGGCTACATCTTTGCACGCAAGGAAGTGCCTGACAGTCGGGACCCACCTGGTCGAAGCGTACGTAGCATTGTCATTCTGGTCGCGAACGTGTACGTACATACTGGTCAATGTAGAGGCGCGCACGTGTCGTAGTAGAGGCGCCCACGTAGCATGTACACATACGTACAACAGCCAGGGTGCAAGAAAGAAAATACGACCACGTACGTACATATGGGCGGGGTCTTGAACGCCTACTCGCGCATACGTACGGCCAGGGCTTGTGTACATGGCTAGGTCGGAACAGAGAAACAGTGTCGTCGTCGTGTTCATGGGGAGCCAACCGGCTGGGTTGGAACGGAATGCGTCGTCGTGTTCATCGAGAGGGCTTGGACGGAACAGCTAATGGAAACGAGGCCTGGCATACCGTAGAACGGAGGAAACGGCCTTGTGTTCGACCGGCCATGTTCGAAATGGGATCATGTTCATCGGGAGGGTTCTGGTGTACCGCAAAACGGAGGAAACGGACCTCCTACGGTCAAAACGGGGGTCCTGTTGATCGAGAGGGGTGTGGCATACCGCAAAATGGAGGAAACAGACTTGTGTTGGAGCGCTACGGTCGAAACAGGGGTCCTGTTCATCGGGAGGGGTGTGGCGTACCGCAAAACGGGACTCCACGGGATACTGTTCATCGCCACTGTCAACCCCCTCCAGCCTCCACGGGCTACAATTCATCCACCGTCGACCTCCTCCAGCCTCCACCTGCGACTTTTCATCCATGGGCTCCTGTTCATCTAGCCTTCACCGCGTGCTACTCCACCGGCTATTGTTCAACCAGCCCTCTCCACACGCTCCTGTTCAACAACCCCTCCACGGGCTACTGTTCATCCAGCCATCCACCGTCTACTATTCATCCAGCCCTCCACGGGGTGGTCCTGTTCATCCAGCCCTCCACGGGGTCATGTTCATCCAGCCCCAACCGGCTCAATAGATCGGGGTCTTGTTCATCCAGAGGCAACACCACAGGGTCCTGTTCATCCACCCCCACC
Organism: Triticum aestivum; assembly: GCF_018294505.1. Classification (NCBI taxonomy): domain Eukaryota; kingdom Viridiplantae; phylum Streptophyta; class Magnoliopsida; order Poales; family Poaceae; genus Triticum; species Triticum aestivum. The sequence continues at coordinate 697,037,696 of NC_057806.1, forward strand.
GGGAACTGTTCATCCAAATCCCCCAGCAACACTCACTGTTCATCCAGAGGCAGCATTGATCGGCTTCAGTTAGCAGCAGTAGTGAAGGAATCGCTCGATCGGGTTCAGTTAACAGCCATTGATCGATCGCTCGGGTTCAGTAATGCATAGCCTGCAGTGCAATCGCTCGGGTTCAGTTAGAGCCCAACGCCTCACTCGGGTTCAGTTAGAGCCCAACGCCTCACACCCACGCGCGTGCATGTACGAGAGAAACACGCATCGCTCCGCCCCGACCACCCACCGTAACCAGGAACACCCCGATATTTTCTTCGCCCTCGCTTCTACCACGGTTTTTTCCATCATGGACGGCCCAAAGAATGTCATGCAGCTGCCTCTCCGGCCCGCCCAGGACGAAAAGCCCATTTTTTGTCATGATTTTTTGTCATAGAAGTAGGATCCCACCACATCTATGATGATATCGGGTTTTGTCACCATTATCGTCATAGAAGTGTCATAAGTATGAAAGAAAAAAATTCATTCGGCCCAAAATGTCACGAATGTGTCTTTTTTGTTGTGACGCTGCTACTACTACAACTGCCACACCGTTGCCGGCAGGCCAGGCATAGTAGTAGCGCTTTTATGCAGAAAGCGCTACTACTATTGAATGTAGCAGTAGCGCTTTCTACATACAAGCGCTACTCCTACGGGCTCCTTATCTAGACCCACGGCCCGCGCTCGACCTCACTCCCCCTCACACACTCTCACTCGCGCGCCGTCGCTGCCGCCCTCCCCCGCGCCGGTCTTCTCCCGCCGACCGCCCTCGCCCCCGCCGGCTCTCCTCCCCCGCCGGTCACCCTCCCCTTCACCGGCCTTCTCCCGTGTCGGCCCTCCTCCCTCCCCCCCCCCCCCCCCCCGCTTGTCTGCCGTCCTCCACCGAGAGGTACTCCTCCTCCCTCCTCGCTCTAGGTTAATTAGGTTAACTAAGTGAACTAGGTGAACTAGCTAGGTTAATTTGGTTTACTAACTAGGTTAATTAGATGTTTTTTAATGTTTGAACAACTAATTTGGTTAACTAAGTAGATGTTAATTAGGTTAGGGCAGTAGTGGTACTGTTAATTAGATGTTTTTTAGTTAGTGAAGTAGGTTAGGTAACTAAGTAGATGTTAATTAGGTTAGGTAACTAAGTAGATGTTAATTCAGGGTAGTAGTGTTTAGTTTAGAGAAAAAATTCAATATAGTTTTTTACTGTTTTTTAGTAAGTATTTAGTAGAATTAGTAAGAAAATTAATAGAACTAGTTGAACTAGTCTATTTTTAGTAAGTACTAGTTTATTTTTATTTATAGTAAGTGCTTAGTTGAACTAGTTGAATTAATAGAACTAGTTTATTTTTAGTAAAAAAATTAGGTATATGAGATTTGATGATCTAATTAAAATTTTACTATAGAACTAGTTTACTTTTAGTGAGAAAATTAATAAACTAGTTTATTTTTTAGTTAAAGCAATTATTCCCGCATCAACGTAGACGATGCCTATCCCGCATCCTCGTCGTCGACTCGGCGGAGGACACCTACTTGATCAGAGGGGCCATGTCCGAGACTGGGCTCCGCCGGCCATGTTTGCAGGTTACACCTCCGAGTGTCCTATGTTTTGCCGGAGTGTTGATTAATTTTTGTTCCGGCAAATTTCAGGCGCTCGATATGTCCTTTTTTAGCAAAGGTCATGCCGGATTTTTTCGTGAATTCTGGCATGACTTGTGCTAGAATATGTAGGAAATATCGAGTGGCCTGGATTTTCTAGAAAAATAATTAAACGACATTTCGGGTTGACTTTAAGTCTGCCGAGGCTCCAACCATGAAGGTCAACAAATGAGTGAGGGAGAAAGTCTGCACCATATATGAGAGAAGAAGAATCCTGACTGTTGTCGTGGGGGTCGTTTTTCCTTCTTCTCCTTGTGCCAGACCTTTGTTATGCACTAGGGGAAGGAGGGATAACGACCATCATAGACGGTCGAAAAATCAGTGAGGGGAGTGTATCCACCATATATGAGAGAGGACGAAGAATCCCGACTGTTGTCGTGGGGGTCGTTTCTCCTTCTTCTCCTTATGCTAGACCTTTGTTATGCACTAGGGGAAGGAGTAACGACCATCATCGACGGTCGCAAATGTCAGAGAGGAATCAGTGAGTGAGAGTCTTCACCACATATGAGAGGACGAAAAATCCCGACTGTTGTCATGGGGGTCGCTTCTCCTTCATTCCCGTGTACTAGACATTTTGGTGTAATGCACTCGGGGACGAAGGGAGGAGCGACCATCACCGATGGTCGAATATATACACCACGTGAGCTCGGAATTTTCAAGAAAAGACTCGGCAGACCGATAGTCAACCCGTGATGAATAATAATGATCTACTTTAGTTTTTGTAGTACATATTTTTAATTGTACAAGTTTAATCTTTGAATTATATGAACCTAGGAAATGTCGTCATCGGACGACGAAAGTCTCCCAGGGGAGTGCGACTGGTGCAATGACGACATCCATGCATATTTTTTACTATTACGACATCCGTGCATGTTTTGCATAAATTCTTCTAAAACTGAACTACATTGCTAACTACGAAGTTGTTGGGGAACGCAGTAATTTCAAAAATTTCCTACGATCACGCAAGATCTATCTAGGAGACGCATAGCAACGAGCGGGGAGAGTGTGTCCACATACCCTTGTAGACCGAAAGCGGAAGCGTTATATCAACGCGGTTGATGTAGTCGTACGTCTTCACGATCCGACAGATCCTAGCACCAAACATATGGCACCTCCATGTTCAGCACACGTTCAGCTCAATGACGTCCCTTGTACTCTTGATCCAGTTGAGGCTGAGGGAGAGTATCATCAGCACGACGGCGTAGCGATGGTGATGATGAACTTACCGGCGCAGGGCTTCGCCTAAGCACTACGACGATATGATTGTGGTGTGTAACTGTGGAGGGGGGCACCGCACACGGCTAAGACAAATCTTGGAGTGCCTTTGGGGTGCCCCCTGCCCATGTATATAAAGGAGGGAGGAAGAGAAGGCCGGCCCTAGAGGGGGCACCCCAAGGGGGGGAGTCCTACTTGGACTCCCGGTCCAAGTAGGATCCCCCCTTTCCTATTCCAACTAGGAGAAGGACGGGAAGGAGGAAGAGGGGAGAAGGAAGGAGGGGGCCGCCGCCCCCTCCTAGTCCAATTCGGACCAGCCCATGGGGGGGCGCGGCCACCCCTTGAGGCCCTTCTCTCCTTTCCCGTATGGCCCATTAAGGCCCACTACTTCCCCGGGTGAATTCCCGTAACTCTCCGGTACTTCGAAAAATACGCGAATCACTCGGAACCTTTCCGATGTCCGAATATAGCCTTACAATATATCGATCTTTAACTCTCGACCATTTCGAGACTCCTCGTCATGTCTGTGATCTCATCCGGGACTCTGAACAAAATTCGGTCATCAAATCACATAACTCATAATACAAATCGTCATCGAACGTTAAGCGTGCGGACCCTACGGGTTCGAGAACTATGTAGACATGACCGAGACACATCTCCAGTCAATAACCAATAGCGGAACTTGGATGCTCATATTGGCTCCTACATATTCTACAAAGATCTTTATCGGTCAAACTGCATAACAACATATGTTGTTCCCTTTGTCATCGGTATGTTACTTGTCCGAGATTCGATCGTCAGTATCATCATACCTAGTTCAATCTCGTTACCGACAAGTCTCTTTACTCGTTCTGTAATACTTCATCCCGCAACTAACTCAATAGTCACATTGCTTGCAAGGCTTATAGTGATGAGCATTACCGAGAGGGCCCAGAGATACCTCTCCGAAACACGGAGTGACAAATCCTAATCTCGATCTATGCCAACCCAACAAATACCTTCGGAGACACCTATAGAGCATCTATACCAATATAAAAAGACCCGGTTGGGCAGATCCAACAGTCCTTATTGTCCTAATGGTGAGCAACTAAACATGTTTAGCACTAAATGTGTTTACTGCTAATGGGTAGATCCAGCAGATCTCGGCCATCCATTAGCATTAATCCCACACTCCTTATTGTCCTAATGGTGAGCAACTAAACACGTTTAGCATTAACATGTTTACTGCTAATCAATCATTTCTCTCCCTAATTCCCTTCCTTACGTACACCTCTCACAAGAAAGGAAACTACCACAATGAACCGCCCCGCGATGTACGGAAGGAAGGGAATCCAGCTTGAAGATATACCTGAAATTTCAATCCAGTTGATGATGTTTACACAAACAATTTCTTTTGATACTACTTTTGTAAAGAAAATTCAGGTATATCTTCAAGCCGAATTAAGATTACACGTGCGTTGCATGTGCGCATTTACTAGTCTTTATAATCACCCATTTACGTTGTGATGTTTGATAGCACACAAAGTGTTCCTCCGGTATTCGGGAGTTGCATAATCTCATAGTCTGAGGAACATGTATAAGTCATGAAGAAAGCATTAGCAATGAAACTGTAACGATCATAATGCTAAGCTAACAAATGGGTCTTGTCCATCACATCATTCTCCTAATGATGTGATCTCGTTCATCAAATGACAACACATGGCTATCATTAGAAAACATAACCATCTTTGATAAATGAGCTACTCAAGTACAGGCATACTAGGGATACTCTGTTTTTGTCTATGTATTCACATATGTACTAAGTTTCTTGTTAATACAATTCTAGCATGAATAATAAACATTTATCATGATATAAGAAAATAAATAATAACTTTATTATTGCCTCTAGGGCATATTTCCTTCAGAAGTTATTACTATGTTTTTCAACAGAAAATCTCGAAGGATTGTGTGCCTCATCTGATGTTTCAAAATGGTCGCCTTGATGTTTTGAACATACGGCCAGGTCATCCTACGAATCACACCTGTCCATATCGAATTTCTAAAACTGGTGAGGACATGACAATCAAAGAATGAAAAAAAATGTATGGTCGGTCGTAGGGAGCTACTTGGAAGCAACATTGTACGAAAGGCAAGAATTGGAGACAGGATAATCTCCATTCTCCATAATGTTGAGTCAGGGCCTATCTTGTTTTATGCTATTTTACCTAAGAGAAGGTAGTAGGTCCTAGCTAATACTCATGATCGTGTGCTAAGAAAAACTAAGTAGGATTGGTTAGATGACTATGATGATGATGAGTATGACTTGTTATTATGGTATCGAGTAGAAGTTGTATGATCGATGATGATGAGTATGACTTGTTATTATGATACCAATGATGAGTTATTTATTATTATGATCGATGATGCATGATGCTAAGTTGTTATATGAGCATGATGAGTTATTATATATATATATATATATCAGTAGGTGAAATGAACATGGATTGGTGTAGATCTCCTCGGCAACAGCGCCAGAAATCCTTCTTGCTACCTCTCGAGCATGTGTTGGTTTTCCCTTGAAGAGGAAAGGGTGATGTAGCAAAGTAGCGTAAGTATTTCCCTCGGTTTTGAGAACCAAGGTATCAATCCAGTAGGAGACAATGCACAAGCCACCTAGTACCTGCACGAACAATCAAGAACCTTGCAACCAACGCCATAAAGGGGTTGTCAATCCCTTCACGGTCACTCACAAAAGTGAGATCTAATAGAGATAGTAAAGTAAATATTTTTGGTATTTTTGTTGTATAGATTGGAAAGTAAAGATTGCAAAATAGTAAATGAGATGCAATGTAAATAAAAGAGATGCAATATAATAGGAAAGAGACCCGGGGGCCATAGGTTTGACTAGTGGCTTCTCTCAAGATAGCATGTATTACGGTGGGTGAACAAATTACTGCCGAGCAATTGATAGAAAAGCGTATAGTTATGAAGATATCTAAGGCAATGATCATGAACATAGGCATCACATCTGTGTCAAGTAGACCGAAACGATTCTGCATCTACTACTATTACTCCACACATTGACCGCTATCCAGCATGCATCTAGAGTATTAAGTTCAGAAGAATGGAGTAACGCATTAAGCAAGATGACATGATGTAGAGGGATAAACTCAAGCAATATGATATAAACCCCATCTTTTTATCCTCGATGGCAACAATACAATACGTGCCTTGCTGCCCCTACTATCATTGGGAAAGCACACCGCAAGATTGAACCCAAAGCTAAGCACTTCTCCCGTTGCAAGAAAGATCAATCTAGTAGGCCAAACTAAACCAATAATTCAAAGAGACTTGCAAAGATATCAAATCATGCATATAAGAATTCAGAAAAGAACCAAATAATATTCATAGATAATCTTGTTCATAAATCCACAATTCATCGGATCTCGGCAAACACACCGCAAAAGAGTATTACATCGAATAGATCTCCAAGAACATCGAGGAGAACTTTGTATTGAGAATCAGAGAGAGAGAGAAGAAGCCATCTAGCTAATAACTATGGACCCGAAGGTCTGTGGTAAACTACTCACGCTTCATTGGAGAGGTAATGGTGTTGATGTAGAAGCCCTTCGTGATCGATTCCCCCTCCGGCAGATTGCAGGAAAAGGCCCCGAGATGGGATCTCATGGGTACAGAAGGTTGCAGCGGTGGAAAAGTGGTTTTGTGGCTCCCTGATGTTTCTAGGGTATAAGAGTATATATAGGCGAAAGAAATACGTCGGTGGAGCTACGAGGGGCCCACGAGGGTTGGGGCGCGCCCTCCTGCCTCGTGGCCTCCTCATGGAGTTCCAGACTTTGACTCCAAATCTTCTGGATTGCTTTCGGTCCAAGAAAGATCCTCGCAAAGGTTTCATCCGTTTGGTATTCCTTTTTCGCAAAACTCTAAAATAGGCACAAAAAATTAGAAACTGGCACTGGGCCTCCGATTAATAGGTTAGTCCCAAAAATAATATAAAAGAGCATAGTAAAGCCCATTAAACATCCAAAACAAATAATATAATAGCATGGAACAATCAAAAATTATAGATACGTTGGAGATGTATCAAGCATCCCCAAGCTTAATTCCTGCTCGTCCTCGAGTAGGTAAATCATAAAAACAGAATTTTTGATGTGGAATGCTACCTAACATAATTGTCAATGTAATTTTCTTTATTGTGGCATGAATGTTCAGATCCGAAAGATTCAAGACAAAAGTTTAATATTGAGATAAAAATAATAATACTTCAAGCATACTAACAAAGTAAGCATGTCTTCTCAGAATAACATGGACAAAGAAAGTTCATCCCTACAAAATCATCTTCGTCACACAAAATATTCAAATCATGCACAACCCCGGTTTCAGCCAAGCAATTGTTTCATACTTTAGTATTCTCAGACGTTTTCAACTTTCACGCAATACATGAGCATGAACCATGGACACGGCACTATAGGTGGAATAGAGTGGTGGTTGTGGAGAAGACAAAAAAGAGGAAGATGGTCTCACATCAACTAGGCATATTAATGGGCTGTGGAGATGCCCATCAATAGATATCAATGTGAGTGAGTAGGGATTGCCATGCAACGGATGCACTAGAGCTATAAATGTATGAAAGCTCAACAAAAGAAACTAAGTGGGTGTGCATCCAACTTGCTTGATCACGAAGACCTAGGGCATTTTGAGGAAGCCCATTATTGGAATATACAAGCCAAGTTCTATAACAAAAATTCCCACTAGTATATGAAAGTGACAAAATAAGAGACTCTCTATCATGAAGATCATGGTGGTATTTTGAAGCACAAGTGTGGAAAAAGGATAGTAGCATTGTCCCTTCTCTCCTTTTCTCTCTTTTTTTGTTTGGCTTCTTTGGTCTCTCTTTTTTCTCATTGGCTTCTTTGGCCTCTCTTTTTTTCTCACATGGGACAATGCTCTAATAATGATGATCATCACACTTCTATTTACTTACAACTCAATACTTAGAACAAAATATGACTCTATATGAATGCCTCCGGCGGTGTCCCGGGATGTGCAATGAATCAAGAGTGACATGTATGAAAAAATTATGAATGGTGGCTTTGCCACAAATAAGATGTCAACTACATGGTCATGCAAAGCAATATGATAATGATGGAACGTGTCATAATAAACGGAAGGGTGGAAAGTTGCATGGCAATATATCTCGGAATGGCTATGGAAATGCCATAATAGGTAGGAATGGTGGCTGTTTTGAGGAAGATATATGGTGGGTGTATGGTACCAGCGAAAGTTGCGCGGTACTAGAGAGGCTAGCAACAGTGGAAGGGTGAGAGTGCGTATAATCCATAGACTCAACATTAGTCATAAAGAACTCGCATACTTATTGCAAAAATCTACAAGTCATCAAAACCAAGCACTACGCACATGCTCCTAGGGGAAGGGTTGGTAGGATTTAACCATCGCGCCGACCTCCACACATAAGGAAGACAATCAAAGAAACACCTCATGCTTCAAATTTGTTACACAATGATTACCATATGTGCATGCTACGGGACTTGCAAACCTCAACACAAGTATTTCTCAAATTAACAATTACTCTACTAGCATGACTCTAATATCACCATCCTCATATCTCAAAACAATCATCAAACTTCTCATAGTATTCAACGCACTTTATATGAAAGTTTTTATTATACCCATCTTGGATGCCCATCATATTAGGACTAGTTTTATAGCCAAAGCAAATTACCATGTTGTTATAAAAGACTCTCAAAATAATATAAGTGAAGCATGAGAGATCAATAATTTCTATAAAATAAAACCACCACTGTGCTCTAAAAAGATATAAGTGAAGCACTAAGCAAAATTATCTAGCTCAAAATATATAAGTGAAGCACATAGAGTATTCTAATAAATTCCGGTTCATGCGTGTCTCACCCAAAAGGTGTGTACAACAAGAATGATTGTGGTAAACTAAAAAGCAAAGACTCAAATCATACAAGACGCTCCAAGCAAAACACATATCATGTGGTGAATAAAAGTATAGCCTCGAGTAAAGTTACCGATAGACGAAGCTTAGGCTTTTGGTTGTCCTTGTAACTCCAAAAATCCTGAGAAATTAGGAATTCCTAATAAATTTATTTATTAATCTTCTGTAAAAAGAATCAACTGAAAAACACGTTCCTGTGATTTATGAAAATTATTTTCGTGCACGCAAAAGTTTTTGTTTTTCAGCAAGATCAAATTAACTATCACCGTAGGCTATCCTAAAGGTATTACTTGGCACAAACACTAATTAAAATACAAAACCACATCTAAACAGAGGCTACATGAATTATTTATTACTTAACAGGAGCAAAAGGAAAATAATAAAAATAAAATTGGGTTGCCTCCCAACAAGCGCTATCGTTTAACGCCCCTAGCTAGGCATTGAGATTTCGATGATGCTCACATGAAAGACAAGAATTGAAACGCAAAGAGAGCATCATGAAACACGTGACAAACACATCTAAGTCTAGCATACTTCCTATGCATAGGCATCTTATAGGCAAACAAATTATCATAGCTAGCAAAAACTAGCATATGCAAGGAAGCGGAAAGAAGCAATAGCAATCTCAAAATAAAGAGAGGTAATTTATTATCATGAAAATTTCTACAACCATATTTTCCTCTCTCATAATAACTACATGTGGGATCATAAGCAAATTGAACAAAATAGCTATCATATAAAATATTTTCAACACGATCCACATGCATGCAAAGTTGACACTTGACGGTGTCCTGGACTAGGGGGTACTCACCATGTCGTCTCCCGATCTGTTAGATTGGGCTGAGGACCCCCATGGCCGTATACTCATGGCCAGTCCGGACAGCTGCCACATACATGGAAGATTCTACAAGACTTGGTGATCAAGACAAGGACTCCTCCCCACCGGCGTATTCAGCTAGGACTCTTGTTATCCTAGGCCTCTGGTGCATTATATAAACCGAGGCCAGGCTAGTCGATAGATCAGATACAACAATCATACCATAGGCTAGCTTCTAGGGTTTTAGCCTCTATGATCTTGTGGTAGATCAACTCGTGTAATACTCATATCATCAAGAATAAATCGAGCAGGACGTAGGGTTTTACCTCCATCAAGAGGGCCCGAACCTGGGTAAAACATCATGTCCCCTGCCTCCTGTTACCATCGATCCTAGACGCACAGTTCGGGACCCCCTACCCGAGATCCGCCGGTTTTGACACCGACATTGGTGCTTTCATTGAGAGTTCCGCTGTGTGATCGGCGAAAGGATCAATGGCTCGCCCGCAGGTCAACTGCGACGCCGGTATCTTCGTCGCCGGCTCGACTGGTCTCCTTGGCTCGACCGAGGAACATGCTCCATCTCCGATCGTCATGTTCGGATGGGGACCTTCTTCAACATCAACTCTGATCTCTATCATGATCATAGAGGAGTCGTCCATGGAGCTCGAGGGCTCAACGTCAACATTGCCCTCAGGCAGCCGTGCTGTTTTTATGGATAGCGAACTTGTATTTGCCGTCACCACCTCCTCGAGCGTCGGTTTGACGATTGCTTTGGTTGAATAGTGCGGAATTACGTCTACAATAGCCATGCAAAATTTCGTCGAGTTTCGATGGAGGAATCTCCGACAATCTACGATATACTGGAGCCCTGTCAAATCTGGACGGGAATCTGGACGAGTTTAGGGCGTGGTCTCCAGAGCCCAACTCGGAGGCCATTTGGAAGATCCAACCGTTCATCTACTGTGGAATTCCCATATCTACCACCCCCTCCAAATTTCAGCTCGATCCGACGGTTCAAACTCCGGGAACCTTCCGATGAGTGGACCAATTTTCGGATCCGTTTTCTGCGCGAATACGGATCCGACCCGAATTCATGTTTCTTTATGAACGTGATATTGGACAACTTTTTTAGAGGAAATCTCCTCTAGGGTATTGTGCGTTGTTTTTAAACATGTGCCCGTAAATTTTTAAGCCTCCCCTGAGGTCATCTTCATCATCATGCTGGTGTCAAACCAGTCCAGCAATATTGCTCCAAGGCTGCCGACCTGCGCTAGACACGTCGTCACTTTGTTGAGCCGAGCTCAACCTCTTCGGATTATCATCTCGGCAAGCCGAATAAGAGTCCGGCATCATGAAGGATAAATCATCACTAACATCACCGCCCCACGGATTACACGGAGCGGGCATACTAGCATCTCCGCACGGTCACTTCATCAAGCCGGCATAGACCACGTCACGACCTGCATCGGCAGGGCCGCACTATTGCTTCTTCAAGCTGGTGTCCATCACGCCAACCTACTTTGACATCTCGGCTGGACCGGGGGCTTCGCCATCTCTTCATCAACCTATAGTCCGGAGACTTCGGCGTCACTAGCCGACCAGCTCCGTCACGTTAGCTGGACCGAGAGCTTTGCCTCGGCGAGCCAACCTTTGCCAGCATCGCCATACCGTCGCTTTATCGCCCATCAGGCAATGGGTGTGCGGATCAAGTCCCAATTTTTGAAATCACCTTTCTTCGGATTGCTACAACAAATAAACCAGGTGCTATTAATCCTAGTATTTTTTGCTTGTTCGGGTTCATTTTTCCCAAGGAATTATTACTCTGATTTGTTCATCATATGTACACAGGTCTATCAAATGATGGCCGCATTAACGACGATCGCATGGTGGTTCGGTCAGTTTCCGTACATAGTCCGGCGAATGCCGCATCCGGAACTCGGACCGACCTGTGAATTCAAGCTTTGCCATGCCTTTACCGCATCACGCTGACGCCTTGCATTGACATTGACTTCGGCGCCAGGCCATATTTCTTTTATTACCCACTTTGCATAAATTAATCATTATGCAACGATTTTTTTATTATTATTATTATTATTATTATTATTATTATTATTTTTATTATTACTATTATCTCCGGTTTGCACTATTTTTTGTGCACAGGAAAATGATCCAGCCGGACTATATCCTTTGGCGTCACCTCGGCTGGACGGGGGGCTTCGTCAACACTTCATTACCCCATGCCGGGGACTTCGGCATCACTCTGCCAGCCTGGACCGGCTTGGGGGATGGAACCTTGTCCCGCATCAAGCTCGGACCGCCGCCAATACCGAACACATTAACCAGCTAAGTTGCCTTCATGCTCCAAGTTTTAAATTTTTAACTTGTGTTCGGTTCGACCAAGCATCATACCTTTTTTGGAAAAAAGGTGCTTGTAAAAAATTTCCTTGTCCAAACTTTGTTTGTGACGCACAAATTCAAATACCCGGTTTATTTGGGGGGCTTCCTTTATGAAGTTTTTCCTCTTGCATATGATTATACTTGTACGGCTACATTCCTTGTTCGTGTATTACGCCACAATATGCACCATATTGACTTAAGCGATTTGCATGCTGGGTTGCCTGGCTCCTGTGTTTACCCCTACATTCCCGATTGTTCGGCTAGGGAGTAAAGGGAGCACCTCTGCGATTGTCATGACCGGGTCCTCCGAGCTCTGACCTCAGACTGGGTGAAGCCGAAAACTAGCGCTCTTATTGTTTTCAATCATGGTCGGCACACAACAGAACTCACGAGTACAAAAAATCTATTGCACAAGTCTCATAGTAATAATGAGCATCGAAGAAAGGTATCGGTGGGGGTACTATTTTATTCGAAGATGCTTCTTACACTTCATCTGTAATATAGCATAAGTTCACTGAGCGCGCTTTGTCCGTTACAGCCTTATGGCCCGGTTGCCTGGTTATCGGAAACACTGTCGATATTCTCGACAGGTAGAGTACATAACACTTTTCGGTCCTTGGCCAAAGAGGGAGAAGCCGACGGTCGATTAAGACGCGTTTAAAGTTCGGGTGAACAAAGATATGATATTAGTACTTCGGTACATACAATCATTATACATAAAATTCTTTCACCCAAGTCACTTGGGGGCTCTTAAATTTATATGAGTCGTTTTATAGTAAGTGTTCTTCTTCTTAGTCGTTGCAAAGTTTTTATTTAAAAACATGACATAAGCACTTTTTTCTCTAAAGTCCAATTTTCGGATTGGCATCGAACACTTCATCTTGTTCGGACGTCAAGTTTTTACTGACGTTTTTTGATTTTCCAAGCTTATGACACTTTTTAACTATTTGTGTGTTTTCAGCACAAGTCTCGCAGTGCAACGCCGGACACCTTTAGAGATTCGGCAAAAACATTCTCGGATATTACTATATATGCATCGGTTTCGAATTGTGTCTTCGGTCAATAGTTGGGTTGCCCGGCTCCTGCACTTGCTTCCTACGTTCCGCTTGTTCAGCTAGGCGTGCAAAGGAAGAACCACTGCGATTGTGCTTCCAGCTCACATGGTTAAGCACCTCAGTGGAGAAAGCCGAAAACTGACTGTCACAATAAGCGTAAACTGGTCAGCGATCCGATGACTGTGTTAAATGACGGGCCATTCATAACAATGGCCGAAGTGTTTACGGCTTGACCTCGATTGTCGCCGAACACTACCGGGGGCTATTAACTAGCCTCCCAAACTAAATCCTCGATATTTTGCTCTTACATTAGAGCTGAGGTTTCATGATCATGCTTAGCATGACAACCCAAAGAAAGGAACCGATAGCGGGACTATTTTCTTTGGAAGACATTTCTTATGTTAAACATATCTCTCTGTGTACCTTTGTTTATAAAACCGTATGGCCAGATTTCCTTGTTTGTCGTAAAGCTTTGCCCGCATAAAGGCTTTATAAAGTAAGACAAACACTCCTCGGCTACTGGCCGAGGAGGTGAAAGCCGATGGTCGGTCAACAAAGTTTTGTACAATGCGGATCTGAGCATTAATGACGTAAAGTACTTGGATACATAGAGTCATTACACATAATTTGTGATTTTACTATGGATATTGATCCTTAATTCGGCCACCCGTGCCCGCATTAAGGCTCGGGGGCTACTGGGCTTCGGGCTTATTATTTACAAATATTAAAGGGGCACATCGATCCCCTGATCTAGTGTTGCCACCCGAACAGTGTCTCGGGGGCTACTGCATTGCCTATCTAATGCAGAAAATTTTAAGTGCAATACAGTTTCCGAGGAGATTTTGATCCTCATGATGGTCGGCTGCACCCAACCTGAGTCTCGAGGACTGAGCACACCACTTTTTGTATCCCGAAGTATTCTGCCGAGCTAGGACTTGATCCTTAGGCCGATTTTGCAAATCAACCTGAGTCTCAGTGGCTACTGGGATCAGTGGTCTTACATCATCCTTAAAGTGCATCTCGGGTTTTAAACCAATACACATGTTGAGGGTTACTGGCTATATATCTCGGCAGAGAATAAATTGCACCAATCAAAAATATTGACAAATTTTGGCCCACAGTCAGGGTGGTGCACCACCTCGGAAGCAGTCCGGCATAAAGCTTGGGCGCTAGTGGCTGGCTCCATAGAGGGCATTTCCAGCATTAAGCTCGGCTAAACTCCTTTAACTTTTTTGGACCAAGATGATCTATGACATCTTGGATATAGTCCGGCGTTGGAGCTTGGACACAGACCGGCGTTGGAGCTCGGATACATTTCGGCGTTGGAGCTCGGAAGCAGTCCAGCATTGGTGCTCGGCTGCAAAAGATACCTCGAATGCAGTCCGGCGTTAGAGCTTGGACGCAAGAGGACACTGCCTCCCGGGAGCAACTTCAAACCCAAGGTGTGGCATAAAAATAACAAGGCATTGATAAAGGCTGGAAACTTAAAGGGGCTCCTCGGATACCCGACATGTAAACTCGTCGGATGCACTTCAGCGATCCTCAAGATCGAAGATGAGAAGATTTGTTGAACCAGTTTTCAAGACCGACGACCGAAGATGAAGAGCAGTTCAGAAGAATCAAGAAGCGTCCCTAACTTGAAGACCGGTTCAGGGGGCTACTGACGGTGTCCTGGACTAGGGGGTACTCACCACGTCGTCTCCCGATCTGTTAGATTGGGCTGAGGACCCCCATGGACCTATACTCATGGGCCAGTCCAGACAGCTGTTGCATGCATGGAAGATTCTACAAGACTTGGTGATCAAGACAAGGACTCCTCCCCACCGGCGTATTCAGCTAGGACTCTTGTTATCCTAGGCCTCTGGTGCATTATATAAACCGAGGCCAGGCTAGTCGA
Source organism: Triticum aestivum (assembly GCF_018294505.1). Taxonomy (NCBI): domain Eukaryota; kingdom Viridiplantae; phylum Streptophyta; class Magnoliopsida; order Poales; family Poaceae; genus Triticum; species Triticum aestivum. The sequence goes on from NC_057806.1 coordinate 697,052,734, forward strand.
TAGATTAGATACAACAATCATACCATAGGCTAGCTTCTAGGGTTTTAGCCTCTATGATCTCGTGGTAGATCAACTCTTGTAATACTCATATCATCAAGAATAAATCGAGCAGGACGTAGGGTTTTACCTCCATCAAGAGGGCCCGAACCTGGGTAAAACATCATGTCCCCTGCCTCCTGTTACCATCGATCCTAGACGCACAGTTCGGGACCCCCTACCCGAGATCCGCCGGTTTTGACACCGACAACACTCTTCCAAAATAGTGGGATTAATATTAACTAAAGTCATGACCTCTCCAAACCCTCTTTTATCAAAAAAATCATACGACTGAACATTCTCCAAATATGTGGGATCTAAAGTTGACACTCTTCCAAACCCACTTTCAATATTATTGCAAAAATTATTATCAATCTCATATTCATCATGGGGCTTAAATAAATTTTCGAGATCATAAGAAGAATAACCCCAATCATGATCATTGCAACAAATAGTGGACATAGCAAAACTAGCATCCCCAAGCTTAGGGTTTTGCATATTATTAGCACAATTGACATTAATAGAATTTATAATAACATCATTGCAATCATGCTTTTCATTCAAAGATCTACCGTGAATCACTTCATAAAGTACTTCATCACAATTTTCAGATTCATGGATTTCAAGAAAAACCTCATAAAGATAATCTAGTGCACACAGCTCACTAGCAATTGGTTCATCATAATTGGACTCTTAAAAAGATTAGCAAGTGGATGAGGATCCATAAACTTTTAGCAAGCGAAGATGCAAGCAAAAAGAAGGCACATGGTAACTCAAGCAAACAAAAGATCGAACGGAAGAGGGGCGAAGAAAAGGCAAAGGTTTTCAAAAATCGTTTTAGAAGTGGGGGAGAGGAAAACGAGAGGCAAATGGAAAATAATGTAATGCGGGAGATAAGGAATTGTGATGGGTACTTGGTATGTTGACTTTTGCGTAGACCTCCCCGGCAATGGCGCCAGAAATCCTTCTTGCTACCTCTTGAGCATGCGTTGGTTTCCCTTGAACAGGAAAGGGTGATGCAGCAAAGTAGTGTAAGTATTTCCCTCAGTTTTGAGAACCAAGGTATCAATCCAGTAGGAGACAACGCATAAGTCACCTAGTACCTGCACAAACAATCAAGAACCTTGCAACCAACATGATAAAGGGGTTGTCAATTGCTACCTCTTGAGCACTTGTGTTGGTTTTCCCTTGAAGAGGAAAGGGTGATGCAGCAGAGTAGCGTAAGTATTTCCCTCAGTTTTTGAGAACCAAGGTATCAATCCAGTAGGAGGCTACACGCGAGTCCCTCGCACCTACACAAAACAAATAAATCCTCGCAACCAACGCGATAAGGGGTTGTCAATCCCTACACGGTCACTTACGAGAGTGAGATCTGATAGATATGATAAGATAATATTTTTGGTATTTTTATGATAAAGATGCAAAGTGTCGTGGAATTGTCACGGCAGATGTCCTAGTGTAAGGACTTAGTCGCGAGGCCAACGCATCTATGTGGTAGCTTGAAGGGGTTGAGCGGAATCGAGAGACGCAACACACAAGACGAGGATTTAGACAGCTTCGGGCCCCGGGAAACATCATCCGGTAATAACCCTACATGATGTTTGTGGCTAGGTCTCATTATGATTATGAGGAAGTCGTGTAAGCCGGCTCTCCTCTTGGTGTCTAGCCCTAGATATTGTTTCTTGTTGCTTGTCCCTCTTTTGGGGAGCCCTGCCCCTCCTTATAAGTTGAAGGGGCGGCTTACATGTAGAGTCCTATTAGGATTAGAACTAACTTATTCTCTATTACAAGTCGGATACAAGTACGGGTCTTGCTTCCTCGTAAAGAAAATATTCCTCATGTCTTCTGTCTTAAGCCAGCCCACCATAATATGAGCCGGCCTACTGGGCCTTGGCCCTAGTCTTCTATGTGACCCGCCATCGGGGTCATCCGTGAGTCGTCTGATCAGTGAACTGCCAGGCCCGTGAGTCGCCAGTCCTCCGGCGGGTCATCGGTGAAGCGCCAAGTCCGGCCGGGTCATACTTCCGGCCGGGTCATACCGTGGGGTATATCCCCGACATTAGCCCCTAGTTTAATTTGGATTTATCCATGTTAAACTAATCATGTAAAACAAACACAAGAACAACTTTGACAGATTGTGTTCCGGGTTAAAAATTCTTGTACGCCGGCACCTGATCATCCTTAATTCCTTGTGCTCCGGGTTAAATATTCTCCTGAGATGGGACCTGATTATCCTTAAGTCCAATTGTCATTTCCTTCATCTAGAAAATCCAGGTCAAATAAGCTAGCTTCATACTCAATTTGCTGATGTTGGTTTCTCACAGGAAAAATATTGTGAAGAATAATCCACTTGAGTTGGCTTCCAAAGCGCCGGGTTAAAATAATTTTGGTCTTCAAATACTCATCTGGTATTTAGCCGGTTTGAAGATGTAAAACTTGCCGGTTTATCATTACCAAAAACTGTCGGATTATAAAACAGACGATGCCGGGTCATAATTGTTGTTGACACCGGTTTATGTAATTGATCCTCCTGATTTGCTCAAAACTGATAATTTGAAGATTTTTCTCCATTATATCCATATTACCTGTAGCCCCCAAGTCTTGAGCAGAGCAAAGTGATGGTTTAAGACTTGCTCCAATAAATTTTGCAACCTTGAAGAAATCCGGTTTATTCATCTCAATCATATAAACTGAATATTCCACACATGTAGCCCCCAAGAGTCGGGTTGTCATGCTTGCAGCAACCTGGGACTTGTAATTGCTTTATGCTCATGAAAACTGGAACCAGTGTAGCCCCCAAGGGCCGGGTCATTATGCAATAATGAGCAGGGACTTTGTAGATATAACCATGTAAATTTAAACAGCAATGTGTAGCCCCCAAGGGCCGGCTTAGTAAGATAATACTAAGCTGGGACTTTGTATATAATTGATAATAACATCATATAATATAGTCTCCACCATGGGGCTTGAACCCACGTCCACAAGGTTAAGAGCTTTGTGCTTTACCAACTAAGCAGTGGACCCTTCAATATAATGGAATGAAACTTGTGTACCTTGAATTGTTGACAGGAGCAATTGGTAGCCCCCAAGGGTCGGCTCATTATGATGTGATGAGTTGGGTCTTCAATAAGGCTAGTAAAATTGTCTTTGCATTAGCCCCCAACGACCATGGTGCATGCTGGCAGTGACATGTGACTTGCATATTTGATGTAATCTCAACTTGAATAATGTAGCCCCTAAGTGTCGGGTCGTAAGCCTGCAGCGACTCGGGACTATTCCTTTGATTGTAGAATAAATCATATCCATTGGTGAAATAATATCCTTTGCGCTGAAGCGCCTTTGAAAACCTCAATCATAATATTTAGTTACTGATAACCATAATAAAAATCCAGCCATGTTGGCTATTAAAGATTTGAATAACCCGGTTTGAAAACCTCAATCATTCAATATCATAATGAAAATCCAGCCAAGTTTGGCTATTTAAAGATTCAAATACCTTATCTGTTGACAAGTAAATCTGGAGTTTAAATACCCGGCGGCTCTTGACCGATGGCGATTTAATACACCTCCATTGTAAAACGGAATTTTTATAACCCGGCGACTTATAGCCTTTGAGAAAATCAAGAATTGATAACCCTTTTGAGACACCAATTCAATCAGTGATGATGGGCTGGAACTTAATCATTTATGTAAGTCATAGCTCTGTAAATCCTGCACAGAGTTTAAACAACATATTCCCTGGCGACTTAACGTCAAAAGCCAGGGCGGGTAACCACCCAAATGTAGTCTTATCCTGCACACAAGTAGATCACAAGATCCCTTGGCGGTTTACCGCAGGGCGGGTCACGATATCCCACATATAACCATTGTGATATTGAATTTGTACTGCTGGTTTACATGACCTGTGCAGTAAGGGTGATAACCCAATCCTTAGAAACCAATACTTCCAAATATATGATGATTGTCACATGCTGGCGATTTTATCGTCCAAAGCCAAGCCGGGTTTAAACGAAACCACACTTATATGCTTCAGATATGAGCAAAAAGTATCAAAACCCAAAAGATTGTTTGCAAAAACTTAAACCAAATAAAAATCAAGGTTCCTGATTCGAATACGATCAGTAAACCGTTCCAAAGGGGTTAAGCTAGGATTCGAATACGATCATGTAGCCCCCAGTGGCTTTGGCGTTGCGCCGATCAAGAGGGTACCGACAGCTATGTTCTCTTTGGTTCGAATACGGCCTATGTTTGAACAGGAAGCCCCCCAAATGACCTTGAGAGGTTTTTAACGACCCTGATTCGAATACGATCCAAGTCGGACCCAAAAGGGGTTAAGCTATGATTCGGATACGATCAAGAAGCCCCCTAGTGAGTTTGGCTTTGCACCAATCAAAAGGGTTACGACAGCTATGTTCTCTTTGGTTCGAATATGACCTATGTTTGAACAGGAAGCCCCCAAGTGACCATATAAATGTTGGCATCGCGCCGATCAAGAGGGTACCGACAGCTATGCTCGATGAGTAGGAAACCCCCCAAGTGACCATAATAAGATAAGTCGTAAGGCAGGATACCCATGTTTGAACCGTGCATCGTGGCAGCAAGTTCTCTTTGGCAACCTTTAATTTTTCTGAGAACTAGAATCTTGCGAGAGATTAATTTTTTTTTGAACCGGAACTTTAAACCGGATTTGAAAGCTTCAAAACTTTGTGGGAGACAGATTGTCCTTGAACTAGATGTTTGAACCGGATTTGACAGCTTAAAAGCTTTGTAAGAGACAAATTTACCTTGAGCCGGATGTTTCCTGGCGGCCTTTAAATATTCGTCAAAAAGACAGTAGCCTCCGGGGCCGGGTTATTTTTTCTTCCAATGACCGGAGTTCTTGAATCTGCCTTAAACTGGCAATCATTTACTGAGTCATGTCATCATAGCCCCCGAGTCTCGAGGCAACTCGAGGAGTTGTCTTGAGATTCTCCATACTTGATCGTGATGTAAACCGGTATGAGTCATTCAACAGCTCAGTGATATAACTTGTCCTGCACTGAAGAACTTGCAAGCTAGAGTAATTGCTCTTTTAAAGAAATCAATATATAATATATAAAAATATGCTGGATGGATTTCACCTGATGCGTCAGGTCAGCAATTATCATCGCGGAGTTGATGATCACCATGGTGAAACTGAAATCAATCACGACCGAGCCGGCCGCGGGTGCTGACAGATTTGTCGGCTGCAGCATTTTAAACCGGTGTGGACGGGAGAGTCGGCTGTGGTGTTGTAAACCGGTGCGGTCGCGAGAGATGGCCACGACATTGTAAGCCGGTGCGGTCGCGAGAGATGGCCACAGCGTTGTAAGCCGGTGCGGGAGTCCGTTGAGTAACGACGACCACCTGTGCCAAAAGATGTTGGCGTGCCTCCATCTCCGCAGTATAATATCACTTTTTGCCATAAATAATTGCCTTGTATAAACAATATTGCATACCAAGGCAAAGATAAACTTGTTCTTTGACAAAAACAACATGTACTAATAAATCAAACTTGGATGGATAACACCTGATTTGTTTGGACGACGGATGATTCGTTTATCGCGACAGAGGTGGCTCAGGTAGACCAGCGACTCATTATAGTTTCGGCGGCTCAGGCAGACCGGCGACTTAATATAATTCCGGCAGCTCAGGTAGACCGGTGACTTAATATAACCCCAGCGGCTCAAAGCGGCAAGAGTGGCTTAACGCGGCTCCGGCGGGTTGACGTAGATTACGCTGCACGGGCAGTGACTTGCGCACACATGTTCCATCAGTAAGCGGGCGCAGACGCCGGTGCGTGCTGGTGCCGATGTACGCTTCATAGGCACAATATGACACCTCCTTTACTGCACATAATAGACAGGCCAAAGTGATTGTTCTTTGATGAAAACTAATAAAATAAACTTAGATGGATATCACCTGATTTGTCCGGATGATATATGATCCTTGTGCAGACCAGAATTTAACCGGAACAGATGAAGGCCCAATAGCAGCGTGGATGTTCATCATATAACTAGTTTTTTTATATCTGATTTTCTTCAGGCGCCTTGTCGCATCTGCCGAGAAACAGACAGAAGCGGAGACCAGCATACGCGTGTTGGTTGCAACTAGGGCGAGTCAACGAGGTCCAGCGGTGTACACGGAAAAGGCATCTCGCAGGCGCTGTTGATCCGCCAATTGGATCCAGCGTGGTAGTCCTTTGCCCAAACATTCATACTCACGTGAAGCAAGAAGTTCCTACAAGCATTATTTCTTCCTTGTACAGATTGCCTCCTCAAAGTTTGAGTTTGACTCGGTCCTGACACCCGCAAAAGTAGCAGTAGAGGCGTAACCCGGCGACCCCAGAGGGGCGTCGGCAAGACGGGTCGCGGCCAGGTAGCAGCGGCTCTCGGGGCAACGGCGGTGGAGATCCGGTCAGAGTGGCTCGTACTGCCTCGGGTGTGTTGACAAGTCCACATGATAGCCTGCAATTTACTATTCCAGGATGCTTCCTTTGGATGGCTTTGATTTTGACTCGGAGTGCTAATAGTAGTACTACTCGGTAGCGATTTGATCTGACACACTTGCTTTAATTGAATCTTCAAGCGGCGGCTCGCAGGTAGGACCTGACCGAGACAGAACACCGGTTTGGATGCGGCAGCCGCAGGATCCCGGCAACTTGAAGCGGAGACGAAGGCGAGCGGCGCAGGCAACCAGTCGGCGTAGTGACATGCGCAAAATAAATTAACCTCCGGGTTGTAATGATCTTGGGCAATCCACGCCCGGGTCATGGTGGTCTTCTAATCAAACTTTTAAAAACTCCTTTTTGATACTTCTGGTATTTCCAGGATGATGTGTTTTCGCCAGAATAGATGTTGGTCTTGTCTCGCGTAATAGCCACTGCAACAGATATTGATTCACCTTTGGATTCGTCGCATCACCGGGTCACGATCGTCCACACGTAACCCTAATTTTCTTTTGACCTCAAATCTCACAGATTTAAATCTGGATTGATGAATTTAAAGTTGATGTAAATCCCTTCAAACCGGCTCTTCTGACAAAATGCAAACTTCCCGATCCCTGGGAGAGATCCCTCCAAGAACTCAACACCACCGTGCATCGCCCCACGGTGAGCGCCAACTGTCGTGGAATTGTCACGGTAGATGTCCTAGTGTAAGGACTTAGTCGCGAGGCCAACGCATCTATGTGGTAGCTTGAAGGGGTTGAGCGGAATCGAGAGACGCAACACACAAGACGAGGATTTAGACAGCTTTGGGCCCCGGGAAACATCATCCGATAATAACCCTACATGCTGTTTGTGGCTAGGTCTCATTATGATTATGAGGAAGTCGCCATAAGCCGGCTCTCCTCTTGGTGTCTAGCCCTAGATATTGTTTCTTGTTGCTTGTCCCTCTTTTGGGGAGCCCTGCCCCTCCTTATATAAGTTGAAGGGGCGGCTTACATGTAGAGTCCAATTAGGATTAGAACTAACTTATTCTCTATTACAAGTCGGATACAAGTACGGGTCTTGCTTCCTCGTAAAGGAAATATTCCTCATGTCTTCTGTCTTAAGCCGGCCCACCATAATATGAGCCGGCCTACTGGGCCTTGGGCCTAGTCTTCTATGTGACCCGCCGTCGGGGTCATCCGTGAGTCGTCTGATCAGTGAACCGCCAGGCCCGTGAGTCGCCAGTCCTCCGGCGGCTCATCGGTGAAGCGCCAAGTCTGGTCGGGTCATACCGTGGGGTATATCCCCGACACAAATTAAAATAAAAGGCAATGAAAATAACTAAGTATTGGAAGATTAATATGATGGAAGATAGACCCGGGGGCCATAGGTTTCACTAGTGGCTTCTCTCAAGAGCATAAGTATTCATGGTGGGTAAACAAATTACTGTTGAGCAATTGACAGAATTGAGCATAGTTCTGAGAATATCTAGGTGTGATCATGTATATAGGAATCACGTCTGAAACAAGTAGACCGACTCCTGCCTGCATCTACTACTATTACTCCACACATTGACCGCTATCCAGCATGCATCTAGAGTATTAAGTTCAAGAGAACAGAGTAATGCTTTAAGCAAGATGACATGATGTAGAGGGATAAAGTCATTCAATATGATATAAACCCCATCTTGTTATCCTCGATGGCAACAATACAATACGTGCCTTGCTGCCCCTACTGTCACTGGGAAAGGACACCGCAAGATTGAACCCAAAGCTAAGCACTTCTCCCATTGCAAGAAAGATCAATCTAGTAGGCCAAACCAAACTGATAATTCGAAGAGACTTGCAAAGATAACCAATCATACATCAAAGAATTCAGAGAAGATTCAAATATTGTTCATAGATAAACTTGATCATAAACCCACAATTCATCGGTCTCAACAAACACACTACAAAAGAAGATTACATCGAATATATCTCCACAAGAGAGGGGGAGAACTTTGTGTTGAGATCCAAAAAGAGAGAAGAAGCCATCTAGCTAATAACTATGGACCCGAAGGTCTGAGGTAAACTACTCACACTTCATCGGAAGGGCTATGGTGTTGATGTAGAATCCCTTCGTGATCAATGCCCCCCTCCGGCGGAGCTCCGGAACAGGCCCTAAGATGGTATCTCATGGATACAGAAAGTTATGGCAGTGGAATTAGGGTTTTGGCTCCGTCTTTGATCGTTTGGGGGTACGTAGGTATATATAGGAGGAAGGAGTACGCCGGTGGAGCAACAGGGGGGCCACGAGGGTGGAGGGCGCGCCTGGGGGGTAGGCGCGCCCCCCCTACCTCGTGGCCTCCCTGTTGGTTGCTTGACGTAGGGTCCAAGTCTCCTGGATCATGTTCGGTGAGAAAATCACGTTCCCGAAGGTTTCATTCTGTTTGGACTCCGTTTGATATTCTTTTCTTGCGAAACCCTGAAATAGGCAAAAAACAGCAATTCTGGCTTGGGCCTCCGGTTAATAGGTTAGTCCCAAAAATAATATAAAAGTGAATAATAAAGCCCAATAATGTCCAAAACAGGAGATAATATAGCATGGAGCACTCAAAAATTATAGATACGTTGGAGACGTATCAAGCATTCCCAAGCTTAATTCATGCTCGTCATCGAGTAGGTAAATGATAAAAACATAATTTTTGATGTGGAATGCTACTTGGCATAATTTCAATGTAATTCTTCTTAATTGTGGCATGGATATTCAGATCTGAAAGATTCAAGACAAAAGTTTAATATTGACATAGAAATAATAATACTTCAAGCATACTAACTAAGCAATTATGTCTTTTCAAAATAACATGGCCAAAGAAAGCTATCCCTACAAAATCATATATTCTTGCTATGCTCCATCTTCACCACATAAAGTATTCAAATCATGCACAACCCCGATGACAAGCCAAGCAATTGTTTCATACTTTTAATGTTCTCAAACTTTTTCAATCTTCACGCAATACATGAGCGTGAGCCATGTACATAGCACTATAGGTGGAATAGAATGGTGGTTGTGGAGAAGACAAAAAGGGAGAAGATAGTCTCACATCAACTAGGCGTATCAATGGGCTATGGAGATGCCCATCAATAGATATCAATGTGAGTGAGTAGGGATTGCCATGCAACGGATGCACTAGAGCTATAAATGTATGAAAGCTCAACAGAAAGAAACTAGTGGGTGTGCATCCAACTCGCTTGCTCACGAAGACCTAGGGAATTTTAAGGAAGCCCATCATTGGAATATACAAGTCAAGTTCTATAATGAAAGATTCGTACTAGTATATGAAAGTGACAACATAGGAGACTCTCTATCATGAAGATCATGGTGCTACTTTGAAGCACAAGTGTGGTAAAAGGATAGTAGCATTGCCCCTTCTATCTTTTTCTCTCATTTTTTGGGCCTTTTCTCTTTTTATGGCCTCTTTTTTCTTTTCCTTTTTCAATTTTTCATCTGGAGTCTCATCCCGACTTATGGGGGAATCATAGTCTCCATCATCCTTTCCTCACTTGGGACAATGCTCTAAAAATTATGATCATCACACTTTTATTTACTTACAACTCAAGAATTACAACTCGATACTTAGAACAAAATATGACTCTATATGAATGCCTCCGACGGTGTACCGGGATATGCAATGATTCACGAGTGACATGTATGAAAGAATTATGAATGGTGGCTTTGCCACAAATACAATGTCAACTACATGATCATGCAAAGCAATATGACAATGATGGAGCATGTCATGATAAACGGAATGGTGGAAAGTTGCATGGCAATATATCTCGGAATGTCTATGGAAATGCCATGATAGGTAGGTATGGTGGCTGTTTTGAGGAAGGTATATGGTGGGTGTATGATACCGGTGAAAGGTGCGCGGTATTAGAGAGGCTAGCAATGGTGGAAGGGTGAGAGTGCGTATAATCCATGGACTCAACATTAGTCATAAAGAACTCACATACTTATTGCAAAAATCTATTAGTTATCGAAGCAAAGTACTACGCGCATGCTCCTAGGGGGATAGATTGGCAGGAAAAGAACATCGCTCGTCCCCGACCGCCACTCATAAGGAGGACAATCAATGAATACATCATGCTCCGACTTCCTAACATAACGGTTCACCATACGTGCATGCTACGGGAATCACAAACTTCAACACAAGCATTTCTCAAATTCACAACTACTCAACTAGCACAACTTTAATATCACTACCTCCATATCTCAAAACAATTATCAAGTTTCAAACTTCTCATAGTATTCAACACACTCATAAGAAAATTTTATTTATTTAATCTTGTATGCCTAGCATATTAGGATTATTTAAGCAAATTACCATGCTATTTAAGACTCTCAAAAAACCCTAAGTGAAGCATGAGAGATCAATAGTTTCTATAAAACAAATCCACCATCGTGCTCTAAAAGATATAAGTGAAGCACTAGAGCAAAAACTATATAACTCAAAAGATATAAGTGAAGCACATAGAGTATTGTAATAATTTCCGAATCATGTGTGTCTCTCTCAAAAGGTGTGTACAGCAAATATGATTGTGGTAAAATAAAAACTAAATACTCAAATAATACAAGACGCTCCAAGCAAAACACATATCATGTGGTAAATAAAAATATAGCTCCAAGTAAAGTTACCGATGGAAGTAGACAAAAGAGGGGATGCCTTCCGGGGCATCCCCAAGCTTTGGCTTTTAGGTGTCCTTAGATTATCTTCGGGGTGCCATGGGCATCCCCAAGCTTAGGATCTTGCCACTCCTTGTTCCATAATCCATCAAATCTTTACCCAAAACTTGAAAACTTCACAACACAAAACTTAAAGTAGAAAATCTCGTGAGCTCCGTTAGCGAAAGAAACAAAAGACCACTTCAAGGTACTGTAATGAACTCATTATTTATTTATATTGGTGTTAAACTTACTGTATTACAACTTCTATATGGTTTATAAACTATTTTACTAGCCATAGATTCATCAAAATAAGCAAACAACACACGAAAAACAGAATCTGTCAAAAACAGAACAGTCTATAGTAATCTGTAGCTAGCGCAAGATCTGGAACCCCAAAAATTCTAAAATAAATTGCTGTACGTGAGTAACTTATCTATTAAACATCTGCAAAAATAATTAACTAAATAGCACTTTCCAAATAAAAATGGCAGCAGTTCTCGTGAGCGCTAAAGTTTCTGTTTTTTACAGCAAGATTAACAAGACTTTCCCCAAGTCTTCCCAACGGTTCTACTTGGAACAAACACTAATTAAACACAAAAAACACAGCCAAAACAGAGGCTAGATAAATTATTTATTACTAAACTGGAGCAAAAAGCAAGTAATAAAAATAAAATTGGGTTGCCTCTCAACAAGCGCTATCGTTTAACGCCCCTAGCTAGGCATAAAAAGCAAGGGTGGATCTAGGTGTTGCCATGTTTGATCTTAGGAAAGAAAAGAGAAAACTTGCTATCTATGGAATTAATCTTTCTATTTTGATACAGCACATGGATATTAATGGTAGAGGAAAGATTAAGTATGTTATGGAAATTTGTATCTAGGCTAGCCTTCATCTCTTTGATAGATTCGTTTTGGTAAGAGAGCAAAAGAGATGTAGATTCAACTTTCTCATTCATGGGGTGCCCAAATATGGTTTTCATTTTCTCATAAGTGTCTACGGCATCCCCTTCAAGAAAACCTTCTTCAAATATAGAATCTAAGATATGCTTAAAAGAAGAAGGAAGGGCAATATAAAAGCTTTTTTAAGTAAATTTCAATTTGGTATTGAGGCACATAGCTAGCCCTGATCCTTAATAGTCTATACCAAGCATCTTTCAAAGATTCATCAAGTAAATAACGAAAAATTCTGGAATCATCTTCATCAAAATTATTAAGATTCTCATTGATAACTCCGGTAGGTTTTTCCATAGTATCCTTATTTATGAGTTTAGCGAGAATAGAATGATTGTCCAAAGTACTAAAACTCGGGAGAGAACCCCCCACCCTTTTTGATTCCGACATGGCGGAAGAAAGGTGAGCCGAAAAGAGAAGGAGGATAGAGAGAGAGAGCGAATAAAACGGCAAGTGTGAAGTGGGGGATAGGAAAACGAGGGGCAAATGGAAAATAATGTAATGCGGGAGATAAGGGATTGTGATGGGTACTTGGTATGTTGACTTTTGCGTAGACCTCCCTGGCAACGGCGCCAGAAATCCTTCTTGCTACCTATTGAGCACTTGCGTTGGTTTTCCCTTGAAGAGGAAAGGGTGATGCAGCAGAGTAGCGTAAGTATTTCCCTCAGTTTTTGAGAACCAAGGTATCAATCCAGTAGGAGGCTACGCGCGAGTCCCTCGCACCTACACAAAACAAATAAATCCTCGCAACCAACGCGATAACGGGTTGTCAATCCCTACACGGTCACTTACGAGAGTGAGATCTAATAGATATGATAAGATAATATTTTTGGTATTTTTATGATAAAGATGCAAAGTAAAATAAAAGGCAATGAAAATAACTAAGTATTGCAAGATTAATATGATGGAAGATAGACCCGGGGGGCATAGGTTTCACTAGCGGCTTCTCTCAAGAGCATAAGTATTCACGGTGGGTAAACAAATTACTGTTGAGCAATTGACAGAATTGAGCATAGTTATGAGAATATCTAGGTGTGATCATGTATATAGGCATCACGTCTGAAACAAGTAGACCGACTCCTCCTCCATCTACTACTATTACTCCACACATCGACCGCTATCCAGCATGCATCTAGAGTATTAAGTTCAAGAGAACAGAGTAACGCTTTAAGCAAGATGACATGATTTAGAGGGATAAAGTCATTCAATATGATATAAACCCCATCTTGTTATCCTCGATGGCAACAATACAATACGTGCCTTGCTGCCCCTACTGTCACTGGGAAAGGACACCGCAAGATTGAACCCAAAGCTAAGCACTTCTCCCATTGCAAGAAAGATCAATCTAGTAGGCCAAACCAAACTGATAATTCGAAGAGACTTGCAAAGATAACCAATCATACATAAAAGAATTCAGAGAAGATTCAAATATTGTTCATAGATAAACTTGATCATAAACCCACAATTCATCGGTCTCAACAAACACACTGCAAAAGAAGATTACATCGAATATATCTCCACAAGAGAGGGGGAGAACTTTGTGTTGAGATCCAAAAAGAGAGAAGAAGCCATCTAGCTAATAACTATGGACCCGAAGGTCTGAGGTAAACTACTCACACTTCATCGGAAGGGCTATGGTGTTGATGTAGAAGCCCTTCGTGATCGATGCCCCCCTCCGGCGGAGCTCCGGAACAGGCCCTAAGATGGTATCTCGTGGATACAGAAAGTTATGGCAGTGGAATTAGGGTTTTGGCTCCGTCTTTGATTGTTTGGGGGTATGTAGATATATATAGGAGGAATGAGTACGTCGGTGGAGCAACAGGGGGCCCACGAGGGTGGAGGGCGCGTCTGGGGGTAGGCGCGCCCCCCTACCTCGTGGCCTCCCTGTTGGTTGCCTGACGTAGGGTCCAAGTCTCCTGGATCATGTTCGGTGAGAAAATCACGTTCCCGAAGGTTTCATTCCGTTTGGACTCCGTTTGATATTCTTTTCTTGCGAAACCTTGAAATAGGCAAAAAACAGCAATTCTGGGTTGGGCCTCCGGTTAATAGGTTAGTCCCAAAAATAATATAAAAGTGAATAATAAAGCCCAATAATGTCCAAAACAGGAGATAATATAGCATGGAGCACTCAAAAATTATAGATACGTTGAAGACGTATCAAGCATCCCCAAGCTTAATTCCTGCTCGTCCTCGAGTAGGTAAATGATAAAAACATAATTTTTGATGTGGAATGCTACTTGGCATAATTTCAATGTAATTCTTCTTAATTGTGGCATGAATATTCAGATCCGAAAGATTCAAGACAAAAGTTTAATATTGACATAGAAATAATAATACTTCAAGCATACTAACTAAGCAATTATGTCTTTTCAAAATAACATGGCCAAAGAAAGTTATCCCTACAAAATCATATAGTCTGGCTATGCTCCATCTTCACCACATAAAGTATTCAAATCATGCACAACCCCGATGACAAGCCAAGCAATTGTTTCATACTTTTAATGTTCTCAAACTTTTTCAATCTTCACGCAATACATGAGCGTGAGCCATGGACATAGCACTATAGGTTGAAGAGAATGGTGGAGATGCCCATCAACTAGGCGTATCAATGGGCTATGGAGATGCCCATCAATAGATATCAATGTGAGTGAGTAGGGATTGCCATGCAACGGATGCACTAGAGCTATAAATGTATGAAAGCTCAACAAAAAGAAACTAGTGGGTGTGCGTCCAACTCGCTTGCTCACAAAGACCTAGGGCATTTTGAGGAAGCCCATCATTGGAATATACAAGCCAAGTTCTATAATGAAAGATTCCCACTAGTATATGAAAGTGACAATGATAACCCACAAGTATAGGGGATCGCAACAGCTTTCGAGGGTAGAGTATTCAACCTAAATTTATTGATTCGACACAAGGGGGGCCAAAGAATATTCTCAAGTATTAGTAGCTGAGTTGTCAATTCAACCACACCTGGAAACTTAGTATCTGCAGCAAAGTGTTTAGTAGCAAAGTAATATGATAGTGGTGGTAGCGGCAACAAAAGTAAAAACAGCAAAAGTAATGTTTTTGGTATTTTGTAGTGATTGTAACAGCAGCAGCGGGAAAGTAAATAAGCGTAAACCAGTATATGGAAAACTCGTAGGCACCGGATCAGTGATGGATAATTATGCCAGATGCGGTTCATCATGTAACAGTCATAACATAGGGTGACACAGAACTAGCTCCAATTCATCAATGTAATGTAGGCATGTATTCCGTATATAGTCATGCGTGCTTATGGAAAAGAACTTGCATGACATCTTTTGTCCTACCCTCCCATGGCAGCGGGGTCCTATTGGAAACTAAGGGATATTAAGGCCTCCTTTTAATAGAGAACTGGAACAAAGCATTAGCACATAGTGAATACATGAACTCCTCAAACTATGGTCATCACCGGGAGTGGTCCCGATTATTGTCACTTCGGGGTTGCCGGATCATAACACATAGTAGGTGACTATAGACTTGCAAGATAGGATCAAGAACTCACATATATTCATGGAAACATAATAGGTTCAGATCTGAAATCATGGCACTCGGGCCCTAGTGACAAGCATTAAGCATAGCAAAGTCATAGCAACATCAATCTCAGAACATAATGGATACTAGGGACCAAACCCTAACAAAACTAACTCGATTACATGATAAATCTCATCCAACCCATCACCGTCCAGCAAGCCTACGATGGAATTACTCACGCACGGTGGTGAGCATCATGAAATTGGTGATGGAGGATGGTTGATGATGACGACGGCGACGAATCCCCCTCTCCGGAGCCCCGAACGGACTCCAGATCAGCCCTCCCGAGAGGTTTTAGGGCTTGGCTGGCGGCGGCTTCGTATCGTAAAACGCGATGATTTCTTCTCTCTGATTATTTCTCTCTAAAAGCAAATATATAGAGTTGGAGTTGGCGTCGGAGGGCATCCAGGGGGCCCACGAGGTAGGGGGCGCGCCCTAGGGGGGGCACCCCCCACCCTCGTGAGAAGGGTGTGGGCCCCCTGGTCTTCATCTTTGGCGAGGATTTTTTATTGTTTTTTATAAGATGTTCCGTGGAGTTTCAGGTCATTCCGAGAATATTTGTTTTCTGCACATAAAACAACACCATGGCAATTCTGCTGAAAACAGCGTCAGTCCAGGTTAGTTCCATTCAAATCATACAAGTTAGAGTCCAAAACAAGGGCAAAAGTGTTTGGAAAAGTAGATACGATGGAGACGTATCAACTCCCCCAAGCTTAAACCCTTGCTTGACCTCAAGCAATTCAGTTGACAAACTGAAAGAAAGAAAGAAAAACTTTTACAAACTCTGTTTGCTCTTGTTGTTGTAACTATGTCAAGCCAGGATTCAAGTTTTCAGCATAGATCATAACTAACCACATTTGCAATAATTCTCAGGTCTCATGATTACTCATATCAATAGCATAATCAACTAGCAAGTCATAATAATAAACCTCGGATGACAACACTTTCTCAAAACAATCATAATATGATATAACAAGATGGTATCTCGCTAGCCCTTTCTGAGACCGCAAAACATAAATGAAGAGCACCTTTAAAGATCAAGGACTGACTAGACATTGTAATTCATGGTAAAAGAGATCCAATCATAGTCACACCCAACATAGATTAATAGTGATGAATGCAAATGACAGTTGTGCTCCCCAGCTAGTGCTTTTTAATAAGAGGGTGATGACTCAACATAAAAGTAAATGGATAGGCCCTTCGCAGAGGGAAGCAGGGATTTGTAGAGGTGCCAGAGCTCGGTTTTGAAATAGAGATAAATTGTATTTTGAGCGGTATACTTTCATTGTCAACGTAACAACTAAGAGATGGCGATATCTTCCATGCTAAACACATTATAGGCGGTTCCCAAACAGAATGGTAAAGTTTATACTCCCCCTCCACCAACAAGTATCAATCCATGGCTTGCTCAAAACAACGAGTGCCTCCAACATACATCAGGTCCCAGGGGGAGTTTTGTTTGCAATTAATTTTGATTTAGTTTGCATAAAGCATGGGACTGGGCATCCCGGTGACCAGCCATTTTCTCGTGAGTGAGGAGCGGAGTCCACTCCTCTTGAGAATAACCCGCCTAACACGGAAGATAAAGACAGCCTTGGTTGATACATGAGCTATTCGAGCATACAAAACAGAATGTTTATTTGAAGGTTTAGAGTTTGACACATACAAATTTACTTGGAACGGCAGGTAGATACCGCATATAGGTAGGTATGGTGGACTCATCTGGAATAACTTTGGGGTTTAAGGGATTGGATGCACAAGCAGTATTCCCGCTTAGTACAAGTGAAGGCTAGCAAAAGACTGGGAAGCGACCAACTAGAGAGCGACAACAGCCATGTACATGCATTAAAATTAATAAACATTGGATGCAAGCATGAGTAGGATATAATCCACCATGAACATAAATATCATGAAGGCTATGTTGATTTTGTTTCAACTACATGCATGAACATGTGCCAAGTCAAGTCACTTAAATCATTTAAAGGAGGATACCACCCCATCATACCACATCATAATCATCTCAATAGCATGTTGGCATACAAGGTAAACCATTATAACTCATAGCTAATCAAGCATGGCACAAGCAACTATGATCTCTAATTGTCATTGCAAACATGTTTATTCATAATAAGCTGAATCAAGAACGAGGGACTCATCATATTTACAAAAACAAAATAGGTCAAGTTCATACCAGCTTTTCTCATCTCAGTCAGTCCATCATATATCATCATAATTGCCTTTCACTTGCACGACTGAACGGTGTGAATAATAATAAGAGTGTACGTGCATTGGACTAAGCTGGAATCTGCAAGCATTCAATAAACAAGAGAAGACAAGGCAATATGGGCTCTTAGTTAAATCAACAATAATGCATATAAGAGCCACTTCAACAATTTAATTATGGTCTTCTCCTACTGGCCCCCAAAGAAAAGAAAAGAAATAAAACTATTTACACGAGAAAGCTCCCAACAAGCAAAAGAAGAACGGGAAATATTTTTGGGTTTTCTTTTTAATTATTACTACTACAGCAGAAAAATAAACTACTACTAATTTTTTTGGTTTTCTTAAGGTTTAGCAAACACACAAGAAGAAAGCAGGAAAAGGAAACTAAACTAACATGGATATTACAGTGAAAAAGTATGAGCACCGACATCTAGCAATGAGTGTGTGTGAGCATAAATGTAATGTCGGTGAGAAATACGTACTCCCCCAAGCTTAGGCTTTTGGCCTAAGTTGGTCTATGGCCACGGCTGGCCTGGAGGATATCCATAATAATAGTTGTTGGGGTCGTACTGTGACGAGGAGGAATAGTTGGGATCATACTAATGTGCAACGGTTATCGCCTGCTGAGTTGCAGCGTGGAGTCGAGCTGCCTCCGCTCTCCTCTCGTACTCTTCTGCCTCCTCTCTGGTAATAACATATCTTCCTTTTGTTTATGAATCAAAGAAGGCAGGAGCAGGGAGAGTAATACGGAAAACACGTCATTTATCAAAAATTAAACAATATAAGAGAGGTGATTCAGGCCTCTCGACAAACTGGTGCGAAGCCATAGAGTCATAATCTAAATATGCAGGAGGCAACTCCATATCACCCTCATGAATGTCTATCTCAAGAAAATGAGCTAAGCGGGTTGCATAAATTCCTCCAAAGAAATCTCCATTATGTCTATTATGATGCAACATACGAGCTACAATGGCTCCCATATGATAAGATTGGTCTCCTAACACAGCACTCCTAAGAATGCTAAGATCAGGGACACACATGTGACATGCTTCATCCTTAGCATTTATGCATCTACCGATGAAGAGAGTAAAATAATGTATAGCAGGAAAGTGAATGCTCCCTATGGTAGCCTACGTTATATCTCTAGATTCCCCCACAGTTATACTAGCAAGAAAGTTTCTAAATTCAGATTTAGGGGGATCCCTAACACTACCCCATGATGGAAGTTTGCAAGCAGAAGTGAAATCCTCTAAGTCCATGGTATAAGATTTGTCATAGAGATCAAACATGACTAAAGGAGAATTACGCGAAGATGAGTACTCAAACCTCCTCACAAATGAACTTGTGAGATCATGATACTGGGGGCATTTGTTAGCCTCAAAATCCTCAAGACCGGCATTGCACAAATATGCTTTGAATTCTTCTTTAATTCCCGCACGGTCCATAAAATTTTCCGACGGCCATTCGCAAGGCCGTACTGGAGCATCTCTTGGTGGATCCTCGTCAGCATCGCGCATAGCAATCCTGGGTCCTTGCTTCTTAGAGGAACCACCTTGGAACATCTTCCTAAGCATATTGTTTTTATCTGAAAAATTCTGAAATTTTTAGTAACTTCAAACAAAAGTGAACCAACTTCAATAAAACTGATAGCAACTACTCCTACAAGTGCCTAGAGCCTATATCAAGCATTAGAACTACTTAGAACCATATAAATTTGACATGCAAGCTCAAGAACATGGTCACCTATGCAGCACAAATTTGCAAAGAATAAAGCACTAGAACAAAAACTAATTGGACCAATGGAGGAGTCACATACCAAGGAACAATCTCCCCAAGTAGTTTTGCGAGAGGTGCTTTGAGCAAAGAGATCGAAAATCACAGCAAAAGTGGCTAGAACTCGTGCTTGAGTTGGTTTTTCGGGTTTGTGTGAGACAGAGGAAGAAGATGGGTGCTGGGATAAGTGGAGGAGGGCCACCGTGGGCCCATGAGGCAGGGGGCGTAACCTATAGGGGGGCGCCCAACACCCTCGTGGCCAGGTGGTAGCTCCTCCCGCGGTAATTTTTGCACAGTAAATCCTCAAATATTCCCAAAAAATCATATTAAATTGGCATGGCATTCTGAGGACTTTTATTTTTGGTATATTTTTATATTGCACGGATCAGCCAGGAAACAGACTGAAAAATACTATTTTTACTTTATTTAATATAAATGACAGAAAGTAAAAGTGGGGTACACAAGTTTGTGCTTCTAGTTTCATCCATCTCATGCTCATCAAAAATAATCCACTAACAAGGTTGATCAAGTCTTGTTAACAAACTCATTCCGATAATCATGAAACCGGAGAAATTTCAAATAACACTAAGTTACCTCAACGGGGATGTGCACATCCCCAATAATAAGAATATCATATTTCTTCTTGACAGTTGGTAGAGGAAATTCAAAACCTCCAAATAATCGATGGAATTTTTCCAATAGAGTTGATACTATGAACTTGAGGTTGTTTCCTCGGAAAGTGTACCGTATGCTCATTACCATTAACATGAAAAGTGACATTGCCTTTGTTGCAATCAATAACAGCCCCTGCAGTGTTAAGAAAAGGTCTTCCAAGAATAATAGACATACTATCATCCTCGGGAATATTAAGAATAACAAAGTCCGTTAAAATAGTAACGTTTGCAACCACAACAGGCACATCCTCACAGATACCGACAGGTATAGCAGTTGATTTATCAGCCATTTGCAAAGATATTTCATTAGGTGTCAGCTTATTCAAGTCAAGTCTACGATATAAAGAGAGAGGCATAACACTAACACCGGCTCCAAGATCACATAAAGCAGTTTTAATATAGTTTCTTTCAATGGAGCAAGGTACAGTAGGTACTCCAGGGTCTCCAAGTTTCTTTGGTATTCCACCCTTAAAAGTATAATTAGCAAGCATGGTGGAAATTTCAGCTTCAGGTATCTTTCTTTTATTAGTAATGATATCCTTCATATATTTAGCATAAGGATTTGTTTTGAGCACATCAGTTAATCTCATACGCAAAAAGATAGGCCTAATCATTTCAGCAAAGCACTCAAAATCCTCATCATCCTTTTTCTTGGATGGTTTCAGAGGAAAAGGCATGGGTTTCTGAACCCAAGGTTCCCTTTCTTTACCATGTTTCCTAGCAACAAAGTCTCTTTTATCATAACATTGATTCTTTGATTGTGGGTTATCAAGATCAATAGCAGGTTCAACTTCTACATCATTATCATTACTAGGTTGAGCATCATCATTAATATTTTCATTAGGTTCATGTTCATTGCCAGATTGTGTTTCAGCATTAGACATAGAAATATCATTTGGATTATCAGGTGGTTCAGCAATAGGTTCACTAGAAGTTTGCACAGTTCTATCATTTTTCTTCTTCTTCTTTTTAGAAGAACTAGGAACATCAATATTATTTCTTTGAGAATCTTGCTCGGTTCTCTTAGGGTGGCCTTCAGGATACAAAGGTTCCTGAGTCATTCTACCAGTTCTAGTAGCCACTCTAATAGCATAATCATTTTTCTTACTATTCATTTCATCAAGCACTTCTTTTGAGCCTTAAGTACTTGTTCTACTTGAGTGGTAACCATAGAAGCATGTTTGCTAACAAGTTTAAGTTCACCTTTAATATCAGCCATATAATCACCCAAGCGTCTAATCATATAAGCATTTTCTTTTAATTATCTACCAAAATAAGCATTGAAGTCGTCTTGCTTAAACATAAAGTTATCAAACTCATCCAAGCACTGACTAGCAATTTTAGTAGGAGGGACTTCAGCTTCATCATATCTATAGAGAGAATTTTCCTTTACTACCTGTGTCGGGTTATCGGGATCAGGAGGTTCTTCAGTAAATAAAGAATTAAGATCATATGTTTGTTTAACAGGCGGTGAATTAAGACCATGTATTTCTTCAATAGGAGGTAAATTCTTAACGTCTTCAGCTTTAATACATTTTTCTTTCATAGATTTCTTTGCCTTTTGCATATCATCGGGACTGAGAAATAAAACACCTCTCTTCTTCGGAGTTGGTTTAAGAATAGGCTTAGTAATTGGAGCAGGAGTTGGCTTAGGAGCTGGCTCAGGAGGTGCCCAATTATTTTAATTTGTCAACATATTATTTAATAGAATTTCAGATCCATCCGGTGTTCTTTCCCTGAAAAGAGAGCCAGCACAACTATCCAGGTAATCTCTAGAAGCATCGGTTAGTCCATTATAAAAGATATCAAGTATTTCGGGTTTCTTAAGAGGATGATCAAGCAAGGCATTAAGTAACTTGAGAAGCCTCCCCCAAGCTTGTGGGAGACTCTCTTCTTTAATTTGCACGAAGTTGTATATTTCCCTCAAAGCGGCCTGTTTCTTATGAGCAGGGAAATATTTAGCAGAGAAGTAATAAATCATATCCTGGGGACTACGCACACAACCAGGATCAAGAGAATTAAACCATATCTTAGCATCACCCTTTAATGAGAACAGAAATATTTTGAGTATATAAAAGTAACGCGATCTCTCATCATTAGTGAACAGGGCAGCTATATCATTTAACTTAGTAAGATGTGCCACAACAGTTTCAGATTCATAGCCGTAAAACGGATCAGATTCGAACGAAGTAATTATATCAGGATCAACAGAGAATTCATAATCCTTATTAGGAACACAAATAGGTGAAGTAGCAAAAGCAGGGTCGGGTTTCATTTTATCTCTAAGTGATTCTTTGTTCCATTTAATTAATAATCTCTTAAGCTCATATCTATCTTTGCAAGCTAAAATAGCGGCAGAAGATTCCATATCAAAAAGATAACCCTCAGGAATAACAGGCATATTTTCATCATCACTATCATCATCGTATTCAGATTCAATAATTTCTTTTTCTCTAGCCCTAGCAATTTGTTCATCAAGAAATTCTCCAAGGGGCACAGTAGTATTCTCCAAGGGGCACAGTAGTATCAGGCATGGAAGCAGTTTCATCATAAGTATCATGCATAGCAGAAGTGGCATCATCAATAACATGTGACATATCAGAATGAATAGAAGAAGCAGGTGTAGGTGTCACAAACTTACTCATAACAGAAGGTGAATCAAGTGCAGAGCTAGATGGCAGTTCCTTACCTCCCCTTGTAGTTGAGGGATAGATCTTGGTTTTTGGATCTCTCAAGTTCTTCATAGTGTCCAATAGATATAAATCCCAAGTGACTCAAAGAATAGAGCTATGCTCCCCGGCAACGGCGCCAGAAATTTGTCTTGATAGCCCACAACTATAGGGGATCGCAACAACTTTCGAGGGTAGAGTATTCAACCCAAATTTATTGATTCGACACAAGGGGAGCCAAAGAATATTCTCAAGTATTAGCAACTGAGTTGTCAATTCAACCACACCTGGAAACTTAGTATCTGCAGCAAAGTGTTTAGTAGCAAAGTAATATGATAGTGGTGGTAGCGGCAACAAAAGTAAAAACAGCAAAAGTAATGTTTTTGGTATTTTGTAGTGATTGTAACAGTAGCAGCGGTAAAGTAAATAAGCGTAAACTAGTATATGGAAAACTCGTAGGCACCGGATCAGTGATGGATAATTATGTCGGATGCGGTTCATCATGTAACAGTCATAACATAGGGTGACACAGAACTAGCTCCAATTCATCAATGTAATGTAGGCATGTATTCCGTATATAGTCATACGTGCTTATGGAAAAGAACTTGCATCACATCTTTTGTCCTACCCTCCCGTGGCAGCGGGGTCCTATTGGAAACTAAGGGATATTAAGGCCTCCTATTAATAGAGAACCGGAACAAAGCATTAGCACATAGTGAATACATGAACTCCTCAAACTATGGTCATCACCGGGAGTGGTCCCGATTATTGTCACTTCGGGGTTGCCAGATCATAACACATAGTAGGTGACTATAGACTTGCAAGATAGGATCAAGAACTCACATATATTCATGGAACATAATAGGTTTAGATCTGAAATCATGGCACTCGGGCCCTAGTGACAAGCATTAAGCATAGCAAAGTCATAGCAACATCAATCTCAAAACATAATGGATACTAGGGATCAAACCCTAACAAAACTAACTCGATTACATGATAAATCTCATCCAACCCATCACCGTCCAGCAAGACTACGATGGAATTACTCACGCACGGTGGTGAGCATCATGAAATTGGTGATGGAGGATGGTTGATGATGACGACGGCGACGAATCCCCCTCTCCGAAGCCCCGAACGGACTCCAGATCAGCCCTCCCGAGAGGTTTTAGGGCTTGGCGGCGGCTCCATATCGTAAAATGCGATGATTTCTTCTATCTGATTTTTTTCTCTCCGAAAGCAAATATATAGAGTTGGAGTTGGCGTCGGAGGGCATCCAGGGGGCCCACGAGGTAGGGGGCGTCCTAGGGGGGCGCCCCCCACCCTTATGAGAAGGGTGTGGGCCCCCTGGTCTTCATCTTTGGCGAGGATTTTTTAATGTTTTTTATAAGATGTTCCGTGGAGTTTCAGGTCATTCCGAGAATATTTGTTTTCTGCATATAAAACAACACCATGGCAATTCTGCTGAAAACAGCGTTAGTCCGGGTTAGTTCCATTCAAATCATACAAGTTAGAGTCCAAAACAAGGGCAAAAGTGTTTGGAAAAGTAGATACGACGGAAACGTATCAGACAACATAGGAGACTCCCTATCATGAAGATCAAGGTGCTACTTTGAAGCACAAGTGTGGTAAAAGGATAGTAGCATTGCCCCTTCTCTCTTTTTCTCTCATATTTTTGGGACTTTTCTCTTTTTTATGGCCTCTTTTTTCTTTTCCTTTTTTTATCTTTTGTCTGGAATCTCATCCCGACTTATGGGGGAATCATAGTCTCCATCATCCTTTCCTCACTTGGGACAATGCTCTAAAAATGATGATCATCACACTTTTATTTACTTACAACTAAAGAATTACAACTCGATACTTAGAACAAAATATGACTCTATATGAATGCCTCCGGCGGTGTACCGGGATATGCAATGATTCATGAGTGACATGTATGAAAGAATTATGAACAATGGCTTTGCCACAAATACAATGTCAACTACATGATCATGCAAAGCAATATGACAATGATGGAGCATGTCATGATAAACGGAATGGTGGAAAGTTGCATGGCAATATATCTCGGAATGGCTATGGAAATGCCATGATAGGTAGGTATGGTGGCTGTTTTGAGGAAGGTATAAGGTGGGTGTATGATACCGGTGAAAGGTGTGCGGTATTAGAGAGGCTAGCAATGGTGGAAGGGTGAGAGTGCGTATAATCCATGGACTCAACATTAGTCATAAAGAACTCACATACTTATTGCAAAAATCTATTAGTTATCGAAGCAAAGTACTACGCGCATGCTCCTAGGGGGATAGATTGGTAAGAAAAGACCATCGCTCGTCCCCGCCCGCCACTCATAAGGAGGACAATCAATGAATACATCATGCTCCGACTTCCTAACATAACGGTTCACCATACGTGCATGCTACGGGAATCACAAACTTCACCACAAGCATTTCTCAAATTCACAACTACTCAACTAGCACAACTTTAATATCACTACCTCCATATCTCAAAACAATTATCAAGTTTCAAACTTCTCATAGTATTCAACACACTCATAAGAAAATTTTATTTATCTAATCTTGTATGCCTAGCATATTAGGATTATTTAAGCAAATTACCATGCTATTTAAGACTCTCAAAATAATCTAAGTGAAGCATGAGAGATCAATAGTTTCTATAAAACAAATCCACCACCGTGCTCTAAAAGATATAAGTGAAGCACTAGAGAAAAAACAATATAACTCAAAAGATATAAGTGAAGCACATAGAATATTCTAATAATTTCCGAATCATGTGTGTCTCTCTCAAAAGGTGTGTACAGCAAAGATGATTGTGGTAAAATAAAAACTAAATACTCAAATAATACAAGACGCTCCAAGCAAAACACATATCATGTGGTAAATAAAAATATAGCTCCAAGTAAAGTTACCGATGGAAGTAGACGAAAGAGGGGATGCCTTCTGGGGCATCCCCAAGCTTTGGCTTTTAGGTGTCCTTAGATTATCTTGGGGGTGCCATGGGCATCCCCAAGCTTAGGATCTTGCCACTCCTTGTTCCATAATCCATCAAATATTTACCCAAAACTTGAAAACTTCTCGTGAGCTCCGTTAGCGAAAGAAAACAAAAGACCACTTCAAGGTACTGTAATGAACTCATTATTTATTTATATTGGTTTTAAACTTACTGTATTCCAACTTATATATGGTTTATAAACTACTTTACTAGCCATAGATTCATCAAAATAAGCAAACAACACACGAAAAACAGAATCTATCAAAAACAGAACAGTTTGTAGTAATCTGTAGCTAGCGCAAGATCTGGAACCCCAAAAATTCTAAAATAAATTGCTGTACGTGAAATTTGTATCTAGGCTAGCCTTCATCTCTTTGATAGATTTGTTTTGGTAAGAGAGCAAAAGAGATGTAGATTCAACTTTCTCATTCATGGGGTGCCCAAATATGGTTTTCATTTTCTCATAAGTGTCTACGGCATCCCCTTCAAGAAAACCTTCTTCAAATATAGAATCTAAGACATGCTTAAAAGAAGAAGGAAGGGCAATATAAAAGCTTTTTAAGTAAATTTCAATTTGGTATTGAGGCACATAGCTAGCCATGATCCTTAATAGTCTATACCAAGCATCTTTCAAAGATTCATCAAGTAAATAACGAAAAATTCTGGAATCATCTTCATCAAAATTATTAAGATTCTCATCGATAACTCCGGTAGGTTTTTCCATAGTATCCTTATTTATGAGTTTAGCGAGAATAGACGGATTGTCCAAAGTACTAAAACTCGGGAGAGAACCCCCCACCCTTTTTGATTCCGACATGGCGGAAGAAAGGTGAGCCGAAAAGAGAAGGAGGATAGAGAGAGAGCGAATAAAACGGCAAGGGTGAAGTGGGGGAGAGGAAAACGAGAGGCAAATGGCAAATAATGTAATGCGGGAGATAAGGGATTGTGATGGGTACTTGGTATGTTGACTTTTGCGTAGACCTCCCCGGCAACGGCGCCAGAAATCCTTCTTGCTACCTATTGAGCACTTGCGTTGGTTTTCCCTTGAAGAGGAAAGGGTGATGCAGCAGAGTAGCGTAAGAATTTCCCTCAGTTTTTGAGAACCAAGGTATCAATCCAGTAGGAGGCTACGCGCGAGTCCCTCACACCTACACAAAACAAATAAATCCTCGCAACCAACGCGATAAGGGGTTGTCAATCCCTACACGGTCACTTACGAGAGTGAGATCTGATAGATATGATAAGATAATATTTTTGGTATTTTTATGATAAAGATGCAAAGTAAAATAAAAGGCAATGAAAATAACTAAGTATTGGAAGATTAATATGATGGAAGATAGACCCGGAGGCCATAGGTTTCACTAGTGGCTTCTCTCAAGAGCATAAGTATTCACAGTGGGTAAACAAATTACTGTTGAGCAATTGACATAACTGAGCATAGTTATGAGAATATCTAGGTATGATCATGTATATAGGCATCATGTCCGAAACAAGTAGACCGACTCCTGCCTGCATCTACTACTATTACTCCACACATCGACCGCTATCCAGCATGCATTTAGAGTATTAAGTTCAAGAGAACAGAGTAACGCTTTAAGCAAGATGACATGATGTAGAGGGATAAACTCATGCAATATGATATAAACCCCATCTTGTTATCCTCGATGCAATAATACAATACGTGCCTTGCTGCCCCTACTGTGGGAAAGGACACCACAAGATTGAACCCAAAGCTAAGCACTTCTCCCATTGCAAGAAAGATCAATCTAGTAGGCCAAACCAAACTGATAATTCGAAGAGACTTGCAAAGATAACCAATCATACATAAAAGAATTCAGAGAAGATTCAAATATTGTTCATAGATAAACTTGATCATAAACCCACAATTCATCGGTCTCAACAAACACACCACAAAAGAAGATTACATTGAATAGATCTCCACAAGAGAGGGGGGAACTTTGTATTGAGATCCAAAAAGAGAGAAGAAGCCATCTAGCTAATAACTATGGACCCGAAGGTCTGAGGTAAACTATTCACACTTCATCGGAAGGGCTATGGTGTTGATGTAGAAGCCCTTCGTGATCGATGCTCCCTCCGGCGGAGCTCCGGAACAGGACCCAAGATGGGATCTCGTGGA
The DNA here is from genome assembly GCF_018294505.1 of Triticum aestivum. Lineage (NCBI taxonomy): Eukaryota > Viridiplantae > Streptophyta > Magnoliopsida > Poales > Poaceae > Triticum > Triticum aestivum. Next base: position 697,080,910 of record NC_057806.1, read on the forward strand.
TACAAAAAGTTATGGCGGTGGAATTAGGGTTTTGGCTCCGTCTTTGATCGTTTGGGGGTACGTAGGTATATATAGGAGGAAGGAGTACGTCGGTGGAGCAACAGGGGGCCCACGAGGGTGGAGGGCGCGCCTGGGGGGGTAGGCACGCCCCCCTACCTCGTGGCCTCCCTGTTGGTTGCTTGACGTAGGGTCCAAGTCTCCTGGATCATGTTCGGTGAGAAAATCACGTTCCCGAAGGTTTCATTCCGTTTGGACTCCGTTTGATATTCTTTTCTTGCGAAACCCTGAAATAGGCAAAAAAAACAGTAATTTTGGGCTGGGCCTCCGGTTAATAGGTTAGTTCCAAAAATAATATAAAAGTGAATAATAAAGCCCAATAATGTCCAAAACAGGAGATAATATAGCATGGAGCACTCAAAAATTATAGATACGTTGGAGACGTATCATCAATCCCTTCACGGTCACTCTCAAAAGTGAGATCTAATAGAGATAGTAAAGTAAATATTTTTGGTATTTTTGTTGTATAGATTGGAAAGTAAAGATTGCAAAATAGTAAACGAGATGCGATGTAAATAAAAGAGATGCAATATAATAGGAAAGAGACACGGGGGCCATAGGTTTCACTAGTGGCTTCTCTCAAGATAGCATGTATTATGGTGGGTGAACAAATTACTGCCGAGCAATTGATAGAAAAGCGCATGGTTATGAAGATATCTAAGGCAATGATCATGAACATAGGCATCACGTCCGTGTCAAGTAGACTGAAACGATTCTGTATATACTACTATTACTCCACACATCAACCGCTATCCAGCATGCATCTAGAGTATTAAGTTCATAAGAACGGAGTAACGCAATAAGCAAGATGACATGATGTAGAGGGATAAACTCAAGCAATATGATATAAACCCCATCTTTTTATCCTCAATGGAAACAATACAATACATGCCTTGCTTCCCCTACTGTCACTGGGAAAGGACACCGGAAGATTGAACCCAAAGCTAAGCACTTCTCCCATTGCAAGAAAGATCAATCTAGTAGGCCAAACTAAACCAATAATTCAAAGAGACTTGCAAAGATATCAAGTCATGCATATAAGAATTTAGAAAAGAACCAAATAATATTCATAGATAATCTTTTCATAAATCCACAATTCATCGGATCTCGGCAAACGCACCGCAAAAGAGTATTACATCGAATAGATCTCCAAGAACATTGAGGAGAACTTTGTATTGAGAATCAAAGAGAGAGAAGAAGCCATCTAGCTAATAACTATGGACCCGAAGGTCTGTGGTAAACTACACACGCTTCATCGGAGAGGTAATGGTGTTGATGTAGAAGCCCTCCGTGATCGATTCCCCCTCCGGCAGATCGCCGGATAAGGCCCCAAGATGGGATCTCACAGGTACAGAAGGTTGCGGCGGTGGAAAAATGGTTTTGTGCCTCCCCCTGATGTTTCTAGGGTATAAGAGTATATATAGGCGAAAGAAGTACGTCGGTGGAGCTATGAGGGGCCCACAAGGGTGGGGGCGCGCCTACCCCCTGGGCGCGCCCTCCTGCCTCGTGGCCTCCTCGTGGAGTTCCGGACTTCGACTCCAAGTCTTCTGGATTGCTTTCGGTCTAAGAAAGATCCTCGCGAAGGTTTCATTCCGTTTGGACTCCGTTTGGTATTCTTTTTCTGCAAAACTCTAAAATAGGCAAAAAAACAGAAACTGGCACTAGGCCTCCGGTTAATAGGTTAGTCCCAAAAATAATATAAAATAGCATATTAAATCCCATTAAACATCCAAAACAGATAATATAATAGCATGGAACAATCAAAAATTATAGATACGTTGGAGACGTATCAATGACCAAATGTTGTTTGGAGTCTCGGATGAGATCACTGACATGACGAGGAGTCTCGAAATGCTCGATAGGTAAAGATTGATATATAGGACGATGGTATTCGGACACCGGAAGTGTTTCAGAGGGTACCGGGTACTTATCGGGTCACCGGAAGGAGTTTCGGGCATCCTCGGCAAAGATATGGGCCTTATGAGCCAACTGAGGGAACACACCAGCCCACAAGGGGCTGGTGCACCCTCTATGGGGCCGTCCCTATGGGGAAGGAACGGAAAGTGTGGAGTTGGACTCCCACTTCCTTCCCTCTTCCCCCCTCTTTCCTTCCCCCCTTGTCCATACAAGGAAAGGAGCGCAGGAGGGCAGGAGCCCTAGGGCCGGCGGCCAGCCCCTAGGGGGGCGCCATGGCTGCCCTAGCAACCTCCCTCTCCCCTCCCACCTATATATACATGGGAAGGGGGTGCCACACAAGAACACAACATTGTCTTAGCCAGGTGTGGCGCCCCCGTCCACTGTTTACTCCCTCGGCCATATTTCTAGTGCTTAGGCAAAGCCCTACGGAGATCACATCACCATCATCGTCACCACGCCGTCGTGCTGCCGGAACTCATCTACTACCTCACCGTCTTGCTGGATCAAGAAGGCGAAGGACGTCACCGAGCTGAACGTGTGCAAAACACGAAGGTGACGTGCATTTGGTACTAGATCGGTTGGAGCGTGAAGAAAGTTCGACTACATCAACCGCGTTCTAAAACACTTTCGGTTGCGGTCTACGAGGGTACGTAGACACACTCTCCCCCTTCGTTGCTATGCATCTCCATGGATAGATCTTGCGTGTGCGTAGAATTTTTTTTGTTTTCCATGTAACGTTTCCCAACAGTGGCATCCGAGCCAGATCTATGCATAGATGATATGCACGAGTAGAACACAAAGAGTTGTGGGCGATGATAGTCATACTGCTTACCACCAACGTCTTATTTTGATTCGGCGGTACTGTGGGATGAAGCGGCCCGGACCAACCTTACATGTCCACGCACATGAGACCGGTTCCACCGACAAACATGCAACTAGTTTTGCATAAAGGTGACTGGTGGGTGTCTGTTTCTCCTACTTTAGTTGAATCGAATTTGACTACGGCCGGTCCTTGAAGAAGGTTAAAACAGCAAACTTGATGAAACACCATTGTGGTTGTTTGCGTAGGTAAGAACGGTTTTTGCTAGATGCCCGTAGCAGCCACGTAAAACTTGCAACAACAAAGTAGAGGACGTCTAACTTATTTTTGCAGGGCATGTTATGATGTGATATGGTAAGATATGATGTGATATATGTCGATGTATGAGATGGTCATGTTTTGTAATATCGACAACCGGCAGGAGCCTTAGTGTTGTCTCTTTATTGTATGAAGTGCAAACGCCATGTAATTGCTTTAGGTCTCTTAGAATTTTGCATGTGGTGGGGACCCCAACCGACTGGAGGGGTGGGGACCCCAATTTTGCATGTGGCACTGCAGTTAGGTCTCTTAGAATCAGAATCTTGTTCCCCGGCAACAGCATTGTTGTGGCGATGACAGCGTTGTGCGGATCAAGCATAAGGATTCCCCAAATCCTGGTCCACCTGGTTAGCGACAGCATCATCGATGATGTAGAGGATGGTGGGGGGGTCATCTGGTCACTGCTCTTTCGGAATGGTGGATATGGTTGTGTCTTCGCAAAGAAAGTTCGACTACATCAACCGCGTTCTGAAACGCTTCCGCTTGCGGTCTACGAGGGTACGTAGACACACTCTCCCCCTTCGTTGCTATGCATCTTCATGGATAGATCTTGCGTGTGCGTAGAATTTTTTTTTGTTTTCCATGCACGTTTCCCAACAGTGGCATCCGAGTCAGATCTATGCGTAGATGATATGCACGAGTAGGACACAAAAGAGTTGTGTGCGGTGATAGTCATACTGCTTACCACCAACGTCTTATTTTGATTCGGCGGTATTGTGGGATGAAGCGACCCAGACCAACCTTACATGTCCACGCACATGATACCGGTTCCACCGACAGACATGCAACTAGTTTTGCATAAAAGTGGCTGGCGGGTGTCTGTCTCTCCTACTTTAGTTGAATCGAATTTGACTACGACTGGTCCTTGAAGAAGGTTAAAACAACAAACTTGATGAAACACCGTTGTGGTTGTTTGCGTAGGTAAGAACGGTTCTTGCTAGATGCATGTAGCAGCCATGTAAAACTTGCAACAACAAAGTAGAGGACGTCTAACTTATTTTTGTAGGGCATGTTGTGATGTGATATGGTCAAGATATGATGTGATATATGTTGATGTATGAGATGATCATGTTTTATAATATTGACAACCGGCAGAAGCCTTCGGGTTGTCTATTTATTGTATGAAGTGCAAACGCCATGTAATTCCTTTAGATCTCTTAGAATTTTGCATGTGGTGGGGACCCCAGCCGACTGGAGGGGTGGGGACCCCAATTTTGCATGTGGCGCTGCAGTTAGGTCTCTTAGAATCAGAATCTTGTTCCCCGGCAACGGTGTTGTTGTGGCGATGACGGGGTTGTGAGGATCAAGCATAAGGATTCCCCGAATCCTGGTCCACCTGGTTAGCGGCAGCCTCATCGGTGATGTAGAGGATGGGAGGGGGGGGTCATCTGGTCGCTGCTCTTTCTAAATGGTGGATCGTGTTATCTCGGTGGTCTTGGAAGGTGTCTCCCGACGGTGTGGATAGTTCCACTTCATGTCTTGGTCCTATGGCTTCTTCTCCGACCGACAACATTCAGAATGTGTTGTTGGAGGGGCTTGTGAAGTTACGTCTCCCCGGGTATATTTGTCTAGATCTAGGGTGTTCGTCCAACCCTCTTCATCACCTTCTTCTCCGAGACAGTGATATGTTTTCAGATCGTTGTGACCCTCATCTTCTGTCTTTGACCGACAACTTCCTTGCCGCTTGCGTTAGCAACATTTCCCTGCTCCATTGAGAGTTCTAGAGGCGGCATCGAGCTTCTTCTTCTTTTTCATAAGGGGCAGCATTGAGCTTCTTCTTTTTTATGAGAGGGCGGCATCGAGCTGCTTCTTCTAGTTCTTCTTCTTCTTCTTTATGAGGGGGTGGCATCAAGCTTCGCTCCCGACGCGTCACAGATGAAAGCAGAAATCGATTTACCCACCTTCGACCTTGTATTCTGAACTTAAAGGGTTGATCGACTTTAATACATTACATGACCTTTTGGCCTTTTTTTATCGAAGGAAAAAAGTATTACCAATACCAAGACCGTGTCCGATTCTGCAAAGCAAAGAAGAAGAAAAGAAGAAACGGACGCGCGTGCGTGCGCACGACGCCACGCGACACCACCCGCCGACCACCGCACCGTCGGTCGAACCAAGGAGAAGCATCCACCCCCCGCACGCACTTCCCCGTCCAGATCGATCAGGCCGCCGGCGCGCTCTGCTCCCCCCGATGCAGGACCAGGCCGGGGCCGCCTCCGGCTCCGGGGATCCGGACCCTCCGCCGGAGCACGCCGGCGGCGAGGGCGGCTCCTCCTCCGCCGCGGCCGCCGCCAGGCTCCCCTCCCGCAACGCCTCCTCCAAGTACGACTTCGTCAAGGTCAGTCCTCCCCGTCGCCCTCCCCTTCTCCCCCATCCCTCGCTCCCCACCATTCGGCTCATCACGTTTATCACTTCTCTGCCGTGGTTGCGCCGTCAGGTCAAGGTCTGGCTCGGGGAGAACGCCGACCACTACTACGTCCTCTCCAGGTTCCTCCTCAGCAGGATGCTCACCGTCACCAAGGTCTCTGCTTTTACTCAATTTTTCCCCCTCTGTTTAATCCGCTGTGTCGACTCAAGGTTGCCTATTACTCCCTCTGTAAACTAATATAAAACCGTTTAGATTTCCCTTGCCATAATCGAATACTACAAACGAATAGTGAAAAATATGCTACGCTTCCAACAACTTACACTTCTAGTTTCGATATCAAGTAGTACCAACGAAGGACTGTACAAACTACAAAGTGTAAGCTAACAACTTTGGTCATCTTTCCCGCCTCCTTCTTCAGATTCCGAACCACGTCGCCATTAAGATTGCCCTTGAGCTCAAGAAGTTGCTCGTCGACAACAGCCTTCTTGATGTGTATGTTTGTTCGCCTTCACTCTATCCCCCCCCCCCCCCCCCCCTGTGTTCTATATTGCTTACACTGTTCACCATGCTCTTTCCTTCGGTTCTTTTTTGTGGTGTACGTACTTAGTCATGCATGAATTCGAACAATCTGCTACTTCTTTCTGTTGATTCTCTTGTTAATCATATCGTGTATATACAGCAAAATTTGCCTTAGGCTCATCAAGCTATACTAATTGTGTTCTTCTGCATATATGTCGCCGTCTCATTTTCACCTATTATTTTAGAATAGCCCACTGTTCAAATTTTAGTATATCCCTAGGTGCAGAGCGCCTGTTGCTTGTAGCATGAAATTTTGTCACTAGCCAGAAAGTGTCAATCAAGTCGCGTGAATTGTGATATGTGAATCACTGAAACATTTATTTAAGTAAGTAAAAACACTTTGTTATTATACTTGCTTCAAGCGATCCTATGTTGTTTATGTTAAGCTTCATGCACTAGCCAACGCAACCAAAAGTCCGAACTGATGGAAAGGGCTAGACAATTCACATATACACTTCAACAGTTTCCCACATGTTTTTCTTTTGTTTTCAAATGATGAAAGTGTCGTATACATAATATTGTCCAATCATTATTGTTGTCATGATAGCAAAATGAAAACCTTACTGATAAGGTTTGCACTTAACTAATTTGTGTATCATCATTCATCAATTCCTGATTTTTAGACTTATATATGCTAGCAAATGTTTTGGGCAGTTCACAGAGTGACTTAGAGGCCAACCTTTTCAAGGTGACTACCTTTAACTTCATTTAAATAGACATGTTTGTTATTTTGTTAACTTAAAAATACTAGTTTATTTACAGCTAATGGAGAAAAGGGGATATGGAGAGGACTACATTAATCGATATAAGATGATGACAAGGTGTGTTTTTGGAGGAAAGGCTGCTCTATTTTGAATAATATAATGTTTGGGACCTTACTAGAGTAGGCTCCCTCGGACTTCTTTTCAATTGTACCTTATTAATGATAATGAATTCCATAGTTTAAGGTGGTAACCTTATATTATTGTTGTCTTCATGTCAAGTCTACTTTGCAGAAGCTTTACTTCAGTGTCATTTTGATAACATGTTTATGCTCTATTTATCCTTAACTGCAGATTCCATCATCAAAGAGTACCACTAGTAATTTTGGTGTGTGGAACTGCTTGCACTGGAAAATCAACAATTGCTACACAGCTAGCTCAAAGGCTCAACCTACCAAATGTTTTACAGGTTTATTTTCTCTTCCCGTTGTATGTGCCATATATAAGAGTCCTGTTTGCTACCATTGTCACCTTGACTTCATTTCTTGATTATAACATGTAGACAGACATGGTATATGAGTTGTTGCGGACATCAACAGAGTGAGTTTCTTTTCCTGGTCTTGGTTATTCTCTGCCATATGAGTTGTTTGATGTGCCCATGGTTCCCCATTTCCAAAACCTGTAGTCTGTGTATAGATTACTGATCTCAACAACACATGCAGTGCCCCGCTAACTTCAGTACCTGTGTGGGCTCGGGATTTTAATTCACCTGAAGAACTTATCACCGAATTTTGCAGAGAATGCAGAGTTGTTCGCAAAGGTATTTATTTTTTGTGTGGAAAGAAGGGTTTTGTATTGCACACATAAAAGCTGCTTACTTTGGATATAATTAGTTGCAGGCACTCATTTTTTTTGCTTGCTGTTCACATTTACTAGGTTTGGCTGGTGATTTGAAGAAAGCAATGAAAGATGGGAAGCCAATTATAATAGAGGTATGTTGTTATGCCTTACATGTTTCTCCTGAAAACAAAAAACCATATTTATGGGTTGCACTGTGAAATTAATTTTGTGAAAATACCTCAGCTCTATATTGTTTTTTCATTTTAATTCCTACAGCATGGTGTTCAAATGCCTGTTCGATTGGATATTATTGAGCGGAGGGCCTAGCAGTAGGGTTGGATACTATAGAGGACTTCTTCTGCACATTGAATACTAACTGACACTAAAGTCTTCAGTTCTATTGTTTCTTAATTGTACAGTGCCAATTAGTATGTGTAGACATGTCATATGATGTTACAGGGTCATTTTACATTGATCATTACCTTCTATTGCAAAACGAGACATAATTTGGGATGGTTATCAAAAACTTCTACCAGCCATTTTGCTTGCATTCCCATCATCCAACTTCAGTCACAACACTAACTGGCCTTTTGGATTTCCTTCTAGAAGGATGTACATTTGTCCTTGTTAGTGTTCCGTGGGTATATTGTCCAAACATGAGCAGAGGATGCAACAATGAAGGGAGGCGTCAGTAGCTGATATGATATTTTCCCAAACATGCCAACACAGCAACATCGTTATGTTAAAATGGAAATTTTTGTTCACATACATGTGGTATCCTCTCTCCTGTGGCTTTCGTGCCCAACCGCACCATCCATCACCCTCAATGTCTCGCTCTCTGTCAACCATGTTGCCGTCGCTAGCTTTCGAATGAATCAGAGGCTCAAAGCAGATCATTACTTTCTACTCCCTCCGTCCCAAATTTCTTTTCTTAGATTTGTCTAGATACGGATTTATCCAGTCACGTTATAGTGTTAGATACATTTGTATCTAGACAAATCTAAGACAAGAATTTTGGGACGGAGGTAATATAATTGTGTTCGTGTGTATGTTAGCTATTCACTCTTCCGTCGTTTTGTCTTGAGAGTATTTGTTCAAATTCATGGCATGCATACGAGTACCATCGGCGGGTGAGAGCATGAATGGCGTGGGGGATTCATGGATCACTTTTCTTTCTCCCCCTTCTGTGTGAGACAGAAAAAATATTTGGCTGATAGTGGGGCCCAATCTGACAGGGCCATTGGGCACCCGCATCCTTTTTGGAAAAAAATGATATGGAAATACCAGCTAACTAGTCTGGAGACAGGCAAACTGTCATATGTCAATGTCATCCATAAAAACCTATGGAACTGAAAACGGTTGGAAAGTCGCAACTTTTTAATGGAGGAAACAAGAACAGAAAAATGTTTAAAAGCGGAAAAGCCCAAATTACCCTTCTTTCCAAACCTGTAAAGACTCGGAGGCAGATCTGTGCTGCATTGGTTTAAGCTGTCTATGTTTGCTTCATCCGTCACAGATCTTCATGGATCAAAGTGGAGTGCACATATATATTTATATGTGTGAACATTACATAACATGTGTACAGAAATTGCTCGTTGACAGCATAGTCCACTCCTGCTTTTGCGGCATGGCAGAACTTCACTGGCAATTAAAATTATTTTCTTTTGGATGTGAATAATCTGACAGTCCACACATTTCTGCTGTTGCTCAACATGGTTAGAACCTTTAAAAAATAGATCCTGCATAGCTCTACACTACCACATTTACTTTCTAGCACTTGTTGCATTTGAGATTAGCTAGTGATGTCTGACCAGTAGTACAAAGCAGAAGATGGATTTTGTTGGGGATGGTGGGGTGACCAGTAATACAAAGCAGAAGATGGATTTTGTTTGGGATGGTGGGTGGGAGCTAGCCAAAAGATCTGTAGCATCTGTATTTAGTTAGTGTGCCCCACATGTGTAAATTATGCCTAATTTTGGCTGATATTTTGACTTCAGGGAATTCATTTGGATCCAAGCATTTACCTGATGGACGAGGAGAATGCAGATGACAATTCCAGAATTGAGAAAAAGGTTGAATCTGGAAATTCATCCATCTCTGCAGAAAAGAAAACAGAACAGCAATCAGAAAATGGTCTACCTGAGAACATTGTAAGTGTTCTAAAGGAAGATATCATACAAAGCCAGGACTGCCTGCCTGAGAGTAGGACCAGTGAAGGTCTGTCTGGTGCTGACAGCCATGAGATTACCTCTTCTGATTCTGAAGAGAAAATTCTCAAAGCTGAAGGTAAGTCAAATTACTCTGATAAATGTGACCCATGTTACTGTTGTGTGGTCAGTATGACAACATGGCTGGTGTATGCCAAAGTAAATCTCTATTTCTTGTTCTAGTTGGTGGAAAAATATAGTATCTGGGGAAGTAAAGGATCAGATCATGTATGGTTCTTACAGAATACTGTACTGTGCCATGTTCTAGTTGGTGGCATGTCACTGTGTTTATACTTTGTAGGCAATGGACAAAAGGATTTGGACCAACAGAAGAGCAACAGTGCCAAGAAAGACAAGCCTGCTGCTGAACCGATAGTTGTTCCAATTGTGTTGAGGATGTCTGATTTTGATCACAAGGTGTGTTGTCTACCTGGTTTATAAATTTAAATGTGTTTCCATATATTTAATTTCTGGGTTCATACATCAAACGAACAAACCTACTTCCATCAAAAGTTTGTTTTGCGTTTCTGACCTCTCCAAATAACCAAGTTGAAGGCCTACCTTTCTTCTCTTTCGAACTGGTTCTTTCTCTGAAATTGCTCTTGCCTGGAATAGGTGCAGCGTCCCAGCTATAATTTCTAAAATATATCCAGAACACATATCTGGCTTCCATATTTAATATTTTCTGTTTTGCGTTTCTGACCTCTCCAAATAACCAAGTTGAAGGCCTACCTTTCTTCTGTTTCAAACTGATTCCTTCTCTGAAGTTGTGCTTGCCGGAAATAGGCGCATCGTCCCAACTAGAAATTCTAAAGTATATCCAGAACACGTATCTGGCTTTCATATTTGATATTTTCTGTATTTTACACACTCATATTATTTGGTTTGTTAGCTCATTTCATTCTCGTTCAGATTTGCTTTGTTTGTTTGTTCAGGCATTGTTAGAGGAATGGATAGCCACTAGAGCTATCAGAGATAATTGCCTTCCTCAGGTATTCCTGAAAAGCTTGAGTACACAAGTAAATTATTGTTTTGTCTTGGTACTATCCTGTAAAATCGTATGGTATAAGCATAGTTTCTTCTTTTTTTCATGTAAGCATGGTCATCATAAGTGACATTAAATGATTAGTCTCATGAAAACTTGGAAGGAAAGCTCCATGATGTCTACCATCTGACTAGCAACTGTGCTTTGTTTTTATTATCCTCGTTTTAAGGCTATACCGGCAAGCATGCTGAGTCGTTATTAAATGTCAATCTATTATTGGTCTATATCTTTTACAGAAACCATGAATTGGTATTAGGTGATAAGAATTATCCGTATCATTGATACAATTAATACCAATAACCATCTAGCTCTGTGATGCAATTATTACTAACAACCATCTAGCTCTTTGATGCAGTTACTAGTAACAACCATCTAACTCTGTTATAGTCCTGATATCAGAATATACTCCCTCCGTCCCAAAATAAGCGACGTGGCTTTAGTTCAAGTTTGAACAAATTTGAAGTAAAGCCACGACACTTATTTTGGACGGAGGCGCTATATGCAAAGTGGTGCAGCATACTTTCCCTATGCGACTTTAAGTAGCCTTGTTTAATGAAATATGAGCATGAGATAATTGTAACTCCTTGACATTCCCCATTTTATCTTTTACCATATTTTTTATGCTTAACGTCAATGTTTGAATTTTGAAGTGACATTACCCAGTACCGAGTATCATGTTTCCTTTTTTCTTCTTTCTCTTAGAAAAAAAAACTGCAGGTTAGCATCTGACTTTTAGTTGATGTTGTTCAGGATCATCGAAAGCTTATAAACAACCTCAAACTTATTCAGGATTATCTTTGCTCTTTTGAGGCACAGGTAATTTTTCCTTCATCGGTCAAAAGTGTGAAATTTGTTCCTTGGCGATGACCCATTTGTCAAATTTGTCACGTTTAAACTGCTATAAAGCCCCCCCAACAGGGTATTTGCCCATGAAAAACGTGAAATCAGCTAGTCATGTTTTACTTCAAGATGTCATTTTTTTACAAGAGCTATTTACCCAAGGAGTCAAGGATCATGTTGTTTCTTGTATTGAATCACCATCTTTTCTAGTTTAGTGTTTCATTGTTTGTTTTCTCTAACCTACTGTCTAAATCTGATCAGGGATTGACTGTTGTTGACATCTCAGCAAACTCGTTTCCTCAAACGTTAGATTGGCTTCATGGCTATCTTCTTCAGGTACCTGAGAAAAATTAGCAGATTTATTTTCTTAAAGATTGCATTCAATCTTTTGCAATTTCTAAAATAATGCACTTCATAAATATTGTCATGTCCAAAGAAGTGCTATGTAGTGTAACGTACTCAATTTTGCTAACACAGAGTCCTGTCATCAGAAAGACCCAGCTACTTTCGATCGTTTAAAACACCATTTCTTAACCTTATATCTTTTTTGACAGTGCATTGAGCGCGGCCTTCTGGCTGCATGTTCAGAAGGCCCCAAGCAATAGGAAAACCAATTAACATGACAGGTATCTGCTGTTTCACTTTAATAGAAGGCATATTTCTGGAAAGTACTTTATTTTCCATTATTGACGTGTTTGTTTGCTAAAAAGTCTCTTAAATACAATGCCTATTCTTTAAAAACTGGTTATGGGAAAAGCTTTTTTTTTATCAGACTTACCGTTACCGTGTGAACTAATTTTTTCCGAGACTGTTACTTACAGTTCTCGTAAGCACACAAGGCGATGTGAGAGAGACTCAACAGAATTGCTCGGCGTGGAATCTGTTAGCATACATAATCTTTTCTCACTTTGCTGGTTATATGTAATGTGTATGATCTCTAGTCATGGGTTGTTTGCGTTGGGCATAATAGAGTATAATCTTCTTCCTTTAAGTTTGGTGTGTTTCATTTGTGTTGTAATAGTAAGTGCTAGCAACTTGTGCAAATTATGAATCCATGACTGGGTTAATCATGGCCACATGACCACATTATAACTTAATTGAGAAATGGAGTGCAACTCAGAAGGTATGTTTTTGTTCTCAGGCAATGCTACTCCATATCCTAAGTTCTTTCAGATGAGCGTCACAAGTTGAGGGGGGCATCTCAGTGTCAGCAATCCAAAACAGTGCTATAGTACATGATAACGGCAACAAAAAAAAAGGTTGTCGCATGGACGAAATCGGTCGCCTCCCATGCCGTTAGATAGTCGCCTTTGCCTTGCGCACCCCCCTTCCAACCAAAAACTGTGAACGACACCAGCACTGCTTTGCAACATCGTAGCCTTGTAGACCACCAACATTGCTAGCCTGCCCCCTAACTAGCCGCAGCTCGTGCTCTTGCAGCATCGCTGATGTTCCCCTGAAGCATTGGTGACACTCCCATAGTGGTCGCAGCATTGAAAATGTTGCACCGACATGAAGGAGGCCGTCGACGACTAGTTCGCAACAGGGCCTCCTTGTACTAGGCGACATGTCGGTTGCAACATACGATGCTCATCGGAGAACCTTGGTGATGGCATGCAATAGCCCCTGTCACCTATAACACCCCCATGCATTTCACCCCCTCCTCGCAGCACCCTGGCGACGGCCTGTGAACCCTGACGGTTGTCTGCACCAACAACACCGACCCTTGCGGCATCTCCCCCTACAAAAAATCTATCAAATCCAATCACTACTATAAACCTAATAACTTTATTGATGACAACATTTCATACTTATACTTCTGCACTTGCCTTTCAAGTTAGAAACAAAAAAAATTGGCTTCTCCCAGTGGACGCATCGGCTGCCATTGGATGTGCCGCACAGATCTTAATGTGTTAACTTTTGAAACTCGTTAGCTAGGACACAAAAGCCGTGCAAAATGCATCATATTCAAACATAACCCTCCTACTGCATTGGATCAATTCTCACTTCCTCTTTCCTTTTCTTTTTATCATGGCAAATTTAATCTTTTTTTAGGTTCACATGTAAGGCAAATTTTAACATGCTCCCTCTTCCCTCTCTTTTTACATGTGAGGTAAGAAGGTTTAACTAGACCACTAACTAATGAGATCAACTGTAGATCCACTCCCTCCGTTTCTAAATACAAGTCTTTCTAGAAATTTTCACCATGGCTACATACGAATGTATATAAACGTAGTTTAGAGTGTAGATTCACTCATTTTGCTCTGTATGCGGTCCATATTAAAATCTCTAGAAAGACTTGTATTTAGAAACGGAGGGAGTATTATATAGTCTTACCTTTCATGTAAAAAGAGGGGTAAGAGGGAGCATGTTAAAACTGCTCAATTTGTTTTGTGTACACAGCAGATGCACAATATATTTTTTTTGTCTTTCAAACATGGCAATTTCATTTTCCATGTCTTTCTTGTAAGCATTTAGATCACTGAAGTAGTAATCTAAATGTTTTTATATTTCTTTACAGAGGGAGTATAAGAAAATATTTGTGCACTCGAGGGTGAGCTTTTCATTTGCTGGTTAACCTCCCCAACAAAAACGATCACCAGATATTAGGGTCCAAACTTCACTGGTGACGATGTTTCCTATTCATAGATCTGCAGCTTGCGTGAAGGGAAACGTGGTGCCATGTGCGAAACGTACAAATAGTCGTCAGACACTACAGCATACGAATATTATTGTTTTCCGTCAAAAATAAACTGCTTTACAATTGTTGCATGATATGTTTATTGCTCAGGGTTTGAAAGACACTTTTCAACAAACAACAAAGTATGATACGACAAACACCTGATTTTTACAAATATAATATGAGTAAGTACCTCTAAGGGCTAATACTTGCTGATGGTTAAAGGGTTCACCACAATCTTCACAGCACAATATCCAGTATGATACAAAACAAATATCTGTCAGCAAGCGCACATCAACCCATCAGACCATGACAAGCAGCCATATACCATTTACAAGAAACTAACTACATTAGTGGCCGCCATCAGAGCCATCATCCACTGCCTTTCCAGCGCCTCCACCGCATGACTTTGCGACCGACTCAAACAGCTGCTTAATCTCAGGTGCGCAGTGTGTGAAGGCTCGGTTCCAAAAGTTGTAGCGTGGGTTCTAACAGAGAGCAACAATGCCGCATTCATTAGTCACCATTGTGGTGATGGATTTCACCAAACATGAATAAAAATGCAATTTTTTTACAAAATACCTTTATCAGCTCGATGAAGGTGATGAGTAATCCCCAGGGGTGAGGACGGTTCACTATCAGCCGTTCTAAGAGAACCCTGGTTACCTGCTCCTGGATATGTTCCTGCAAATTCCAGTTCCAGCTCCTTTGTTAGTTAGGAGAAAGGAAACAAACTAGATTCATACTCGCTTTGCATCAACTGAAAAATACCTGGGCAGCTTCAGCAAATAGATACAGAATGATGAAGGAGAAGTAGTGTGTGTGGCTATTCGGGTAGCGCAGTTGGTTAGCAATCGCATTCAAAAATAGGTAGCGCCCCTCTGTATCCAAGTTCGTTACAAGATATCTGAAAAATTCAGTCGCTGTTTCGATCTGAAAAATATCCATTGTATTATGGTTAATCTGCTGTGCTGACGCAGATGCATTTGCCTTGTTCGCTTGCAATTGTTGCACCGCCTGAAATTTTATTTCCAAATAGCAGCTTAGAATATGACATATAACAAATAAAAGAAGCAGAATGGCAAACTCACAACAAACTAATTAAACAAAAACGAGACAGAAGATTACTGTTATCCTATATTAGAGAAAAATAAGAGAACATGTAAGACAAGAGGAAGAGGACAACCTCAAGTGTGCGGAAGAAATTTGCGGTGGTTTTTTCTTAGGAAAGAAGAATTGGTCTATGAACAAGTACTCAGAAGTAGCAAGTCCCTACTGGTAATTCCACCGCATGAGATAAAAAATATACTCACTTGGATGCCAATGTAGAGAACAAGCGAATTCATCAGAGGCACATTGTAGCGTGTCCCAGCAACATTAGCTTCATTCTGAGGCAGCACCAATTTTTGCTTCAGATCATTCAAAAAGGATGAGCCTTCTGGTCTCTGCACAATACAAGTGAAGATTCAACAATGCTGTAAAATGAGGGTCCCAGACAACGCAAGCAATTCATTAAGCATATATAAATGCCATCACCTTAAGATACTCATCGACATCAGCCTTCATATGCTTTGACTTGAGGGCACCATCGACATCTGACATGATTCGTGGAGGTAATGAAATTTCAGCTAGCAGATCAATCTGCCACAGAAACAAGAGTCAGATATTGTCTGAAATTAGGAGAATGGAAGGAACTTTTATGTCTCTTTAGATAGACCTTCAGGTTAGGAGTAGATGGGTCTGGAAGTCTCATGTTGCGCGGAAAAGCACTAAGAATGACATTGCGCATTTGAATGCAACTGGAAGGGATCACGTCACAAAAACTGAAGTGATAATCACACAGAAATTCAGGAAAGTCATGGAGTAGTACAAGCAGCACTCTCATAGTTCCTTTGTACATAAGGTGCACCTAAGTAAAACAAACACAACAGATATAAGAGGTGGCTCATAATTACTTGAACAAGACAAATGCGAAAAGTGATTGGAAAGGGGGGATTAACTGGTTCTAAAAGGTCGGCAGTTCTCAAATACGGTTCCATGAATTTGAACAGATCAATAAGTAGCCGTTGGAAAAAAGGCCACCCTTTTTGTGAATTGCCCGTCAGCAGTCTTGCCATGAAGGTTCTATGACTCACCAACTCAAGCCAAGCAAAGCTGCAACAGAACAGTGTTAATCAGATTACCAAAATATTACCAATACAGATTTCAAACAAAGTACAAATCTATAAGTGAACATTTGAGGTTTAGCTGCAGTAAAAAACCAGAAACTATCAACCACTATTACAGGATTTTGGTCTGACGACAACAAGGAGAAGCAGGCATGTGCACATAATCCAGAGAGGCTGGAGGCTGCACCAAGGGGCAGCAGCAGTATCATCTATATAGTTACCCTAGTGTAATTTTCTTTATTTTTGTCAAGTCATCTTATTATTTGATTAGTTAGATAAGACAAACACTACTAGGTGACGCCTGCTTTATTAAAAGGCATTGGGCTGGTCATCTTGACGCAAGGTCTTGTATCCAAATAAGAGCCATGCTGTTTTGCTGGCTGCTACTCCCTCCGTTCCAAATTACTTGTCGCAAGTATGAATGTATCTAGATGTATTTTAGTTCTAGATACATCCATTTCTGCGACGAGTAATTTGGAACGGAGGGAGTACTTGAAAGTGAGCACCCTAACCAATCCTGATAGCTAACCAACCTTGTGCATAACAGCCGCACAGCAAGTAGAGTACAAGGACAATTGAGTTGACCTTTTGATGTGGGACTGTGAGTTAACATTATTACATAATCAGTGCTGTACAAAAGAAAATTTTAACGAAGCACTTAGAGAAGGAAAATCTTCAAAGATACGCGGGGGGGCGGGGACTAGGATATAAAGCAAATTGAACTAACAATCTTGTATGGTGCCTAAACTACAATGATTCAGAAACATCAGATGACATAGCATGTAGATATTGACATAGGATGGGTAGATTAATAAGTGAGCCAAAAGTGATGGACAAACCTCATGCTAGGAATTCTCGAGGGTTGCAGTACATGGAATGCATTTGCAAATGCAGCCAAAACCTGATATATACCAAAAAAGAGAGTTATATTCCTCCTGGTACAATAAATAATAAACTAAAATAGTTCCTGGTACAAAAAGAATAAACTATACATAGTTAAAAACACGTGTACCTGGAAATTAGCTCCATCATGATGGAGTTCAGAAGTACTAAGGTCATTCAGCCAATTGATAAACAGCCGAAAGTATGGTCGGGGGTTAAATGAAGCTTTCTTCTCTTCAGCATCTTTCTGAATGACCCTAATTGTCACTGACAATATCTGGACACATTGAAAACAATTTAACTTCAGTACTTCCAAGTAATTTGAATGAAAGATTTTTGAAGTCCAACTTCTGAATCCAGAATTTGATTCTACATTCTTTAACTAGTATAGGGCAAAAGGTTATCACTGGTTTCTAGATACTGACCTTGGGAAGAAGGCTGCCTTTATTTGGTCCTATTTCCACTGAACAATTCTGAAGACAAATAATAAGAGGAATTAGTATCCAGGATAATAGAGATTAGAGAGCATAATCTTCTGTGCATGCCGTCAAAAAATTGTGACTTCAACTATCTTTTTGACAAACATAACTTTCCACGTTTGAAGTTATCCCCTGTGGCTAGCTATAAGCGAACTTTTTAACATAAAAGGGAGTGTGGATAAATTTGCTATAAGAAACAGTGATAGTAAAGCCCTGTGAGTGATTTGACCAAATAATCCATACTGAAAAACAACATCCGACAGTATCCAGGGCAAACAACAATTCAGCTGTACTAAAGAAACAGAATGCTACATAACTCACAGAATACATACATAAAATAAATCATTATGAACTCGAGTCCATTTCTTGAGGTACGTATATGCATCAAGTTATACAACATGTCACTGGAAAAAAATAAACGAGGGAAGAATACATGATAGGCAAATAAATCGATCACTGCATTCTGCTCCTATAAAAAGCCTGTTTATTTTCTGTTTCATTAGCAGGGACATTATTCACGTGCCAGTTCTTGCTCACAAACATAACAAGTTGACAGCTACAAAAAGAATGAACCTTTAAAAATTCCATATTCATCCTACAACAATCCTAAACCATACACGGCAGACTCCAAAGTAATACGGAAGCATGTGTACAAAATAATTTTATAGATACCTTTATCACCACAGACACAAGCTTCGAATATGAATCAATGGGGAAATATGATATATGTGATGACTGCTGAGACAATCCACCAGGAGCATTAATTTGCTCAGAGACTAGAGAGTGTGCAACAGCAAGTTCCTGATTGATTCAAAAATTGGCATGAAAGTAACAAAAAAAGTAACACACACAGACAGAGTATAATCTACGAGTAGAATAATCACCGTGAGAATTCGGAAGAAACGCTCAGTGAATTCATCTCCCTTCAGCAGGCCAATATGTTGCAACTGCATAACATAACGACTATAGGCCGCATCACTAGCATTTGGATGATCACATATTTGGCACCACTCAGAAAATAGGTGTGCAACCTGTGAATCAACCAATATAATGCATCAAACTTCCTAGCATATACAATTCATTCTGATGTGTAAAAATGGACCTTTAAAATAATATGTTACACTGATATTTTTCTACACTGTAAGAATAAAATTGAAGGGGAGCCTTGGCGCAGTGGTAAAGCTGCTGCCTTGTGACCATGAGGTCATGGGTTCAAGTCCTGGAAACAGCCTCTTACAGAAATGTAGGGAAAGGCTGCGTACTATAGACCCAAAGTGGTCGGACCCTTCCCTGGACCCTGCGCAAGCGGGAGCTACATGCACCAGGTTGCCCTTTTGTAAGAATAAAATTATGTTAACAAAACCAGATGACCGATTTAAACCAAAACCTGTACTGTGGTTAGGCACTACTTAGGTTAACTTGCATGTCCAAATTATCAAATGTAGAAATAAGGGGGTATCAGAAACACAAATAAGCATCTAAAGCCTACATATAGCAAAGAAAAATCTTACTGTTATATCCTCAAGATTCACATGAATCAAAACAAAGTTCTAGTAAATATTGCAGAATTCATAGTTTATGCTACTGAACAAGTTCCACAAAAGATACCTGGTCTTGAAAAGCAACAGAATCAGCTACAGTGGCGTCGTTAACACTGTTTTCCTCTTTGTTTGCACGGTTAGGTAGAACCTACAAATTTGCAAGACATGTTTAGATACAATCGAGTCACCAACTGCGTTTACCTACGAGACACATTGTGAACAAAAGACACCTGATAGTTGAGATCATTTTTAAATGTGAACAAAAGACACTTGATAGTTGAGATCATTTTTAAATGTGAACAAACAACACTTGATAGTTGAGATCATTTTTAAATGTGGCCTAACCTTTTTATCCTTCCCAAAAGCAAAACCAGGAGCATTGTTAGCATTATTCCTTGCAATCTCATTCACCTGTTGCATCAACTCAGGTGAACCTGGCCTCCTTGAAATCTGAAACCCAAATGTATAAGAGTGAGCCAGATTTTGAAATGTACTGAATCTGATCTCCATTTCGAGTAACTACCTTCAATATCTAGCTGTTGTCCAAAATTTGTAATTTGTTTGGCAAAAAGAAATATTTTTTGGATAGAAATATTCAATCAGAAAATACAAAAAATTGTCCTTGGTTGCCAGAGCATGCTCCTGGAGGCAAGACCAACGGGGCAACAACTGAATATATAGAGCAGCTCAGAAAATCAGTGCACCTTTGATAGCACATCAACAACATCCTGGAGTTCTGAGATACTAGCAGAGTCCTGAGTAATCAATGTCTGGACAAGTGACATGGCAAATTCTGTTGCAATCTCTGAGGAGAGAAGAAACATTTGGCAACCCAATTAATAGACGAAAATTATACAAGAGGCACAGGTCCGGTATTTGTGAGGACTATGAACACAGGAAGTACTATATACTACAAAACAAAACAATTCAACATACTGTTTCTTCCACCGTCAATTAGCTTTGCTAAATGAACATTGTACTCTTTGACATCCAGCAAATCAGAACGAATAAGGGCAAAAATGATTTCACTATTAAACTTCTTCTCATCGTCCAAATAGATTACCTGCGCACAAAAAGTTGACAAGACAATTAAAAAACTTGTCTGTGAAGTCCCCAACCTGAGAACTGTGGAACAAATCACAGCAAACCAAGAGCCCAATTGATAAACTCCGTTCCTGAGAATTAAATATCAATAGGTGATCTCTGTCGCACAAGGGTTCAAATATGCTGCATAAACCTCTGTGCCAAGTGCTAATTCCAAAACGGAACTAACGGTTGTAATTTGTATCGTTAGTACGTTGTTTATTAACTGAATATTGTTTGGCAGCCCGCTCGCTCTTATGCACAACTGCATTACACTAAATTATCTCACAAGACACAAAAAGGTCGATTCACACTCATCAAAGGTAGTCTAACATACCAGACATATTGCACACAAATGCAACTAATAAATAGAAGCATAACAAATTTAAACACGGCATTCAGATGAAATTAAGGCTCATTGATGGATATACGAGTGACATAGACCTTTGGATCAATAACAACAAACTACATTGACGTAGCACAACAAAATGAATTATGGAAAATCAGGAAAGCGAAAAAAGGCAACTAAAACAAAGGGTATATGCCATAAAGAAACATACGGAATTTGTTAGCTCCTTGACAACAAGCTTGCATACATCTCTTATCGCAACTAAGGTTGCTAGAGACCACATGACAAAACCGCTATTTGATGTGTTGTCATACAAACTTTTGAAAACCTGAGACCAAAGACACCAAGAAAAATATGTTAGAAGAACAATTGACAGAGTATTGTGAATAACAAAATGACCATGATTTACCTTTTGTGCAACAGCTAATGCAGCCTCATCCCGGTTAACACATTTGAGTAAGATATCAGGAACTTCCGCTACAACAGACTGAACAAGAGAACACAATGAAGAAGACATGTTAGTAACAATTAGATAAGGTATATGAGTCTTTAATATACTAAACAATGAAACCATGCACGGTGTGATTAACTTCACAAAATGTTACAGCGACAGATCGATGAGCTGTTTGGTTCACAGCAAATATTGCCTAAAAACACAGTGGTGCACCACACTCGATAGTTCCTACACTTCTTAGTTGCTACACGGGATGATGACATATTGTTTCTCTTGCCACAGTATTCACACCTATTGTTTTGGTTCACAACACAGGACTACAGGAGCAGTGGCAGAGGCCACACGTTGCCTAAAGTGGAAGCACTGAATTCCTACAGAGTAGAAGTAATGAGGGAAGTAATGAGGGTTAACCTGGATTTCCACATCTTTACCATCCTTCGCAATCAAGACTTCCAGCTGGAGGGTAACAACAAATCAGTTAAGCAAAACAGAGATATGTACATGGAATTGAGATTTTAAATCAGAAAGTACAGAAGGTCGGAATTTATAGTAAAGTTCAAATTATCTACACTATGAGATATATAAACATAAGAAACAAAATGAATGCAGATCGCTCTGCACCATCACAAAGACATATCAACAATGTGCCACTGACATGTGGGCCCACTTGACAACCCCACATGTACGTGATGGCATCTTCAAAATGAAACTAACCTAAATATTTCTATCTACTGTTAAATAAATAAAGAGTCTCCAACAAACCAACTACTAAAGAGTCCAACAAAAATGAAGCATGGCACAGGTGACAAAGAAGCACGTGTGGTGTGGGCAGTCTGTAGACGAAGCACAAAGTGGAGGCATATACATGCCTAGGCAGAACCAGACTAGTGAGCCAGTTTATATACTCGTATCCGAAGCGAAGAACAGGGCTGCTTTGGTTAGAAACTAAGATAAATTATCAGATGCATTCAACAAAAACTCCACATGATAATAATAAAATTAATAGAACATATGATAACAAGTCCTAAATAAAAGACAATAGAGTTACTGACTCACATGGCTAATACATTTTAAAATATAAGGTGTTTTCTGTTATTACCCAGACCTGTCTGTTATATGTTGGCCTTTGGATCATAGAATATAAATTTAGGTATTCATTCTGATAGAAAGCAGCCATCAAATCATGACAAAATTGAATGATAGTTCATGTGTTGCTGATTATCAGTTCACATATATATATCTCCAAATTTACCTTTTGTGAAACCTGTTCGTATCTCTCCATAGCATCACCAGTGCTCAAAGTATCAGGTAAACCAGATCCTAGATTGTCAGAAAATGTAGCTGGAGGTGGCGTCATAACATTTAAATCCTGGTACATGATTGAAACAGGTTTCAGAAGTCTGTCATATATCATGTACACATGAAGTGAAGAAGAAATGTTATGTTGGTCGTGACCATTATTCCACCCGCAGGTAAGTCATTAGACATCAAGGGTGGAGATGTGGATGCATCACCAATGGTTCCACCAAGCCAGCCAGAAGAGTCGCTGATCCCAACTTGAGCAGGAGAATCACTACGAGGCACAAGGTGTTCATCAATCTAGGGATAGCAGTTCGAGCAAACCACATTTCAAAACCAAAAGGTACCAAAGTATGTGTACCTAGAAAGTTGTGCAGCGCCAGGAATCAATTCCTCATACACCAGCTCTGTAGGCTGAGTTAATGTAAGTGGAGCTGTTTGAGCAGACAAGAAAGCACTGGAAGCTTGTGCTAAACTTGGGCTGTAAGCTCGAGGTACACCAAAATTGCTCGATACAGCAGCTGTACCAGAACCTGCAGCACCAACACTTTGGCCATGACTCTGCCATACATGACCAAACTCCTGAAATCAACAACACAAGATGCAGCTAGTCACATGTACAGTACAGAAACATCGTGTGTTAATTCCAATTGACAATTTGAAGTCCTGGTGCTACACCTCATATACTCGTTGTTGGGCAGGAGACTCTGCCTTGGTATGGAATACTTCAGGTACAGGGGCAAATGGACCTTGAGCATAAGTAAAAGAGTCATAATATGTAGGACCAGCTGCCTCTCTTTTCTTCCTTTGTTGTGAAAAGGATTGAGTTATTTCACCCTCAATCGAATCAACAGCCTGCAAAATGGCGTACATGTCATGAGGCAGTGAACTTGACCAACTTCGCGATTGTAGCTCATTGTTGGCAAAATGCTAATGGGGACATGCTCAGGGTGATTAGAAAAGGAGAGGAGGCAAGTTCCACAGTATGAAAGTAAATCACTGGTAGATATTGGCACTCAAATTGCTGAACTAGACTATAGAAGATCACATAATGCATGGAAACTCAAGAAAATGTGTCTAGACTTTTAAGAAACAGCAAATAAAGTATATGTTACTGTCTTGTTGAGTAGGACAAGGGACACGATAGCATGTCAAAGAGCTACCTTGCGCGCCGCTACAGACTCGATACTTGCACAGCCAAGATCCAAATTGTCGTTGATCAGAACCTGTACTACTTGCTCAAGAGTTTCGCTGTTGCTAGCAAGGTTTTGAGTAAGGCTTCGGAGATGAGACAGTAGCGCAACACGAAGCGGTTCCTACACGAGAGGGAAAAGGAAATAATATAATAGGTTGCACAAAAGATTAAAAACAATAAAAACAACCACAAGACAAAACAGAAGAACGTCACTGCTTATAGGGCTTAAAAACAAGCAAGAGGTACCTTGCAAGTAACATGGGCTAGACTTCCAGCTAATGTTCCGACCATCAAACGAGCCGAGCGATTTGCGGCACTGTAATCAGATTCCGTTGCATAATCCTTCAGGAATTAAAATATCAGTAACATAACAACAATTTCACTATGACAAAAAACTTTGAGAAAGAACACAAGGAAACCTTTAGAATAATTTCTTTTGTAGTTTTGCTTGCTATTGAGACACTTCTTTCAATGACTGGGAGTATTATCTCTTTGATAGCCTTATCCAAAGCCACACCCATGATTCTATGGAATAACAGGAGTTTATCAGCTAGTCAAATTCAAATTGTGTCAGATATTTATGTTTAGAAGCATCAAACATACTTGCTGAACTGCAACTGTGAGCCAAAAGGCAAAAGTTTTGAGCTTATTTTGAAGCGTATCTCATCATGTGGAATCAGCGACAAAAGCTGCAAACAACAGATGAGAAATTGCACAATAACATATAAAATCTAGTAACCCAGCAAAAGATGGGTGAAAATGGTAGCATGGCACACCTGAGTTAGAGAGAGTGGCGATGGCGATAGTGATACTAATGGTGTTTGTGAAGATGAGACCTGGGTCAAGGTGTGAGAGGGAACTTGCTCAGGCATCATTAGAGCAATTTTATCATCCTCCACCATACTGTTAGGAGGGAGACGAACAGGAGCAGTATACTGCATGCATAAAAAATGTGTAAATATAATAGAACAAGACTGCACCCCCTAACATGATTGAATTGATAACGCATGCCCAAGCCATCTTGACTCACCAAAGTTGGAAGGCTCAGGGTACGGGAAGTGCTATTGACCTCAGGCTGCAGGTCTACATGTTTTATTGGGGGGTTGACACCTGAAGAGACTTCTGCAGCCACTGGGGTTTGGGACGAAGCAACATCTTTGTTTGAAAAATCTGGGTTTCCCTCAACTTCACGTCCTCGATCTTTAAGAAGGGAAGTCGGTTTCACATCTTTCATGTCCACACTGAGGTTCTTAAACAGGACCTAAAATCCCACATAATAAGCGTTATAGAGTGTAACAATAGAACAAAAGATAGTCAACAAGACAGTCTAACCAAAAAAGTTGACAACCTCAATGTCAAATTTTAGATTCATCTTCAGGTTTGGTAGATTATAGATCTCAGAAAGTAGACTAAGAATTCCCATTGTCCACGGATTTGGAGGACGATATGCTATACTTGAATGGCAAGGTTCGAGAATCTGCAGAGCAAGCACTGGTCAGATACCAGGCAGCATGTTTTATACAAATGAGAATGCTGCAAATACACACCTTTGAAGTGAATGGAATTACAGCAATCATAAGTCCTCTCTCATAAGCCTGAAATGATAATTTCAAAAGGTTGTCAAGCATAATTGCTTAATACCACTTGGCAGAATCACGCCACCGATACATGCACGCAAATATAGGTAAAATGCAAGTTTTAGAAATAAATAAGACCCAAAACAAGTCAGGCATGGCCGAACGGTCTGTAGAAGGGAGGGAGAACTCAGAAACTGAACTCAGCAAAGAATATTTGGCAGAGTATGCAGTCAAAAAAGATCTAAAATGCAGAATCTGGTACAAAACAAGTACCTCCACAATAAGAGATTTCGGGTCAATTTCCTTGGCTCTTAATGTCTGGTTTCTTCCAATGGTAAATTTTCCCAACCAACTGCCCAAATTTTTTAGCAAGGAACGTTCCTCGGAACTAGATTTGATAAGATCTGATCTTAACAAAACCTGCACAGGAAAATCTTAAGGTTCAACAAGCTTGTTTTATGGTCAAGGCAGAAAAGGTAGACAAGTTAGAGTGACCACAACCTTGCAGTTCTCATATGTAGCTTTCAGCATCTCCTTACTCAAGGATCTTGAGTTAAGTTTGTCAAAGAATTTCAGGTATAAATCATGAAAATTTGGCTCGATGCTTGCCCTGCAAAGATGGACATGGAATTAGTGCTTCAACATTAGAAAAACTGGTGCAAAAAAGAGAGGAAATGAATGGGTATTGTACCTTTTCATGACCATGTACTGTGCAAACCAAGGATAATATTGTTCCTGAAGCACTTCATTAAATTCTTTCGCCTTGGCTTCCATATTAGAGGTGGATATATTGTTAATCATAAACAAGATCTTGTCCTGAACTTCAGATGGGGGAGTCTAGATGGAGAGGAAAATCAATTAGCCCAACCACATTGTGTATTCTCCCATGAGAGCACACCATGGAAAACAATAGCGATACGCCAATACCAACCTCAATTGGATTATCTCTTTGCTCCGCTGCTGCTACAAGTGTCTCAATATTTAAAGCATTTCCAAATCCCGTAGTGTAGGAATGTTGCCAGGGCAAAACTATAAAAAGGGACCAGAAAATAATTCATGGAGCAGTAGCATAGAGATTATAGAACAAATAAAATGTAATCACCACTCTTCTTGTGAAAATAACAAGTAATCAAGTCACCTGTCGAGGTATTCCGGGGGCGCAGAAAACTAGTGGAATGAGCACTATTTGACATGCTCGTAGAGTGAGCTAATGAAGGTGGAACAGTAGTCTGCAATTGAATATTTTCACAGTAGGTCAAAGAGAGACAGTTACTGGTGGCTAAGTTACACAAATAACATAAAAGAAAGAAATAAAAGATCAGACACCAGCACTGCATCCAAGCATCTCACTTTTGGAAATATGAACAGGCAAGGTAACAGGAAAGCATCTACTCCCTCCATTCCTAAATATTTGTCTTTTTAGAGATTTCAAATGGACTATCACATACGGATGTATATAGACATATTTTAGAGTGTAGATTCACTCATTTTGCTCTGTATGTAGTCACTTGTTGAAATCTCTAGAAAGACAAATATTTAGGAACGTAGGGAGTAGAAAATCTTTAATACCCCCAGATGCCTTAGAAAAGTACCTTTAAATTAAAGGCTGAATCAGCAGATGCTGAAGGAACCGAAGGCTGACTAGGTAAAATGCTCTTATTCTGAGAGGTGCCGATGGAGATCTTGGACCTGTCTCCAAGGACACTTGGTTGCCTTTGCTGCAACGGGTAAGGTGTCCTTCCTAGCTGAGTTGGAGATGTACCCATTAACTGCCATGATGGTTCAGATGCCTAAAGAAATCCAACCATGTCAATGATGAAAAGGGATTAGGTCACAGCAGAACATATCAAAACAGTAGGAAAGTGGCAGGATCTTATTATCCTGAAAATTGCCGAACAATACATTCCTGGTGGCCAATCCACCTTCAGTTCCGATTCAACAGTTGCCAAGATTATTTACCCTCATTTAAGTTTTTGTGATGATTTACCTCCATGGCTTCAATAGATGACGATCCAGAAACAAGCTGCTCCGTAGAAAGCAAGTTGCCAGCGTTGGGCTCATTTTGACTTGATGAAATTCGGGCAAGTGCTCGCTCAATTGCAGAGACCATTTCAGCATGAGTAGCTCGAAGATGTGAAATCTGCAATATGTGATTGCAGTACTGTGGCCACTCTATTACACGATCCATGAATTGTTCCAATGCTGTCGTACCAAACATAAACATCTGCATCCAAATAACACGATCAGGACTACAGATTGCACAGATCAGTGAACATATGTGGATACCAAAATAAAACAGATTTGAGCTACCTTTGAATCAACAGACTTGCGTAAGGCATCAAGAACAGCGCGTAGAGCAATCCCAAGTCCGAGGTGGGCCACAAGTTCATGTTTGATAAGGGATCCTGTTTCAAGAGATGGAATTGGATTAGACAACAGCACAATTGAGTGGAGCAGATGATGACTTTTGCGCCTCAGCTGAGCATGTTCCAGGCATATAGACTACTAATGGACTACTATAACCTTAATTCAAATCTTGATGTGGCAGAAACAAACAGAGTGTGGAACACTATTGTACATTACAGGCAACTAAACATGGATCCATAATGAAATAACGTAGAACATGTGGGCATTTTGCAGTCAGAGAGTTATCATAACCCCCATAAAAATACAATGCAACCTAAGCTTGTATTGTTTGGATAGCATCAAATAGCAAAGTAATATAAGGTCTTGATGGAAGAACATGTGAATTGTTCTAACCAAATCTAACACGGTTAAAGCCTAAAACACAGCAACCCTTTCAAGCTGTAATTTTCAAGACTGGGTAGTAGATCTGTACTTATGTGGAAAAAGATCATGTTATATCAAGTCCAGCTAAGTCACGAGCAGTTTAAGCAACAAGATAGAGAACCAGAAAACAGTGCTTTAATGAGAAAGGTAACCTCAGGTCACGATTCAATATAATAAGTGGCTTATGAAGGTGTAGCAAAGTGAAGATATACTTACCAAATAGCACAGCAGCTAGTTTAAGCTGCTTATCCGGATACTTCGTAAAGAACTTGTATTCCTCAAACAGATTTGAGATCATACAATTAAAAATTGATTGCTCCCTGGAAATCCATAACATTCATGTAATCCATTTGTCAACAACTATCAGTGCAGGAAAAACTTTGCTAGACGAGGTTGGAGAACAAACAGAGCATACTAGTTAGTGGCGTGTGTTTATCATCTCATACAACGTTGGCAAAACAAACTTTGGAGGAAATAAATGCAGTCAGTGATTCAATCAGAAAACTTCTCAAAACAATCAATGTTGCGCGGGCTGTCTATCCAAAACTGAACTAAACAAGTTAAAATAACAATAATTTCTAGAAAGCCAGATAACTAAAAGACAGGATGGTGTAATTAAATCATGTCCTACACTGTAAAAGAGACCAATAATATTGTATTTCCGTGCTTGGGTTAGCTATAATCTTGAATATCCAACACTTCAGCTTATTACCATCAGTTGCTTGTAAGTTCCTTGTGCATACAGTTTTTTGCAGTGTTTCTATGTGACTACGTAAACCACAAGTTGAGTTAAACAGGCAATAACAAGTCATTTTCAAATTGATCTCAGAAATGCACCTCTTATCTGGAGATTCTTTGAAGCGAGTGAGCATTTGTATCATCACATCAATGTTTATCTGTCCAGAAAACATCTGGTGAAAATACGCATTTGCTTCTACTTCAACATCATCTGAACCTCCCTCCGAGGTAGGTATGTCCCTTGCTACAGGACCCTGATTTCTCGATTCATACAGAGCACACAACTCCCTTAGTTCATCCGAGAGTTGGTTGGATAAGAGCTGTCCCAAGTGAGACTGGAGAACCTGCAAATGCGTGTGACAATATTTACGAGTCGCAGAAAGATAGAGCTACTAACAAATTGCAGAAGCACAATAACCAAGAATCGGTCAAACCTTTATAAAGGGAGGACAAGCTTCCCAATACGTGTCCACAACACTAAATTGAGGTTGTTCCGCGGTACCCTCTACTGCATAAGATGCGGCATTCATAGCTTCTTTCAGGAAATTAACGCAGTCCTGGGAGTCAGAGCTCAGAGTGTAAATAGGGGAAACTAAAACTTTAGATGGCAATGAAAAGACTAAATTCATTCTTTTTTACTTGTCGCTTTGGACATCAACAGTCTCAATATACTCAAGTTTAAAGAAAACAGTCTCAATATACATATTTGACCACAACTCTTTGAATCACACTTTTAACAAATACATATAAAGTATAAACATTAGCTATACACATCTGAACACAACTCTTTGAATCACAGTTTGGAAAGCATGAATACTGTACTGATTCAAAAGAGATTTTTATGAGAAGCCTAACAATAGCATTTGCAAATGAAAAATAAAGAAATTAGCCATCAAAGTGAAAAAAAAACATTGACTGCACGCATACTAGAACGAGATCTAATAAAAATGGGGGCAAGTATTGAAGAATACAATAGCAGATTTAAAACTCCTGAACGAGTATGGAAAATGGCTAAGCATGCACCATCAAGAGATAGTAATTTAGGCATATAATCATGCATATTACCTCGACAAAACCGTCCTTGTATACAGTTAACTTCTCAGTGAGCCATTTCTCAAGATGGCTATGATCTTTCCTACAAGCAGCAGCCACCAATCTAATGCTAAATGTGAATGGAGTGGACTCGAGGACAGCAGATAGGATCTGTTTCAAATGGAAATAAAATTTGGATGAATGACACACAAGATGACAAAATAGAGATAACATTACAACATTATAGTTTCAAATGGTGGCAATAACCAAATATTCTATATCAGAAGTGTATGGAATGATCATCGTGCAAGGTACACCAGCAACATTAATGGTTTCTTTCTTCAGGAAAAGCTTACTATTTGTTGTAGTTGTAAAGAGCCCAATATTACCCCTAACTTCCAGAAATAAAATTAACACTGAAGAAGTTGCAACAATAACTTTGACAACTGTCAATGTTACTGTGTCTATACAAACCTTCAGGTCGTGACACACATCCACAATTCTCAGGAGACAACTTGGATCAGAATGAGCATCAACAAATCCTCGAAGGGTGAGGCATGGGTTAATATGCCAGAGATATTTCACCACATTTCTCTTTGTGGTGTCCTTCAGAATAGCAGGAAATGCACAGGACAGCACTTCAAATTGGAGGAGATTATATGCAGTCTGCATAGCAGAGCATGGGAATTAACAGTAGTAAAATGATTGAACTGAATGTAGCTTGTTAAGTAGGACTAGAAGAATGTCATACGTTGATGTGTCCAAGACCAACAAGTAGGAGTTCAGGGCAATGTCCCAAAGGATAATCGAGCATGGACCGCACCGACACAGTGTGTCCAACTTCAGCAAGCTGGCACAAAACCTCTAGAAGGTCAAGGCAAAACCAAGCATGATTACCTGGACCAAGACTTGCAAAGTCCGGAAGTGCCTATAAGAAATTACAACTGTTAGATGTATGAATTGTACACGATCTTGTCATGAGTAAAGCCACATGTTATGAAAATAGTACCAGCAGCCTCGAACTATGTGCAAATGTAAAAATAGTAGCAGGGGCAGAAATTGCATGCTTTAAAAATGATATCTGGCCTTCTGTATTTGTCCACATTGACCCACAAACAGCATGAAGCGGAAAGGGATCCTGTATTATTCAAGAAATTTGTCAGCCAAGCATGTGTGTCTGTTGAAATGCCTGAAAATGAGCACATATATGTTTACCTTGCAAGCGCGGCCATATATATTCATCAGTAAACAGAAAGCTGCTTCATCAGGAATACTGAAACCCTCATGATCAAGGCTTTCCATAACATGCACCCAATTAGTACTTGGGGCCTACATGGGAAAGAACAACCAAGTTAAAATGCAAAAGCATGAGGCAAAGGAAAAGAATACAGCATGACGATGAGCAAGGCCTCACCAATTCGTTGATTGAATCCACAAGAACATCTGTGTTCCATGTAGTCAATTGAGGCGACTCACTCAAGTGGGTATTTCGAATAGCAGATACGAAGGTTGCATAAGTGTTATGGGCCTCTGCAAGACTATTTTGAGTGCCAATAACTGCCCCGAGCAACTTAGATATTGCCACATCATCAAGAGGCTGAAAAGTGGAAAGTATTTCCTTACACTGTGTGCTGTCAACAGTGCATCCATAACCCAACTCAGTTACTATGTCCGCCATACTTATTTCTTTCCCAATTTCAGAAAGAAGTGACTCAAAGTCATCATTTGTGCTATCCAAGTACATCTCCAAATGTCTGCAAGACACAGAAAATAAGGGGGGTAATATGTAAGTAATCAAATGGACATGAGGTGAACCGAAACGTATAGGTTTTGGCTAGTTAAAGACTAAACACCTTGAATGATTTATTGACTGAACATCATGCTGATCTTTGGGGATGGGAGCAAAAAAAGGACTCTGTCCAACTTCTAGAAGAGAAGCAATGTTACTAAAAGTATCCATATGCTTTGTCAGGCCATCGGTCTGGTGAAGGAAGACGACGATTTCATGAATTTGATCATTTGGTACCGATTGATTAGGATTCAAACACAACTTCTCAATTTGAGCAATTGCAAATTGTTGCCCTGGAACGATGAAAATAAAGTAGATGTCAACAAACAACTGAAAACAGAAGAAGCAACCCTGATACACTCAACACAGAGTTCAACTTCACCACCTACTGTTTACCTTTCAGCTTCATGCCTGAATTATCAGAATCTGACAGCGCAAGACCAATACCGACTTTCTCGGCCACTGAGAGTTCCAGTGCACTCGACAGAGTCTCAAGGAGGCCATCGGTACCAGTTTTTATCTGCATCAGTGCCTCACAGAAACAAGTGCTAAAAAACGTTTTATCCAGACAATATCTGAAAGTGGCGGATAGAAGATCATGCTTCAACTGCAAGTTTTTGGCCTCCCTGTCATTCAGCAGCACTTCATCCAAACAGACTTGGAGCAGCAAAAGACATCCATCGTGACCATAGTCAACTAACTGCAAAGGTGGAAAGATAAATATATCAGAAAACCTGCACCGAACTAGTTAATTTTGTACTTTGCTTGTACGCGGAAATGGTTAAAGCAATAAATTTCTCTCGTAAACTGCCGGGTTGTTCACAAAGGCTGCGAGTTGCTTGTGGGCATGCCTATACTGCCCGCCAACAAGACCACGCCTTGTCTGCAATTAAAGCAACTGATGCGGAGACGGAATCCCACATGCCAGCAGCGCCACGTGCTGCACTCTCAGCCCAGGTGCTGCATCGGCACATCTCATTCCCTATCCCCAAATCCTTCTACATACGTCAAATGGACAGATGGGCCGACCGCAATTTGTATGGCGAGCATTGACATGACGAGTTCAATTAGAACTAGCTCAATTAGGAACATCCAAGTGTGGGAAATGAATTCCCATTCTATTCTGCTTACTAATTACAGTATAAACGTATCTTGTCGTCTTGCGGCGCGCAAACGGTAGTGATAATATCAGAATTCCGCGAAACGGCCTCTCGGAATCAGCAGCACACCGCGTACAAGGCGGACTCCTGGGCTTAAGTGCTGACCGATTGCCAGGAATTGTAAGCTCGGGCAAACATGCCCTAGCACAAGTGCTCTGGCTTGCAGGCAGGCCCTACACCTGCATACAGAGGGCAGCCGACCAATTCATGGTCCACGGGACGCTGTGCACACCACCGATTCGGAATCTAGGTCACCCAACCCGATAATGTAGCAACGATCACCTACGGACGCACCCCCACAGTGACGAGTGAGATTAGCTGATACGAACCACAGCGTAACAGATCCGGGCGGGCGAGGGGCGAATCGGACGCGCCGAACCGGTCGGCGGGCAGCGGGGGAGCGGGTCTAGGGTTTTATATACCTGGCAGAGCTCGCGGCGGACGGACTCGCGGCCGGCGTCGGTGGCGCCCTGCAGCACCAGCCGCACCTCGGCGGCGACGCCGGGGTGGTTCAGTGGGACCATCTCGCCGGCGGGCAGCGCCGCGGCGGGCGGGGGCGAGAGCGGGGCTCGGGCGGGGGCTGGGGGTCGGCTGATGGCCTTCGCTGTTGGGTCTCCGAGGGCGAGGCGCAGATGGCGGAGGGGCGGATGGCCCTCGTGTTGTTTATAGCCGGGATCGCACCCGATCGATCGATCGAAGCCGACCGGCGTGTGTCACGCCGGGTTTGCGTCGATTTATCTTTTCCTGGCCGTCCGTCGGGGGATCGACGGCTCTGCCGGTCGCTGCTGCACAACCGATTTTGTGCCCGTCTGCAGATATGGGTGGATAGATAGGTTCGAGAGCATTCTTTGGCTTTGTGTGTGTATTTTGTGTGCATTTATTGTGTAGGAAAAAGTTTGGTTTGTTTTGTCTTTGATGAGTACAAACTTTCAAATGGATGGTGTTTTACGCACACATGTTTGTCATATTGGGTTTTCTTGCTCTTCGTGAACACCCCCCTCCCTACCCCCTATGCCGACAGAGGTATGATGGGCGGCGGTGGGTGGGAAGTCAAAGGTTGGGTAGAAGTTAGGTTACACTATGTGGCGATTCATGGACAAACGATGCGGCATTGGCGGTGAACTACCTACCGAGAGATGATGTAGTGGTCGAGGCTTCGCGAGAATATCGGCTCGTCAGAGAAGCGAGCCGGCGGATGCGGGAGGAATAGGGGATGTACACACCCTCTTTATACAAATTGGTGAAGCGGTGTCTGCTGTTGTATACACTTAAACTTGAAGTATACCAACATTAGGTTAGGGTTTATGGGTTGGTGGCCCTCGTGGCAAGCCATGTCGTGCCCAACGGGGTAGCTGTTGGAAATATGCCCTAGAGGCAATAATAAATTGATTATTATTATATTTCCTTGTTCATGATAATCGTTTATTATCCATGCTACAATTGTATTGATAGGAAACTCAGATACATGTGTGGATACATAGACAACACCATGTCCCTAGTAAGCCTCTAGTTGACTAGCTCGTTAATCAATAGATGGTTACGGTTTCCTGACCATGGACATTGGATGTCGTTGATAACGGGATCACATCATTAGGAGAATGATGTGATGGACAAGACCCAATCCTAAGCCTAGCACAAGATCATGTAGTTCGTATGCTAAAGCTTTTCTAATGTCAAGTATCATTTCCTTAGACCATGAGATTGTGCAACTCCCGGATACCGTAGGAGTGCTTTGGGTGTGCCAAACGTCACAACGTAACTGGGTGGCTATAAAGGTACACTACGGGTATCTCTGAAAGTGTCTGTTGGGTTGGCACGAATCGAGATTGGGATTTTGTCACTCCGTGTAAACGGAGAGGTATCTCTGGGCCCACTCGGTAGGACATCATCATAATGTGCACAATGTGACCAAGGGGTTGATCACGGGATGATGTGTTACGGAACGAGTAAAGAGACTTGCCGGTAACGAGATTGAACAAGGTATCGGTATACCGACGTGATCTTGACGTGAGCACATGCCTTGACGTGATCTTGAAGGTGTTCAAGATGGATCAGTCAAAGAAGGAGTTCTTGCCTGAGTTGTAAGGTATGAAGTTAAGACTTAAAGCTCGACCATGGCAGAATAGAGAGAAAGGAACGAAGGTCGTCCCCTATGCTTAAGACATAGGCTCTACAGTATGCTATGCTGTGTACCGCACCTGAAGTGTGCTTTACCATGAGTCAGTCAAGGGGTACAAGAGTGATCCAAGAATGGATCACAGGACAGCGGTCAAAGTTATCCTTAGTAACTAGTGGACTAAGGAATTTTCTCAATTATGGAGGTGGTAAAAGAGTTCGTCGTAAAGGGTTACGTCGATGCAAGCTTAACACCTATCCGGATAGCTCTGAGTAGAGATACCGGATACGTATAATGGAGCAACAATTTAGAATAGCTCCAAGTAGAACAGTTATTTGGAATAGCTCCAAATAGAACGTGGTAGCTGCATCTAGGAGATGACATAGAGATTTGTGAAGCACACATGGATCTGAAAGGTTCAGACCCGTTGACTAAAACCTCTCTCACAAGCAACATGATCAAACCCAGAACTCTTTGGATGTTGGTCACATGGTGATGTGACCTGTCAGTGTTAATCACATGGTGATGTGAACTAGATTATTGACTCTAGTGCAAGTGGGAGACTGTTGGAAATATGCCCTAGAGGCAATAATAAATTGATTATTATTATATTTCCTTGTTCATGATAATCGTTTATTATCCATGCTAGAATTGTATTGATAGGAAACTCAGATACATGTGTGGATACATAGACAACACCATGTCCCTAGTAAGCCTCTAGTTGACTAGCTCGTTAATCAATAGATGGTTACGGTTTCCTGACCATGGACATTGGATGTCGTTGATAACGGGATCACATCATTAGGAGAATGATGTGATGGACAAGACACAATCCTAAGCCTAGCACAAGATCATGTAGTTCGTATGCTAAAGCTTTTCTAATGTCAAGTATCATTTCCTTAGACCATGAGATTGTGCAACTCCCGGATACCGTAGGAGTGCTTTGGGTGTGCCAAACGTCACAACGTAACTGGGTGGCTATAAAGGTACACTACGGGTATCTCTGAAAGTGTCTGTTGGGTTGGCACGAATCGAGATTGGGATTTTGTCACTCCGTGTAAACGGAGAGGTATCTCTGGGCCCACTCGGTAGGACATCATCATAATGTGCACAATGTGACCAAGGGGTTGATCACGGGATGATGTGTTACGGAACGAGTAAAGAGACTTGCCGGTAACGAGATTGAACAAGGTATCGGTATACCGACGATCGAATCTCGGGCAAGTGCCATACCGCTAGACAAAGGGAATTGTATACGGGATTGATTGAGTCCTTGACATCGTGGTTCATCCGATGAGATCATCGTGGAACATGTGGGAGCCAACATGGGTATCTAGATCCCGCTGTTGGTTATTGACCGGAGAACGTCTCGGTCATGTCTGCATGTCTCCCGAACCCGTAGGGTCTACACACTTAAGGTTCGATGACGCTAGGGTTATAAAGGAAGCTTGTATGTGGTTACCGAATGTTGTTCGGAGTCCCGGATGAGATCCCAGACATCACGATGAGTTCCGGAATGGTCCGGAGGTAAAGATTTATATATAGGAAGTCCTGTTTCGGCCATCGGGACAAGTTTCGGGGTCATCGGTATTGTACCGGGACCACCGGAAGGGTCCCGGGGGCCCACCGGGTGGGGCCACCTGCCCGGGGGGGCACATGGGCTGTAGGGGGTGCGCCTTGGCCTACATGGGCCAAGGGCACCAGCCCCTAGAGGCCCATGCGCCAAGATAAAGGAAAAAGGGGAGAGTCCTAAAGGGGGAAGGCACCTCCGAGGTGCCTTGGGGAGGATGGACTCCTCCCCATCCTTAGCCGCACCCCTTCCTTGGAGGAGGGGGCAAGGCTGCGCCTCCCCCCTCTCCCCTGCCCCTATATATAGTGGGGAAAAAGGAGGAGCAATCATACCTAAGGCCTTTGGTTGCCTCCCTCTCCCTCCCGTGACACATCTCCTCTCCCGTAGGTGCTCGGCGAAGCCCTGCAGGATTGCCACGCTCCTCCATCACCACCACGCCGTTGTGCTGCTGCTGGATGGAGTCTTCCTCAACCTCTCCCTCTCTCCTTGCTGGATCAAGGCGTGGGAGACATCGTCGAGCTGTACGTGTGTTGAACGCGGAGGTGCCGTCCGTTCGGCACTAGATCATCGGTGATTTGAATCACGGCGAGTACGACTCCATCAACCCCGTTCACTTGAACGCTTCCGCTTAGCGATCTACAAGGGTATGTAGATGCACTCTCCTTTCTACTCGTTGCTGGTCTCTCCATAGATAGATCTTGGTGTTATGTAGGAAATTTTTTGAATTTCTGCTACGTTCCCCAACAGTGGCATCATGAGCTAGGTCTATTGCGTAGATTCTTTGCACGAGTAGAACACAAAGTAGTTGTGGGCGTCGATATTGTTCAATATGCTTGCCGTTACTAGTCTTATCTTGATTTGGCGGCATCGTGGGATGAAGCGGCCCGGACCAACCTTACACGTACGCTTACGTGAGACCGGTTCCACCGACAAACATGCACTAGTTGCATAAGGTGGCTGGCGGGTGTCTGTCTCTCCCACTTTAGTCGGATCGGATTCGATGAAAAGGGTCCTTATGAAGGGTAAATAGCAATTGGCATATCACGTTGTGGTTCATGCGTAGGTAAGAAACGTTCTTGCTAGAAACCCATAGCAGCCACGTAAAACATGCAAACAACAATTAGAGGACGTCTAACTTGTTTTTGCAGGGTATGCTATGTGATGTGATATGGCCAAAAAAGGATGTGATGAATGATATATGTGATGTATGAGATTGATCATGTTCTTGTAATAGGAATCACGACTTGCATGTCGATGAGTATGACAACCGGCAGGAGCCATAGGAGTTGTCTTTATTTATTTGTGACATGCGTGTCAACTTAAACGTCATGTAATTACTTTACTTTATTGCTAACCGTTAGCCATAGTAGTAGAAGTAATAGTTGGCGAGGCAACTTCATGAAGACACGATGATGGAGATCATGATGATGGAGATCATGGTGTCATGCCGGTGACGATGATGATCATGGAGCCCCGAAGATGGAGATCAAAAGGAGCAAAGTGATGATGGCCATATCATGTCACTATTTGATTGCATGTGATGTTTATCATGTTTATACATCTTATTTGCTTAGAACGATGGTAGTAAATAAGATGATCCCTTACAACAATTTCAAGAAGTGTTCTCCCCTAACTGTGCACCGTTGCGACAGTTCGCTGTTTCAAAACATCACGTGATGATCGGGTGTTTTATTCAGACGTTCAAATACAACGGGTGTTGACGAGCCTAGCATGTACAGACATGGCCTCGGAACACACGCGAAACACTTAGGGTTAACTTGACGAGCCTAGCATGTACAGACATGGCCTCGGAACACGGAGACCGAAAGGTCGAGCATGAGTCGTATAGAAGATACGATCAACATGAAGATGTTCACCGATGATGACTAGTCCGTCTCACGTGATGATCGGACACGGCCTAGTTTGACTCGGATCATGTAATCACTTAGATGACTAGAGGGATGTCTATCTGAGTGGGAGTTCATAAGATGAACTTAATTATCCTGAACATAGTCAAAAGGATTTTGCAAATTATGTCGTAGCTCACGCTATAGTTCTACTGTTTAGATATGTTCCTAGAGAAAAATTAGTTGAAAGTTGATAGTAGCGATTATGCGGACAGTAGAAGGCTTATGTCCTTAATGCACCGCTCAGTGTGCTGAACCTCGAACGTTGTCTGTGGTTGTTGCGAACATCTGACATACACGTTTTGATAACTACGT
The DNA here is from genome assembly GCF_018294505.1 of Triticum aestivum. Lineage (NCBI taxonomy): Eukaryota > Viridiplantae > Streptophyta > Magnoliopsida > Poales > Poaceae > Triticum > Triticum aestivum. The sequence continues at coordinate 697,119,726 of NC_057806.1, forward strand.
GATAGTTCAGTTAAATGGTTTAGAATTGAGGCACCAAAGACGTTTTTGAAACATCGCAAAACATATGAGATGTTTTGAGGGCTGAAATTGGGATTTCAGGCTCGTGCCCATGTCAAGAGGTATAAGACCTCCGATGACTTTCTTAACCTGCAAACTAAGGAGAAAAGCTCAATTGTTGAGCTTGTGCTCAGATTGTCTGAGTACAACAATCATTTGAATCGACTGGGAGTTGATCTTCCAGATAAGACAGTGATGGTTCTCCAAAGTCATTGCCACCAAGCTGTTAGAGCTTCGTGATGAACTATAACATATCAGGGATAGATATGATGATCCTTGAGGTATTCGCGATGTTTGACACCGCGAAAGTAGAAATCAAGAAGGAGCATCAATTGTTGATGGTTGGTGAAACCACTAGTTTCAAGAAGGGCAAGGGCAAGAAGGGATACTTCATGAAACGGCAAATCAGCTGCTGCTCTAGTGAAGAAACCCAAGGTAAAACCCAAACCCGAGACTAAGTGCTTCTGTAATAAGGGGAACAACCACTAGAGCAGAATTACCCTAGATACTCGGTAGATAAGAAGGCTGGCAAGGTCGATAGAAGTATATTGGATATACATTGTGTTAATGTGTACTTTGCTAGTACTCCTAGTAGCACCAGGGTATTAGATACCGGTTCGGTTGCTAAGTGTTAGTAACTCGAAACAAAAGGCTACGGAATAAACGGAGACTAGCTAAAGGTGAGCTGACGATATGTGTTGGAAGTTTTTCCAAGCTTGATATGATCAAGCATCGCACGCTCCCTCTACCAAAGAGATTGGTGTTTGCGTTGAGCATAGACATGATTGGATTACGTCTATCGCAATACGATTATTCATTTAAGGAGAATAATGGTTACTCTGTTTATTTGAATAATACCTTCAATGGTCTTACACCTAAAATGAATGGTTCATTAAATCTCGATCGTAGTGATACACATGTTCATGCCAAAAGATAGTAATGATAGTACCACCTACTTGTGGCACTGCCATGTAAGTCATAATGGTATAAAACGCATGAAGAAGCTCCATGTTGATGGATCTTTGGACTCACTCGTTTTTGAAAAGTTTGAGACATGCGAACCATGTCTATTGGTGTATATGCATGAAGAAACTCCATGCAAATGGACCGTTTTGACTCACTTGATTTTGAATCACTTGGGACATGCAAATCATACCACATGGGCAAGATGACTGAAAAGCCTCGGTTTCAGTAAGATGGAACAAGATAGCAACTTGTTGGAAGTAACACATTTTTGATGTGTCCTATCCAATGAGTGCTGAGGCATGCAGTGAATATCGTTATGATCTTACTTCACAGATGATTCGAGTAGATGTTGAGAATATTTACTTGATGAAACACAAGTCTGAATTATTGAATGGTTCAAGTAATTTCAGAGTGAAGTAGAAGATCATTGTGACAAGAGGATAAAAGATCTATGATATGATCATAGAGATGAATATCTGAATCACGAGTTTGGCACAGAATTAAGACATTGTGGAAATTGTTTCACAACTGATACAGCCTGGAACACCATAGTGTGATGGTGTGTCCAAACGTCATAGTTGCACCCTATTGGATATGGTGCATACCATGATGTCTCTTATCGAATTACCACTATCGTTCATGGGTTAGGCATTAGAGACAACCACATTCACTTTAAATAGGGCACCACGTAATTCCGATGAGACGACACCGTATGAACTATGGTTTAGAGAAACCTAAGCTGTCATTTCTTAGAAGTTTGGGGCTGCGATGCTTATATGGAAAGGTTTCAGGCTGATAAGCTCAAACCCAAAGCGGATAAAATGCATCTTCATAGGACACCCAAAACAGTTGGGTATACCTCCTGTTTCAGATCCGAAAGCAATAGGGATTGTTTCTTGAATCGGGTCCTTTTTCGAGGAAAGGTTTCTCTCGAAAAGTTGAGTGGGAGGATGGTGGAGACTTGATGAGGTTATTGAACCGTCACTTCAACAAGTGTGTAGCAGGGCACAGGAAGTTGTTCCTGTGGCACCTACACCAATTGAAGTGGAAGCTTATGATAGTGATCATGAAGTTTCGGATCAAGTCACTACCAAACCTCGTGGGATGACAAGGATGTGTACTACTTCAGAGTGGTACGTAATCCTGTCTTGGAAGTCATGTTGCTAGACAACAATGAACCTACGAGCTATGGAGAAGCGATGGTGGGCCCGGATTCCGATAAATGGCTCAAGGCCATAAAACCCGAGAGAGGATCCATGTATGAAAACAAAGTGTAGACTTTGGAAGAACTACTTGATGGTCGTAAGGCTGTTAGGTACATATGGATTTTGAAAGGAAGACAGACAATGATGGTAAGTGTCACCATTGAGAAAGCTCGACTTGTCGTTAAGATGTTTTCGACAAGTTCAAGGAGTTGACTACGATGAGACTTTCTCACTCGTAGCGATGCTAAGAGTCTGTTGAAATTATATTAGCAATTACTGCATTATTTATGAAATCTTGCAGATAGGATGTCAAAACATTGTTTCCTCGACGATTTTTGAGGAAAGGTTGTATGTGATACAACCGGAAGGTTTTGTCCATCCTGAAATATGCTAAGCTCCAGCAATCCTTCTGAGGACTGGAGTGAACATCTCGGAGTTGGAATGTATGCTTTGATGATGATCAAAGATTTTGGGTGTATACAAAGTTTATGAGAAACTTGTATTTCCAAAGAAGTGAGTGGGAGCACTATAGAATTTCTGATGAGTATATGTTGTTGACATATTAATGATCAGAAATGATGTAGAATTTCTGGAAAGCATATAGGGTTATTTGGAAAGTGTTTTCAATGGAAAACCTGGATTAAGCTACTTGAACATTGAGCATCAAGATCTATAAGGATAGATCAAAACGCTTAATAGTACTTTCAAATGAGCACATGCCTTGACGTGATCTTGAAGGTGTTCAAGATGGATCAGTCAAAGAAGGAGTTCTTGCCTGAGTTGTAAGGTATGAAGTTAAGACTTAAAGCTCGACCATGGCAGAATAGAGAGAAAGGAACGAAGGTCGTCCCCTATGCTTAAGACATAGGCTCTACAGTATGCTATGCTGTGTACCGCACCTGAAGTGTGCTTTACCATGAGTCAGTCAAGGGGTACAAGAATGATCCAAGAATGGATCACAGGACAGCGGTCAAAGTTATCCTTAGTAACTAGTGGACTAAGGAATTTTCTCAATTATGGAGGTGGTAAAAGAGTTCGTCGTAAAGGGTTACGTCGATGCAAGCTTAACACCTATCCGGATAGCTCTGAGTAGAGATACCGGATACGTATAATGGAGCAACAATTTAGAATAGCTCCAAGTAGAACAGTTATTTGGAATAGCTCCAAATAGAACGTGGTAGCTGCATCTAGGAGATGACATAGAGATTTGTAAAGCACACACGGATCTGAAAGGTTCAGACCCGTTGACTATAACCTCTCTCACAAGCATAACATGATCAAACCCAGAACTCATCGAGTGTTAATCACATGGTAAATGTGAACTGGATTATTGACTCTAGTAAACTCTTTGGGTGTTAGTCACATGGGGATGTGACCTTGAGTGTTAATCACATATCGATGTGAACTAGATTATTGACTCTAGTGCAAGTGGGAGACTGTTGGAAATATGCCCTAGAGGCAATAATAAATTGATTATTATTATATTTCCTTGTTCATGATAATCGTTTATTATCCATGCTAGAATTGTATTGATAGGAAACTCAGATACATGTGTGGATACATAGACAACACCATGTCCCTAGTAAGCCTCTAGTTGACTAGCTCGTTAATCAATAGATGGTTACGGTTTCCTGACCATGGACATTGGATGTCGTTGATAACGGGATCACATCATTAGGAGAATGATGTGATGGACAAGACCCAATCCTAAGCCTAGCACAAGATCATGTAGTTCGTATGCTAAAGCTTTTCTAATGTCAAGTATCATTTCCTTAGACCATGAGATTGTGCAACTCCCGGATACCGTAGGAATGCTTTGGGTGTGCCAAACGTCACAACGTAACTGGGTGGCTATAAAGGTACACTACGGTTATCTCTGAAAGTGTCTATTGGGTTGGCACGAATCGAGATTGGGATTTTGTCACTCCGTGTAAACGGAGAGGTATCTCTGGGCCCACTCGGTAGGACATCATCATAATGTGCACAATGTGACCAAGGGGTTGATCACGGGATGATGTGTTACGGAACGAGTAAAGAGACTTGCCGGTAACGAGATTGAACAAGGTATCGGTATACCGACGATCGAATCTCGGGCAAGTACCATACCGTTAGACAAAGGGAATTGTATACGGGATCGATTGAGTCCTTGACATCGTGGTTCATCCGATGAGATCATCGTGGAACATGTGGGAGCCAACATGGGTATCCAGATCCCGCTGTTGGTTATTGACCGGAGAACATCTCGGTCATGACTACATGTCTCCCGAACCCGTAGGGTCTACACACTTAATGTTCGATGACGCTAGGGTTATAAAGGAAGCTTGTATGTGGTTACCGAATGTTGTTCAGAGTCCCGGATGAGATCCCGGACGTCACGAGGAGTTCCGGAATGGTCCAGAGGTAAAGATTTATATATAGGAAGTCCTGTTTCGGCCATCGGGACAAGTTTCGGGGTCATCGGTATTGTACCGGGACCACCGGAAGGGTCCCGGGGGCCCACCGGGTGGGGCCACCTGCCCCGGGGGGCCACATGGGCTGTAGGGGGTGCGCCTTGGCCTACATGGGCCAAGGGCACCAGCCCCTAGAGGCCCATGCGCCAAGATAAAGGAAAAAGGGGAGAGTCCTAAAGGGGGAAGGCACCTCCGAGGTGCCTTGGGGAGGATGGACTCCTCCCCCCTCCTTAGCCGCACCCCTTCCTTGGAGGAGGGGGCAAGGCTGCGCCTCCCCCCTCTCCCCTGCCCCTATATATAGTGGAGGGGAGGGAGGGCATCCACACCTGAGCCCTTGGCGCCTCCCTCCCTCCCGTGACACCTCCTCCTCTCCCGTAGGTGCTTGGCGAAGCCCTGCGGGATTGCCACGCTCCTCCACCACCACCACGCCGTTGTGCTGCTGTTGGATGGAGTCTTCCTCAACCTCTCCCTCTCTCCTTGCTGGATCAAGGTGTGGGAGACGTCACCGGGCTGTACGTGTGTTGAACACGGAGGTGCTGTCCGTTCGGCACTAGATCATCGGTGATTTGAATCACGACGAGTACGACTCCATCAACCCCGTTCACTTGAACGCTTCCGCTTAGCGATCTACAAGGGTATGTAGATGCACTCTCTTTCTACTCGTTGCTGGTCTCTCCATAGATAGATCTTGGTGATTCGTAGGGAAATTTTTTGAATTTCTGCTACGTTCCCCAACAGTAGCTAGTGGTGGCCATCCCGCTAGTTTAGTTTAGTTTGCCATCGCTGGTATAGATGTCTTTGAAGATAATGCTCATAATTGGTTTGGTTTCCATGTTGATCGAATGTCTAAGCCTTAAATGTAGTTTTCTTGCTCCATGTGACACCCCTGGCGTTGATAGGCAATGGCGATGGCAGTAAGTAGAAGGCAAGGGTCAGGGGGAGTAGATGTTAGGTTGGAGCAATGGTTGTAGGATGGCTACGATCTCCCCTACCGAAAGACATGACAGTGAGTAAAATGTCGCAGTGGTGGTGTTTTAAATGAGAAGTGAGCGGACAAATGTGAAGGGTAGTCGTTGGTCCTTTTTTTGCATTGTATGCGCTCAGATATAAATTATACATGTTTTTAGAGTTTGTCGATCGGTGCTCGGTAGCGACTCTTTTTCTGTTCTTTTCCTTCAAACAAAAACTTCAACACTATTTATTGAAATAGCTAAAACAAAACAAACTTACTCTTCATCTACCTTATTTATATGGGTTGCCTCCCATAAGCGCTTCATTTTCGGTCGATAAGCTTGACCTTAGTGATGATTACTTCTCCTTCGACATGATAATGCCAAGCCCGTAGATTCTAGCCTTTATGATGATACCATCTCCTGCATACATCTCCATCTATTTTTTTCTTGGGAAAGTTTCTAACAAAAGGTCCTTCATCGAAAGGTCAAATCTCACATTTTTTTTCAAATACATTGATGGTAGCTTTTATAGTTATTAGAAATGGTCCGCCTAATATAATAGGTGCAATGGGATCTTCTGGCATATCAATGATAACAAGATCAATTATAACATGGCGATCATCAATTTGAATGACTACACCATCTTTAATCTCTACTGTTTGTGTAAAGGTAGAGCTGGTCATGTTCAATTTAATTTCGCTATTAACAAAATGACCAAGATTGAGATTGCCATAAACAGTCCTAGTGATAGTAGAAACACTAGCACCTAGATCTCATAAAGCATTGAACTTATTCAATCCAATCTCTGTTTCAATAAAAGGGTTCAAATATATCCTTTTTGCCTAGCCAATAGCTTACCATACAACTTATTTTATTTGGCATCTAATTCACGTACCTTAAGTGCATCTCGATCAACGAAACATTTATACGCCTCATCATTTGATACCTCGTGTAGTGGATGCTTCAATCGTCAACATCTTCATGGAAATCTGCAATGGTCAACAGGGTAAGATTGCTCAGGTATATGCCTCCTATCGTGATCCTTTGGAGCTTCTTCGCTACTTATCATCAACTTGACACTTTCAACTGGATTAGGTTTCGGCTTCCAGTGAACTTTGTTAGGATCATTATTTGACTCTCAAAAATTTTAGTAACTTGTTCATCCATGCTTCAAGTTCTTCCTTCTAAAGTATGCACATCTTCAGTGAGTCCAACAATCTTGAGAAAATTGCCAAAGAGCAACAATACTGCCTTGAAATTTTTGAGAAAACCCTCAGGAAGTTCGAAGAGTTATTGGTCGAGGAGATGGAGTCTGAAGAGTATGCTGCTCTTGAATCGCAAATGGGTGAAGTGTTCAAGCGTCATGAGATCCTCTCAATTGAGCACGAGGGACTTACTTATGATTACCTAAATAGGAAACAGGAAGTCGAGTCGCTGAAATTTTCTCACACTACAAAACGAGCGCTATTCTACGACGTTTCACTTGTGTCAAGTAAAATCTTTTTTCGTCACCAAATATGGATTGGTGACATTTTCCGTTCATCACCCCCACCGTCACTGAAGTGCCGCCACAGAAAATAAATTCTTGACCATACCAATTTTTCCTTCATGCAAGATTGCATTTTGTCACTGACGACCATTTTTGGTGACGCCAATATTGTCACCTACGACAGGCCAATCTGTCACCTAAGATCGGTTTCGGTGACGATAATTTGTCATGAGTAATCGTTCCGTGGGTTTGACTGGTCAAAGATTCTGACAAATGGGGCCAACAGTTACTGATGGGGCAGCTTCCAAGTGGGTCCGACATAGGTTTTATCACTGACGGTGCCTGCTAGTAATAAGTTGGGTGTTGGTTGACAAGTCAACACTATTGACATATGGGTCCATAATATGCTAACGGGGTTGCTTACATGTGGGATCGACCATCATTTTTTCTATGACGGTGAACGTCGCCAACAGTTATGATGTTGTCGTTTGACCGGTCAATAACTCTGACATGTGGGCCCAATGTAGTGTTGACGTGGATGCTGGCAAGCGGGTCCATATGTGAGTGATGTGGCTTCTTACATGTGGGACCATACGCTCGTGACGACGTGTTGATATGTCTCGAACATATCTATAATTTTTAATTATTTCATGCTATTATATTATCAATCGTGTATGCTTTATGAAGGAAATATGCCCTAGAGGCAATAATAAAGTTATTATTTATTTCCTTATATCATGATAAATGTTTATTATTCATGCTAGAATTGTATTAACCGAAAACTTAGTACATGTGTGAATACATAGACAAACAGAGTGTCACTAGTATACCTCTACTTGACTAGCTCGCTGAATCAAAGATGGTTAAGTTTCCTAGCCATAGACATGAGTTGTCATTTGATTAACGGGATCACATCATTAGAGAATGATGTGATCGACTTGACCCATTCTGTTAGCTTAGCACGATGATCGTTTAGTTTGTTGCTACTGCTTTCTTCATGACTTATACATGTTCCTCTGACTATGAGATTATGCAACTCCCGAATATCGGAGGAACACTTTGTGTGCTACCAAACGTCACAATGTAACTGGGTGATTATAAAGGTGCTCTACATGTGTCTCTGATGGTACTTGTTGAGTTGACATAGATCAAGATTAGGATTTGTCACTCCGATTGTCGGAGAGGTATCTCTGGGCCCTCTCGGTAATGCACATCACTATAAGCCTTGCAAGCAATGTGACTAATGAGTTAGTTGCGGGATGATGCATTACGGAACGAGTAAAGAGACTTGCTGGTAACGAGATTGAACTAGGTATTGAGATACCGACGATCGGATCTCGGGCAAGTAACATACCGATGACGAAGGGATCAACGTATACCATTATGCGGTTTGACCGATAAAGATCTTCGTAGAATATGTAGGAACTAATATGAGCATACAGGTTCCGCTATTGGTTATTGACTGGAGATGAGTCTCGGTCATGTCTACATAGTTCTCGAACCCATAGGGTCTGCACGCTTAACATTCTGTGACGATTTGTATTATGAGTTATGTGATTTGATGACCGAAGTTTGTTCGGAGTCCTGGATAAGATCGGGGACATAACGAGGAGTCTCAAAATGGTCGAGATGTAAAGATCGATATATTGGAAGGTTATATTTGGACATCGGAAAGGTTCCGAGTGATTTGGGTATTTTTCGGAGTACCGAAGAGTTACGAGAATTCGCCGGGAGAAGTATTGGGCCATACGGGAATAGAGGAGGCAGGCCAAAGGGAAGGAGGTGCGCACCCCCATGGGTCTGAATTGGACTAGGGGAAAGGGGGCGGCGCCCCCCTTTGCCCTTTCCTACTCCCTCTCTCTTTCCGGAAAGGAAAAGGGGAATCCTACTAGGACTTGGGAGTCCTAGTAGGACTCCCCACACTTGGCGCCCCCCTCTAGGACCGGCCTCCTCCTCCCTCCTTTATATACGTGGCCAGGGGCACCCCATAGACACACAACAATTGATCATTGATCTTTTAGCCGTGTGCGGTGCCTCCCTCCACCATAATCCACCTTGGTCATATCGTAGCGGTGCTTAGGCGAAGCCTTGCGTGATAGCTTCATCAACACTATCACCACGCGGTCGTGCTGATGAAGCTCTTCCCGAAGCTCTACTGGATAGTGAGTTCTCGGGACGTCACCTAGCTGAACGTGTGCTGAACGCGGAGGTGCCGTACGTTCAGTACCGAGGATCGGTTGATCGTGAAGACGTACGACTACATCAACCGCGTTGTTATAACGCTTCCGCTTATGGTCTACGAGGGTATGTAGACGACACTCTCCCCTCTCGTTGCTATGCATCACCATGATCTTGCGTGTGCGTAGGAAATTTTTGAAATTACTGCGTTTACAAACAGTGGCATCCGAGCCAGGTTTATGCGTTGATGTTATATGCACTAGTAGAACACAAGTGAGTTGTGGGCGATATAAGTCATACTGCTTACCAGCATGTCATACTTTGGTTCGGCGGTATTGTTGGATGAAGCAGCCCGGACCGACATTACACGTACGCTTACGCGAGACTGGTTCTACCGACGTGCTTTGCACACAGGTGGCTGGCGGGTGTCAGTTTCTCCAACTTTAGTTGAACCGAGTGTGACTACGTCCGGTCATTGTTGAAGGTTAAAACATCACTAACTTGACGAACTATCATTGTGGTTTTGATGTGTAGGTAAGAACGGTTCTTGCTCAGCCCGTAGCAGCCACGTAAAACTTGCAACAACAAAGTAGAGGACGTCTAACTTGTTTTTGCAGGGCATGTTGTGATGTGATATGGTCAAGGCATGATGCTATATTTTATTGTATGAGATGATCATGTTTCGTTAAAGTTATCGGCAACTGGCAGGAGCCTTATGGTTGTCTCTTTATTGCATAAGATGCAAGTGCCATGTAATTGCTTTACTTTATTGCTATGCGATAGCAATAGTTGCAAAAGCAATAGCTGGTGAGACGACCATGTGACGACACGTTGATAAAAGATCAAGATGATGGAGATCATGGTGTCATGCCAGTAACAATGGAGATCATGACATTACTTTGGAGATGGAGATCAGAGGCACAAGATGATGATGGCCATATCATGTCACATATTTTTGATTGCATGTGATTATTATCTTTTATACATCTTATTTTGCTTAGTTCGGCGGTAGCATTATAAGATGATCTCTCACTAAAAAAATCAAGGTACAAATGTTCTCCCTGAGTATGCACCGTTGCCAAAGTTCGTCATGCCGAGACACCACGTGATGATCGGGTGTGATAAGCTCAATGTTCTTGTACAACGGGTGCAAGCCAATTTTGCACACGCAGAATACTCGGGTTAAACCTGACGAGCCTAGCATATACATATATGGCCTCGGAACACTGATACTGAAAGGTCGAGCATGAATCATATAGTAGATATGATCAACATAGTGATGTTCACCATTGAAAACTACTCCATCTCACGTGATGATCGGACATGGTTTAGTTGATTTGGATCACGTGATCATTTAGATGACTAGAGGGATGTCTATCTAAGTGGGAGTTCTGAAGTAATATGATTAATTAAACTTTAATTTATCATGAACTTAGTCCTGATAGTATTTGCATATCTATGTTGTAGATCAATTGCTCGCGATGTAGCTCCCCGTTTATTTTTGATATGTTCATAGAGAAAAACTAAGTTGAAAGATGTTAGTAGCAATGATGCAGATTGGATCCATGATCTGAGGATTATCCTCATTGCTGCATAGAATAATTATGTCCTTGATGCACCGCTAGGTGACAGACCGATTGCAGGAGCGGATGCAGACGTTGTGAACGTTTGGCGAGCTCGATATGATGACTACTTGATAGTTTAGTGCACCATGCTTTACGGCTTAGAATCGGGGCTTCAAAGACGTTTTGAACGCCACGGAGCATATGAGATGTTCCAAGAGTTGAAATTGGTATTTCATACTCATGCCCGTGTCGAGAGGTAGGATACCTCTGACAGCACTTTGCCTACAAGATGGAGGAGAATAGCTCAGCTAGTGAGCATATGCTCAGAATGTCCGAGTACTACAATCACTTGAATCAAGTGGGAGTTAATCTTCCAGATAAGATAGTGATTGACAGAGTTCTCTAGTCACTATCACCAAGTTACTGGAACTTCGTGATGAACTATAATATGCAAGGGATAACAGAAATGATTCCCAAGCTCTTCGTGATGCTGAAATCGACGAAGGTAGAAATTGAGAAAAGCATCAAGTGTTGATGGTTGACAACACCACTAGTTTCAAGAAAAGGACAAAGGGAAGAAGGGGAACTTCAAGAAGAACGGCAAGCAAGTTGCTGCTCAAGTGAAGAAGCCCAAGTCTAGACCTAAGCCTGAGACTAAGTGCTTCTACTGCAAAGCGACTAGTCACTGGAAGCAGAACTGCCCCAAGTATTTGGTGTTGGGGATCGTTGCAGAAATTAAAAAAATTCTACGCATCACCAAGATCAATCTATGGAGTTTACTAGCAACGAGAGGGGAGTGCATCTTCATACCTTTGAAGATCGCGATGCGGAAGCGTTGCAAGAACGCGGTCGGTGGAGTCGTACACGAAGCGATTCAGATCGCGGCCGATTCTGATCTAAGCACCGAACAACGGTGCCTCCGCGTTCAACACACGTTCAGCCCGGTGACGTCTCCCGCGCCTTGATCCAGCAAGGAGAGAGGGAGAGGTTGGGGAAGACTCCGTCCAGCGGCAACACGACGGCGTGGTGGTGGTGGAGGAGCGTGGCACTCCAGCAAGGCTTCACCAAGCACTGCGAGAGATGAGGAGGGAGAGGGGTAGGGCTGCGCCAGGAGAAGGGGTGCGGTTGCCCTCCCACCCCCACTATTTATAGGGGGAAGGGGAGAGGGGGCCGACCCCCTAGATCCATCTAGAGGGGGCGGTGGCCCCTGCTGCGGCGGCCCCTCAGGGGGCAGCGGCCCCCTTAGGGTTTCCAACTAGGGGGGCGCCCGCCCGGGGGGGGGGGGCAGCGGCCCCCTAGGGTTTTCCAACCCTAGGCGCCTTTGGGCCCTTAGGGGGCGCACCAGCCCACTAAGGGGCTGGTTCCTACCCAACTACAACCCATTAGGTCCTTTGGGGCAGGTGGACCCTCCCGGTGGACCCCTGGAACCCCTTCCGTGGTCCCGGTACAATACCGATAAACCCCGAAACCTTTCCGGTGACTGAAACTGGACTTCCCACATATAAATCTTTACCTCCGGACCATTCTGGAACTCCTCGTGACGTCCGGGATCTCATCTGGGACTCCGAACAACATTCGGTAACCACGTACATATATTCCCTATAACCCTAGCGTCATCGAACCTTAAGTGTGCAGACCCTACGGGTTCGGGAGGCATGCAGACATGACTGAGATATCTCTCCGGCCAATAGCCAATAGCGGGATCTGGATACCCATGTTGGCTCCCACATGCTCCACGATGATCTCATCAGATGAACCACGATCTCAAGGATTCAATCAATCCCGTATACGATTCCCTTTATCTACCGGTATAGCACTTGCCCGAGATTCGATCGTCGGTATACCGATACCTTGTTCAATCTCGTTACGGCAAGTCTCTTTACTCGTTTAGTAACACATCATCCTGTGATCAACTCCTTGATCACACTGAGCTCATTATGATGATGTCCTACCGAGTGGGCCCAGAGATACCTCTCCGTCATACGGAGTGACAAATCTCAGTCTCGATTCGTGCCAACCCAACAGATACTTTCAGGGATACCCGCGGTGTACCTTTATAGTCACCCAGTTACGTTGTGACGTTTGGCACACCCAAAGTACTCCTACGGTATTTGGGAGTTGCACAATCTCATGGTCTAAGGAAAAAGATACTTGCCATTAGAAAAGCTTTAGCAGACGAACTACACGATCTTGTGCTATGCTTATGATTGGGTCTTGTCCATCACATCACTCTCCTAATAATGTGATCCCGTTATCAATGACATCCAATGTCCATGGTTAGGAAACCGTAACCATCTATTGATCAATGAGCTAGTCAACTAGAGGCTCACTAGGGACATGTTGTGGTCTATGTATTCACACATGTATTACGATTTCCGGATAACACAATTATAGCATGAACAATAGACAATTATCATGAACAAGGAAATATAATAATAACCATTTTATTATTGCCTCTAGGGCATATTTCCAACAATCTCCCACTTGCACTAGAGTCAATAACCTAGTTACATTGTGATGAATCGAACACCCATAGAGTTCTGGTGTTGATCATGTTTTGCACGTGGAAGAGGTTTAGTCAACGGATCTGCGACATTCAGGTCCGTATGCACTTTACAAATCTCTATGTCTCCATCTTGAGCATTTTCATGAATGGAGTTGAAGCGACGCTTGATATGCTTGGTCTTCTTGTGAAACTTGGGCTCCTTGGCAAGGGCAATAGCTCCAGTGTTGTCACGGAAGAGAGTCATCGGGCCCGACACATTGGGAATAACTCCTAGGTCGGTAATGAACTCCTTCATCCAGATTGCTTCATGTGCTGCCTCCGAGGCTGCCATGTACTCCGCTTCACATGTAGATCCCGCCACGACGCTTTGCTTGCAACTACACCAGCTGACTGCCCCACCATTCAAAATATACACATATCCGATTTGTGACTTGGAGTCATCTAGATCTGTGTCGAAACTAGCATCGATGTAACCCTTTACGACGAGCTCTTCGTCACCTCCATAAACGAGAAACATATCCTTAGTCCTTTTCATGTACTTCAGGATATTCTTGACTGCTGTCTAGTGTTCCATGTCGGGATTACTTTGGTACCTTCCTACCAAACTTACGGCAAGGTTTACATCAGGTCTAGTACACAACATGGCATACATAATAGACCCTATGGCCGAGGCATAGGGGACGACACTCATCTTTTCTCTATCTTCTGCCGTGGTCGGGCATTGAGCCGTGCTCAATCTCACACCTTGCAATACAGGCAAGAACCCCTTCTTGGAGTGATCCATATTGAACTTCTTCAATATCTTGTCAAGGTACGTGCTTTGTGAAAGACCAATGAGGCGTCTCGATCTATCTCTATAGATCTTGATGCCTAATATGTAAGCAGCTTCTCCAAGGTCCTTCATTGAAAAACACTTATTCAAGTAGGCCTTTATGCTTTCCAAGAGTTCTATATCATTTCCCATCAATAGTATGTCATCCACATATAATACATGAAATGCTACAGAGCTCCCACTCACTTTCTTGTAAACACGGGCTTCTCCATAAATCTGTGTAAACCCAAAGGCTTTGATCATCTCATCAAAACAAATGTTCCAACTTCGAGATGCTTGCACCAGCCCATAGATCGAGCGTTGGAGCTTGCATACCTTGTGAAAGTGCGTTATATCGACTAGAGGGGGGGTGAATAGGCGATTTTTATGAAAGTCTTCAAAACGTGGAAGTTATGAAGACAAACAGTAGAGATATGCATATTACTATGCAGCGGAAGGTAGACTACACTAGGCAAGCCATGGTCAAGTATCAACAGAGTGAAAGCACAGTGACAAATAGCTGCAGTGTAATAAGGATCAGGTAGGAAGATGTTATGAAGCCAAACAGATCATACACTCACGTTGTGAAGACAAAAGATAGAACAGACATGCAATGACTTCACAATGAGTAATCAGTAAGAAAAAGAAGTGAAGATGAAACCAGTGACTCGTTGAAGACAATGATGTGTTGGACCAGTTCCAGTTGCTGTGACAACTGTACGTCTGGTTGGAGCGGCTAGGTATTTAAACTTTAGGACACACAGTCCCGGACACCCAGTCCTGAACACGCAGCTCAGGACACCAAGTCCTCACCGTATTCTCCTTGAGCTGAGATCACATAGTCCTCGCCCAATCACTCTGGTAAGTCTTCAAGGTAGACTCCCAAACCTTCACAGACTTTGTTCACTGGCAATCCACAATGTCTCTTGGATGCTCTGAACGCGACGCCTAACCGTCTGGAGGATGCACAGTCCTCAAGTGTAATAAGTCTTCAGATCACACAGACAAGAAGACTTAAGTGATGCCCAATTCTCTCTGGCTCTGGTGGTTAGGGCTTTATCCTCGCAAGGAATTCTCTCTCAAAGGCTTCGAGGTGGGTTGCTCTCAAACGACAAAAGCTGTACTCTCAATCTGAGCAGCCAACCGTTTATGGTTGTAGGGGGTGGGCTATTTATAGCCACTTGGCAACCCGACCTGATTTGTCCGAAATGACCCTGGGTCACTAAGGAACTGACACGTGTCCTAACGGTCAGATTTCAAACTCACATGGCAACTTTACTTGGGCTACAAGCAAAGCTGACTTGTCCGGCTCTGGACAAGATTCGCTCTCATTGTCTTCACTCGAAGACATAGGTTTTTGGTTTGGTTTAGGCATCACTTCAGTCATTCTGACTGGTTCTCCTAGACCCCACTTAACAGTATGGTGGTTCCTATGACTCAACACAAAAGAAAAAAAGAACTCCGAAAGATCTAAGTCTTCGAGCTCCATAGGCTTCATATCGTGTCTTGTCTTGTCATAGTCTTCAATGTGAATATCTTCATATACCACCTTTGACTTCAATGTCTTCATACATTTTTAGGGGTCATCTCTGATAGTAAAACCGAATCAATGAGGGACTTCTTCCTGTGTTATCCTGCAATTCTCACAAACACATTAGTCCCTCAACTAGGTTTGTCGTCAATGCTCCAAAACCAACTAGGGGTGGCACTAGATGCACTTACAATCTCCCCCTTTTTGGTGATTGATGACAAACTAGTTGAAGTTTTCAACGGGGAATATAATCTGTGAAATTGTAAAGGATAAGGAATTGTCTTCATAAGTTGCAAGGGCTCCCCCTGAAGATGTGCATATAAGTTAATTTGCTTTTGGAATGCAAATGCACATGGCAGGTTGTACTTGTGGATATCCTCTTCAGCTTATGATGACAATCCACTATGCATGTGAAAGTATATGAAGATAATGACATGCATAATGGAAAATGGACGTCTGCAGAATGAGATAAGTGCGGAATTTATCGTCGCACATGCGGAATTTATCTTCGCAAAACAGGGTGGCAAACAAGTAGGAGACGACCATCTGGTTTAAGTGTTACAACTCATAAGAATCGAATGTAGCAAAAATGAGAGTTGTAAGCACGAAGCAAAATATAAGGCATCCGCCCATATGAACCCGCTTGAAGACTATCAATCTCATATGCTTCTCCCCCTTTTGTCAGTAATGACCAAAAAGGTTCGAAGACATAGAGCCTCTACTCGTTCCCATGAGGAGTAGGTGAAGTAGCAGGGTTATTGATGTTGTTTGGCGGAGCAGAAGAGCTTGGAGGTGCTGAAGCAGATGGTGGTGAAGTAGCATTGTCTTCTTCCTCAATGATTCTGGCAGTGACTGTGGCAGCAGAGGAAGAGAACCAAGAGGCTTTTCATCTGTCTCTTCAACCAGTCATGATGCCTATCCTGCTTTTGATGAAGGGCCACAAGAAGCTCTCGGTCGTTGAGAACACGAGTGTGCTTCTTGGGTCTTGAAGCAGTGGCACTGTCAGTGGCTTCAGTTGAAGCAGGATGTGGTGCACGTGTAGTGCCAGCCAAAGGATACACCCTGGAGATGGCTTCAACACCGTCAACGTTTTGAGTGAAGCTCTGGTGTTCTGCATTCTGAAGACTCAGAGGTTGCTTGGCAGGTTCATGATAGATGGCTTCAGCAGAGGTATCCACATCAGGCAAGAAGATCCGATGGTTGCGGGCTGAGGGCTGATACGAGATGGCAGAGTGAAGTTTGATCAGCCTCATTACCCAAGGAGCATAGAACTTTAAACCAAACAAATCTGAGCCTGATGCAGCTAGTTGGCGTATGAAGAAATCCTGTGCGTTGAAGCATTTGCCATGAAGGATACAGAATATCAGAGTCTTCATTGCACCCTCGATCTTGGCATTTGGAGAGTGTCCTTTAATGGGCCAGAGAGTCCGCCGGATGATGTGATAGATGGTCCTGGGCAGGTACTCAAGGTCTTCAACGAAGAACTCTGTGGGATAAGGAGCATAGTGGGGCAATGGCTTCATCATGGAGAGCATCTGACTCATATTCGATTCAGGCCTCTGAAATATGCTCTCAATAGCTTCAGTGTGTAGTCGACAGCCTTGCTCGAAGAATTCGCCTGGAGTGGGCAGGCCAGTGAGCTCAATGATATCAAATGCATTGGCTTCGTGATGAACGTTGCCGGTCATCCACTCCAGGACCCAAGTCTTCGGATCTCTGTTGTATCCTTTGATGTGGAGTGTGGCATAGAATTGTAGCAGAAGCTCTTCGTTCCAATGCTCTTCATCAGTGACAAACTGCAGCAGACCCACTTGTTTGAAGCAATCCAATGCTTCCTCTAGACAGGGCAGACGAGCAATAGCTTCAACATCAAGGCGCTTGTGCGGGAAAATGCGACCTTGGTTGTACAGTATGCAAGAGTAGTAGCTGCGCTGAGGATAGCTCCAGAACCTATCTGATGAAATCCTTTCCCTTGAATAGGGGTTCTTGGAGCTATTGAAGAAAGTATTATCTGCCCTGAAGCCATTGATGTTGAAGGAGCCAGGTGCTGATGTAGGACCTGGAAACCTTGGCAGTCTGGGGATTGGCTTCTGGACCTGAGGCCTATGCTCAACATGATAGTTGAATTGGGGACCGGCAGTAGACTCAGGAACAGAAGTGGTGGGTTCAGTGGCTTCGCTGTCTTCAGAAGCTTTTGCTGGGGAGGGCTCCACATTAGCTTCGTTGTTGGTTGTGGCAGCCTCAAGATTTTCATCCTCCGCTTGACTAGCAGGAGGGTCTGTCACAAGCACGTTCTCCTGGAGAACTGCTTCTTGGTGGAGCAGGGGAGTGGGATCTTGTGGTACTTCTTCTGCGGCTGATGCAGCCGGAATGTCTTCAGCAGAGACTTGAGGCCTTGGACCTTTGCGAAGCCTGCGGAACGCAGACGACACCTGTGGGGTTGGAGTGGGCTGGGCCTCATAGTCTTCTTCCTCTTGAGGGCGATCTGCCCATGAAGCATCCTGTGCAATTGGCGTCAGTGGACGACCAATGCTAATGAGTTCATTGTGTTCTAATTAAGGAAGGGCTGTATCATCTTCTACATTGTCATGATGACCAATGTCTTCAGCAGTGATGGGATCAGCTGCTGGAATGTCTTCAGCTTCAGGAGCCTCTGTGGAAGCAGGCTCATGAACCGTCAGTTGACGTTCTGCGTCAGGGTGAACCATAGAAATGGGTTCAACTATCAAGGGCTCTGTGGGAGTAGCCCGAGCTTTCTTGGTCTTTCTCTTTTTCTTGCTGGGGGCAGTAGGAGAGGCTTCAGAGCTTTTCCTCTTCCTGGCTTCAGCCTCAGCAGTTCTTGTCTTCTTGAGCTGTGAAGCTGTTGACCGGTTCTTTGGCTTCGAGCCAGTCGTTGCAGTTGGGAAGACAAGCGGAACTGCTTCCTGCCTTGGTGCCTCTGGTTCAGCTGGAACAGTCTTCTTCTTTTTCTTTGTGGCCATCTTGGGGTCGATGCCAGGACGCCCAAGTGCCTTGCGCTTCTCAGCCTCATTGTAGGCTTGCACACATCTGTCAGCCAGAGTCTTCATCCGCTCACGTGAACCCTGAGCTTCTGCATGCTTCTTCAGAAAGTTTTCCTTTAGCTCATGCAACATGATCTTGAAGCTCTTCACTTCTTGCATGCTGAGCTTGGCCATATGCTTCTTGAACTGAGCCTTTTCATGATCAATTTTCTGCTTCAGTTCAACAATGCGCTGGGCAATAGCAAGTTCTGAAGCAATAGCGCCTTGGAAGGCGATGCTGAGGCCAACGGGCAGCTGTAGATCTTCAAAGCTGATGTTTGGTGTGGCAAACCACTCGTCAATGAAGTTGTGGATGATGGCGACATCAAAGAGAGGCAGATTGTTGAAGATTTCTGCTTCTTCTTTGCTCTTAATGAGTTGCTCAAGAGCGTCATCTCCAAGATCCTCATCACTGGACATATCAATGGCTTCACTGCGCAGGATGGCAGTAGCTGTGAGCTCTTTGCCAGTGTGAGACAAAGGCATCTTGGCTTTCTTGTGCCTTGAGACGCATGATAAGTCTTCAGACTCCACACTGTCTTCAGGAGGTGCAGTCGCCAATGACTTCGCCTTTGAGATTTTTGGTGAAGGGGCTGGCTTTGAAGCTTTTGGCTTCTTCAACTGCTTTGGCTTCGGCACTGCAGGCACTGCAGGCGCTTCATCAGACTCAGTGTCAGCTGCAGGCTCATTCACTGCAGTTCCTTGAACCAAGATGTAGGTGATGAGGCCTTCAAGGTTGGCATATGGACCGATGACATTGGGCTCTGCTTCTCGTGTGCCATCTGCCCTTGGTGCTAAGGGACCAGGGTTGAAGTCTAAGCCAAATTTCTTCTTGTTCTGCTTCGCTGAGTTTTGGGCAAACTGGAAGTTGCGCTTGAACAGATTGTCGTCACGACACCAAAGTAGTGACGACGGATGTGCATCATCAGGCTGTGGCCCACGAACCATGCATGGATAGAAGCTTTGGGCAATAGCTTCATCTCTGGACCTGGGTACAAGATTCTTGTATAAGATGTCTCCCCACGGTCTTTTGATGGCACTTTTCTCAGCATACTCTTGGGTTGTGAAGCAGTATTTGAACCATTGTTCTGCCCAATAGCGTCGAATCCATTGGATTCGGGTCTTGCACTGACCATAATTCTCTTCAGGATCTGTCTTATACATTTCTGCGAGTTCATCAGGCAGATCTTTGGATGTTCCGCCACGACATTGTCTGCCCCCTTCCTTGCTTCTTTCTCTGAAGCCATAAACTTTAACTTGAAAGGCTTCAAGACGTTCAAAGGCTTCAAAGGTTTTCTCTTGCTGGACCAACAGGAACTGGCTTCAGGAGAATTTATGTGATGCTGTAAGAATTCTGCAAATGAATGCAGACTATGAGAACCAAAGGGTTCTCCCACGGACATGTACCTGTGACAACATTAAGGTGCGAGGGAAAGGGAAGAGGTCATATGCATTCTCAGAAGATTTTGAAGATAAATCAGTTTAGAAGACATTGACCTCATCGTGCGAAGACATTCACTCATAGATAAGAAGCTGGTTCCAGATTTGTACGAATCCACAGATCAGTACAAGTGAGGAATCTAACTACTTTGTGAAGCACAAGTGAATATACTAGGCATGTTATGAGATGCAGTTTGAGAGAGATCTAGTTTGTGTGAACAGAAACTGCTTGTGGTAGAAAGTGACAGATCAATAGGATCAACGGATCTGTAAAAGGGGAGTTTTATTTACCACACTGAGAACTGATGGACGGAGCGAGAGATGAGGCCGAGCAGTTCACTCGTCCGTGCCCTAACTTGGCGACGGAGGAGAGCTACGACGATGGCGGAGAGGATGATGTCCGCGGTCGGCATGAAGACGGCGTCGGAGAGGTTGCGGCAGTGAAGCGCTTCGTCGCCGGCGTCGTCGAGAGCTAGCGGTGGCGCTAGGGTTCGTGCGAGGGTGGAAGAAGGGATAGTTACCGCTGTGAGTGTGTATTTATAGGCACAAGGGCGGCACTGTGCTATTACACAGGAACCCCTGGCGATTCGCATCTGAGGAACGCGTGGCCAGTTTGCGAAATTTTGGGGTTTGTTCCACGTCCCACGCGCGCCTGGATTGTCGGGTGGTCGTTCCTACTTCTCCGGATTTTATGTGGAGGAATGAGCATTGAAAACGGACTTAATGGTTGTCTCTATATCTTCTGCTGACAAGGACGCAGTGAAGACATTCGACAGTTTCAATAGAATGCATATGACTTAGAGAGATAGAGTTTGAGGTAAAAAGCGTAGAGAAGTTGGGGTCCGATCACATTCACTTAGTTGAAAAGATTCAACACAAAGACATAGCTATAAGTGAATGCTGTAGAGGACAAAACACTAGCATATATATATATCTATAATCAACATAGTGAAGATAATCATGAATATATGTTGAGTTCGAAGCCACACCAAATGTGAAGACATTGCAAGGTAACGCCATGAGGGAAACACTTCAAAATAGAACATTTGGTGGTGGCGTTACCCACCGCATAGGAAGCATTAGACCCAGACACGGCGCACAATTATCGTGGCGCTCCGAAGTCAAATTCCACATTAATGTATTCACACTTAGAATGTATGTCTTCATTGATTGAAGATATACTTCACTTCGTGTGTTGCACATCTAAGTCATCATTATGCATACGGGTTAGGATGTGTGCCTGATCACAGGACATTTGAGGATTCCAGGATATTTAGCTCACACCGTAACTTGCAAAACCTCTTCTCATCCAAGGGCTTGGTGAAGATATCTGCCAATTGCTCTTCAGTGTTGACGTGTATGATATCAATGTCTTCCTTCACAACATGATCTCTGAGAAAGTGATGACGAATTTCAATGTGCTTTGTCTTCGAGTGCTGAACTGGGTTGTTGGCAATCTTGATGGCGCTTTCGTTGTCGCAGTAAAGTGGCACTTGCTTCAGATGAATGCCATAGTCCTTGAGTGTTTGCTTCATCCACAGAAGCTGAGCGTAGCAAGATCCAGCAGCAATGTATTCAGATTCAGCAGTGGAGAGAGATACACAGTTCTGCTTCTTTGAAGACCAACATACAAGTGATCGTCCCAGAAAGTGACATGTGCCTGATGTAGACTTGCGATCAACTTTGTCACCAGCATAATCAGCATCCGAGAATCCAACCAAATCAAACTCTGAGCCCTTTGGATACCATAATCCTAGAGTTGGGGTGTGAGCCAAATATCGAAGAATTCGCTTCACAGCTAAGTGATGCGACTCCTTTGGTGCCGCTTGAAATCAAGCACACATGCAAACACTAAGCATAATATGTTGGAAATATGCCCTAGAGGCAATAATAAATTGATTATTATTATATTTCCTTGTTCATGATAATCGTTTATTATCCATGCTAGAACTGTATTGATAGGAAACTCAGATACATGTGTGGATACATAGACAACACCATGTCCCTAGTAAGCCTCTAGTTGACTAGCTCGTTAATCAATAGATGGTTACGGTTTCCTGACCATGGACATTGGATGTCGTTGATAACGGGATCACATCATTAGGAGAATGATGTGATGGACAAGACCCAATCCTAAGCCTAGCACAAGATCATGTAGTTCATATGCTAAAGCTTTTCTTATGTCAAGTATCATTTCCTTAGACCATGAGATTGTGCAACTCCCGGATACCGTAGGAGTGCTTTGGGTGTGCCAAACCTCACAACGTAACTGGGTGGCTATAAAGGTACACTACGGGTATCTCTGAAAGTGTCTGTTGGGTTGGCACGAATCGAGATTGGGATTTTGTCACTCCGTGTAAACGGAGAGGTATCTCTGGGCCCACTCGGTAGGACATCATCATAATGTGCACAATGTGACCAAGGGGTTGATCACGGGATGATGTGTTACGGAACGAGTAAAGAGACTTGCCGGTAACGAGATTTAACAAGGTATCGGTATACCGACGATCGAATCTCGGGCAAGTACCATACCGTTAGACAAAGGGAATTGTATACGGGATCGATTGAGTCCTTGACATCGTGGTTCATCCGATGAGATCATCGTGGAACATGTGGGAGCCAACATGGGTATCCAGATCCCGCTGTTGGTTATTGACCGGAGAACATCTCGGTCATGACTACATGTCTCCCGAACCCGTAGGGTCTACACACTTAAGGTTCGATGACGCTAGGGTTATAAAGGAAGCTTGTATGTGGTTACCGAATGTTGTTCGGAGTCCCGGATGAGATCCCGGACGTCACGAGGAGTTCCGGAATGGTCCGAAGGTAAAGATTTATATATAGGAAGTCCTGTTTTGGCCATCGGGACAAGTTTCGGGGTCATCGGTATTGTACCGGGACCACCGGAAGGGTCCCGGGGGCCCACCGGGTGGGGCCACCTGTCCCGGGGGGCCACATGGGCTGTAGGGGGTGCGCCTTGGCCTACATGGGCCAAGGGCACCAGCCCCTAGAGGCCCATGCGCCAAGATAAAGGAAAAAGGGGAGAGTCCTAAAGGGGGAAGGCACCTCCGAGGTGCCTTGGGGAGGATGGACTCCTCCCCCCTCCTTAGCCGCACCCCTTCCTTGGAGGAGGGGGCAAGGCTGCGCCTCCCCCCTCTCCCCTGCCCCTATATATAGTGGAGGGGAGGGAGGGCATCCACACCTGAGCCCTTGGCGCCTCCCTCCCTCCCGTGACACCTCCTCCTCTCCCGTAGGTGCTTGGCGAAGCCCTGCGGGATTGCCACGCTCCTCCACCACCACCACGCCGTTGTGCTGCTGTTGGATGGAGTCTTCCTCAACCTCTCCCTCTCTCCTTGCTGGATCAAGGCGTGGGAGACGTCACCGGGCTGTACGTGTGTTGAACGCGGAGGTGCTGTCCGTTCGGCACTAGATCATCGGTGATTTGAATCACGACGAGTACGACTCCATCAACCCCGTTCACTTGAACGCTTCCGCTTAGCAATCTACAAGGGTATGTAGATGCACTCTCTTTCTACTCGTTGCTGGTCTCTCCATAGATAGATCTTGGTGATTCGTAGGGAAATTTTTTGAATTTCTGCTACGTTCCCCAACAGTGGCATCATGAGCTAGGTCTATTGCGTAGATCCTTTGCACGAGTAGAACACAAAGTAGTTGTGGGCGTCGATATTGTTCAATATGCTTGCCGTTACTAGTGTTATCTTGATTCGGCGGCATCGTGGGATGAAGCGGCCCGGACCAACCTTACACGTACGCTTACGTGAGACCGGTTCCACCGACAAACATGCACTAGTTGCATAAGGTGGCTGGCGGGTGTCTGTCTCTCCCACTTTAGTCGGATCGGATTCGATGAAAAGGGTCCTTATGAAGGGTAAATAGCAATTGGCATATCACGTTGTGGTTCATGCGTAGGTAAGAAACGTTCTTGCTAGAAACCCATAGCAGCCACGTAAAACATGCAAACAACAATTAGAGGACGTCTAACTTGTTTTTGCAGGGTATGCTATGTGATGTGATATGGCCAAAAAGGATGTGATGAATGATATATGTGATGTATGAGATTGATCATGTTCTTGTAATAGGAATCACGACTTGCATGTCAATGAGTATGACAACCGGCAGGAGCCATAGGAGTTGTCTTTATTTATTTGTGACCTGCGTGTCAACTTAAACGTCATGTAATTACTTTACTTTATTGCTAACCGTTAGCCATAGTAGTAGAAGTAATAGTTGGCGAGGCAACTTCATGAAGACACGATGATGGAGATCATGATGATGGAGATCATGGTGTCATGCCGGTGACGATGATGATCATGGAGCCCCGAAGATGGAGATCAAAAGGAGCAAAGTGATGATGGCCATATCATGTCACTATTTGATTGCATGTGATGTTTATCATGTTTATACATCTTATTTGCTTAGAACGACGGTAGTAAATAAGATGATCCCTTACAACAATTTCAAGAAGTGTTCTCCCCTAACTGTGCACCGTTGCTACAGTTCGTCGCTTCTAAGCACCACGTGATGATCGGGTGTGATGGATTCTTACGTTCACATACAACGGGTGTAAGACAGTTTTACACAGCGAAAACACTTAGGGTTAACTTGACGAGCCTAGCATGTGCAGACATGGCCTCGGAACACGGAGACCGAAAGGTCGAGCATGAGTCGTATAGCAGATACGATCAACATGAAGATGTTCACCGATGATGACTAGTCCGTCTCACGTGATGATCGGACACGGCCTAGTTGACTCGGATCATGTAATCACTTAGATGACTAGAGGGATGTCTATCTGAGTGGGAGTTCATAAGATGAACTTAATTATCCTGAACATAGTCAAAAGACCCTTTGCAAATTATGTCGTAGCTCGCGCTATAGTTCTACTGTTTAGATATGTTCCTAGAGAAAATATAGTTGAAAGTTGATAGTAGCGATTATGCGATCAGTAGAAAGCTTATGTCCTTAATGCACCGCTTAGTGTGCTGAACCCCAAACGTCGTTTGTGGATGTTGCGAACATCGGACATACACGTTTTGATAACTACATGATAGTTCAGTTAAATGGTTTAAGTAGAGGCACCAAAGACGTTTTCGAAACGTCGCGGAACATATGAGATGTTTCGAGGGCTGAAATTGGGATTTCAGGCTCGTGCTCACGTCAAGAGGTATAAGACCTCCGACGATTTTCTTAGCCTGCAAACTAAGGGAGAAAAGCTCAATCGTTGAGCTTGTGCTCAGATTGTCTGAGTGCAACAATCACTTGAATCAAGTAGGAGTTGATCTTCCAGATGAAATAGTGATAGTTCCTCCGAAGTCATTACCACCAAGCTGCTAGAGCTTCGTGATGAACTATAATATATCAAGGACATATATGATGATCCTTGAGGTATTCGCGATGTTTGACACCGCGAAAGTAGAAATCAAGAAGGAGCATCAATTGTTGATGGTTGGTGAAACCACTAGTTTCAAGAAGGGCAAGGGAACAAAGGGATACTTCATGAAACGGCAATTCAGCTGCTGCTCTAGTGAAGAAACCCAAGGTTGAACCCAAACCCGAGACTAAGTGCTTCTGTAATAAGGGGAACAGTCACTAGAGCGGAATTACCCTAGATACTTGGTAGATGAGAAGGCTGGCAAGGTCGATAGAAGTATATTGGATATACATTATGTTAATGTGTACTTTACTAGTACTCCTAGTAGCACCAGGGTATTAGATACCGGTTCGATTGCTAAGTGTTAGTAACTCAAAATAAAAGCTACGGAATAAAATGGAGACTGGCTAAAGGTGAGCTGACGATATGTGTTGGAAGTGTTTCCAAGTTTGATGTGATCAAACATCGCACGCTCCCTCTACCATCAAGATTAGTATTAAACCTGAATGGTTTATTGAATCTTGATCGTAGTGATACACATTTTCATGCCAAAAGATATAAGATAGTAATGATAGTACCACTTGCTTGTGGCACTGCCATGTAAGTCATATTGGTATAAAATGCATGAAGAAGCTCCATGTTGATGGATCTTAGGACTCACTCATTTTTGAAAAGTTTGAGACATGCGAACCATGTCTATTGGTATATATGCATGAAGAAACTCCATGCAAATGGACCGTTTGAACTCACTTGATTTTGAATCACTTGAGATATGCAAATCATACCACATGGGCAAGATGACTGAAAAGCCTCGTTTTCAGTAAGATGGAACAAGATAGCAACTTGTAGGAAGTAACACATTTTGATGTGTGCAGTCCAATGAGTGCTGAGGCATGCAGTGAATATCGTTATGTTCTTACTTCACAGATGATTCGAGTAGATGTTGAGAATATTTACTTGATGAAACACAAGTCTGAATTATTGAATGGTTCAAGTAATTTCAGAGTGAAGTAGAAGATCATTGTGACAAGAGGATAAAATGTCTATGATGTGATCATAGAGATAAATATCTGAGTTATGAGTTTTGGCACACAATTAAGACATTGTGGAAATTGTTTCATAATTAATACCGCCTGGAACACCATAGTGTGATGGTGTGTCCGAACATCATAACTGCACCCTATTGGATATGATGCATACCATGATGTCTCTTATCGAATTACCACTATCGTTCATGGGTTAGGCATTAGAGACAACCACATTCACTTTAAATAGGGCACCACGTAATTCCGTTGAGATGACACCGTATGAATTATGGTTTAGAGAAACCTAAGTTGTCGTTTCTTAAAAGTTTGGGGCTGCGACGCTTATATGAAAAAGTTTCAGGTTGATAAGCTCGAACCCAAAGCGGATAAAATGCATCTTCATAGGAAACCCAAAACAGTTGGGTATACCTCCTAATTCAGATCCGAAAGCAATATGGATTGTTTCTAGAATCGGGTCCTTTCTCGAGGAAAAGTTTCTCTCGAAAGAATTGAGTGGGAGGATGGTGGAGACTTGATGAGGTTATTGAACCGTCTCTTCAACTAGTGTGTGACAGGGCACAGGGAGTTGTTCCTGTGGCACCTACACCAATTGAAGTGGAAGCTTATGATATTGATCATGAAACTTCGGATCAAGTCACTCCCAAACCTCGTAGGATGACAAGGATGTGTACTACTTCAGAGTGGTACGTAATCCTGTCTTGGAAGTCATGTTGCTAGACAACAATGAACCTACGAGCTATGGAGAAGCGATGGTGGGCCCGGATTCCGATAAATGGCTCAAGGCCATAAAACCCGAGAGAGGATCCATGTATGAAAACAAAGTGTAGACTTTGGAAGAACTACTTGATGGTCGTAAGGCTGTTAGGTACATATGGATTTTGAAAGGAAGACAGACAATGATGGTAAGTGTCACCATTGAGAAAGCTCGACTTGTCGTTAAGATGTTTTTCGACAAGTTCAAGGAGTTGACTACGATGAGACTTTCTCACTCGTAGCGATGCTAAGAGTCTGTTGGAATTATATTAGCAATTACTGCATTATTTATGAAATCTTGCAGATAGGATGTCAAAACATTGTTTCCTCGACGATTTTTGAGGAAAGGTTGTATGTGATACAACCGAAAGGTTTTGTCCATCCTGAAATATGCTAATAAGTATGCAAAGCTCCAGCAATCCTTCTGAGGACTGGAGTGAACATCTCGGAGTTGGAATGTATGCTTTGATGATGATCAAAGATTTTGGGTGTATACAAAGTTTATGAGAAACTTGTATTTCCAAAGAAGTGAGTGGGAGCACTATAGAATTTCTGATGAGTATATGTTGTTGACATATTAATGATCAGAAATGACGTAGAATTTCTGGAAAGCATATAGGGTTATTTGGAAAGTGTTTTCAATGGAAAACCTGGATTAAGCTACTTGAACATTGAGCATCAAGATCTATAAGGATAGATCAAAACGCTTAATGGTACTTTCAAATGAGCACATGCCTTGACGTGATCTTGAAGGTGTTCAAGATGGATCAGTCAAAAAAGGAGTTCTTGCCTGAGTTGTAAGGTACGAAGTTAAGGGCATCCATACCTGAGCCCTTGGCGCCTCCCTCCCTCCCGTGACACCTCCTCCTCTCCCGTAGGTGCTTGGCGAAGCCCTGCAGGATTGCCACGCTCCTCCATCACCACCACGCCGTTGTGCTGCTGCTGGATGGAGTCTTCCTCAACCTCTCCCTCTCTCCTTGCTGGATCAAGGCGTGGGAGACATCGTCGAGCTGTACGTGTGTTGAACGCGGAGGTGCTGTCCGTTCGGCACTAGGATCATCGGTGATCTGAATCACGACGAGTACGACTCCATCAACCCCGTTCACTTGAACGCTTCCGCTTAGCGATCTACAAGGGTATGTAGATGCACTCCCCTTTCTACTCGTTGCTGGTCTCTCCATAGATAGATCTTGGTGTTACGTAGGAATTTTTTTGAATTTCTGCTACGTTCCCCAACAGTGGCATCATGAGCTAGGTCTATTGCGTAGATTCTTTGCATGAGTAGAACACAAAGTAGTTGTGGGCGTCGATATTGTTCAATATGCTTGCCGTTACTAGTCTTATCTTGATTCGGCGGCATCGTGGGATGAAGCGGCCCGGACCAACCTTACACGTACGCTTACGTGAGACCGGTTCCACCGACAAACATGCACTAGTTGCATAAGGTGGCTGGCGGGTGTCTGTCTCTCCCACTTTAGTCGGATCGGATTCGATGAAAAGGGTCCTTATGAAGGGTAAATAGCAATTGGCATATCACGTTGTGGTTCATGCGTAGGTAAGAAACGTTCTTGCTAGAAACCCATAGCAGCCACGTAAAACATGCAAACAACAATTAGAGGACGTCTAACTTGTTTTTGCAGGGTATGCTATGTGATGTGATATGGACAAAAAGGATGTGATGAATGATATATGTGATGTATGAGATTGATCATGTTCTTGTAATAGGAATCACGACTTGCATGTCGATGAGTATGACAACCGGCAGGAGCCATAGGAGTTGTCTTTATTTATTTGTGACCTGCGTGTCAACTTAAACGTCATGTAATTACTTTACTTTATTGCTAACCGTTAGCCATAGTAGTAGAAGTAATAGTTGGCGAGGCAACTTCATGAAGACACGATGATGGAGATCATGATGATGGAGATCATGGTGTCATGCCGGTGACGATGATGATCATGGAGCCCCGAAGATGGAGATCAAAAGGAGCAAAGTGATGATGGCCATATCATGTCACTATTTGATTGCATGTGATGTTTATCATGTTTATACATCTTATTTTCTTAGAACGACGGTAGTAAATAAGATGATCCCTTACAACTATTTCAAGAAGTGTTCTCCCCTAACTGTGCACCGTTGCGACAGTTCGCTGTTTCAAAACATCACGTGATGATCGGGTGTTTTATTCAGACGTTCAAATACAACGGGTGTTGACGAGCCTAGCATGTACAGACATGGCCTCGGAACACATGCAAAACACTTAGGGTTAACTTGACGAGCCTAGCATGTACAGACATGGCCTCGGAACACGGAGACCGAAAGGTCGAACATGAGTCGTATAGAAGATACGATCAACATGAAGATGTTCACCGATGATGACTAGTCCGTCTCACGTGATGATCGGACACGGCCTAGTTTGACTCGGATCATGTAATCACTTAGATGACTAGAGGGATGTCTATCTGAGTGGGAGTTCATAAGATGAACTTAATTATCCTGAACATAGTCAAAAGGATTTTGCAAATTATGTCGTAGCTCACGCTGTAGTTCTACTGTTTAGATATGTTCCTAGAGAAAAATTAGTTGAAAGTTGATAGTAGCAATTATGCGGACTAGGTCCGTAAACTGAGGATTGTCCTCATTGCTTCATAGAAGGCTTATGTCCTTAATGCACCGCTCAGTGTGCTGAACCTCGAACGTTGTCTGTGGTTGTTGCGAACATCTGACATACACGTTTTGATAACTACGTGATAGTTCAGTTAAATGGTTTAGAATTGAGGCACCAAAGACGTTTTTGAAACATCGCAAAACATATGAGATGTTTTGAGGGCTGAAATTGGGATTTCAGGCTCGTGCCCATGTCAAGAGGTATAAGACCTCCGATGACTTTCTTAACCTGCAAACTAAGGAGAAAAGCTCAATTGTTGAGCTTGTGCTCAGATTGTCTGAGTACAACAATCATTTGAATCGACTGGGAGTTGATCTTCCAGATAAGACAATGATGGTTCTCCAAAGTCATTGCCACCAAGCTGTTAGAGCTTCGTGATGAACTATAACATATCAGGGATAGATATGATGATCCTTGAGGTATTCGCGATGTTTGACACCGCGAAAGTAGAAATCAAGAAGGAGCATCAATTGTTGATGGTTGGTGAAACCACTAGTTTCAAGAAGGGCAAGGGCAAGAAGGGATACTTCATGAAACGGCAAATCAGCTGCTGCTCTAGTGAAGAAACCCAAGGTAAAACCCAAACCCGAGACTAAGTGCTTCTGTAATAAGGGGAACAACCACTAGAGCAGAATTACCCTAGATACTCGGTAGATAAGAAGGCTGGCAAGGTCGATAGAAGTATATTGGATATACATTGTGTTAATGTGTACTTTGCTAGTACTCCTAGTAGCACCAGGGTATTAGATACCGGTTCGGTTGCTAAGTGTTAGTAACTCGAAACAAAAGGCTACGGAATAAACGGAGACTAGCTAAAGGTGAGCTGACGATATGTGTTGGAAGTTTTTCCAAGCTTGATATGATCAAGCATCGCACGCTCCCTCTACCAAAGAGATTGGTGTTTGCGTTGAGCATAGACATGATTGGATTACGTCTATCGCAATACGATTATTCATTTAAGGAGAATAATGGTTACTCTGTTTATTTGAATAATACCTTCAATGGTCTTACACCTAAAATGAATGGTTCATTAAATCTCGATCGTAGTGATACACATGTTCATGCCAAAAGATAGTAATGATAGTACCACCTACTTGTGGCACTGCCATGTAAGTCATAATGGTATAAAACGCATGAAGAAGCTCCATGTTGATGGATCTTTGGACTCACTCGTTTTGAAAAGTTTGAGACATGCGAACCATGTCTATTGGTGTATATGCATGAAGAAACTCCATGCAAATGGA
This sequence comes from Triticum aestivum, assembly GCF_018294505.1. Lineage (NCBI taxonomy): Eukaryota > Viridiplantae > Streptophyta > Magnoliopsida > Poales > Poaceae > Triticum > Triticum aestivum. The sequence continues at coordinate 697,151,019 of NC_057806.1, forward strand.
CCGTTTTGACTCACTTGATTTTGAATCACTTGGGACATGCAAATCATACCACATGGGCAAGATGACCGAAAAGCCTCGGTTTCAGTAAGATGGAACAAGATAGCAACTTGTTGGAAGTAACACATTTTTGATGTGTCCAATCCAATGAGTGCTGAGGCATGCAGTGAATATCGTTATGATCTTACTTCACAGATGATTCGAGTAGATGTTGAGAATATTTACTTGATGAAACACAAGTCTGAATTATTGAATGGTTCAAGTAATTTCAGAGTGAAGTAGAAGATCATTGTGACAAGAGGATAAAAGATCTATGATATGATCATAGAGATGAATATCTGAATCACGAGTTTGGCACAGAATTAAGACATTGTGGAAATTGTTTCACAACTGATACAGCCTGGAACACCATAGTGTGATGGTGTGTCCAAACGTCATAGTTGCACCCTATTGGATATGGTGCATACCATGATGTCTCTTATCGAATTACCACTATCGTTCATGGGTTAGGCATTAGAGACAACCACATTCACTTTAAATAGGGCACCACGTAATTCCGATGAGACGACACCGTATGAACTATGGTTTAGAGAAACCTAAGCTGTCATTTCTTAGAAGTTTGGGGCTGCGATGCTTATATGGAAAGGTTTCAGGCTGATAAGCTCAAACCCAAAGCGGATAAAATGCATCTTCATAGGACACCCAAAACAGTTGGGTATACCTCCTGTTTCAGATCCGAAAGCAATAGGGATTGTTTCTTGAATCGGGTCCTTTTTCGAGGAAAGGTTTCTCTCGAAAAGTTGAGTGGGAGGATGGTGGAGACTTGATGAGGTTATTGAACCGTCACTTCAACAAGTGTGTAGCAGGGCACATGAAGTTGTTCCTGTGGCACCTACACCAATTGAAGTGGAAGCTTATGATAGTGATCATGAAGTTTCGGATCAAGTCACTACCAAACCTCGTGGGATGACAAGGATGTGTACTACTTCAGAGTGGTACATAATCCTGTCTTGGAAGTCATGTTGCTGGACAACAATGAACCTACGAGCTATGGAGAAGCGATGGTGGGCCCGGATTCCGATAAATGGCTCAAGGCCATAAAACCCGAGAGAGGATCCATGTATGAAAACAAAGTGTAGACTTTGGAAGAACTACTTGATGGTCGTAAGGCTGTTGAGTGCAGATGGATTTTGAAAGGAAGACAGACAATGATGGTAAGTGTCACCATTGAGAAAGCTCGACTTGTCGTTAAGATGTTTTTCGACAAGTTCAAGGAGTTGACTACGATGAGACTTTCTCACTCGTAGCGATGCTAAGAGTCTGTTGGAATTATATTAGCAATTACTGCATTATTTATGAAATCTTGCAGATAGGATGTCAAAAACATTGTTTCCTCGACGATTCTTGAGGAAAGGTTGTATGTGATACAACCGGAAGGTTTTGTCTATCCTGAAATATGCTAATAAGTATGCAAAGCTCCAGCAATCCTTCTGAGGACTGGAGTGAGCATCTCGGAGTTGGAATGTATGCTTTGATGATGATCAAAGATTTTGGGTGTATACAAAGTTTATGAGAAACTTGCATTTCCAAAGAAGTGAGTGGGAGCACTATAGAATTTCTGATGAATACATGTTGATCAGAAATGATGTAGAATTTCTGGAAAGCATATAGGGTTATTTGGAAAGTGTTTTCAATGGAAAACCTGGATTAAGCTACTTGAACATTGAGCATCAAGATCTATAAGGATAGATCAAAACGCTTAATAGTACTTTCAAATGAGCACATGCCTTGACGTGATCTTGAAGGTGTTCAAGATGGATCAGTCAAAGGAGTTCTTGCCTGAGTTGTAAGGTATGAAGTTAAGACTTAAAGCTCGACCATGGCAGAATAGAGAGAAAGGAACGAAGGTCGTCCCCTATGCTTAAGACATAGGCTCTACAGTATGCTATGCTGTGTACCGCACCTGAAGTGTGCTTTACCATGAGTCAGTCAAGGGGTACAAGAGTGATCCAAGAATGGATCACAGGTCAGCGGTCAAAGTTTTCCTTAGTAACTAGTGGACTAAGGAATTTTCTCAATTATGGAGGTGGTAAAAGAGTTCGTCGTAAAGGGTTACGTCGATGCAAGCTTAACACCTATCCGGATAGCTCTGAGTAGAGATACCGGATACGTATAATGGAGCAACAATTTAGAATAGCTCCAAGTAGAACAGTTATTTGGAATAGCTCCAAATAGAACGTGGTAGCTGCATCTAGGAGATGACATAGAGATTTGTAAAGCACACACGGATCTGAAAGGTTCAGACCCGTTGACTATAACCTCTCTCACAAGCATAACATGATCAAACCCAGAACTCATCGAGTGTTAATCACATGGTAAATGTGAACTAGATTATTGACTCTAGTAAACTCTTTGGGTGTTAGTCACATGGGGATGTGACCTTGAGTGTTAACCACATATCGATGTGAACTAGATTATTGACTCTAGTGCAAGTGGGAGACTGTTGGAAATATGCCCTAGAGGCAATAATAAATTGATTATTATTATATTTCCTTGTTCATGATAATCGTTTATTATCCATGCTAGAATTGTATTGATAGGAAACTCAGATACATGTGTGGATACATAGACAACACCATGTCCCTAGTAAGCCTCTAGTTGACTAGCTCGTTAATCAATAGATGGTTACGGTTTCCTGACGATGGACATTGGATGTCGTTGATAACGGGATCACATCATTAGGAGAATGATGTGATGGACAAGACCCAATCCTAAGCCTAGCACAAGATCATGTAGTTCGTATGCTAAAGCTTTTCTAATGTCAAGTATCATTTCCTTAGACCATGAGATTGTGCAACTCCCGGATACCGTAGGAGTGCTTTGGGTGTGCCAAACGTCACAACGTAACTGGGTGGCTATAAAGGTACACTACGGGTATCTCTGAAAGTGTCTGTTGGGTTGGCACGAATTGAGATTGGGATTTTGTCACTCCGTGTAAACGGAGAGGTATCTCTGGGCCCACTCGGTAGGACATCATCATAATGTGCACAATGTGACCAAGGGGTTGATCACGGGATGATGTGTTACGGAACGAGTAAAGAGACTTGCCGGTAACGAGATTGAACAAGGTATCGGTATACCGACGATCGAATCTCGGGCAAGTACCATACCGTTAGACAAAGGGAATTGTATACGGGATCGATTGAGTCCTTGACATCGTGGTTCATCCGATGAGATCATCGTGGAACATGTGGGAGCCAACATGGGTATCCAGATCCCGCTGTTGGTTATTGACCGGAGAACATCTCGGTCATGACTACATGTCTCCCGAACCCGTAGGGTCTACACACTTAAGGTTCGATGACGCTAGGGTTATAAAGGAAGCTTGTATGTGGTTACCGAATGTTGTTCGGAGTCCCGGATGAGATCCCGGACGTCACGAGGAGTTCCGGAATGGTCCGAAGGTAAAGATTTATATATAGGAAGTCCTGTTTTGGCCATCGGGACAAGTTTCGGGGTCATCGGTATTGTACCGGGACCACCGGAAGGGTCCCGGGGGCCCACCGGGTGGGGCCACCTGTCCCGGGGGGCCACATGGGCTGTAGGGGGTGCGCCTTGGCCTACATGGGCCAAGGGCACCAGCCCCTAGAGGCCCATGCGCCAAGATAAAGGAAAAAGGGGAGAGTCCTAAAGGGGGAAGGCACCTCCGAGGTGCCTTGGGGAGGATGGACTCCTCCCCCCTCCTTAGCCGCACCCCTTCCTTGGAGGAGGGGGCAAGGCTGCGCCTCCCCCCTCTCCCCTGCCCCTATATATAGTGGAGGGGAGGGAGGGCATCCACACCTGAGCCCTTGGCGCCTCCCTCCCTCCCGTGACACCTCCTCCTCTCCCGTAGGTGCTTGGCGAAGCCCTGCGGGATTGCCACGCTCCTCCACCACCACCACGCCGTTGTGCTGCTGTTGGATGGAGTCTTCCTCAACCTCTCCCTCTCTCCTTGCTGGATCAAGGCGTGGGAGACGTCACCGGGCTGTACGTGTGTTGAACGCGGAGGTGCTGTCCGTTCGGCACTAGATCATCGGTGATTTGAATCACGACGAGTACGACTCCATCAACCCCGTTCACTTGAACGCTTCCGCTTAGCAATCTACAAGGGTATGTAGATGCACTCTCTTTCTACTCGTTGCTGGTCTCTCCATAGATAGATCTTGGTGATTCGTAGGGAAAATTTTTGAATTTCTGCTACGTTCCCCAACATAATATATGGCCTAGATGCACATAGATAAAGTAAAGAACCAATCATGGAGAGGTATACCTTTTGATCGAACTCTTTACCATTGTCGTCAGGACCCAGATGGTGTTTGGCTGGCATTGGAGTTGTGAAGCCTTTGTAGTCTTGCATACCGAACTTCGTCAGGCAATCTTTGAGATACTTCTCTTGAGATATGAAGATGCCATTGCGTTGTTGCCATATTTGAAGACCAAGGAAGAACTTCAGCTCCCCCATCATGGACATCTGATATTGCTCTTGCATCATATATCCAGACTCTTCACTGTACTTCTGATTGGTGCAGCCGAAGATAATATCATCCACATATATTTGGCACACAAACAATTCACCATCATATGTCTTCGTGAAAAGAGTGGGATCTAGGGAACCAGGTATGAAGCCTTTGCTCTTCAGGAAGTATTTGAGTGTGTCATACCAGGCCCTAGGGGCTTGTTTGAGGCCATACAGTGCCTTGTTGAGCTTGTATACCATGTCAGGATATTTTGGATTTTCAAAGCCAGGCGGTTGTGCAACATACACTTCTTCTTCAATCTTGCCATTGAGAAAGGCACTCTTCACATCCATTTGATATAGAAGTATGTTATGATGATTTGCATAGGCCAGCAGTATGCGTATGGCTTCAAGCCTAGCCACAGGAGCAAATGTTTCATCGAAGTCAATGCCTTCCACTTGAGTATATCCTTGAGCAACGAGACGAGCTTTATTTCTGACAACTTGACCATGCTCATCTTGCTTGTTGCGGTATATCCATTTGGTGCCTATTATATTGTGCTTCCGTGGATCAGGACGCTTAACCAGTTCCCATACATTATTCAGCTCAAACTATTGAAGCTCTTCTTGCATAGCTTGAATCCATTCAGGTTCCATGAAGGCTTCTTCAACTTTCTTGGGTTCTGATATTGAGACGAATGCGAAGTGCCCACAGAAATTTGCTAGCTGAGTTGCCCTTAAACGAGTGAGTGGACCAGATGCATTGATGCTATCAATTATTCTTTCAATCTGCACTTCATTGGCAACGCGAGGATGTATAGGGCGAAGACTTTGCTCTTGCTGTTCATTGTCGTTGTTGGATGGAATGTCTTCAGGCTGAGCATTGTCTTCATGTTGATCAGGTGCTGAAATGATAAGTTCTTCTTCAGAATGAGCTTCAGAAGGTATAATCTCTCTAGTTCCCATTAGCTTGATTGATTCACTGGATGGAACTTCATCTAGCACACTTGGCAGCTGCTCTCTTTGTGAGCCGTTGGTCTCATCGAACCGCACATCCACTGTTTCAACCACTTTGTAATGAAAGAGATTGAAGACTCTGTAGGAGTGCGAATCCTTTCCATATCCAAGCATAAAATCCTCATGTGCTTTTGGTGCAAATTTTGAGGTGTGATGTGGGTCCTTGATCCAGCACCTTGCGCCAAATACTCTGAAGTAACTGACATTTGGCTTTTTGCCAGTAAGGAGCTCATAAGATGTCTTGTTCAGTAGCTTGTGAAGATAAACACGATTGATCGTATGACATGCAGTATCAATGGCTTCGGGCCAGAATTTTCTTGGGGTCTTGTATTCATCTAGCATCGTTCTGGCCATCTCAATTAGTGTTCTGTTCTTGCGTTCGACGACGCCATTCTGCTGTGGCGTGTACGGGGCTGAGAATTCATGTGTGATGCCCAAGGTATCAAGATATGTATCAAGGCCAGTGTTCTTGAATTCAGTGCCATTGTCACTTCTGATGTGCTTTATCTTGGCGCCAAAATTGTTCATAGAACGATTGGCGAAGCGTCTGAAGACATCCTGCACTTCAGTCTTGTAAAGGATTATGTGCACCGAAGTATATCTAGAATAATCATCAACAATAATGAAGCCATAGAGGCAGGCAGTAGTAGTTAGAGTTGAGTAATGAGTGGGACCGAAAAGATCCATGTGAAGCAGTTCGAAGGGTTGAGTAGTAGTCATGATTGTCTTCGAGGGATGTTTGGCCCTCGTCATCTTCCCTGCTTCACAGGCACTGCACAAATGGTCTTTCTTGAACTTGATGACCTCGATGCCTATGACATGCTTCTTCTTCACAAGGGTGTGGAGATTCCTCATGCCTACATGTCCAAGCCTCCGATGCCATAGCCAGCATTCTGAAGCCTTTGCTAGAAGACATACTGCAAGCTGTGGCCCTGCTGAGAAATCTACCACGTATAGATCATCTTTTCGATACCCTTCAAACACTAGAGACTTGTCAGATTCCATTAGTACAAGGCAACGATATTTTCCAAACATGACGATCATGTTCAAATCGCAAAGCATTGAGACAGACATTAAGTTGAAGCCAAGGGATTCAACAAGCATGAATTTATCCATGTGTTGATCCCTTGAGATTGCAACTCTACCTAGACCCAATACCTTACTTTTACCAGTGTTAGCAAATGTGATGTGGCTCTTGTCGGATGGACGTAAGGTTGAGTCCATAAGAAGACTTCTTTTGCCAGTCATGTGATTTGTACACCCACTATCAATAATCCATTCTGAAGACGCTGGTGTCGTACCCTACAGTGCAGTTAGGGGGATAGGCTTCACCAAGAGCATTGTGAAGCAAAAACATTTGACGAACCAGTGGGTTATGAAAGCTTAGATCCAGGTTAGGACCAATAGGGAGTGTAGCAAGCGATTCAGGTACGAAGTACATAGTAAGACCATTTGGGCATTTGATCTTGCACCCTACAAGATGTTTAAGGTCCCCAGCAATAGCGTCAGACGATTTTGGTTTTCTGCTGGAGACCTTTCCCTACAAAAGAGAGTTAAGCCTTCTTAACCACCCACATCTTCAAGGGTGGCTTAGAATCAATAAGTCTAAGTGCAGCATCTGAGAATTTTGGCTTTGAGGCCTTAGCAAACAATCTTGCAGGTGGACAATAGTACTCATAAGAATAAGAAGAATAGTTCTTGGTCTTATGAACATGGCGGTTTGATGAACCGCTCTCATATTCATATGCCTGAGTGTGGTTTCCCTGCAAAACATTTGCGTTAGTGCGACTCAGGTGAGTCCTCTGTTTGTATGAAGCCTTTGGACCGTATGAAGCCTTAGGTCTGAGGTTTGTCTTCTTCAAGTGAGGTGTCATGAAGACATTCACAGGAAGATTTTCCAGACACCTTTTCGGAACCCAGATCTTCTTCATAGGCGGTTCATTCCTGCAGTTAGTACCAATGTACCTGGCAAACACTTCACCATTCTGATTCTTAAATAGTATATAGTTTGCATCAAAGGATTCATCAATGATAACGGGGTTAGCACAAGTGAAGCCAGTTAGATTGGATGGATCTGCTGAAGGTTCCTTTGCAGCAACCCACATGGTTTTGGGGTACTGCTCAGGTTTCCAGTAAGAGCCATCTGCATTCATTTTCCTTACGAACCCTACACCCTCTTTCCTAGGGTTTCGGTTCAGAATCTGCTTTTTCAGGACATCACATAGCGTCTGATGCCCTTTAAGGCTTTTGTACATCCCTGTTTCAAGCAATGTCTTCAACCTAGCATTCTCATCAGCAATAGTGGTGGTATCCTCAACAGAGGGGTTAGTTACCGCATCAATAGTTGAAGATATTGCAATAGCAGTAGCAGTAGAACATTCAGCAACAGAAGTAGCATTATCACGCTCAATGCATTTAAGACATGGTGGTTCAAATCCTTCCTGAGCGGGACTGGTCTGTTTGGCGTGAAGTGGCTCGTTTTCTATTTGAAGATCTTCATGAACCGCTCTCAATTTCTCAAGATCTTGCTTCCTTTGAAGATAATCATAGGAAAGCTTTTCATGAGTTGTTGAGAGAGTTTCATGACGACTTTCAAGTTCCTGATACTTAACGTGAAGATTTTTTATGTCTTCAATTAAGGATTCAGATCGAGTCATTTCAGCACCCAACAGATCATCGCTTCTGTCTAACAGTTTTTGAATATGTTCCATAGCTTTCTGTTGTTCAGTTGCAATTTTAGCAAGTGTTTTGTAGCTAGGTTTTGAAACACAATCAGAGTCATCGTCACTAGATGTTTGATAGCGAGTAGTGCGTGTGTTTACCTTGGCACCGCGTGCCATGAAGCAGTAGGTAGAAGCGGAGCAGTCCTTGTCATTTGCATCGGTGTCGGTGATGAAGTCATTGTCTTCAGTGTTGAAGATGGACTTGGCAACGTATGATTTAGCTAGACTTGCGACGCCTGAGTCGGATTCCTCTTCAGACTCCACCTCCGCCTCCTCAGAAGCAGACTCCTCCTCTGAATCCATTTCCTTGCCAACAAACGCACGTGCCTTTCCAGATGAGCTCTTCTTGTGTGATGAAGACTTTGAGGAAGACTTGGAAGAAGACTTTGAGTATTTCTTCTTCTTCTTGTCGTCAGAGTCATATTCCTTGCTATTCTTCTTCTTTTTGTTCTCATTGTCCCACTGTGGACACTCAAAGATGAAGTGGCCAAGTTTCTTGCACTTGTGACATGTTTTCTTCCTGTAGTCATGAGCAGGAGCTTCATCATTCCTAGAACTTGATCGGGAAGACTTTCTGAAACCTTTCTTCTTCGTGAATTTTTGGAACTTCTTGACAAGCATAGCAAGTTCCCTTCCAATGTCTTCAGGATCATCAGAACTGCTATCAGATTCTTCTTCAGATGAGGAGACAACATTTGCCTTCAAGGCACGAGTTCGCCCATAGTTTGGACCGTAGATATCTCTTTTCTCCGAAAGCTGAAACTCATGTGTGTTGAGCCTCTCAAGTATGTCAGACGGATCGAGTGTCTTGAAATCAGGACGTTCTTGGATCATCAGGGCCAGGATGTCAAACAAACTATCAAGTGATCTCAGCAGCGTCTTGACGACTTCGTGTTTGGTAATCTCAGTGGCGCCGAGGGCTTGAAGCTCATTTGTGATGTCAGTGAGTCGGTCAAATGTGTGCCGGACATTCTCATTGTCATTTCGCTTGAAGCGGTTGAAGAGGTTGCGAAGGACACTGATTCTTTGATCTCTCTGGGTTGAGATGCCTTCATTGACCTTGGAGAGCCAGTCCCAGACTAGCTTGGATGTCTTCAAAGCACTCACACGGCCATACTGTCCTTTAGTCAGATGACCACAGATGATGTTCTTGGCAGTAGAGTCCAGTTGAACGAATTTCTTGACATCAGCAGTAGTGACACCTTCTCTAGCCTTGGGAACGCCGTTCTCGACGACATACCATAGGTCAACGTCAATGGCTTCAAGATGCATACGCATCTTATTCTTCCAGTAGGGATATTCAGTTCCATTGAAGACGGGGCATGCGGCGGAGACTTTAATTATCCCTACAGTCGACATAGCTAAAACTCTAGGTGGTTAAACTGAATCACACAGAACAAGGGAGCACATTGCTCTGATACCAATTCAAAGTGCGTTATATCGACTAGAGGGGGGGTGAATAGGCGATTTTTATGAAAGTCTTCAAAACGTGGAAGTTATGAAGACAAACAGCAGAGATATGCCTATTACTATGAAGCGGAAGGTAGACTACACTAGGCAAGTCATGGTCAAGTATCAACAGAGTGAAAGCACAGTGACAAATAGCTGCAGTGTAATAAGGATCAGGTAGGAAGATGTTATGAAGCCAAACAGATCATACACTCACGTTGTGAAGACAAAAGATAGAACAGACATGCAATGACTTCACAATGAGTAATCAGTAAGAAAAAGAAGTGAAGATGAAACCAGTGACTCGTTGAAGACAATGATGTGTTGGACCAGTTCCAGTTGCTGTGACAACTGTACGTCTGGTTGGAGCGGCTAGGTATTTAAACCTTAGGACACACAGTCCCGGACACCCAGTCCTGAACACGCAGCTCAGGACACCAAGTCCTCACCGTATTCTCCTTGAGCTGAGATCACATAGTCCTCGCCCAATCACTCTGGTAAGTCTTCAAGGTAGACTCCCAAACCTTCACAGACTTCGTTCACTGGCAATCCACAATGTCTCTTGGATGCTCTGAACGCGACGCCTAACCGTCTGGAGGATGCACAGTCCTCAAGTGTAATAAGTCTTCAGATCACACAGACAAGAAGACTTAAGTGATGCCCAATTCTCTCTGGCTCTGGTGGTTAGGGCTTTATCCTCGCAAGGAATTCTCTCTCAAAGGCTTCGAGGTGGGTTGCTCTCAAACGACAAAAGCCGTACTCTCAATCTAAGCAGCCAACCGTTTATGGTTGTAGGGGGTGGGCTATTTATAGCCACTTGGCAACCCGACCTGATTTGTCCGAAATGACCCTGGGTCACTAAGGAACTGACACGTGTCCTAACGGTCAGATTTCAAACTCACATGGCAACTTTACTTGGGCTACAAGCAAAGCTGACTTGTCCGGCTCTGGACAAGATTCACTCTCATTGTCTTCACTCGGAGACATAGGTTTTTGGTTTGGTTTAGGCATCACTTCAGTCATTCTGACTGGTTCTCCTGGACCCCACTTAACAGTACGGTGGTTCCTATGACTCAACACAAAAGAAAAAAAGAACTCCGAAAGATCTAAGTCTTCGAGCTCCATAGGCTTCATATCGTGTCTTCTCTTGTCATAGTCTTCAATGTGAATATCTTCATATACCACCTTTGACTTCAATGTCTTCATACATTTTTAGGGGTCATCTCTGGTAGTAAAACCGAATCAATGAGGGACTTCTTCCTGTGTTATCCTGCAATTCTCACAAACACATTAGTCCCTCAACTAGGTTTGTCGTCAATCCTCCAAAACCAACTAGGGGTGGCACTAGATGCACTTACACCTTGTCAGCATTCTTAGGATCGACAAAACCTTCCGGCTGCGTCATATACAATTATTCCTTAAGGAAACCATTAAGGAATGCCATTTTGACGTCCATTTGCCATATCTCATAATCATAGAATGTGGCAATTGCTAACATGATTCGGACAGACTTCAGCTTCGCTATAGGTGAGAAGGTCTCATCGTAGTCAACGCCTTGAACTTGTCGATAACCCTTAGCGACAAGCCGAGCCTTATAGATGGTTACATTACCATCTGTGTATGTCTTCTTCTTAAAGATCCATTTATTTTCTATGGCTCACCGATCATTGGGCAAGTCATTCAAAGTCCATACTTCGTTTTCATACATGGATCCTATCTCGGATTTCATGGCTTCAAGCCATTTGTCGGAATCCGGGCCCGCCATCGCTTCTTCATAGTTCGAAGGTTCACCATTGTCTAACAACATGATTTCCAGGATAGGGTTTCCGTACCACTCTGGTGTGGAACATGTCCTTGTGGACCTACGAAGTTCAGTAGCAACTTGATATGAAGTTTCATGATCATCATCATTAACTTCCTCTCTAGTCGGTGCATGCACCACAGAAACATTTTCTTGAGCTGCGCTACTCTCTGGTTCAAGAGGCAATACTTCATCAAGTTCTACTTTCCTCCCACTTACTTCTTTTGAGAAAAACTCTTTCTCTTGAAAGGATCCATTCTTGGCAACAAAGATCTTGCCTTCGGATCTGAGGTAGAAGGTATACCCAATAGTTTCCTTAGGGTATCCTATGAAGACGCATTTTTCCGATTTGGTTTCGAGCTTTTCAGGTTGAAGTTTCTTGACATAAGCATCGCATCCCCAAACTTTCAGAAATGACAACTTAGGTTTCTTCCCAAACCATAATTCATACGGTGTCGTCTCAACGGATTTCGACAGAGCCCTATTTAAAGTGAATGCGGCAGTCTCTAAAGCATAACCCCAAAATGATAGCGGTAGGTCGGTAAGAGACATCATGGATCACACCATATCCAATAGAGTGCGATTTCGACGTTCGGACACACCATTACACTGAGGTGTTCTAGGCGGCGTGAGTTGTGAAACAATTCCACATTTCCTTAAGTGCGTGCCAAATTCATGACTCAAATATTCTCCCCCACGATCTGATCGTAAGAACTTGATTTTCCTGTCACGTTGATTCTCAACCTCACTCTGAAATTCCTTGAAATTTTCAAAGGTCTCAGACTTGTGTTTCATTAAGTAGACATACCCATATCTACTTAAGTCATCAGTGAGAGTGCGAACATAACGATAACCACCGCGAGCCTCAACGCTCATTGGACCGCACACATCAGTATGTATGATTTCCAATAAGTTGGTTGCTCGCTCCATTGTTCCGGAGAACGGAGTCTTGGTCATTTTCCCCATGAGGCATGGTTCGCACGTGTCAAATGATTCATAATCAAGAGACTCCAAAAGTCCATCTGCATGGAGTTTCTTCATGCGTTTGACATCAATGTGACCAAGGCGGCAGTGCCACAAGTATGTGGGACTATCATTATCAACCTTACATCTTTTGGCATTCACACTATGAATATGTGTAACATCATGTTCGATATTCAATAAGAATAAACCATTGACCAGCGGGGCATGACCATAAAACATATCTCTCATATTAATAGAACAACCATTATTCTCAGATTTAAATGAGTAGCCATCTCGCATTAAACGAGATCCAGATACAATGTTCATGCTTAAAGCTGGTACTAAATAACAATTATTGAGGTTTAAAACTAATCCCGTAGGTAAATGTAGAGGTAGCGTGCCGACGGCGATCACATCGACCTTGGAACCATTCCCGACGCGCATCGTCACCTCGTCCTTCGCCAGTCTCCGCTTATTCCGCAGCTCCTGTTTTGACTTACAAATATGAGCAACTGCACCGGTATCAAATACCCAGGAGCTACTACGAGCGCTGGTTAGGTACACATCAATAACATGTATATCACATATAACTTTGGTATTGTCGACCTTCTTATCCTCTAAGTACTTGGGGCAGTTCCGCTTCCAGTGACCATTTCCCTTGCAATAAAAGCACTCAGTCTCAGGCTTGGGTCCATGCTTTGGCTTCTTCCCGGCAACTGGCTTACCGGGCGCGGCAACTCCCTTGCCATCCTTCTTGAAGTTCTTCTTACTCTTGCCTTTCTTAAACTTAGTGGTTTTATTGACCATCAACACTTGATGTTCCTTTTTGATCCCCACCTCCGCTGATTTCAGCATTGAATATACCTCAGGAATGGTCTTTTCCATCCCCTGCATATTGAAGTTCATCACAAAGCTCTTATAGCTAGGTGGGAGCGACTGAAGGATTCTGTCAACGACCGCATCATCCGGGAGATTAACTCCCAACTGAGATAAGTGGTTGTGCAACCCAGACATTTTGAGTATGTGCTCGCTGACAGAACTATTCTCCTCCATCTTACAACTGTAGAACTTGTCGGAGACTTCATATCTCTCGAACCGGGCATGAGCTTGGAAAACCATTTTCAGCTCTTGGAACATCTCATATGCTCCGTGCTGCTCAAAACGCTTTTGGAGCCCCGGTTCTAAGCTGTAAAGCATGCCGCACTAAACCAGGGAGTAATCATCACTACGCGACTGCCAGGCGTTCATAATGTCTTGAGTTGCCGGGAAAACAGGTGCATCACCTAGCGGTGCTTGAAGGACATATGCTTTCTTGGCAGCTATGAGGATAATCCTCAGGTTATGGACCCAGTCCGTGTAGTTGCTACCATCGTCTTTCAGCTTGGTTTTCTCTAGGAACGCGTTGAAGTTGAGGGCAACATTAGTGTGGGACATTTGATCTACAAGACATATTGCAAAGTTTTAGACTATGTTCATGATAATTAAGTTGATCTAATCAAATTATTTAATGAACTCCCACTCAGATAGACATCCCTCTAGTCATCTAAGTGATACATGATCCGAGTCAACTAGGCTGTGTCCGATCATCATGTGAGACGGACTAGTCATCATCGGTGAACATCTTCATGTTGATCATATCTTCTATACGACTCATGTTCGACCTTTCGGTCTTTCATGTTCCGAGGCCATGTCTGTACATGCTAGGCTCGTTAAGTCAACCTAAGTGTATTGTGTGTGTAAATCTGGCTTACACCCGTTGTATGTGAACGTTAGAACCTATCACACCTGATCATCACGTGGTGCTTCGGAACAACGGGCCTTAGCAACGGTGCACAGTTAGGGGGAACACAATTCTTGATATTTTAATGAGGGATCATATTATTTATGCTACCGTCGTTCTTAGCAAATAAGATGTAAAAACATGATAAACATCACATGCAATCAAATAGTGACATGATATGGCCAATATCATTTTGCTCCTTTTGATCTCCATCTTCGGGGCGCCATGATCATCATCGTCACCGGCATGACACCATGATCTCCATCATCATGATCTTCATCATCGTGTCTTCATGAAGTTGTCTCGCCAACTATTACTTCTACTACTATAGCTAACGGTTAGCAATAAAGCAAAGTAATTACATGGCATTTTCATTGACACGCATGTCATACAATAAATTAAGACAACTCCTATGGCTCCTGCCGGTTGTCATACTCATTGACATGCAAGTCGTGATTCCTACTATAGGAACATGATCAATCTCATACATCACATATATCATTCATCACATCCTTTTGGCCATATCACATCACACAGCATATGTTGCAAGAACAAGTTAGACGTCCTCTAATTGTTGTTGCAAATTTTTATGTGGCTGCTATAGGTTTCTAGCAAGAACGTTTCTTACCTACGCCAAAACCACAACGTGATATGCCAATTTCTATTTACCCTTCATAAGGACCCTTTTCATCGAATCCGATCCGACTAAAGTGGGAGAGACAGACACCCGCTAGCTACCTTATGCAACTAGTGCATGTCAGTCGGTGGAACCTCTCTCACGTAAGCATACGTGTAAGGTCGCTCCGGGCCGCTTCATCCCACGATGCCGCCGACTCAAGATAAGACTAGTAACGGCAAGTAAATTGGCAAAATTGACGCCCACAACAATTTGTGTTCTACTCGTGCATAGAGACTACACATAGACCTAGCTAATGATGCCATTGTCGGGGATCGTTGCAGAAATTAAAAAATTTCTACGCATCACCAAGATCAATCTATGGAGTTTACTAGCAACAAGAGGGGAGTGCATCTTCATAACTTTGAAGATCGCGATGCGGAAGCGTTGCAAGAACGCGGTCGATGGAGTCGTACACGACGCGATTCAGATCGCGGCCGATTCCGATCTAAGCACCGAACAACGGTGCCTCCGCGTTCAACACACGTGCAGCCCGGTGACGTCTCCCGCGCCTTGATCCAGCAAGGAGAGAGGGAGAGGTTGGGGAAGACTCCGTCCAGCAGCAGCACGACGGCATGGTGGTGGTGGAGGAGCGTGGCACTCCAGCAGGGCTTCACCAAGCACTACGAGAGACGAGGAAGGAGAGGGGTAGGGCTGCACCAGGAGAAGGGGTGCGGTTGCCCTCCCACCCCCCACTATTTATGGGGGAAGGGGAGAGGGGGCCGCCCCCTAGATCCATCTAGAGGGGGGCGGCCCCTCGGGGGGCAGCGGCCCCCTTAGGGTTTCCAACTAGGGGGGAGGGCCCGCCCCCGGGGGGGGGGGGGCAACGCCCCCTAAGGTTTCCAACCCTAGGCGCCTTGGGCCCTTGGGGGCGCACCAACCCACTAAGGGGCTGGTTCCCACCCAACTACAGCCCATTAGGTCCTTTGGGGCACGTGGACCCTCCCGGTGGACCCCCGGAACCCCTTCGGTGGTCCCGGTACAATACTGATAAACCCCGAAACCTTTCCGGTGACTGAAACTGGACTTCCCATATATAATCTTTACCTCCAGACCATTCCGGAACTCCTCGTGACATCCGGGATCTCACCTGGGACTCTGAACAACATTCGATAACCACGTACATCTATTCCCTATAACCCTAGCGTCATCGAACCTTAAGTGTGCAGACCCTACGGGTTCGGGAGGCATGCAGACATGACTGAGACATCTCTCCGGCCAATAGCCAACAGCGGGATCTGGATACCCATGTTGGCTCCCACATGCTCCACGATGATCTCATCGGATGAACCATGATGTCAAGGATTCAATCAATCGCGTATACGATTCCCTTTGTCTACCGGTATAGCACTTGCCTGAGATTCGATCATCGGTATACCGATACCTTGTTCAATCTCGTTACGGCAAGTCTCTTTACTCGTTCCGTAACACATCATCCCGTGATCAACTCCTTGATCATACTGAGCTCATTATGATGATGTCCTACCGAGTGGGCTCAAAGATACCTCTCCATCATATGGAGTGACAAATCCCAGTCTCGATTCGTGCCAACCCAACAGATACTTTCGGGGATACCCGCAGTGTACCTTTATAGCCACCCAGTTACATTGTGACGTTTGGCACACCCAAAGTACTCCTATGGTATCCGGGCGTTACACAATCTCATGGTCTAAGGAAAAAGATACTTGACATTAGAAAGGCTTTAGCAGACGAACTAGACGATCTTGTGCTATGCTTAGGATTGGGTCTTGTCCATCACATCATTCTCCTAACGATGTGATCCCGTTATCAATGACATCCAATGTCCATGGTTAGGAAACCGTAACCATCTATTGATCAATGAGCTAGTCAACTAGAGGCTCACTAGGGACATGTTATGGTCTATGTATTCACACATGTATTATGATTTCCGGATAACACAATTATAGCATGAACAATAGACAATTATCATGAACAAGGAAATATAATAATAACCATTTTATTATTGCCTCTAGGGCATATTTCCAACATTTGGCGGATAAGAAGGATAGCAACCCCTCATTATTTGATACTAGTTCAGTTGCTAAGCACTACTAGGGAAAACCCTAGTAGTAGTGCGGGTTTTGAGGCTATCAGCAGCGCGGGCTGCCGCGCTACCAATAAGGCAGTACAGCTAACTGTTAGTAGTAGCGCGGTTTGCACCCGCGCTACTACTATTGACTATACCAGCAGCGCTTTTCTAGAACACGCTACTATTACTTAGTTGTAGCGCTTTCCTAGCCCCGTGCTACTGCTATGTGTTTCATCATTTTCCCCCGCTTCCTACCAAGTTTCAGTTTCAATAAACTGCAATTTCTAGATACTAGGTACTACTAGATATCAATTTCATAAAGCATTATAGGTACTAGGTAGTACTACCTCCGTTCCAAATTACTCGATAACGATCATCATGTGCATCCTCAAGCAGTACAAAGGCGATATCGATGACGATCATCATATATAGTTTTAGATGATATCGACGACGATCATCATATGTAGTTCTACATGATATCGACGACGATCATCAAATGTAGTTCTAGATGATATAGCCACACACACACACACGTAGTTCTAGCTAGATGATATCGACGACGATCATCATCCTCAAGCCTGGGCGGTGGGTGTTCCTGATAGTAATTAGGATGGCCTGTCCAACACGAAGATTCTTGCCAACGAGGAATCTCTTCCACCCAACCGAGTTTAAGTGTGTGCGACCGTCTGTGTCCATGCGGTAAGTACATGTGGTGACGGAGCCCCTTGCGGTAAGGCGTAGTCCAGCCGAGCCTTCTTCAGCAGGCTCGATACCACAACTCACAGATAGGTTCTTTGGCAATTTCTGAATAATAAAAACATATCAATTAATAAATAGCCTCGCACATACTCTTGCAAATATATTTCTATTAAGTATAGATTTCTACACTATCAAAAGACACAATACTACACATTTGTACTAATTAAGCATGAATTCTACTAATAAGTATATACGGATTATCTACACTACTAATAGTTCCTTGGATTCTACACTAATAAGCATGTGATCAGACTCTACACTAAAGCATATCATCGACTAGATTCCACAAAGCATATCATTGGACTCTACACTAAGTATATCATCGGATTCACTAAGCATATCATCGGATAATTTGCATTTGTAAGTATAACAATAAAGCATATATATATCATCAAATTACTATAGTCAGTATAACATACCATTTCATGCCGATTGACCATGGTACTTGTCAGACGGGTCACGAATGGCACCCCGACAAATTCATCATGTGGCGGAATTATGTCCCATAGGTTGCACACCTCCTCCTCGCCCAGCCTCATTCTTTGAGCTACGATGGCTTCATGAAGTGGGTTCTCATCATCTTCATCAAGTGGGTCCTCATTATCTTCATCATCTTCATCATCTTCGTCATCTTCATTATCTTCGTCATCTTCATCATCTTCCACCAGGTTGAGATAAATGACAGCTAGCTTGGGTCTTTCTGCTCTGAAGGAGAAGCTGATCAACTCACCACCAGTAAGACGCATGCGGGCGAGGAAACGGGCCCATCCATCTCCTCTAATCTGCGACATATTGCGTCCTTTCTCAACCTCCATAGTGTATGGCCCCTAGGAGCCTCAAATGTCACAGTGTCTCCTGTCAGCTTGTTGAATTTCAACCTCACATTGCATGGGACGATCTGTGTAAAAAAGCAAAATGACACAATGCAGTAATGCCAACACTAAAAATAAAATAGTTGTTACATTTCATCTAATTTCTTACCGCCGCATGCGGCTGGAAGTAGATGCCGAACAGCTTGCCAATTGCAAGGCTGTTGGCGCACCTTGACTTGCACAGTCGACATGGTGGTGGTGGTGGCGCCATTTTCCTAAAGCAATATGAGCAAAGGATTAACGATCCACTTCACAGGAAAGAAAAACAGTAGCATATGCTATTTTTGGTTCTTCTTCAGTTATATTTTCATAGTGGAACCCGATCCCAAAAAGTAAACAACAAGCTCTCAATTAACTTACTAACACCTTCTATAATAGAACCAACATCTAGCAGGCCAATGCCAAATCAGCCAACAAGACTCACAAACAACAAGTTCTCAATTAGCTTACTAACACCTTCTAGAATATCTCTAGATGAAGAGATTCTTCCGCGAGAAGCAATTTCAGGGGCACCTATCGCCAAAAAAACTATTTGGCCCCTACCAAAGGTATAATCCTAAGATCTGTAATAAGTTATCTACCAAATCAAGGTACCACCAACTAGACACATTTCATCTAATTTGTCCCCTATTGCCGAAGATAACTGATTAAAAGAACAAGTGGAAAATTTAATTGGGATTAACTTAGCACTTGCAAACTAAATACTTGTACCACCTACCAAAGCATTTCAACTAAATTGGCACCTACATTTTGCAAAAAATAACTTATTACAGAAAAACAAAAGCATCTAGTTATCCATATGAAATTCGTAAGCCCTCGCTGCATCTAGGTAGGGCAACCCTCGGGGGGTGCTGACGAGGAGGGGGGATGGCATGGTGACCTCGGTCGGGGGTGCTGATGAGGGGAAGGTCGGTGACTTTCCTATGAGAGGGGGCGACGACAACGACCGGTAAGGGGATCAAGGGCAGTCGGCCAAAGGCGCCCGGCTAGAGCTCGCGGGCAGCGACAGAGTGGGCGGCAAGAGGGTGGAGGAGCAGCTAGCAGAGGGGCAGCGAGAGGGGGGAGGAGCATTACCTTCGGCGGCGGTGGTGGTGGCGCGTGGTGGTGGAGGAGAAACCCTAACCACAGCTGCTGGCGTCGGGCGGAGGGGGACAACTGAGAGAGATGAGCGTGCGGGGGGCCGGGCCGCATGTTTTGTTTTGCTGTAGTAGTAGCGTGGGTATAGGGAGCGCGCTACTGCTAAGCCCAATATCAGTAGCGCTTTGTCCTAAAAAAATGCTACTACTAAGGCTAAGCATCTAAAAACATCAAAACTATACATTGGTCATCATTGATTTTTTGTGTAGAATCTAAATAGTCAACATGAATCCTCACCGTACCTGTATAGGCACATGTGAAGATTCATATTGCAGCCACAAATCCTACACATACAGTTCAATGAAGACCAAGTGCTCGAGATAATTTGAGAAGTAACATATTTAAGGTGGTAAACACCTTGTTCGCTTAGCAGTATGGGACTAAACTTAATTAGTTGCAAGAGGGATGATACTTAGCAGCAACGAGTTTTAAAGAAAAACGCCGCTACTAAGTACTTTAGCAGTAGCGCGTCCAGGAGAAGGGCGCTACTACTATATCTAGCCTGAGGGCAACACCGTGGCAATTGTAGTAGTAGCGCTCATTTCACCTAGAGCGCTACTGCTACTGGGCTATTAGTAGCACGGTTTTTTGGAGCCCGCTACTGCTAATTAGCAGTAGCGTTTGTTTTTAAACCTCGCTGCTGCTAAGATTCTATGTATAAGGTTTTTCCTAGTAGTGAAGATTAGTAACTCGAAATGGGAGTTGCAGAATGAACAAAGACTAGTTAAGGGTGAAGTGACGATGTGTGTTGGAAGTGGTTCCAAGATTGATATGATCATCATCACACACTCCCTATACTTTCGAGATTAGTGTTGAACCTAAATAAGTGTTATTTGGTGTTTGCGTTAAGCATGAATATGATTTGATCATGTTTATTGCAATACAATTATTCATTTAAAGTCAGAGAATAATTGTTGTTCTGTTTACATGAATAAAACCTTCAATGGTCATACACCCAAGGTGAATGGTTTATTGAGTCTTGATCGTAGTGATACACATATTCATAATATTGAAGCCAAAAGATGCAAAGTTAATAATGATAGTGCAACTTATTTGTGGCAGTGCTGTTTAGGTCATATTGGTGTAAAGTGCATGAAGAAAATCCATGCTGATGGGCTTTTGAAATCACTTGATTATGAATCAGTTGATGCTTGCGAACCATGCCTCATGGGCAAGATGACTAAGACTCCGTTCTTCGGAACTTCACAGATGATTTGAGCAGATATGGGTATATCTACTTAATGAAACATAAGTCTGAAACATTTGAAAAGTTCAAAGAATTTTAGAGTGAAGTGAAAAATCATCGTAACAAGAAAATAAAGTTTCTACGATCTGATCGCGGAGGAGAATATTTGAGTTACGAGTTTGGTCTTCATTTGAAATAATGTGGAATAGTTTCGCAACTCACGCCACCTAGAACACCACAGCGTAATGGTGTGTCCGAACATCGTAACCGTACTTTATTAGATATGGTGCAATATATGATGTCTCTTACCGATTTACCACTATCATTTTGGGGTTATGCATTAGAGACAACTGCATTCACGTTAACTAGGGCACCATCTAAATCCGTTGAGATGATGCCATATGAACTGTGGTTTGGCAAGAAACCAAAGTTGCCGTTTCTTAAAGTTTGGGGTTGTGATGCTTATGTGAAAAAGTTTCATCCTGATAAGCTCAAACCCAAATCAAAGAAATGCCTCATCATAGGATACCCAAAGGAGACAGTTGGGTACACCTTCTATAAAGGATCCGGAGGCAAGATATTCGTTGCTAAGAATGGATCCTTTCTAGAGAAGGAGTTTCTCTCGAAAGAAGTGAGTGGGAGGAAAGTAGAACTTGATGAGGTAACTATACCTGCTCCCTTATTGGAAAGTAGTTCATCATAGAAATTTGTTCCTGTGACTCCTACACCAATTAGTGAGGAAGCTAATGATGATGATCATGTAACTTCAGATCAAGTTACTACCGAACCTCGTAGGTCAGCCAGAGTGAGATTCGCACCTGAGTGGTACGATAATCCTATTCTGGATGTCATGTCACTTGACCATGATGAACCTACGAACTATGAGGAAGCGATGATGAGCCCAGATTCCACGAAATGGCTTGAGGCCATGAAATCTGAGATGGGATCCATGCATGAGAACAAAGTATGGACTTTGATTGACTTGCCCGATGATCGGTGAGTCATTAAGAATAAATGGATCTTCAAGAGGAAGACGGACGCTGATAGTAGTGCTACTATCTACAAAGCTTGAATTGTCGCAAAATGTTTTCGACAAGTTCAAGGTGTTGACTATGATGAGATTTTCTCACTCGTATCGATGCTTAAAAGTTTGTCCGAATCATGTTAGCAGTTGCCGCATTTTATGAAATCTGGCAAATGGATATCAAAACTGTATTCCTTCATGGATTTCTTAAAAGAAGAGTTGTATATGATGCAACTAGAAGGTTTTGTCAATCCTAAAGGTGCTAACAAAGTGAGCAAGCTCCAACGATCCATCTATGGACTAGTGCAAGCATCTCGGAGTTGGAATATATGCTTTGATAAAGTGATCAAAGCATATGGTTTTATACAGACTTGCGCTGAAGCCTGTATTTACAAGAAAGTGAGTGGGAGCACTACAACATTTCTGATAAGTATATGTGAATGACATATTGTTGATCGGAAATAATGTAGAATTTTCTGGAAATCATAAAGGAGTGTTTGAAAAGAGTTTTTCAAAGAAAGACCTTGATGAAGCTGCTTACACATTGAGCATCAAGATCTATAGAGATAGATCAAGACGCTTGATAAGTTTTTTCAATGAATACATACCTTGACAAGATTTTGAAGTAGTTCAAAATGGAACAGTCAAAGAAGGAGTTCTTGACTGTGTTGCAAGGTGTGAAGTTGAGTAAAGACTCAAAACCGTACCACAACAGAAAATAGAAAGAGAATGAAAAGTCATTCGCTATGCCTCAGTCATAGGTTCTATAAACTATGATATGTTGTTTACCAGTCCTATTGTATACCTTAGCATCTTTCTGGCAAGGGAGTACAATAGTGATCTAGGAGTAGATCACTAGACAACGGTCAAAATTATCCTTAGAGGACTAAGGAAATATTTCTCGGTTATGGAGGTGATAAAAGAGTTCGTCGTAAAGAGTTACATCGATGCAAGCTTTTTACATCGATCTAGATGACTCTAAGTCTCGATCTGGATACATATTGAAAGTGGGAGCAATTAGCTAGAGTAGCTTCGTGCAGAGCATTGTAGACATAGAAATTTGCGAAATACATACGATCTGAATGTTGCAGACCCGTAGGCTAAACTTCTCTCACAAGAAAAACATGATCACTCTTTGGGTGTTAATCACATAGCGATGTGAACTAGGTTATTGACTCTAGTAAACCCTTTGGGTATTAGTCACATGGAGATGTGAACTAATCATATAAAGATGTGAACTAGATTATTAACTCTAGTGCAAGTGGGAGACTGAAGGAAATATGCCCTAGAGGCAATAATAAAGTTATTATTTATTTCCTTATATCATGATAAATGTTCATTATTCATGATAGAATTGTATTAACCGGAAACTTAGTACATATGTGAATACATAGACAAACAGAGTGTCACTAGTATGCCTCTACTTGACTAGCTTGTTGAATCAAAGATGGTTAAGTTTCCTAGCCATAGACATGAGTTATCATTTAATTAACGGGATCACATCATTAGAGAATGGTGTGATTGACTTGACCCATTCCGTTAGCTTAGCACGATGATCGTTTAGTTTGTTGCTACCACTTTCTTCATGACTTATACATGTTACTCTGACTATGAGATTATGCAACTCCCGAATACCGGAGGAACACTTTGTGTTCTACCAAATGTCACAATGTAACTCGGTGATTATAAAGGTGCTCTACAGGTGTCTCCGATGGTACTTGTTGAGTTGGCATAGATAGAGATTAGGATTTGTCACTCCGATTGTCTGAGAGGTATCTCTGGGCCCTCTCGGTAATGCACATCACTATAAGCCTTGCAAGCAATGTGACTAATGAGTTAGTTGCGGGATGATGCATTACGGAACGAGTAAAGAGACTTGCCGGTAACGAGATTGAACTAGGTATTGAGATACCGACTATCGAATCTCGGGCAAGTAACATACCGATGACAAAGGGATCAACGTATACCGTTATGTGGTTTGACCGATAAAGATCTTCATAGAATATGTAGGAACCAATATGAGCATCCATGTTCCACTATTGGTTATTGACCGGAGATGAGTCTCGGTCATGTCTACATAGTTCTCAAACCCGTAGGGTCCGCACGTGTGACGCCCCCGATTTGACCGTACACTAATCATACACGCAAATGTGTATGATCAAGATCAGGGACTCACGGGAAGATATCACAACACAACTCTACAAATAAAATAAGTCATACAAGCATCATATTACAAGCTAGGGGCCTCGAGGGCTCGAATACAAGAGCTCGATCATAGACGAGTCAGCGGAAGCAACAATATCTGAGAACAGACATAAGTTAAACAAGTTTGCCTTAAGAAGGCTAGCACAAACTGGGATACAGATCGAAAGAGGCGTAGGCCTCCTGCCTGGGATCCTCCTAAACTACTCCTGGTCGTCATCAGCGGGCTGCACATAGTAGTAGGCACCTCCCGAGTATTAGTAGTCGTCGTCGACAGTGGCGTCTGGCTCCTGGACTCCAACGTCTGGTCGCAGCAATCGGGTATAGGAAAGGGGAAAAAGGGGAAGCAAATGTAACACCCTGGACACACCCGCCGGTGGTCGTTACTCCTGGCGGGATCTAGACTGGCCCCACAGATCAATACTAGTCTTTCCTACGCACTTTGTCCTCACTCGTGCGCACCCGGGAGCAACTTCCCGGTCGGTCACCCATCTTGACACTACTCCAAGCTGAGCACGCTTAACTTTGGAGTTCTGTCTGAATGGGCTCCCGGAAAAGAAGGAATTCCTTATTGATATGAGTAGTCTATCATCCCTAATAAGCCAGGCTATCACATACACCCCACTCAGAGGAACCGACGTCCTCGTCGGGCCATAGGAACGTTCCCTCTTGGCACAAACGTCTGTGCTTCCAGTCCGGTACATGTGCCATGCCGGGTGCCACAACGGGTCACAAACGTCATGAACAACATGACCACGCACCTGTCCGCAACCATCCGTGTAACCGCGAGGGTCGGCTCTGATACCAACTTGTAACACCTTGGACACACCCGCCGGTGGTCGTTACTCCTGGCGGGATCTAGACTGGCCCCACAGATCAATACTAGTCTTTTCTGCGCACTTTGTCCTCACTCGTGCGCACCCGAGAGCAACTTCCCGGTCGGTCACCCATCCTGACACTACTCCAAGCTCAGCACGCTTAACTTTGGAGTTCTGTCCGAATGGGCTCCCAGAAAAGAAGGAATTCCTTATTGATATGAGTAGTCTATCATCCCTAATAAGCCAGGCTATCACAGCAAAGCAACCATGAGTACTCATCCAAAGTACTCGCAAGCAAGGAGCTACACTACATTTGTATGCATTGGTATCAAATGGAATAAGGGTATCATATGTGGACTGAACTGCAGAATGCCGGAATAAGAGGGGGATAGCTAGTCCTATCAAAAACTACGCTTCTGGCCACCTCCATCTTGCATAATGTAGAAGAGAGTAGATGGTAAGTTCACCAAGTAGCATCGCATAACATAAAACCTAACTGATGATCCTCCCCTCGTCGCCCTGTGAGAGAGCGACCACCGGTTGTATCTGGCACTTGGAAGGGTGTGTTTTATTAAGTATCCGGTTCTAGTTGTCATAAGGTCAAGGTACAACTCCAAGTCGTCCTGTTACCGAAGATCATGGCTATTCGAATAGATTAACTTCCCTGCAGGGATGCACCACATAACCCAACACGCTCGATCCCATTTGGCCGGACACACTTTCCTAGGTCATGCCCAGCCTCAGAAGATCAACACGTCGCAGCCTTACCTAGGCACAACAGAGAGGTCAGCACGCTGGTCTAAATCCTATGGCGCAGGGGTCTGGGCCCATCGCCCTTTGCACACCTGCACGTTGCGAACGCGGCCGGAAGCAGACCTAGCCTAGCAGGCGTTCCAGTCCAATCCGGCGTGCGCCGCTCAGTCGCTGATGTCACGAAGGCTTCGGCTGATACCACGACGTCGAGTGCCCATAACTGTCCCCGCGTAGATGGTTAGTGCATATAGGCCAGTGGCCAGACTCAGATCAAATACCAAGATCTTGTTAAACGTGTTATCTTGAATTAACCGCGAACGCCGACCAGGGCCAGGCCCACCTCTCTCCTAGATGGTCTCAACCTGCCATGTCGCTCCGCCACAAAGTAACAGTCGGGGGCCGTCGGGAACCCAGGCCCACCTCTACCGGGATGGAGCCACCTGCCCCTTCAGCCCCCAACTCCGAACAATATCATAAGTAATGTACAGGATAAAGTATATAGCATATGCCCGTGATCACCTCACGAAGTGATCACGACGCAGTAGTATAGCATGGCAGACGGACAAGAGTGTAGGGCCACTGATGGAACACTAGCATCCTATACTAAGCATTAGGATAGCAGGTAAAGGTAACAATAGTAGTAGCAAGGACAGGCTATGCACTAGAATAGGATTAATGAAAAACAGTAACATTCTACACTACTCTAATGCAAGCAGTATAGAGAAGAGTAGGCGATATCTGGTGGTCAAAGGGGGGGCTTGCCTGATTGCTCTGGCAAGAAGGAGGAGTCGTCAACACCGTAGTCGTACTGGGTAGCAGCGGCGTCGGTCTCGGTGTCTAGCGAGAGAAGAGGGGGAAGAAACAATAAATACAATGCAAACAAATGCATGATGATGCATGACACAAGACAAGGCGTGATGCTAAGCGTGCCCTAACACGGTAGGAGGTGATACCGACGAAGGGGGGAAACATCCGGAAAAGTATCCCCGGTGTTTCGCGTTTCGGACAGATGAACCGGAGGGGGAAAGTTGCGTGTTCTCTATGCTAGGGATGTGTGACGGACGAACGGGCTGCGTATCCGGATTCGTCTCGTCGTTCTGAGCAACTTTCATGTACAAAGTTTTTTTATCCGAACTACGGTTTATTTTATATTAATTTCTAAAGTTTAATGCATATTATGGATTTATTTATATACCAAAATTTAATCAGTAAATACTTTTGTCACGTAGTGCAATGCCAACCACAGTGTATGACAGGTGGGGGCAGGGTCAAAGTCAATAGTCCAGTCAGCGGTTGACTGGGTCAACGTTGACTGGTCAAACAGGCTGGTGGGACCTAGCTGTCATAGAGACAGTGCAAATTAGCAGCTTAATTAATTCTAACAGATTATTAGGTGGGGGCCACATGTCATAGACTCAGTTTTGATTTAGAGTTAATCTACACAATTTAATTAGTTGGTAGGCCCCATGTGTCAGCCACACATTAAAACAAAGAGGGATGTTTATTAATCTAAAGTGGATTAGCCCCTAAGTAACACAGGGGCATCATTCCAGCAACAGAGAGCCGGCCATGGCTACTCTGTGCTCGCGTGCAGAAGGCGCCGGCGACCCGGCCGGGGCAGGCAACGGCGGGCCTGCCGGCGGTGGGAGGCGGAGGTGGCAGCATAGTGCAACAGCAGTAGGGCGGCTGGCGGAGTAGCACAACAGAAGTAGTAGCAGCAGCGTGGTACGCAGTGGGCAGCAGAAGGCGGCGGCGACAGCAGGTTGAAGCAGCGCGGAGCAGGGGCAAGCGAGGCGGCGTGGGTGCTGCGGCAGGAAGCGACCGGGGGCGCGGCCACATGCGTAGGGGGTGAGCGCAGGGGAGGAGGCGTGCAGGCAAGGGTGGTCTCCGACGAGTGCGGTGATGCGTGCGCGCAGATGTCGTCGACAGTGGAAGGGGGAGCGGGCCGGGCGCGGCTGCGGCCGAGCAAGGCACATGCTCGCAGCCAGGGGCGCGGGCGGACGAGCCCCGGACGCGCACACGAAGCACGGTGGGGGTGCGGTGAGCGCAGCCACAGGTTTGGGCAACGGCGACACGATCGTGAAACAGACAAGATTCCAGAGGGGGGAGCGGAATCGGTCGAGGGCTTACCGAGGAGCGCAGGGGCGAGCTCGGGGCAGTCCGGGGAGGACGGGGAGGGCGCAGTGGAGCAGATCGAGCGGGTGCGCGCCAGTGACCGTAGTTGAAGGAGACGACGGTGACGATGCGATGCAGGGCCCCGGGCTCAATCCAGTGGTGAGGGAGACGAAGGCGACGACGGCGAAGCTCCAGGACGTGGTGGCGCAGCGTAGGGATGCAGCCGACCACGGGGACAACGACGACAAGGCGATGACCGCGTGGTGAGGTGCGGGATCGTGCAAACGAGGGCGCGAGGAGAAGGAGGAAGGGGAATGGGGTGAGCTAGGGTTCGCGTGGAGAGGAGGGCGTCGGTTAAGTAGGCGCCGGGGGGTGATGGATGGGCGCCACAGCGACGCCCTCTACCGTGGTGGCCATCGCCGGTGCCCACACCCCCCTCCCCGTGAATAGAAGAGGGAGGGAGGTGGCACTGGTGGGCTGGTCTGGTTTGGCCAGTGAGGCCAGCTGGGCCATTTGGCCCAGGGGGAAAGGGGCTTTTTTTGTTAGTGATTTGTTTTTCTTTTTATTTATTTATCTACACCTTAACTTAGTTGAAGTAAAATGAGAACCTGGTTTCTAAATTAGTATTTGCTATTTATACCTCTGCCACAAAAAGCTTGGTACTTAAATAAATTAATTGTTAATATAGAAATTATAAAAAAGGCATTTACATAATTGTTTAAGACACTATTTTAAACATTTAAATGCACTTAAACCTTTTATACAAGTTTGGTTTCACCACCAATAATACTTATGAATTATTTTCCATAGCTTGCACATTTTAGTTTTGACATTCGAAAACTTTTATTGTTTGACTTTAATTTAAATTTGGATTTGGACCGATTAGAATCTAAGTGAGATTAGCAACAGTAACAATGGTGACGTGTCATCATTAGCACATGATTACTGTAGCTTAAATATCCGGGCGTCACAGCACGCTTAATGTTCTGTGATGATTTGTATTATGAGTTATGTGATTTGATGAATGAAGTTTGTTCGGAGTACCGAATAAGATCGGGGACATGACGAGGAGTCTCGAAATGGTCGATACGCAAAGATCGATATATTGGAAGGCTATATTCAGACATCGAAAAGGTTCCGAGTGATTCGGGTATTTTTCGGAGTACTGGAGAGTTACGGGAATTCGCCGGGAGAAGTACTGGGCCTTATTGGGCCATACGGGAAAAGAGGAGGCAGGCCAAAGGGAAGGAGGCGCGCGCCCCCCATGGGTGCGAATTGGACTATGGGAAAGGGGGTGGCGCCCCCTTTGCCCTTTTCCACTCCCTCTCTCTTTCCTTCTTTCTTCTCTCCTACTCCGGAAAGGAAAATGGGAATCCTACTAGGACTTGGGAGTCCTAGTAGGACCCCCCACACTTGGCGTGCCCCCTCTAAGGCTGGCCTCCTCCTCCTCCCTCCTTTATATACGTGGCCAGGGGGCACCTCATAGACACACAACAATTGATCATTGATCTTTTAGCCATGTGCGGTGCCCCCCTCCACCATAATCCACCTCGGTCATATCGTAGCGGTGCTTAGGAGAAACCCTGCGTCGATAGCTTGATCAATACCATCACCACGCCGTCGTGCTGACGAAGTTCTTCCCGAAGCTCTACTGGATCGTGAGTTCGTGGGACATCACCTTGCTGAACATGTGCTGAACGCGGAGGTGCCGTATGTTCGGTACTGTGGATCGGTTGATCGTGAAGACGTACGACTACATCAACCGCATTGTTATAACGCTTCCGCTTATGGTCTACGAGGGTACATAGATGACACTCTCCCCTCTCGTTGCTATGCATCACCATGATCTTGCGTGTGCGTAGGATTTTTTTTAAATTACTATGTTCCCCAACACTTCATACACCATTTTGTATCATTTTGGGGATCTAACCTACTAACTCAGTGACCAGTATTAGTTGTTGTTTCTACATGTTTTTGGTTTTATAGAAAATCCATACCAAACATAGTCCAAACACGATGAAATATTTTGATAAATTTTTCTGGACCAAAGAGACCTAGGAAGCTTCTGGGTGGTCTAGAAGCCAGAGGAGGAGACAACAAGGCAGCACGGCGTGCCCTAGGGGGTAGGCATGCCGTGCACCCTTATCATCTCCTCGTAGTTCCGTTTGACCTACTTCCAACGCAATAAGTTCCCAAATATTCTGAAACCCCCAAGGCGAGACCCGAAACAATTATTCCGTAGCCGCAAGCCTCTATTCTTCCATGATTCCATCTGGAGGCCTTTTCTGGTACTCTGCCGGAGGGGGAATCGATCATGGAGGGCTTCTACATCAACCTTGCTGCCTCTCCAAAGATGCGTGAGTAGTTCCCCACAGGACCTATGGGTCCATAGCAATAGCTGAAGGAAATATGCCCTAGAGGCAATAATAAAGTTATTATTTATTTCCTTATTTCATGATAAATGTTTATTATTCATGCTAGAATTGTATTAACTGGAAACATAATACATGTGTGAATACATAGACAAACAGAGTGTCACTAGTATGCCTCTACTTGACTAGCTCGTTGATCAAAGATGGTTAAGTTTCCTAGCCATAGACATGCGTTGTCATTTGATAAACGGGATCACATCATTAGGAGAATGATGTGATTGACTTGACCCATTCCGTTAGCTTAGCACTTGATCGTTTTAGTTTACAGCTATTGCTTTCTTCATGACTTATACAGGTTTCTATGACTATGAGATTATGCAACTCCTGATTATCGGAGGAACACTTTGTGTGCTACCAAACGTCACAACGTAACTGGGTGATTATAAAGGTGCTCTACAGGTGTCTTCGATGGTACTTGTTGATTTGGCATAGACCGAGATTAGGATTTGTCACTCCGATTATCGGAGAGATATATCTGGGCCCTCTCGATAATGCACATCACTATAAGCCTTGCAAGCAATGCAACTAATGAGTCAGTTGCGGGATGATACATTACGGAAACGAGTAAAGAGACTTGCCGGTAACAAGATTGAACTAGGTATTGAGATACCGACGATCGAATCTCGGGTGAGTAACAAACCGGTGACAAAGGGAACAACGTATGTTGTTATGCGGTTTGACCGATAAAGATCTTCGTAGAATATGTAGGAACCAATATGAACATCCAGGTTCCGCTATTGGTTATTGACCGGAGACATGTCTCGGTCATGTCTACATAGTTCTCGAACCCATAGGGTCCGCACGCTTAACGTTCGGCGACGATCGGTATTATGAGTTTATGTGATTTGATGTACCGAAGATAGTTCGGAGTCCCGGATAAGACCGGGGACATGACGAGGAGTCTCTAAATGATCGAGACGTAAAGATTGATATATTGGACGACTATATTCGGACATAGGAAAGGTTTCGACTGATTCGGGTATTTTTCGGAGTACCGGGGAGTTACGGGAATACGGGGAAGATGTATTGGGCCTCATGGGCCAAGTGGTGGAAGAGAGGTTGCAGGGCGCGCATCCCCCTAGCCCAAACCAAATTGGACTAGGGGGGAGGCCCTCCTTTCCTCCTTTCCTCCCTCTCCTTCCTTCTTCATCTCGTTCTTCCTTTCCTCCTCCTAGCAGGAGTAGGAAAGGGGAGTCCTACTCCTACTAGGAGGAGGACTCCTCCTGGCGCGTCTAGCAAGGGCTGGCCGACCTCCCCCTTGCTCCTTTATATACGGGGGTAGGGGGCACCCTAGAACACACAAGTTGATTGGCCCAAGCCGTGTGCGGTGCCCCCCTCCACCATAATCCACCTCGATCATATCGTAGCGGTGCTTAGACGAAGCCCTGCGTTGGTAGCAACATCATCACTGTCATCACGCCGTCGTGCCGACAGAAATCTCCCGTGAAGCTCTACTGGATCGGAGTTCGTGGGACGTCATCGAGCTGAACGTGTGCTGAACTCGGAGGTGCCATGCATTCGGTACTTGGATCGGTCGGATCGCGAAGACGTTCGACTACATCAACCGCGTTCTCATAACGCTTCCGCTTACGGTCTATGAGGGAACGTGTGAAGGAAATATGCCCTAGAGGCAATAATAAAGTTATTATTTATTTCCTTATATCATGATAAATGTTTATTATTCATGCTAGAATTGTATTAACCGGAAACATGATACATGTGTGAATACATAGACAAACAAAGCGTCACTAGTATGCCTCTACTTGATTAGCTCGTTAAATCAATGATGGTTATGTTTCCTGACCATAGACATGAGTTGTCATTTGATTAACGGGATCACATCATTGGAGAATGATGTGATTGACTTGACCCATCCGTTAGCTTAGCACGATGATCGTTTAGTTTGTTGCTACCGCTTTCTTCATGACTTATACATGTTCCTATGACTATGAGATTATGCAACTCCCGTTTACCGGAGGAACACTTGTTGGAAATATGCCCTAGAGGCAATAATAAAATGATTATTATATTTCCTTGTTCATGATAATTGTCTATTATTCATGCTATAATTGTATTATCCGGAAATCGTAATACATGTGTGAATACATATACCACAATGTGTCCCTAGTGAGCCTCTAGTTGACTAGCTCATTGATCAACAGATAGTCATGGTTTCCTGGCTATGGACATGGGGATGTCATTGATAACGGGATCACATCATTAGGAGAATGATGTGATGGACAAGACCCAATCCTAAGCTTAGCTCAAAGATCGTGTAGTTCGTTTGCTATAGCTTTTCTGAATGTCAAGTATCATTTCCTTAGACCATGAGATTGTGCAACTCCCGGATACCGTAGGAGTGCTTTGCGTGTGTCAAACGTCACAACATAACTGGGTGACTATAAAGGTACATTACAGGTGTCTCCGAAAGTGTCTGTTGGGTTGGCACAAATCGAGACTCGGATTTGTCACTCCGTATGACGGAGAGGTATCTCTGGGCCCACTCGGTAATGCATCATCATAATGAGCTCAATGTGATCAAGTGGTTGATGACGAGATCATGCATTATGGTACGAGTAAAGTGACTTGCCGGTAACGAGACTGAACAAGGTTTTGGGATACCGACGATCGAGTCTCGGGCAAGTAACGTACCGATTGACAAAGGGAATTGTATATGGATTGATTAAGTCCTCAACATCGTGGTTCATCCGATGAGATCATCGAGGAGCATGTGGGAGCCAACATGGGTATCCAGATCCCGCTGTTGGTTATTGACCAGAGAGTCGTCTCGGTCATGTCTACTTGTCTCCCGAACCCGTAGGGTCTACACACTTAAGGTTCGGTGACGCTAGGGTTGTAGAGATATTAGTATGCAGCAACCCAAAAGTTGTTCGGAGTCCCGGATGAGATCCCGGACGTCACGAGGAGTTCCGGAATGGTCTGGAGGTGAAGAATTATATATAGGAAGTGTAGTTTCGGCCATCGAGAAGGATTCAGAGTCACCGGTATTATACTGGGACCACCGGATGGGTCCCAAGGGTCCACCGGATGGGTCCCGGGGGTCCACCGGGTGGGGCCACCCATCACGGAGGGCCCTGTGGGCTGAAGTGGGGAGGGAACCAGCCCCTAGTGGGCTGGTGCGCCCCCTCTTGGGCTCCCTGCGCCTAGGGTTGGAAACCCTAGGGTGGGGGGGGGGGGCGCCTCCACTTGCCTTGGGGGGCAAGCCTCCCCCTTGGCCGCCCCCCCCAAGGAGATCCCATCTCCTAGGGCCGGCGCCCCCAGGGGGCCTATATGAGGGGGGGGGGAGGGAGGGCAGCCGCACCTCAAGTCTTGGTGCCTCCCTCTCCCCTGCTACACCTCTCCCTCTCGCAGAAGCTCGGTGAAGCCCTGCTGCGATCACTGCTGCATCCACCACCACGCCGTCGTGCTGCTGGATCTTCATCAACCTCTCCTTCCCCCTTGCTGGATCAAGAAGGAGGAGACGTCATCCGCTCCGTACATGTGTTGAACGCGGAGGTGCCGTCCGTTCGACACTTGGTCATCGGTGATTTGGATCACGGCGAGTACGACTCCATCATCCCTGTTCTCTTGAATGCTTCCGCTCGTGATCTACAAGGGTAGGTAGATGCACTCCTCTCTCCTTCGTTGCTAGATGACTCCATAGATTGATCTTGGTGATGCGTAGAAAATTTTAAAATTCTGCTACGTTCCCCAACAGTGGTATCAGAGCTAGGTCTATGCGTATTTACTATGCACGAGTAGAACACAAAGTAGTTGTGGGCATCGATATTGTCAATTTGCTTGCCGTTACTAGTCTTATCTTGATTCGGCGGCATCATGGGATGAAGCAGCCCGGACCAACCTTACATGTACGCTTATGTGAGACCGGTTCCACCGACTGACATGCACTAGTTGCATAAGGTGGCTGGCGGGTGTCTGTCTCTCCCACTTTAGTCGGATCGGATTCGATGAACAGGGTCCTTATGAAGGGTAAATAGAAATTGGCAATTCACGTTGTGGTTTTGGCGTAGGTAAGAAACGTTCTTGCTAGAAACCTATAGCAGCCACGTAAAAACTTGCAACAACAATTAGAGGACGTCTAACTTGTTTTTGCAGCAAGTGTTTTGTGATGTGATATGGCCAAAGATTGTGATGAATGATGAATGATATATGTGATGTATGAGATTGATCATGTTCTTGTAATAGGAATCATGACTTGCATGTCGATGAGTATGACAACCGGCAGGAGCCATAGGAGTTGTCTTTATTTATTTATGACCTGCGTGTCAACTTAAACGTCATGTAGTTACTTTACTTTATTGCTAAAGCATTAGCCATAGTAGTAGAAGTAATAGATGACGAGACAACTTCAAGAAGACACGATGATGGAGATCATGGTGTCATGCCGGTGACAACGATGATCATGGAGCCCCGAAGATGGAGATCAAAGGAGCAAATGATATTGGCCATATCATGTCACTATTTGATTGCATGTGATGTTTATCATGTTTTACATCTTATTTGCTTAGAACGACGGTAGCTTAAATAAGATGATCCCTCGTAATAATTTCAAGAAAGTGTTCCCCCTAACTGTGCACCGTTGCGAAGGTTCGTTGTTTCGAAGCACCATGTGATGATCGGGTGTGATAGATTCTAACGTTCGAATACAATGGGTGTAAGACAGATTTACACACGCAATACACTTAGGTTGACTTGACGAGCCTAGCATGTACAGATATGGCCTCGGAACACAGAAGACCGAAAGGTCGAGCATGAGTCGTATAGAAGATACGATCGACATGAAGATGTTCACCGATGTTGACTAGTCCGTCTCACGTGATGATCGGACACGGCCTAGTTAACTCGGATCATGTTATACTTAGATGACTAGAGGGATGTCTATCTGAGTGGGAGTTCATTGAATAATTTTATTAGATGAACTTAATTATCATGAACTTAGTCTAAAATCTTTACAATATGTCTTGTAGATCAAATGGCCAACATTGTCCTCAACTTCAACGCGTTCCTAGAGAAAACCAAGCCGAAAGACGATGGCAGCAACTATACGGACTGGGTCCGGAACCTGAGGATCATCCTCATAGCCGCCAAGAAAGATTATGTCCTAGAAGCACTGCTAGGTGACGCACCCGTCCCACAGAACCAAGACGTTATGAATGCTTGGCAGACACATGCTGATGATTACTCCCTCGTTCAGTGTGGCATGCTTTACAACTTAGAATCGGGGCTCCAAAAGCGTTTTGAGAGACACGGAGCATATGAGATGTTCGAAGAGCTGAAAATGGTTTTTCAAGGTCATGCCCGGGTCGAGAGATATGAAGTCTCCGACAAGTTCTTCAGCTGTAAGATGGAGGAAAATAGTTCTGTCAGTGAGCACATACTCAAAATGTCTGGGTTGCATAACCGCTTGACTCAGCTGGGAGTTAATCTCCCGGATGATGCGGTCATTAACAGAATCCTTCAGTCGCTTCCACCGAGCTACAAGAGCTTTGTGATGAACTTCAATATGCAGGGGATGGAAAAGACCATTCCTTAAGTATTTGCAATGCTGAAATCAGCAGAGGTAGAAGTCAAAAAGGAACATCAAGTGTTGATGGTGAATGAAACCACTAAGTTCAAGAAAGGCAAGGGTAAGAAGAACTTCAAGAAGGACGGCAAGGGAGTTGCCGTGCCCGGTAAGCAAGCTGCCGGGAAGAAGCCAAAGAATGGACCCAAGCCCGAGACTGAGTGCTTTTATTGCAAGGGAAGTGGTCAATGGAAGCGGAACTACCCCAAATACTTAGCGGACAAGAAGGCCGACATCACAAAAGGTATATGTGATATACATGTAATTGATGTGTACCTTACCAGTACTCGTAGTAGCTCCTGGGTATTTGATACCGGTGCGGTTGCTCACATTTGTAACTCAAAGCAGGAGCTGCGGAATAAGCGGAGACTGGCGAAGGACGAGGTGACGATGCGCGCCGGGAATGGTTCCAAGGTCGATGTGATCGCCATCGGCACGCTACCTCTACATTTACCTACGGGATTAGTTTTAAACCTCAATAATTGTTATTTAGTGCCAGCTTTGAGCATGAACATTGTATCAGGATCTCATTTAATACGAGATGGCTACTCATTTAAATCCGAGAATAATGGTTGTTCTATTTATATGAGAGATATATTTTATGGTCATGCTCTGATGGTGAATGGTTTATTCTTAATGAATCTCGAGCGTAATGCTACACATATTCATAGTGTGAATACCAAAAGATGTAAGGTTGATAATGATAGTCCCACATACTTGTGGCACTGCCGCCTTGGTCACATAGGTGTCAAACGCATGAAGAAGCTCCATGCAGATGGACTTTTAGAGTCTCTTGATTACGAATCATTTGACACGTGTGAACCATGCCTCATGGGTAAAATGACCAAGACTCCGTTATCAGGAACAATGGAGCGAGCAACCAACTTATTGGAAATCATACATACTGATGTGTG
This sequence comes from Triticum aestivum, assembly GCF_018294505.1. NCBI lineage: Eukaryota > Viridiplantae > Streptophyta > Magnoliopsida > Poales > Poaceae > Triticum > Triticum aestivum. The sequence goes on from NC_057806.1 coordinate 697,187,766, forward strand.
CGGTCCAATGAGTGTTGAGGCTCGCGGTGGCTATCATTATGTTCTCACCCTCACTGATGACTTGAGTTGATATGGGTATGTCTACTTAATGAAACACAAGTCTGAGACCTTTGAAAAGTTCAAGGAATTTCAGAGTGAGGTTGAGAATCAACGTGACAGGAAAATCAAGTTCTTGCAATCAGATCGTGGGGGAGAATACTTGAGTCACGAATTTGGCACACACTTAAGAAAATGTGGAATAGTTTCACAACTAACGCCGCCTAGAACACCTCAGCGTAATGGTGTGTCCGAACATCGTAATCGCACTCTATTAGATATGGTGCGATCTATGATGTCTCTTACCGATTTACCGCTATCATTTTGGGGCTATGCTTTAGAGACTGCCGCATTCACTTTAAATAGGGCTCCATCGAAATCCGTTGAGACGACACCGTATGAATTATGGTTTGGGAAGAAACCTAAGCTGTCATTTCTAAAAGTTTGGGGATGCGATGCTTATGTGAAGAAACTTCAACTTGAAAAGCTCGAACCCAAATCAGAAAAATGCGTCTTCATAGGATACCCTAAAGAAACTATTGGGTATACCTTCTGCCTCAAATCCGAGGGCAAGATCTTTGTTGCCAAGAAAGGGTCCTTTCTAGAGAAAGAGTTTCTCTCGAAAGAAATAAGTGGGAGGAAGGTAGAACTTGATGAAGTATTACCTCTTGAATCGGTAAGTGGCGCAGCTCAAGAAAATGTTCCTGAGGTGCCTGCACCGACTAGAGAGGAAGTTGATGATGATGATCATGAAACTTCAGATCAAGTTGCTACTGAACTTCGTAGGTCCACAAGGACACATTCCGCACTAGAGTGGTACGGTAACCCTGTCTTGGAAATCATGTTGTTAGACAACGGTGAACCTTTGAACTATGAAGAAGCGATGGCGGGCCCGGATTCCGACAAATGGCTGGAAGCCATGAAATCCGAGATAGGATCCATGTATGAAAACGAAGTATGGACTTTGACTGACTTGCCTGATGATCGGCGAGCCATAGAAAATAAATGGATCGTTAAGAAGAAGACAGACGCGAATGGTAATGTGACCATCTATAAAGCTCGGCTTATCGCTAAGGGTCATCGACAAGTTGAAGGGGTTGACTACGATGAGACTTTCTCACCTGTAGCGAAGCTGAAGTCCATCCGAATCATGTTAGCAATTGCCGCATTCTATGATTATGAGATATGGCAAATGGACGTCAAAACGACATTCCTTAATGGTTTCCTTAAGGAAGAATTGTATATGATGCAGCCGGAAGGTTTTGTCGACCCTAAGAATGCTGACAAGGTGTGCAAGCTCCAACGCTCGATTTATGGGCTGGTGCAAGCATCTTGGAGTTGGAACATTCATTTTGATGATATGATCAAAGCGTTTGGGTTTATGCAGACTTATGGAGAAGCCTGCATTTACAAGAAAGTGAGTGGGAGCTCTCTAGCATTTCTCATATTGTATGTGGATGACATACTGTTGATGGGAAATGATATAGAATTCTTGGAAAGCATAAAGGCCTACTTGAACAAGTGTTTTTCAACGAAGGACCTTGGAGAAGCTGCTTATATATTAGGCATCAAGATCTATAGAGATAGATTGAGATGCCTCATTGGTCTTTCGCAGAGTACGTACCTTGACAAGATATTGAAGAAGTTCAAAATGGATCAGTCAAAGAAGGGGTTCTTGCCTGTATTGCAAGGTATGAGATTGAGCATGGCTCAATGCCCGACCACGGCAAAAGATAGAGAAAATATGAGTGTCGTCCCCTATGCCTCGGCCATAGGGTCTATCATGTATGCTATGCTGTGTACCAGACCTGATGTAAACCTTGCCGTGAGTTTGGTAGGAAGGTACCAAAGTAATCCTGGCATGGAACACTGGACAGCAGTCAAGAATATCCTGAAGTACCTGAAAAGGACCAAGGAAATGTTTCTCGTTTATGGAGGTGATGAAGAGCTCGTCGTAAAGGGTTACGTCGATGCTAGCTTCGACACAGATCTGGATGACTGTAAGTCACAAACCGGATACATGTATATTTTGAATGGTGGGGCAGTAAGCTGGTGCAGTTGCAAGCAAAGCGTTGTGGCGGGATCTACATGTGAAGCGGAGTACATGGCAGCCTCGGAGGCAGCACACGAAGCAGTCTGCGTGAAGGAGTTCATTACCGACCTAGGAGTCATACCCAATACGCCGGGCCCGATGACTCTCTTCTATGACAACACTGGAGCTATTGCCCTTGCCAAGGAGCCCAGGTTTCACAGGAAGACCAGGCATATCAAGCGTCGCTTCAACTCCATTCGTGAAAGTGTTCAAAATGGAGACATAGAGATTTGTAAAGTACATACGGACCTGAATGTCCGTTGACTAAACCTCTCCCTAGAGCAAAACATCATCAACACCAGAACTGTATGGGTGTTCGATTCATCACAATGTAACTAGATGATTGACTCTAGTGCAAGTGGGAGACTGTTGGAAATATGCCCTAGAGGCAATAATAAAATGATTATTATATTTCCTTGTTCATGATAATTGTCTATTATTCATGCTATAATTGTATTATCCAGAAATCGTAATACATGTGTGAATACATAGACCACAATGTGTCCCTAGTGAGCCTCTAGTTGACTAGCTCGTTGATCAACAGATAGTCATGGTCTCCTGGCTATGGACATGGGGATGTCATTGATAACGGGATCACATCATTAGGAGAATGATGTGATGGACAAGACCCAATCCTAAGCTTAGCTCAAAGACCGTGTAGTTCGTTTGCTATAGCTTTTCTGAATGTCAAGTATCATTTCCATAGACCATGAGATTGTGCCACTCCCGGATACCGTAGGAGTGCTTTGGGTGTGCCAAACGTCACAACGTAACTGGGTGACTATAAAGGTACATTACAGGTGTCTCCGAAAGTGTCTGTTGGGTTGGCACGAATCGAGACTGGGATTTGTCACTCCGTATGACGGAGAGGTATCTCTGGGCCCACTCGGTAATGCATCATCATAATGAGCTCAATGTGATCAAGTGGTTGATCACGGGATCATGCATTACGGTATGAGTAAAGTGACTTGCCGGTAACGAGACTGAACAAGGTATTGGGATACCGACGATCGAGTCTCGGGCAAGTAACGTACCGATTGACAAAGGGAATTGTATATGGATTAATTAAGTCCTCGACATCGTGGTTCATCCGATGAGATCATCGAGGAGCATGTGGCAGCCAACATGGGTATCCAGATCCCGCTGTTGGTTATTGACCGGAGAGTCGTCTCGGTCATGTCTGCTTGTCTCCCGAACCCGTAGGGTCTACACACTTAAGGTTCGGTGACGCTAGGGTTGTAGAGATATTAGTATGCAGCAACCCGAAAGTTGTTCGGAGTCCCGGATGAGATCCCGGACGTCATGAGGAGTTCCGGAATGGTCCGGAGGTGAAGAATTATATATAGGAAGTGTAGTTTCGGCCATCGGGAAGGATTCAGAGTCACCGGTATTGTACCGGGACCACCGGATGTGTCCTGGGGGTCCACTGGGTGGGGCCACCCATCCCGGAGGGCCCCGTGGGCTGAAGTGGGGAGGGAACCAGCCCCTAGTGGGTGGTGCGCCCCCCCTTGGGCCCCCTGCGCCTAGGGTTGGAAACCCTAGGGTGGGGGGGGGGTCGCCTCCACTTGCCTTGGGGGCAAGCCTCCCCCTTGGCCGCCCCCCAAGGAGATCCCATATCCTAGGGCCGGCGCCCCCCAGGGGGCCTATATAAAGTGGGGGGGGGGAGGGAGGGCAGCCGCACCTCAAGTCTTGGCGCCTCCCTCTCCCCTGCTACACCTCTCCCTCTCGCAGAAGCTCGGCGAAGCCCTGCTGCGATCCCTGCTGCATCCACCACCACGCCGTCGTGCTGCTGGATCTTCATCAACCTCTCCTTCCCCCTTGCTGGATCAAGAAGGAGGAGACGTCATCCGCTCCGTACGTGTGTTGAACGCGGAGGTGCCATCCGTTTGGCACTTGGTCATCGGTGATTTGGATCACGGCGAGTACGACTCCATCATCCCCGTTCTCTTGAACGCTTCCGCTCGTGATCTACAAGGGTATGTAGATGCACTCCTCTCTCCTTCGTTGCTAGATGACTCCATATATTGATCTTGGTGATGCATAGAAAATTTTAAAATTCTACTACGTTCCCAACAACACTTTGTGTGCTACCAAACGTCACAACGTAACTGTGTGATTATAAAGGTGCTTTACAGGTGTCTCCGAAGGTACTTGTTGGGTTGGCGTATTTCGAGATTAGGATTTGTCACTCCGATTGTTGGAGAGGTATCTCTGGGCCTACTCAGTTATACACATCACTTAAGCCTTGCAAGCATTGCAACTAATGAGTTAGTTGCGGGATGATGTGTTACGAAACGAGTAAAGAGACTTGCCAGTAATGAGATTAAACTAGGTATTGAGATACTGACGATCGAATCTCGAGCAAGTAACATACCGATGACAAAAGGAACAACGTATTTTGTTATGCAGTTTGACCGATAAAGATCTTCGTAGAATATGTAGGAACCAATATGAGCATCCAGGTTTTGTTATTGGTTATTGACCGGAGACGTGTCTCGGTCATGTCTACATAGTTCTCGAACCTGTAGGGTCCACACGCTTAAAGTTCGATGACGGTTATATTATGAGTTTATGGTTTTTGATGTACCGAAGGTAGTTCGGAGTCCCGGATATGATCACGGACATGACGAGGAGTCTCAAAATGTTCGAGACGTAAAGATCGATATATTGGACGACTATATTTGGATACCGGGATGGTTCCAGGTGAGATCGGGATAATACCGGAGCACCGGGAGGTTATCAGAACCCCCGGGAGGTATATGGGCCTTAATGGGCTTTAGTGGAAAGGAGGGGAAAGGAGAAAGGGAGGGGGCGCGCCCCCCAAGCCCTATACGAATTGGGAAGGGGGCCGGGCCCCCCTTTCCTTCCTCCCTCCTTCCTCCCTCCTTCCTCTTCCTTCCCTCTCCCTCTCCAAATAGGAAAAGGAGGAGTCCTACTCCCGGTGGGAGTAGGACTCCCCCCTTGGGCACGCCTCCTCCTCTTGGCCGGCCCTCTCCTCCCCTCCTTTATATACGGAGGAGAGGGCACCCCATAGACAACAATTGATCTCTTGGATCTTTTAGCCGTGTGCGGTGCCCCTCTCCACCATAGTCTCTACCTCGATAATATTGTAGCGGTGCTTAGGCGAAGCCCTGCGACAGTAGAACATCAACATCGTCACCACGCCGTCGTGCTGATGAAACTCTCCCTCAAAGCTCTGCTGGATCGGAGTTCGAGGGACGTCATCGAGTTGAACGTGTGCAGAACTCGGAGGTGCCATGCGTTCGGTACTTGATCGGTCGGATCGTGAAGACGTACGACTGCATAAACCGCGTTGTGCTAATGCTTCCGCTTTCGGTCTACGAGGGTACGTGGACGCACTCTCCCCTCTCGTTGCTATGCATCACCATGATCTTGCGTGTGCGTAGGAATTTTTTTGAAATTACTATGTTCCCCAACAGTGGCATCCGAGCCTGGTTATATGCGTTGATGTTATATGCACGAGTGGAACACAAGTGAGTTGTGGGTGATACAAGTCATACTGCTTACCAGCATGTCATACTTTGGTTCGGTGGTATTGTTGGATGAAGCGGCCCGGACCGACATTACGCGTACGCTTACGCGAGACTGGTTCTACCGACGTGCTTTGCACACAGGCGGCTGGCGGGTGTCAGTTTCTCCAACTTTAGTTGAACCGAGTGTGGCTACGCCCGGTCCTTGAGAAGGTTAAAACAACACTAACTTGACAAACTATTGTTGTGGTTTTGATGCGTAGGTAAGAACGGTTCTTGCTGAGCCCCTAGCAGCCACGCAAAACTTGCAACAACAAAGTAGAGGACGTCTAACTTGTTTTTGCAGGGCATGTTGTGATGTGATATGGTCAAGACATGATGCTATATTTTATTGTATGAGATGATCATGTTTTGTAACTGAGTTATCGGCAACTGGCAGGAGCCATATGGTTGTTGCTTTATTGTATGCAATGGAATCGCCCTATAATTGCTTTACTTTATCACTAAGCGGTAGCGATAGTTGTAGAAGCAATAGTTGGTGAGACGACAATGATGCTACGATGGAGATCAAGGTGTCGCGCCGGTGACGATGGTGATCATGACGGTGCTTCGGAGATGGAGATCACAAGCACAAGATGATGATGGCCATATCATATCACTTATATTGATTGCATGTGATGTTTATCTTTTATGCATCTTATTTTGCTTTGGTTGTCGGTAGCATTGTAAGATGATCTCTCACTAAATTTCAAGATAAAAGTGTTCTCCCTGAGTATGCACCGTTGACAAAGTTCGTCGTGCCCAGACACCACGTGATGATTGGGTGTGATAAGCTCTACGTCCATCTACAACGGGTGCAAGCCAGTTTTGCACACGCAGAATACTCAGGTTAAACTTGATGAGCCTAGCATATGCAGATATGGCCTCGGAACACTGAGACCGAAAGGTCGAGCGTGAATCATATAGTAGATATGATCAACATAGTGATGTTCACCATTGAAAACTACTCCATTTCACGTGATGATCGGTTATGGTTTAGTTGATTTGGATCACGTGATCACTTAGATGATTAGAGGGATGTCTTAGTACCTGATAGTATTTTGCATGTCTATGTTTGTTGTAGATAGATGGCTCATGTTGTTGTTCCGTTGAATTTTAATGCGTTCCTTGAGAAAGCAAAGTTGAAAGATGATGGTAGCAATTACACGAACTGGGTCCGTAACTTGAGGATTATCCTCATTGCTGCACAGAAGAATTATGTCCTGGAAGAGCCGCTAAGTGCCAAACCCACTGCAAGAGCAACACCAGATGTTATGAACACCTGGCAGAGCAAAGCTGATGACTACTCGATAGTTCAGTGTGCCATGCTTTACGGCTTAGAACCGTGACTTCAACGACGTTTTAAACATCATGGAGCATATGAGATGTTCCAGGAGTTGAAGTTAATATTTCAAGCAAATGCCCGGATTGAGAGATATGAAGTCTCCAATAAGTTCTATAGCTGCAAGATGGAGGAGAATAGTTCTGTCAGTGAGCATATACTCAAAATGTCTGGGTATCATAATCACTTGACTCAATTGGGAGTTAATCTTCCCGTTGATAGTGTCATTGACAGAGTTCTTCAATCACTACCACCAAGCTACAAGAGCTTCGTGATGAATTATAATATTGAAGGGATGAATAAGATAATTCCCGAGCTCTTCGCAATCCTAAAGGCTGTGGAGGTAGAAATAAAAAAGGAACATCAAGTGTTGATGGTCAATAAGACCGCCAGTTTCAAGAAAAAGGGCAAAGGGAAGAAGAAGGGGAACTTCAAGAAGAACATCAAACAAGTTGCTGCTCAGGAGAAGAAACCCAAGTCTGGACCTAAGCCTGAGACTGAGTGCTTCTACTGCAAACAGACTGGTCACTGGAAGCGGAACTGCCCCAAGTATTTGGCGGATAAGAAGGATGGCAAGGTGAACAAAGGTATATGTGATATACATGTTATTGATGTGTACCTTACCAGAGCTCGCAATAGCACCTGGGTATTTGATACTGGTTCTGTTGCTAATATTTGCAACTCGAAACAGGGACTACGAATTAAGCAAACACTGGCTAAGGACGAGGTGACGATGCGCGTGGGAAATGGTTCCAAAGTTGATGTGATCGCCGTCGGCACGCTACCTCTACATCTACCTTCGGGATTAGTTTTAGACCTAAATAATTGTTATTTGGTGCCAGCATTGAGCATGAACATTATATCTGGATCTTGTTTAATACGAGACGGTTATTCATTTAAATCTGAGAATAATGGTTGTTCTATTTATATGAGTAATATCTTTTATGATCATGCACCCTTGAAGAGTGGTCTATTTTTGATGAATCTCGATAGTAGTGATACACATATTAATAATGTTGAAGCCAAAAGATGCAGAGTTGATAGTCATAGTGCAACTTATTTGTGGCACTGCCGTTTGGGTCATATTGGTATAAAGCGCATGAAGAAACTCCATACTGATGGACCTTTGGAATCACTTGATTATGAATCACTTGGTACTTGCGAACCATGCCTCATGGGCAACATGACTAAATCGCTGTTCTCCGGAACTATGGAGCGAGCAACTGATTTGTTGGAGATCATACATACTGATGTATGTGGTCCAATGAATATTGAGGCTCGCGGCGAGTATCGTTATTTTCTCACCTTCACAAATGATTTAAGCAGATATGGGTATATCTACTTAATGAAACATAAGTCTGAAACATTTGAAAAGTTCAAAGAATTTCAGAGTGAAGTTGAAAATCATCGTAACAAGAAAATAAAGTTTCTACGATCTGATCGTGGAGGAGAATATTTGAGTTACGACTTTGGTCTACATTTGAAGCAATGCAGAATAGTTTCGCAACTCACGCCACCTGGAACACCACAGCATAATGGTGTGTTTGAACGTCGTAATCGTACTTTACTAGATATGGTGCGATCGATGATGTCTCTTACTAATTTACCGCTATCATTTTGGGGTTATCCTTTAGAGACAGCTGCATTCACGTTAAATAGGGCACCATCAAAATCCGTTGAGACGACACCTTATGAACTATGGTTTGGCAAGAAACCAAGTTGTAATTCTTAAGTTTGGGCTGCGATGCTTATGTGAAAAGCTTCAACCTGGTAACTCAACCCAATCGGAGCTTCATGGATACCAAGAACTGGTACCTTATCACAGATCCGTAGACATCTTGTAAAATGGATTCTTTAGAGAGGAGTTTCTCTCGAAAAGAGTGGAGGAAGTAACTTGATGAGGTAACTGTTGGGGATATTACTACTGGGCATAAACCGGCCTACCTGGGCCGGATTAACTCCATTAGTAGTTCAAAGGTGTTAAAGCCCAAAGAGGCATATAAAGGCCCAGGGCCCGTAATCGGTTTACAACCTGTAGCCGTACATCAGCTTTGTGCACATACTTGTAATATGAGTTAGGAACAAGGAGAGACCAACCCGGATACGAGTATGAACCGGTGTTGGGACTCTCTGAACTGGCAGGCGTCACCCATGTATATAAGGGAACGACCCGGCGGCGGTTCAGGGAGGACAGACAACGACTCGAGACATAGGCGAAGCTTATTCGCTCCCTAGTCATCGAAACACCCATCAATTCCATCACAACTAGAAGTAGGCTTTTACCTTCATTGAAGGGGCCGAACTAGTATAAACTCTCTTGCGTCCTTGTGTCCGCTTTAACCCCTTCAAGCTAACCCGTAGCGATGGCTCCACGACTAAGTCCTTTCTCTAGGACATCTGCCGTGACAAAACCACGACAGTTGGCGCCCACCGTGGGGCTATCGCACGATGGTTTCCGGTTCTTGGAGGGCCGCTTTGAAGGACTCGAGGGCTATGCTGTAGGCCGGATGACTAAGAGTCGTCGCGGCAGGCTCTACATCGACGATGCAGGCTGGGGCCCCGAGGCCGGCTCAGTTGAGTACGGGTACCGGGTCCCCTTTGGTAGCATTCACGTTTTCATTGGGAAGATCGGTGAACCGGGCCCTGAGCCGGACATCTGCACCGACCTCGTCGAGACGGCTCAGCGTGCGCAATCCGCCCGGGTTAAACCGGCCATGAAGCGTGCCTTCGTGGGAGTCATCCATGGAGGAAGTCATGAGGACGGATCGGGATTTCGCGGGGCGACTGTCATTTGTTCCGGTGACGAATCTTCGACCGGAGAAACTGAATCTCTTTATCAGCTACAAGATGGCCGGATTGGGAGCTGTTCCGATGGCGACAGTATTCCGGACCCCTCTGATCTGCCCAACCGGGTTGGAGTATTCATGGCCGGAACACAAGCAGCGCTTCATTCTTCGACAGCTGCGGCAACGATTTCCGGTTCAGCAGCAGCAACGGCCGCCGGGGCAGGAGGCCCTGTGCGCCCGCCGGCTCAGGTTCTATCAGAGCTATTTGATGCGTTGGCTGTGCTTATGGCGGAAGTTAATCCGCCAGATCAGGACGTTCACAATACGGAGATTGCAAAGGTAAAGGAACAGATCACCCAGGCCAAGGTGGATCTGGGAGCTGAGGACACCAGGATGGCCGCAGAGCGGCTGCTTTAGACGCACAGGCCTACAGGCTTATGTTAGACTAGAGCGCATCACATGAAGTCATGAGGAGGAAGCACCGGTCTCGCTTACCTCCGGTTTTTGAGGCCAGAGACCTTTTCAACACTCCAGGGCCAAGAGCCGGCAATCCGCTGGAGGGGAACCGGGCAGAAGCCCCTGGGACCGGTGCACCAGTTCAGCCTCGTCAGATCGACCCGCCTCGTCAAAACACCGTTGTACCTCAGGCTGCTTTAACACCCCCGGGTCACTACTCCAGCCCAATGGACAATCTTGTTGCCGCTGCTGCACGGCTGGAGGCCATTCCAATTGAAGGTGACTCGCCACAGGCAGTAGAGACACGGCAGGTCAAGGAACTACTGAGGACCGCTTTGGCCCAACAGGAAGCATACTCGTACAACCGCGACCGGATCCACTCGACCCCTCGTCCAAGCCGGAGCTATAGGAGACATATGGATGAACCGGCAGTGTCGAGTAATGAACGACGTGGGGCACCCCGGGACAACAACTCGACGGGTGGTGCTGATGACGCTCAGGAAGTGGTGAACCGGGCCCGAGCGCGTAGGGAGGCCGAGTTAGCCGCACAGCATCAGGCTCGGTAGCTCACGCTGGTTCGTCCAACCATTTCGATCGAACCTGGTGTTACTTCTAGTTATATGGGGGTGCCTTGCCTCGTCCCCGCTTTACGCAACGTGCGCTTGCCCAAGGATTTCAAAGGCCCACGCAAGGTACCAAATTATACGGCGGATCAACCACCAGAGACATGGGTAGAGAGCTATGAGATGACCATGGAGATTCTTGATGTGGATGACACGGCGTGTGCGAAATACTTCACCATGATGCTTGAAGGAACGGCCCGTACTTGGTTAAAAAGCTTGCCCGCTAATTCTATCAGTTCATGGGCCCAATTACGAGCCCGGTTTATCAACAATTTCAAGGATACCTGTAAACAGCCTATGTCGATAGTGGACTTAGCTGCATGCGTCCAGGAGGAAGGAGAGTCAACGACTCATTGGGTGCGCCGGGTTTCACAAGTGTTGCACTCCTCAGACCGCATCAACGCTGACACCGCAGTATTAACCCTAGAAGGCAACTGCCGGTTTGGGCCCCTGAAGTTGAAATTGGGACGGATGAAGCGTCATTGCACCGACATGGGGACCCTCATGGCCGCTTTGGTAAAATATGCTGATTCTGATAGTACCAAGGATCCCGAATCTGATGATGACAAGACAGGGAAGGGGAAGAAGAACAGCAGCTCCAAAGGTCAGCAGCATCACTGGGTAGGCAATGGCGGAGGAGGCAAGCGTAAAGCGGATGGCAACATGGATTTTGTGGCTAATACCAACGTACAGGACAATGGCCAGCGGCGCAAGGGTAGGCCGAAAAATCGTAGTGGAGCGCCCAACCCCAACCCAAACCGCCTGAACTATCTGCTAAGCCAGCCCTGTCCAAGACATGGGACGAAGGAGGAGCCAGCAAACCACCTTTGGAAGGATTGCTTTATTATGCAGGAGTTCAAAGAATTCTAATAATTTCCGGTATGATCACGGATCTGGCGGTGGCTCAGGGTCCGGGCCGGGTTACGGTGGAGGAAGTTCCGGTTCAGGATTTAATGGTAATCCGGGCGGACATAATGGTCAAAATAGTCAGAACAACCAGGGTGGTTACAACCAACAGCAGCAACAGTCAGGTTACCAAAGCAACCCAAAGCAGTTGAGTAATGGGCAGTACCATGTCTTTACCACTAGCTTGGACAAGCGAGACCGGAAGGTTCAGAGGCGGGCAGTCAACTCTGTTGAACCGGCCACACCCCGTTATCTACGTTGGTCTGAACAGCCAATCATATGGAGCAGAGAGGATCACCCACTCCAGGTCGATAATCCGGGTCAGTTGGCTCTGGTGGTGGCGCCTCAGGTGGGAGGTTATAAGTTCACCAAGGTGCTCATGGATGGAGGGAGCAGCATTAACATCCTATACTATGAGACCTTCCGTCGTATGGGACTTACAGATAAGAATCTCAAACCGTCCAATACAGTATTCCACGGTGTAGTGCCTGGCAGATCAGCATATCCCGTTGGTAAGATAGCTCTTGAAGTGGCCTTTGGGGATGATCATGATTCCAGGTCGGAGACATTAACGTTTGAAGTGGTGAAAATCCAAAGTCCATATCATGCCCTGTTTGGGCGTCCGGCATACGCCAAGTTTATGGCTCGGCCCTGTTATGTGTATTTGCAGCTCAAGATGCCGGGTCACAAGGGGACAATAACGGTTCACGGAAGCCGCAAAATCGCTTTGGAATGCGAGGAAGGAGATGCGGCTTATGCAGAGTCGGTTTGTGCCACCGAGGAGTTGAAGTACTATAAAGACAATGTTGATCCGGCGGACATGACTCCGTTGAAGAAGCCAACTACGGAGCATGATCCGGCCCTGAAGTTCAAATCGGCAGCAGAAACTAAGCTTGTTGACTTCGTACCTGGCGATTCGTCCAAGCAGTTCAGCATTAGTGCCAACTTGGATCCGAAATAGGAAAGCGCGCTCATCGAGTTCATCCCTGAGAATCGGGACATTTTTGCATGGAAGCCCTCTGACATGCCAGGTGTACCGACGCAACTCGTTGAGCACACACTTAATGTGGATCCTAAATACAAACCAGTGAAACAGTTCCTCCGCCGGTTCAACAAAGAAAGACGCAAGGCGATTGGAGAAGAGGTAGCCAGGCTCTTAGCAGCTGGTTTTATTGTTGAAGTTTTTCACCCTGAGTGGCTTGCCAATCCGGTGCTAGTCCTCAACAAAAACGGCACCTGGCGTATGTGTGTGGATTACACAGATCTTAATAAAGCTTTTCCAGCAGATCCTTTTGCCCTCCCCCGTATTGATCAAATCATTGATGCTACAGTGGGTTGTGAGCGTTTAAGTTTTTTGGATGCATATTCTGGCTATCATCAGATCAAAATGGCAGTTAAAGACCAGGAGAAGACGGCATTCATAACTCCCTTTGGATCCTTCTGCTATGTGTCTATGCCCTTTGGGCTCAAAAGTGCCTAGGCAACTTATCAACGGTGTGTACAAAATTGTCTTCACAAGCAGATTGGCCGTAATGTACATGCTTACATGGATGATATCGTGGTTAAATCCAGGGAGAAGGAGACTCTAGTTGATGATTTGAAGGAAACCTTTGATAACCTAAGGACGTACAAGATGATGCTTAATCCAGACAAGTGTGTCTTTGGTGTACCGGCGGGCAAGTTATTGGGTTTTCTGGTGTCCAACAGGGGAATTGAGGCTAATCCGGAGAAGATCACAGCCATCACCTCCCTGGCTAAACCGAAGTGTATCAATGATGTTCAACGCCTGGCAGGCCGGATTGCCGCGTTAAGCCGGTTTATCAGCCGCCTTGGTGAGAAGGCGATCCCTTTGTATCAGATGTTGAAGAAGACGGATCAGTTCGTCTGGAGTTCTGCTGCTGATGAAGCGTTTGAGGACTTAAAGCGGCAATTGGCCAATCCGCCTGTGCTCGCCGCTCCCATTGACAAGGAGCCGTTACTGCTATATGTTGCTGCTAATGCTCGTGCGGTCAGCGTGGCTGTTGTGGTGGAACGAAAGGAGGCAGGTAAGGAGCATCCGGTTCAACGTCCGGTCTATTATATCAGCGAGGTACTCATTGAGTCCAAGCAAAGGTATCCGCATTGGCAGAAGCTGGTGTACGGAGTTTTTATGGCAAGCCGGAAGCTTAAGCAATACTTCCAAGGGCACCCAATTACGGTGGTCAGTTCTGCTCCTTTGGGAGATATCATTCAGAACCGGGAAGCAACTGGCCGGATTGCAAAGTGGGCTATAGAGCTGGGGCCGTACGGTTTGAAATATGTGCCTCGGACAGCGATTAAGTCTCAAGCACTTGTTGATTTCATCAATGATTGGACGGAAATGCAAGCACCTGAAGAAAAGCCGGATCATACGTATTGGACCATCCATTTTGACGGATCCAGGCAGTTGGAAGGCTCGGGGGCTGGAGTCGTATTAACTTCCCCACGAGGTGATAAGTTTTGTTATGTTCTCCGTTTAATGTTCCCTTGTACTAACAATGCAGCTGAGTATGAAGCCTTGCTCCATGGTCTTCGGATGGCTAAGGAGATGAATCTAAGTCGAGTTAAGTGCTTCGGTGATTCGGACCTTGTGGCTCAGCAAGTGTCTGGCACTTGGGACTCCAAGGACCCACTCATGGCAGCATATCGTCGTGAGGTGGATATTGTTGCAGGTTATTTCAGAGGCTATCAGGTGGACCACGTGGACCGGCGGAAAAATGAAGCGGCGGACGCTTTAAGCCGGTTGGGCTCTCAGCGCAAACCGGTCCCACCCAATGTTTTTCTGGATGTGCTGCACAACCCGTCGGTGAAGATCCCTGGTGAAGAGGATTTGGCCATTCCTGATCCGGAGGCTCAATTGGTGGCAGTTCTTCATGTTATTCCGGATTGGACGCTTCCTTATCTGGCGTACAAGAACCGGGGCGAGTTGCCAGAAGATGAGATTCTGGCCCGGCAGATAATCCGGCGATCCAAGTCCATGGCTGTCATCAACGGTGAGTTGCATCATTGCAGTGTATCAGGAGCTTTTCAACATTGCGTGTCTCCTGAAGAAGGCCGTGAAATTTTGCGGGAGATCCATGAAGGAGATTGTGGTCACCACGCCGGTTCAAAATCTCTGGTGGCTAAAGCGTTTCGCCATGGTTTCTATTGGTTAACTGCTCATGCTGATGCGAAGGATCTGGTCAGACGATGTGATGGTTGCCAAAGGTTTTCAAGACGTGCTCATGTACCGGCTCAAGAATTGAGGATGATTCCAATTACTTGGCCATTTGCGACTTGGGGGCTAGATATGGTTGGGCCTTTCAAAAGGTCCAAAGATAAGAAGACCCACCTCCTGGTGGCGGTGGACAAGTTTACAAAGTGGGTGGAGGCAGAACCTGTTAGCAAGTATGATGCGGCCACGGCGGTTCAGTTCATCAAAAAGGTGATTTTCCGGTTTGGCTTTCTGCACAGTATTATCACAGATAATGGTACCAATTTATCCAAAGGTGCTATGAAGGAGTTCTGCGAACGGGAGCACATCCGGCTCGACGTTTCATCAGTGGCACATCCACAGTCCAATGGTCAAGCAGAAAGAGCTAATCAAGAGATCTTGAGAGGCATCAAGCCCCGGCTCATGGTTCCTTTGCAGAGAACGCCGGGTTGTTGGGTAGAAGAATTACCATCTGTGTTATGGAGCATCAATACAACACCCAACAGGTCAACAGGATACACACCGTTCTTCATGGTTTATGGAGCGGAGGCGGTTCTCCCCAGCGATATCCATCATGACTCACCTCGTGTCATGGCTTATGTTGAAGGCGGACAACGAGACAACACGACAAGATGCTTTGGACCGGTTGGATGAAGAGCGTGACATCGCAGCCGCCCGGTCGGCGATTTACCAGCAGGATCTTCGTCGTTATCACAGTCGCCGAGTCAGAACCAGAGCCTTCCAGGAAGGAGATTTGGTGCTTCGGCTCATCCAAGATCAGACTGATATGCATAAGCTATCCCCACCTTGGGAGGGGCCTTTCGTGGTCAGCAAGAATCTGCACAACGGGTCGTACTATCTGATCGATATTCGAGAGCATAAGGACTCACGTACATCAGAGGAGGAGACTAACAGGCCGTGGAATATAGCTCATCTTCGGCCTTACTATACCTGAGCCATTGGCTATACTTATGTACATACAATGTATATATTATGATTAAGTAAAATAAACCGGAACCTCAGCTAAAGCGGGGTATCTGTTCTTTACATCATGTGAGGTTACACGGAGTTGCTCTAAAGCGGCCTCCGGTTTACCCCTTGAGTTCGCTTTGCTAAAAGCATCGTGTTATATCACTTGGAGGATTGGTCGTGTCCGAACCAATACCATGCCTCTTGATAGGCGAAAGCCACCAGATCACTTGGGGACTTGGTCATGTCTGAACCAGTCATGCCTCTTGATCGGCCTAAGGCCATAGAATCACTTGGGGGCTTGGTCGAACCCGAACCATGACCACGCCATTTGGTCGGCATAAAATGCCACAAGAATCACTTGGGGACCTGGCTAACTAGAACCATAGTTACACCTAATGGGAGCTTGGTCGTGTTTGGCCATGGTTACGCCATTTGATCAGCTTAAATAAGTCTTTTTTGGCAAATGTTTTTTTCGTTGCTTTTGCTTCATACTTTTCTTTGAAGGTTTTTTTTTTGCTTTTTATTGTGTTTCTTAAACCGACAATTTTTTTTTCAATTGACGGAACACAGTTCACGTCCATCCGGAGGCTATTTAACCGGTTTAATCCGCGTTGTTAACATCCTCTTATGGAGTAACACAGTATTTATCGTAACCCGGCACGGTTTACATGGTAAACCAGCGTCATATATATATACAGGAGCTGTTATCTCCTCCAACAGTATGGGTTTGCAAAACTCCGCTTCAAGATTGGCCAAGCCAACTTCACGCTCAATGACGGCAGAAAGTGTTTTGGAAAGTTCATTGCCACAGGAAGAACAAATTATGCACGAAGGCATATCAACATCAAAGGTATCAGCTAGCCTATTACAAGGCAACATGGTGCCCATAATAATATAATTGTTTTTCGTGAAGAAGAGGCAGTTTTAAACCGGCGTCCGGTTCAAGCTTGGTCACCAGCCTGGCCTGATGGTTGTGGGTCGTCCTGCGCCGCTTCAGCCTCCGTATCCCTACCCAGTGGCTGGAAATCCATAGTTGTCCAGTTGATTCCCATTAATGCTTGAAAAACAGCTTCATCGTGGATCAGCAAGGACGGGTCAATATCGGGAGCGTAAGTATGCTTACGGATTGGAGGAATCAGATTTTCCGATTCATGGATTGGCGCAGCTATTCGCTTGTTCTGACTGTCATATTGCGCTTGATAACGAGACAAGTCTGCTTCCTCAGCCAACTGACAAGCTAGTGGACGCACCTCCCGGTTTATCGCTCGCAGATCCGCTTCACCGAATTCTGATCTGTCTTCCTTCAAGCTGGGATAGCCCTGAGCCGCTTCAACAGGATCAAAATCCGGCACCCAGGCTTTTGCCTGGATTAAAGAATTGATTGCGCCGGTTCGAGCAGCAGATTTCTTTAGCTCTTCAATCCGGGCAGGAAGCACCGACAGTTTCATCAGAGTATCTTGAATCAAAGTAGGCACCAGCTTGTTATGAGAGGCGGTATAGATGATCCGTTGGGCACCAGTATACAATTGTTCAACCAATGTATAGGCGGCTTTTAGCTTCTTCTGTACATCTGACCCCAAGTGACCAATGCGTGTTCCTGAAATACCATAAAGGGTTAATAAGCCGGCGACTTTGTCAGAAGGCAGAGCCAATTCAGTAGGAAAACTGGCTTACCAAAGATAGCAGCAGTCATGGCATGCACGTGCCGCTTTGTGCTGGTCAGTTCATCTGCCATTGGTTTTAGTGCAGCCTCAGCATCCTCTGCTCGTTTGATCAAAGCGGATTTCTCAGTGGCCCAGTCCGCCCGTTTCTTTTTGAAGTTTCCTTAAGTTGTTCCATGGCGCTTAAAGCACTGGCCAATTCCTCTTTTGCTTTGGAGGTTTCAGCTTGTTGGGTTTTCAGGGCTTCTTGAAGATCGATGACTTGGTTCTCTTTCGTCTTCAGCTCCACCTGCATGCATACAAATATATGCTTCAGCAAACTGGTAGAAGGATTCAAGTACCAACCACATAACAAGTTATGCGCTTAGTACTTGGGGGCTAATGCATATTTGATCTAAAGCGGCCCCCGATTTACCCCTTCATCTTTCGACTATTTACAAAGTCCCAAGATCAATACAAGTATTCAACTTGGCACTTGGGGGCTAATGGCTATTTGATCATATATATTCTGATACGACAGTTTCAATTACTTAAAGTACCGGTTTAACTACGCTAAAGTTGAACCGGCCCTTGGGGCTACATCAGCAAATTTCAAAGCAACAAGATTTATATTATTTAAGTCCCGGTTTGAAAGAATATTCCAAACCGGCCCTTGGGGGATAGGAGAGTCAGGAATGGAAGCATACAAGCAAGAAGGAGCATATGGAAATCACCTCATATTTGTCTTTCATCATGTTGACCAGACCGGCTTCATAGTCACGGCTGGTATACAGCCGGTTCAGATAGCTGGAATGGATATCTTGGGCGTTCAGAGCAGCGTAAGTCGTCAGATCAGCGTTCCGCTTGCCTTTACCAAAGGTAGCAAGTTCTTCCTTGGCAGAATGTTTGGATAAAGCGACAGGATTATTTGGCTCAGTATGGCCAGTACCAGTAATAACAACCTCATCATCTTTGGTACCACTGGTTTGCACTGGAGCTGTTGGCTTGTCAGTAGGCTTTGCTGGACCGGTGGAGCTTTCAATCCGGATGGAACCTGTAGGCTGATGGGTAGGATCTGAGGTGTCAGTGGGTCTCTCTTCTGCAATAAGATCATCATCTTGTTGCGGTGGATCGTTGGGAATATCCTCAGGAATAGCTGCTTCAGCGTTGGGTGTCTTGTCCGCTTCAAGAACGACATCCTCTTCGGCCGCTTTGTCTAGGCGGGCCTTCTTGCTTGGCCTAGGTTTGGCCCTGAGAAGGATAACAAAATCAAATACATAATATGTTCTAAGGCAATGTACTGCAAACATTGCAATAAGTATAGCTTACCCAAACACCGTTTTGAGCGGTGGGAGCTGAGTAGCCGATGACTCGCCAGAAGATGAGTGGGAAGTAACCTGATAATTGGAGTCAGACGGAGTAAGAGGTTGACGAAAGCAGCCCACTTTAGGACAAGCACTGACAAGCAAATTAGAGACCTCGGAATGGCGTTTCCGAACCGGACTGTTCGGTAAACCGGCGGAGGTAACTACCTGGCCGCTATGCAGGGTGGTGCGGCGAGCTTCGTGTTGTTGGGTCTTCATAAGAAGTTTAGGATCCAAATAAGCAAGAGGATGAGAAAATTTAACTTTCCGGTTTGCCTGACGGATTTTTTATGAAGGCAAGGTTTCTGAATCGGAAGAGAGAATAATTACCTCGACAACATCCGCGTGGCTGGCTTCGACATCATCCTGACAAATATCGTCATCAATAAGACGCATGAAAAATAAACCAAGTGAGTCAAGCTCTACCTCAAAATCCAGATTATCAACCTCATCGTCAGGAGCCGGATTAGAAGAGGCGGTGGTTCTTTTCCTATGGGCAGTCTTCTTCACAGCTTTAGTCTTTTGCCGGGCTGCTCTTTCCGGTTTTTCTGGTTTTTCTGGCTTCTCCTGCGGCAGTTTTTTGCTCCAAAACGGATCATTGCCCTGATTATGCAGTCACTGATATTAATAAGAATGACCAGACATATCCATAACAGATTCAGTAAAGGGAAAAGTCAAAGTCTTATAGCTGGCGGTTTGTTGGTGGCACGGAAGGGAAGCAGGCCGGTTCTGGCGCAGATGTGTTCCGGTTCATTCAGTATCTTACGGACAACCTCTGTGATTTCTTCACCAAAGAGCTGGAGTCTTGAGTGTCACAGTGGGTCATCAACACGATCAGTATACTGGCACATCAAACCAGAGCGCAGACTAAGAGGTAGTATGCTCCATGATATCCAACAGCGAGCAAGATCAACCCCTGTTAAACCGTTGGCCATAAAAGCTATGAGCTTTGATAGCCGAGGAGCATATTTACTTCTGTCCTGTGCAGTCAATCTTTGTGGAGAAGGGTGTGTGTTGCTGAGCCGCTCCGGTCGAAAGCCAGGAAAGGGATTCTCACCAGCAGGGGAGGTGTCTTTGCAGTAGAACCATGTCTGATTCCATTCTTTGGGGTGGCTATGCAGTTTTGCGTGAGGGTATGTGACCTCTTTCCTTTTCTGAATCGCCACACCACCCAACTCTGTATTGGAGCCGTCAGTAAATTCAGTACGACGGTTTAGATGGAATAGGTCTCTGAACAGTTCCATTGTGGGCTCCTCTTGAAAGAACGCTTCACAGAGCACTTGGAAGTGACACATATTTGTAACAGAGTTGGGGCCAGTATCTTGTGGATGGAGCTGGAAATCGGCTAAGACATCCCAGTAAAATTTAGAACCAGGCGGTTTAAAGCCCCAGGCTAAGTGATCTACGAAAACAACAACCTCTCCTTCTCGAGGTGAGGGAGGGCATTCTTTGCCAGGAGCCCTCCAATGGATTGTATCCTTACTGCCTAAAGCACCAATCAGGACTAAATCGTCCAGTTCAGCCTCTGTGACACGAGAAGGAACCCAATTGCACTCATACACTTGCTTGGCCATGACGGAATCTACAAGGTAAAAGATCCCGGTTCAAAAATGCGTTGATTAAAATGCACTGGTATGTACAATGTTAAACCGGAAATAGCCCTATCTAAACCGGAGTTTCATGAAGCAACCTACATCTGGCAGTTCAACAAGGGGACTAATGGCATATACCGGTTTGGAAAATTTTCTATAAGGTTAAACCGCCTGACCTAAACATTGAAGCAATTGAGATTGCGGATGGTTAAGTATGCAGAAACAGGTTTCACAAGATCTTATTACGGCATTGGATCTGAAGCAAGTTCAGAAAATAAGAAAAATAGTCGAAGATCAAAGCAGGACAGTATTGAATCAATGAGTAGAAGTATATGTGAGATCTATGGTTTTGGGCAGGAAACTAGCGGCGGATACTGAAAGTTACCGCTACATAAAGCAAGGGTTTACATGTGCATCCAGGAGCTAATACATGAGTATGAACAAGTGATGAACACCACAAGAACACGAAGCCCCAGATCAGATCTATATTGAGAAGAACAGAAGACCTACTAGAGCTGAGGAAAACGCGGAAGGTCGCCGCGGCTTTCTGGCGCGTTCAAGTTGATGCAGCGGCCGAGGATGATGCAGAAGACGACGGTGGCGGCGGAGCTCTGAGACTGGCGAGGCGAGGAAGACAAAGAGGAAGGGCACGAAGGGAAGAAAAGAAATGACCCTTTGGGCCTATTTATAAGGCAAATGACATGTGTCAGGCGCGGGAATCAAGGGACTGTAGATTTTGGAAGTAGGGCGGTCACCTCGGTCATTGCGAATCTATTAAACAAGAAGATATCATGGATGTTTTCTTTATGACAGATGATGTCATGCCGGTTTACAGCAAACAGAGAAGATGACGTCATGGCGGTTCAACAACTACAAGAAGATGTTGAAGACGAAGATTTTTGCTAAGGATTGACATGAACCTGCTCAAATCAATCTGGGGCCTAATGTTGGGGATATTACTACTGGGCATAAACCGGCCTACCTGGGCCGGATTAACTCCATCAGCAGTTCAAAGGTGTTAAAGCCCAAAGAGGCAGATAAAGGCCCAGGGCCCGTAGTTGGTTTACAACCTGTAGCCATACATCAGCTTTGTGCACATACTTGTAATATGAGTTAGGAACAAGGAGAGACCAACCCGGATACGAGTATGAACCAGTGTTGGGACTCTCTGAACCGGCAGGCGTCACCCATGTATATAAGGGAACGACCCGGCGGCGGTTCAGGGAGGACAGACAACGACTCGGGACATAGGCGAAGCTTATTCGCTCCCTAGTCATCGAAACACCCATCAATTCCATCACAACTAGAAGTAGGCTTTTACCTTCATTGAAGGGGCTGAACTAGTATAAACTCTCTTGCGTCCTTGTGTCCGCTTTAACCCCTTCAAGCTAACCCGTAGCGATGGCTCCACGACTAAGTCCTTTCTCTAGGACATCTGCCGTGACAAAACCACGACAGTAACCGTACCTGCTCCCTTATTGGAAAGTATTTCATCACAGAAACCGGTTCCTGTTACACCTACACCAATTAGTGAGGAAGTTAATGATGATGATCATGAAACTTTAGATAAAGTTGTTACTGAACCTCGTAGGTCAAACAGAGTAAGATCCGCACCAGAGTGGTACGGCAATCGTGTTCTGGAGGTTATGTTACTAGACCATGACTAACCTACGAACTATGAAGAAGCGATGGTGAGCCCAGATTCCGCAAAATGGCTTGAGGCCATGAAATCTGAGATGGGATCCATGTATGAGAACAAAGTGTGGACTTTGGTTGACTTTCCCGATGATCGGCAAGCCATTGAAAATAAATGGATCTTCAAGAAGAAGATTGACACTGACGGTAATGTTACTGTCTATAAAGCTCGACTTGTTGCAAAAGGTTTTCGACAAGTTCAAGGGATTTACTACGATGAGACTTTCTCACCCGTAGCGATGCTTAAGTTTGTCTGAATCATGTTAGCAATTGCTGCATTTTATGATTATGAAATTTGGCAAATGGATGTCAAAACTGCATTCCTAAATGGATTTCTGGAAGAAGAGTTGTATATGATGCATCCGGAAGGTTTTGTCGATCCAAAGGGAGCTAACAAAGTGTGCAAGCTCCAGCGATCCATTTATGGACTGGTGCAAGCCTCTCGGAGTTGGAATAAACATTTTGATAGTGTGATCAAAGCATATGGTTTTATACAGACTTTTGGAGAAGCCTATATTTACAAGAAAGTGAGTGGGAGCTCTGTAGCATTTCTGATATTATATGTGGATGACATATTGTTGATTGGAAATGATATAGAATTTCTGGATAGCATAAAAGGATATTTGAATAAGAGTTTTTAATGAAAGACCTCGGTGAAGCTGCTTATATATTGGGCATCAAGATCTATAGAGATAGATCGAGATGCTTAATTGGACTTTCACAAAGCACATACATTGACAAAGTTTTGAAGAAGTTCAAAATGTATCAAGCAAAGAAAGGGTTCTTGCCTGTGTTACAAGGTGTGAAGTTGAGTAAGACTCAATGCCCGACCACTGTAGAAGATAGAGAGAAAATGAAAGATGTTCCCTATGCTTCAGCCATAGGCTCTATCATGTATGCAATGATGTGTACCAGACCTGATGTGTGCCTTGCTATTAGTTTAGCAGGGAGGTACCAAAGTAATCCAGGAGTGGATCACTGGACAGCGGTCAAGAACATCCTGAAATACCTGAAAAGGATGAAGGATATGTTTCTCATTTATGGAGGTGACAAAGAGCTCGTCGTAAATGGTTACGTCGATGCATGCTTTCACACTGATCCATATGATTCTAAATCGCAAACCGGATACGTATTTTTATTAAACGGTGGATCTGTCAGTTGGTGCTGTTCTAAACAAAGCGTCGTAGCGGGATCTACATGTGAAGCGGAGTACATAGCTGCTTCGGAAGCAGCAAATGAAGGAGTTTGGATGAAGGAGTTCATATCCAATCTAGGTGTCATACCTAGTGCATCGGGTCCAATGAAAATCTTTTGTGACAATACTGGTGCAATTGCTTTAGCAAAGGAATCCAGATTTCACAAGAGAACCAATCACATCAAGAGATGCTTCAACTCCATCCGGGATCAAGTCCAGGTGGGAGACATAGAGATTTGCAGGATACATACTGATCTGAATGTTGCAGACCCGTTGACTAAGCCTCTTCCACGAGCAAAACATGATCAGCACCAAGGCTCCATGGGTGTTAGAATCATTACTGTGTAATCTAGATTATTGACTCTAGTGCAAGTGGGAGACTGAAGGAAATATTCCCTAGAGGCAATAATAAAGTTATTATTTATTTCCTTATATCATGATAAATGTTTATTATTCATGCTAGAATTGTATTAACCGGAAACATGATACATGTGTGAATACATAGACAAACAAAGTGTCACTAGTATGCCTCTACTTGACTAGCTCGTTAATCAAAGATGGTTATGTTTCCTAGCCATAGACAAAGAGTTGTCATTTGATTAACGGGATCACATCATTAGGAGAATGATGTGATTGACTTGACCCATTCCGTTAGCTTAGCACTTGATCGTTTAGTTTGTTGCTATTGCTTTCTTCATGACTTATACATGTTCCTATGACTATGAGATTATGCAACTCCTGTTTACCGGAGGAACACTATGTGTGCTACCAAATGTCACAATGTAATTGGGTGATTATAAAGGTGCTCTACAGGTGTCTCCGAAGGTACTTGTTGGGTTGGCGTATTTCAAGATTAGGATTTGTCACTCCGATTGTCAGAGAGGTATCTCTAGGCCCACTCGGTAATACACATCACTTAAGCCTTGCAAGCATTGCAACTAATGAGTTAGTTGCGGGATGATGTGTTACGAAACGAGTAAAGATACTTGCCGGTAACGAGATGGAACTAGGTATTGAGATATCGACGATTGAATCTCGGGCAAGTAACATACCGATGACAAAAGGAACAACGTACGTTGTTATGCGGTTTGACCGATAAAGATCTTCGTAGAATATGTAGGAGCCAATATGAGCATCCAGGTTCTGCTATTGGTTATTGACCGGAGACGTGTCTCGTTCATGTCTACATAGTTCTTGAACTCGTAGGGTCCGCACACTTAAAGTTCGATGACAGTTATATTATGAGTTTACGGTTTTTGATGTACCGAAGGTAGTTCAGAGTCCCAGATATGATCACGGACATGACGAGGAGTCTCGAAATGTTCGAGACGTAAAGATCGAAATATTGGACAACTATATTTGGATACCGGAATGGTTCCGGGTGAGATCGGGATAATACCGGAGCACCGGGAGGTTATCGGAACCCCCGGGGAGGTATATGGGCCTTAATGGGCTTTAGTGGAAAGGAGGGGGAAGTAGCAAGGGAGGGGGCGTGCCCCTGAAAGTGCAACTATCCCTAGGTGGTTTTGGTAATTCCTAACAACATATAGCTCATTGAGCTAATGCTATTTCAAGATTAATATTTCAGGAAAGCTCAATGATTGGCATGGCATGGATGAGAAAAGTGGACCCCTCAAAAATGCTAAGGACAAAAGGAGTGGCTCAAGCTCAAAGCTCAAGACTCTACATTTTCTATTTTAGTGATCCAAGATCACATTGAGTCTATAGGAAAAGCCAATACTATCAAGGAGGGATGAGGTGTTGCCTAATGAGGCTCTTGCTCAAAATGCTTAGTGATATGCTCCAAAGCCCTCAACTACTTTCTCACATCCACATATGACCTAAACCAAAAGTCAAACTCGGCCCCACCAATTCTTTCTATCCGGCGCCACCGAGTTCAGATGTCATAGCCACTGCCACAAACCCTAGGCAAATCGGTCTCACCGATAGGGATCTCGGTCTTATCGAGATAGGATTGTAATCTCCCTGTTTCCCTTCGTAACATTTTGGTCCCACCGAGATGAGTGATCGCTCCCACCGAGATTGCAATGTAAACTCTCTGTTTCCCTTTCGTAACATTTCGGTCTCACCGAAATGAGCGAATCGGTCCCACCGAGTTTACCTGACCAACTCTCTGGTTAGCTTATTACCAAAATTGGTCTCACCGAGTTTGTGTAATCGGTCTCACCGAGATTACATTATGCCCTAACCCTAACCATATCGGTCCTACCGAGTTGCATGTCGGTCCCACCGAAAATCCTAACGGTCACTAGATTTGCTGAATCAGTCTGATCGAGTTTATCAATTCGGTCCCACTGAGATTGGCAAGTTGTGTGTAACGGTTAGATTTTGTGTGGAGGCTAGATATACCCCTCCACCTCCTCTTCATTCGTGGAGAGAGCCATCAGAATGAACCTACACTTCCAACTTACCTTTTCTGAGAGAGAACCACCTACACTTGTGTTGAGGCCAAGATATTCCATTCTTACCATATGAATCTTGATCTCTAGCCTTCCCAAGTTGCTTTCCACTCAAATCTTCTTTCCACCAAAGGCATATCATGTGAGAGAGAGTTGAGTGTTGGGGAGACTATCATTTGAAGCACAAGAGCAAGGAGTTCATCATCAACACACCATTTGTTACTTCTTGGAGAGTGGTGTCTCCTAGATTGGCTAGGTGTCACTTGGGAGCCTCCGACAAGATTGTGGAGTTGAACCAAGGAGTTTGTAAGGGCAAGGAGATTGCCTACTTCGTGAAGATCTACCATAGTGAGGCAAGTCCTTCGTGGGCGACAGCCATGGTGGGATTGACAAGGTTGCTTCTTCGTGGACCCTTCGTGGGTGAAGCCCTCCATGGACTCGCGTAGCCGTTACCCTTCGTGGGTTGAAGTCTCCATCAACGTGGATGTACGATAGCACCACCTATCGGAACCATGACAAAAACATCCGTGTCTCCTATTGTGTTTGAATCCT
The DNA here is from genome assembly GCF_018294505.1 of Triticum aestivum. Lineage (NCBI taxonomy): Eukaryota > Viridiplantae > Streptophyta > Magnoliopsida > Poales > Poaceae > Triticum > Triticum aestivum. The sequence goes on from NC_057806.1 coordinate 697,214,178, forward strand.
CCAAACCCTTCCCTTTACATTCTTGCAAGTTGCATGCTTTACTTTTCGCTGCTCATATACTCTTTGCTTGCTTGCTTGAATTGTGTTAAGATTGTTGACTTGTCCAAAGTTGCTAAAATCTGCCAAGAACTAAAATTGGGAAAATGATAAGTTTTATTTGGTCAAGTAGTCTAATCACCCCCTTCTAGATATACTTTCGATCCTACAAGTGGTATCAGAGCTTTGGTCTCGATTTGCTTTGATTTCCATAGCTTTTGGTAGTCATAGCCTTGGTTTCACAACCTAGGAGAGTATGGCGTCTAGCGAGGGAAATTACCACCGTAGAGGTCCTTACTTTCATGGTACTAATTTTGCTAGTTGGAAGCATAAGATGAAAATGCATATTCTTGGACATAACCCCGCCGTATGGGATATTGTGTGTATTGGCTTGCAAGGTGAATTCTTTGATGGGAGAGAACCAAACTGTGAAGCTACCACGGAAGAGTTGAAGATGTTGCAATACAATGCTCAAGCTTGTGATATCCTGTTCAACGGGTTGTGCCCCGAAGAATTCAACAAAATCAGCCGTCTTGAGAATGCAAAGGAAATTTGGGATACTTTGATTGATATGCATGAAGGTACAGACTCTGTCAAGGAATCCAAGTTGGATGTGCTTCAAAGTCAGCTTGACATGTTCAAAATGAAGGATGGTGAAGGTGTCGCTGAAATGTACTCTAGGCTTGCTCTTATCACAAATGAGATTGCCGGCTTAGGAAGTGAAGAGATGACCGACAAATTCATCATCAAGAAGATCCTAAGAGCTTTGGATGGAAAATATGATACCGTATGCACATTGATCCAAATGATGCCCAATTACAAAGATCTCAAGCCAACGGAAGTCATTGGAAGAATTGTTGCTCATGAGATGTCACTCAAGGATAAGGAGGAGCTCCATAACAAGCCAAGTGGTGCTTACAAAGCCTCAAGTGAAGCTCCCACATCATCAAGTGAGAAACAAACCTTCAATGAGGAATTGAGCCTAATGGTGAAGAACTTCAACAAGTTCTACAAGAGTAGAAGCAAAGAGAGAAGTTCCAAGTCAAGGTCCTGCAATGACAAAAGATCTTCTAGTCGAGAGCGAAATTGCTACAATTGTGGAAGACCCGGACACTATTCCAATGAGTGTACGGCACCCTACAAGAGAAGAGAAGATTCTCCAAAAAGAAGAAGTAGAAGAGAAGGATCACCATCAAGAGAGAGAAGGAGTAGAGATGATCGTTATGAACAAAGAACATCCCGGAGAAGCAAGGATTCGGAAAGGAAGGACAAGTCATCAAGGAGCTACACAAAACGAAGACATCAAGCTCATGTTGGTGAATGAGTATCCGGCTCCGACTCCGACAATCACTCCGAGAGAATCTATCACTCCGACTCCGAATATACTCAAGATGAAGGTGTTGCCGGTCTAGCACTTGTGTCAGCCAACTCTTACGACATATTTGATTCACCAAATGAAGGACTTGGAAGATGCTTCATGGCTAAAGGCCCAGAGGTATCACACCCCGAGTATGTTGATTTCAATAGTGATGAAAATGACTTGTTAGGTGATGATGATTTACTTGTTGACAACTCTAGTGATGAATACTATGATGAAACGTCAATTAATCATGCTAATCAAGATAAAACGAATGACAATGATAAGGAGAAGATTGAGTTTCTAACTAAAGAACTAAACACTCTTAAGTTAGCTCATGAAACTATCTTAGGAGATCATCGAGAACTTTTAAGGACTCATGAGAAATTACGTTTTGAAAAGCTCAACCTTGAGCAAGAGCATGAGTTCTTAAAGGCAATCAATGATGATCTTCGCAAGAAAAGTTCTTCTTACATTGCCAAGCGTTTACTCTTATCCACTTACATGCCTCAAGTCAAGTCTAGTAACAAGAACAAGAAAGATTCTTCCTCTAGTAGTAACAATAATCATGCTAAATCCAATGTTGTTGCTTCTTGTAGTTCTCTTGATTCCACTAATGATTCTCTTAGCCAAGTTACACTTGAGCAAGAAAATAGCGTATTGAAGGGAATTATAGAGAAAGGTGTTTACAAGAGCCTCGCCGGGAGTAAGCAATTCGAGGAAATTGTACGCAAGCAAGGAAGACACCTAAAGAACCAAGGTGTTGGTTTTGAATGAAAGTTCAATGCCAATGGAGTTGAGTGGGAAGAAGATCAATACCCCAAGACGAAGTTTGTTCCTCAACAAAAGAAGTATGATCCTACTTCCTTCAAAGGGACACAAGCTCAAGATGATCTTCCACCACAAGACCACAAGCAAAAATGCAAGGATAAGCTTCAAGAGGAGATTAATGCATTTGAAGAAGCTCCTAAGGCCTTGGTCAAGTGGGTTCCCAAGACTACATCAAGTTCTACTTCATCAAGTACGACTACAACTCCAAGGATGATGATGTGGATCCTGAAGAAGAAGAACTAGAGAATTCCTGAGGGTGACTCCGCCAACATACTTCACTCTTATCATTTTGGCAAGAACAAGTGCAATCAACTTCCACATCTTGCACTAGTTTAAGGAGTCACAAGCCCTCTTGTTGGTAAGACAAGGGACAAGGTAACCTAATGCTTTCATAGACATCATCTTGTGTTTGCATCACTCTATGTCTATGGATATCCTTGCTTGTTCCTTGTGGGACTAACCTGTGTTAGTATTGAAATTGCAACTCACTCCAAAGGATTGCTCCAAATGATCTACATCAACATTGAGCATCCACATCTTCAACACCTACATGACGTCATCATCGACAAAACCCAAGGTTAGTTCATCCCTCTTAGGGGGGATCTCACATCTAGGGGGGCTTTACTCTAAGAATTGAGCTAAAGCAACTCTAATGGTGTGAACACAACAACGCTTTATGTAAAAGTGGTAACCCCACTTGTTCTTAAACGATGAGTATGACCTATGATCAAATGTTCCCATTTGACTCCTAAGTCAATATACTCATATATAGATGACCTAGTCATCGCCAATTGCTTGATAGATGCTAGAATTGGTTGTGCATAATTTGCCACATATTTCATTTGCCATTTTATTGTGTGAGCATGTTGGTTGCATAATTTACTCATTCGAGGACATCCACTTGTTGTTTTGATTGTTTGGTTCCTTTTTCTTTTGCCAAGTGGATGGACAAGAATGCCTAAGAACCTTCTCTAGCTATCTATGCTTTTCTCGTCTCAAACTCTATTCATGCTACATCACAAAGTTTGATCAAGTCAGATTCGAACCACTCTGTGTGAGGAGCACTTGGAGTCCCTGATTCGTCATAGACTTAAACTTCCAAAACTTCTTTGTGCGTTTCAGTCTGACCGATTCATCCATTTCGGACATACCGAGATCACTAACTCGATCTAGGTTTTCAATCTCGGTGCAACCGATTTGAACTTTTCGGTCACACCGAGTTGCAGTAACTGCCTGCAGTTATGCATCTCGGTTCCACCGAGCTCGGTCACACCGACAGGGTCAGGCTATATATCCCCGGGCCAAAATTTGGAAAATTTTCCGAACCCCTTCGCTCGCGCTCAGCCTACTCTGCCTCCCTGGGTCTTCGGATCGTCCCCCTCATCGCCAGCTGCCTCCCGCCGCTGGTCTCTGCCGTTGTCAATGGAAATCGTCTCCGCCGTTGCCGCCGTAGCAGGTCCATCGCCACACTTAGGGTATGGACTTGATCCTTTTGCTAATCTCACTCCGATTCCTAGCACGTTGTTTTGCCATTTGTCTTGCCATGATTGAGATCACTCTATCCAGTGAAATCACTCCGTAGTTTAGTTGTGGATTGAAAATTTAGGGTTAGGTTTCTGCCGAAATCATCTCGGACCAACCGAGTTGTTGAAATCGGTTCCACCGATTTGGCTAAGGCCATTGCACATGTGATTCTCGTTCTGACCGAGAATTGCAAATCGGTGTGACCGAGTTCAATTCTTTGTGAAACCCTAGCAGTCTCGGTGCCACCGAACTGTGACTCGGTCCGACCGAGTTTACTAGTTTAGGTTCCAAAAGCTGCTTCGGTATCACTGAGTTTTCAAATCGGTAGATCTGAAATGCTTTCTGTGGAAAACTAAAACTATGTTTTTGACTCCTTCTTTTGCAAAAACCTCTGCACTTTGTGATGCTCATCCAATCTATCTCATCTATATCTATTCATAGGGTCTGCTGTCAGTGTTTGCATCATGTCAGATCAAAGTGACAGTCAGAACAAGTCTGAGGAGCAAGTTCACATAAGTGAGGGCACTAGTCCCTCTAGCAACTATGATGATGGAAGCAGGAGTACACCCAACAACTTGCCTAAGGCAGCCACCAGGGTCAGAAAGAAGAGAACCTCATATTCTGAGGATGAGGACTATGTGGCTGTTGAGGAAGAGGCCACCTCAAATAGGAAAGTTTTGAAAAAGGAATATGGCACAGCTGCTGCCACTAAGCCAGGAATGAAGAAAAAGGTTCCTGCCAAGAGAGTTCCTATGTCAAAGGCTAGAACATCCACTCAAGAAACTTTGGGATCTGCACCCAAAGAACAGGTTGTGGCAGAGAAGAAAAGGAAATAAAGGGTCAAGAAGACCATGGCCAGAGTAATTGGGAAGCCGTCAATGATGGAAGATGAAGAGGAAGAGGTTGCTGCACCAGCACCTAAAGCTCAAAAGCTTATGGGAGATGCTATAAGATTAGGGGCTGCTCCATCTAAGCCCAAAGAAGCTCCCAAGGCAGCTGCTCCAAAACCCAAAACTGCACCCAAGAGGAGTACAAGGAATATTCCAGCTGGAGAGAAGAACAAGGCCCCAGTGCCTGAAGCTGCTATAGAAGAAGAAGATGATGAGTCACATGTCTTGAGGAAGTTGAAGCCCAAAATTCCAGATCACAATGATGCTCATCCAGTAGCTGAGGACATGAAAATCAGGAAGGATGCAGGATTGAGACTATGGAGAGAGTCTGATCCATATGCTATCAGGAGAAGAACTGCTGTGGACTACATGTTTCACACTAAGGAACAACATGACTTCTATGAGACAGTGTTGCTTGACAAGAAGCCTATAGCCTGTGATATGAGATGGGTGGACTGGGAGTACATCAGGGAAAATGAAGAACACTATCCTGGAGTCTGTGATAGTTTCAGGTCTGCGTGTGTTAATGAAATGATGATGAAGTCCCCGGTCCAGCCGAGGTAATGCGGTAGGTCGGCGAGGTGATGACAGAACCCCCACATCAGCACATTGGTGCGCCAAGGTAATAGCATTGGGCGACCGAAATCATTTACCTATGCACAAAAAATAGTGCAATCCGGAGATAATAATAATGATAATAATAAAAAATCTCTGCATAATTAATAATTTAAGCAAAGTGAATAATAAAATAAATATGGCCCGTGTGCCGAACACTCGATGAGGTAGAGCTCTCTTAGTGATGCCGAAGTCCCCGAGGCAACCGAACATGTCGGTATGGTGATTCGGCCAACAAGGTGATCATGCGAGCCGATTTATGCCGATTGGGACAACGACGCCGGCTTGCCAAAGTGACCGTGTGACGCAGTCGAACTTGATCACCTACACACATAAAATAGTGCGGTCCAAAAAGGATAATTGCTTTTCACAAAAATAATTTATTGAAAGAGATGTGGCCTGGCGCCGAAGTCATGTCGATGTAGGGCGTCGGCGTGACGTGGTGAAGGCGTGGCCAAGCCTGAATTCGCAGGCCGGTCTGAGTTCCGGATGCGGGATTCACCGAACTGTATACGGAAACTGACCGAACCACCACGTGACCTTTGTTAATGCGGCCACCATTTGATAGACCTGTGTACAGATGATGAGACAAACCAGAGTAATAATTCCTTGGGAAAAATAAACCCAATCAAGAAAAAGTACTAGGATTAATAGCACCTGGTTTATCTGTTGTAGCAATCTGAAGAAAGGTTACTTCCAAAATTGGGACTTGATTCGCACACCCATTGCCTGATGGGCGATAAAGCGACGGCATGGCGGTGCTGGCAAAGGTGGGCTCGCCGAGGCAAAGCCCCCGGTCCAGATAACGTGACGAAGAAGCTGGTCTGCTGGTGACGCCGAAGTCACCGGAGTATGTTGATGAAGAAATAGCAAAGTCCCCGGTCTACCCGAGATGACGGAGCAGCTCAGTAAGGAGACGTTGCAGCTGCCCTGTCAACCGAGGTGTTGAAGTAGTTCGACATGATGGACATCGGCTTGAAAAAGCAACAGTGCGGCAATACCGACGCTGGCCATAACTTGTGACGGAGTCAATGCTGGATTGATGATGTGACCGAGCGGCGATGTCGGTGCGCCTGACCCGTGCAATCTGTGGGGCGATGGTGTTGGTGATGATTTATCCTTCGTGATGCCAAACTCTTGTTCGGCTTGCCGAGCTAATGATCCGATAAGGTTAGGCTTGGCTCGATGAAGCGGTGATCTGTCTAGCGCATGTCGGCTGACGTGGAGCAATGCTACTGGACTAGTTTGACACCAGCATGATGGTGAAGAGTGCCTCAGAGAAGGCTTAAAATTTTATGGGCACGTGCTAAAAACAATGCACAATACACTAGAAGAAAATTCCTTTAAAAAGGTTGTCCAATATCACGTTCATAAAGAAACATGAATTCTGGTCGGATTCGTACTCGCGCAGAAGACAGATCCGAAAAGTGATGCACTAATCGGAAGGTTCCCGGAGTTTGGACGGTCGGATTGAGCTGAAATTTTGAGGGGTGGTAGATACAGGAATTCCAAAGCCGATCAACAGTTGGATCTTCCAAAGGACGTCCGAGCTAGGTGCTGGAGACCACGCCCTAAACTCGTCCAGATTCCCGTCCAGATTTGACAGGGCTCCGGTATATCGTAGATTGCCAGAGATTCCTCCATCGGAACTCGATGAAATTTGCATGATTGATGTAGACTCAGTTACTCATAATTCCACCAAAGGAATCGTCAAAGTGATACTCGAGGAGGTGGTGGCAGTAGATACAAGTTCGCTGTTCATAAAAATAGCACGGTCCCCCGAAGGCAATGTTGACGTTGAGCTCCCGAGCTGCATGGATAATTCCTCCATGATCTTTATAGAGATCGGAGTTGATGTTGATGAAGGCCCCCGTCCGAGCATGACGATCGGAGATGGGGCGCGGTCCTCGGTCGAGCCAAGGTGACCAGTCGAGCCGGTGACAAAGATGCCGGCGTCATAGTTGATCTGCGGGTGAGCCATTGATCCTTTGCCGATCACATAGCGGAACTCTCAATGAAAGCAGCATTGTCGGTGTCAAAATCGGTAGATCTCAGGTAGGGGTCCCAAGTTGTGTATCATGGATCGATGGGTAACAGGAGACAGGGAACATGAAGTTTTACCCAAGTTTGGGCCCTCTTGATGGAGGTAACTCCCTACATCCTGTTTGATTGATATTGATGGGTATGAGTATTACAAGAGTTGATCTACCTTGAGATCATATGTTGTGGTCTAAAACCTAAGGGTATGATGAATAATATCATAATCATCTATTGACTAGCCTGGCCTCGGCTTATATAACATACCAGAGGCCTGGGATAACAAGAGTCCTAGTCAAATACGTCGGTGGAGAGGAGTCCTTGTCTTGATCAGCAAGTCTTGTGGAATCTTCCTCGTATATGTCTTCGGCTGTCCAAACTGGCCCATGAGTAAACGGCTGTCGGTATCAAAACTGGCGGATCTCGGGTAGGGGGTCCCGAACTGTGCGTCTAGGCCGGATGGTAACAGGAGGCAGGGGACACAATGTTTTACCCAGGTTCGGGCCCTCTTGATGGAGGTAAAACCCTACGTCCTGCTTGATTAATATTGATGATATGGGTAGTACAAGAGTAGATCTACCACGAGATCAGAGAGGCTAAACCGTAGAAGCTAGCCTATGGTATGATTGTTGTTCATCCTATGGACTAAAACCCTCCGGTTTATATAGACACCGGAGAGGGCTAGGGTTACATAGAGTCGGTTACAATGGTAGGAGATCTACATATCCGTATCGCCAAGCTTGCCTTCCACGCCAAGGAAAGTCCCTTCCGGACACGGGACGAAGTCTTCGATCTTGTATCTTCATAGTCCAGGAGTCCGGCCGAAGGTATAGTCCGGCTATCCGGACACCCCCTAATCCAGGACTCCCTCAGTAGCCCCTGAACCAGGCTTCAATGACGACGAGTCTGGCGCGTAGATTGTCTTCGGCATTGCAAGGCGGGTTCCTCCTCCAAGTACTTCATAGAAGATTTTGAACACAAAGGTAGTGTCCGGCTCTGCAAAATAAGTTTCCACATATTGCCATAGAGAGAATAATATTTACACAAATCTAATCTGCTGACGTATTCCGTAGCGTGACATCACACTATGGCCAAGTCTTTATTCGAATCGTTTTACTGTCCCACCTCAGTGCGTTTAGTGAGGCGGTTTCCTTGGCATGTCTTGTTAAAGCAGAGATCGTGTCCCCTTATTCCGGGATTCTCATCAATACGGGCGTGGGTAACCCAGTCGTACCCGTTGGTATGTTTTCTCGATCAAAGGCGAGTCCCAAACAGTCACAGGGAGGGCCCTTGGTATTCAACCTCTTATAAAGAGACCAAGGCCTTACTCCTTTCTTTCAATCTCAAACGAGTTCGCCCTTTGCCTCGAGTTCCAACACCCAAGGCTCCAGATTTCAGGCGCTTCGGACCTTCGACAATGTCCGGTTCCGACCTTCGAGGCCAATGGATGCCCTCCTCCATCACGGAGGAGGACATGCTGAAGTTGAGAGAGGCCAGGTTCTTGACCGGCGAAATCTGGCATAGGCTGCCTGCTCAAGGGCAGGTCATTCCCACTCCCAAGCCTAGTGAGAGTGTGGTGTTCATGTCTTACTTCCTTCGGGGGCTAGGCTTCCCGATGGATCCCTTCGTGAGGGGGCTCATGTATTATTATGGGCTGGAATTTCATGACTTAGCCCCGGAGTCCATCCTCCATATTTCCTCATTCATCGTCGTGTGTGAAGCCTTCCTCCATATCACTCCTCACTTCAGACTATGGCTCAAGACCTTCAAAGTAGAGCCGAAGATGATCGAGGGACGGCACGCGGAGTGCGGAGGTGCTTTTATAAGCAAGAATGCCGCTGCTCCATGGCCCGAGGGCTCTTTTCAAGAGGAGTCCAGCTTATGGCAATGAGAGTGGTTTTATATTACCGCTCCCAGGGCCCCCAAGTGGGTGGCGCCACCCGCCTTTCGCCCGGGTCCCCCACCACAGCTAGCGTCATGGGTTAATAAAGGACTGGACTAGGGGCCGTCCAAGGACGTGCCCTTGTTGCAGGGCCGCATTCAAGATCTCCTAGAAAGAGATATCAGTCTGGTCACGGTGACACAGGTTATGCTGATTCGCCGAGCTCTGCCCTGCAAACGTTGCCCCCTCCGCCTGTGGGAGTTCAATCCGGAGGGACCATGAGCTCTCCAACATTTTATGGGCGCGACGCCCGTGGAGATGTACAAATTGTTCTTCGGATCACAAGCAATGTGTCCGGACTTGACCGAGGACGCAGGTCTGAGCTGCAACCGCCCGGATACTCAAGTAAGTAGCCCCGTGCCCGGACTCACAATCCGCGTATCTATCATAAAATTGCCCTTAAAAGAGCTGTCCTTTAAATAGGAGTGGATAGCGAAAGAAAAGCTAATCAGGTGTCTGGGCCCCCTCCCCGAGACCACGCCAGGTCCCATGCTAGTCAGGATGTTCGAGGTTATGCCTTCGGAGGAAAGCAAGGGAGGGGACAAGGAAGCCACGGCCTCCTCGAAGGAGGCTGTTTGGAAGGGAGGAATCGAAAATTCCTCTCCTCAGGGGAAGAAGAGGACCGCCTCTGAAGACCCGGAGACCATGGCCTCAAAGCGGGGGAAGAAATCTTCGCCAGAGGGTCCTGTGTTGGGGGATGCTTCGGCCGAATTATGCCCTCAAGGGGATCAGCCCTCCACCGAGCCGTAAGTAGAGAGGAGTTTTTCTTTTTAAGAGATGAGAGAAATCCTTGCTTTATATCTAAGAAAAGTAATCGAAAATTTACCTTGTAGCTCGGACCTTAGCCCTTCTCAGCAGAGCTCGTCTTCAGGGGATCTTCTTTCGGAAATGATGGAGAGCGGAATGCCTCCCCCTGCCATACCGCCTTGCGAGGCAGGCGACCCTGAGGTATTGTCGCAGAGGGTTTCTCCGAATCTGGCAGGGCCGGAAGGTAGTCATATGGCCCCCCAAAGCCCTCCGCGTCCGGCCTTCGAAAAGGGCCATCGGACGAGTCCGGCACCGTCTGGTGCACGGTCAGAGGAGCTGAAGGATCTGCTAGGGCGAGCATCTATCTCAGAGGAGCACCGTGCATTGATGGGTACGGTGATTGAGAGGATTTCACCCGTGGAGAGCGGATTGCACGAGGCCGTCAGGAGTTTACTGACAGGTTTTGAGGTACGCGAAATAATGTACCCTTTTTGGATAGTTGCGCATAAATAAGATGCGCCCTGTGTAGATAGTAGCCCCTGAGACTCTGTGTGTTGTAAAAAGTGATGGGGCGCAGAGGATCATAATCCCAGGTCTAATATGCCGCCTTCATACGTAGGTGGCGAAGTGTCCGGTGGCCAGCCGGACTGATGGATTTGCCGAGCTAAAGCGGCAACTTGACGTGGCAGATGCCAACATCGCGCTTGTCAACAAGCGGCTTGACGAGGCACAAGGTATGTAATTCCTTCGGCGGCACCTGGTAAGAGGAGCTTTATGTCAGTATCTTACAATGTGTGCACTTGATGCAGATGGTGCTGCTGCCATGCAGAATCTTCAGGCGGAACTTGCCCGAGCCAAGGAGCAAGCCAGGAAAAGTGATGTGGCTGCCGGAAAGGCAATGTTGGGGAACGTAGCAGAATTTTAAAATTTTCTACGCATCACCAAGATCAATCTATGGAGTCATCTAGCAACGAGAGAGAGGAGTGCATCTACATACCCTTGTAGATCGTGAGCGGAAGCGTTCAAGAGAACGGGGTTGATGGAGTCGTACTCGTCGTGATCCAAATCACCGATGACCGAGCGCCGAACGGACGGCACCTCCGCGTTCAACACACGTACGGTTGGGGAAGACGTCTCCTCCTTTTTGATCCAGCAAGGGGGAAGGAGAGGTTGATGGAGATCCAGCAGCACGACGGCGTGGTGGTGGAAGCAGCGGGGATCTCGGCAGGCCTTCGCCAAGCTCAGCGAGAGGGAGAGGTGTTACGAGGGGAGAGGGAGGCGCCAGGGGCTAGGGTAGCGGCTCCCATGCGCCTTCCCACTATATATAGGGGTGGAGGGGGCTGGTTTCTTGCCCTCCAAGTCATTGGGGCGTTGGCAAAGGTGGGGGAAATAAATCCCATCATTTCCCTTCCCCACTGATTGTTATCCCCCCTTTTTAGGGATCTTGATCTTATCCCTTCGGGATATGATCTTATTCCTTCTAAGGGGGGATCTTGGTGCACCTTGACCAGGGGTGTGGGGCCTTTCCCCCACTACCCACGTTCATGTGGGTCCCCCCATGCAGGTGGGCCCCACTCCGGAAATAACTGTTCTACTTGGAGCTATTCTAAATTCTTGCTCCATTATACGTATCCGGTATCTCTACTCAGAGCTATCTGGATAGGTGTTAAGCTTGCACCGATGTAACTCTTTACGTCGAACTCTTTATCACCTCCATAACCGAGAAACATATCCTTATTCCTCTAAGGATAATTTTGACCGCTATCTGGTGATCTACTCCTAGATCACCTTTGTACCCTCTTGCCAGACATGTGGCAAGGCACATATCAGGTGCGGTACTCAGCATGGCATACTGTATAGAGCCTATGACAAAAGCATAGGGGACGATCTTCGTCCTTCCTCTTTCTCCTGCCATGGTCGAGCTTTAACTTCATAACTTCATACCTTACAACTCAGGCAAGAACTCCTTCTTTGACTGATCCATCTTGAACACCTTCAAGATCATGTCAAGGTATGTGCTCATTTGAAAGTACCATTAAGCCTTTTGATCTATCCTTATAGATCTTGATGCTCAATGTTCAAGTAGCTTAATCCAGGTTTTCCATTGAAAAACACTTTTCAAATGACCCTATATGCTTTCCAGAATTCGACATCATTTTTGATCAACAATATGTCAACAACATATACTCATCAGAAATTCTATAGTGCTCCCACTCACTTCTTTGGAAATACAAGTTTCTCATAAACTTTGTATAAACCCAAAAGCTTTGATCATCTCATCAAAGCGTACATTCCAACTCCGAGATGCTTACTCCAGTCCTTAGAAGGATTGCTAGAGCTTTGCATACTTATTAGCATTTTTCAAGACTGACAAAACCTTCTGGTTGTATCACATACAACCTTTCCTCAAGAAAATCGTCAAGGAAACAATATTTTGACATTGTATGTGCAAGATTTCATAAACAATGCAGTAACTGCTAACATAATTCCAACAGACTCTTAGCATCGCTACGAGTGAGAAAGTCTCATCGTAGTCAACTCCTTGAACTTGTCGGGAAACATCTTAACGACAAGTCGAGCTTTCTTAATGGTGACACTTACCATCATTGTCCGTCTTCCTTTTAAAATCCATCTGCACCCAACAGCCTTACGACCATCAAGTAGTTCTTTCAAAGTCTATACTTTGTTTTATACATGGATCCTCTCTCAGATTTTATGGACTCGAGCCATTCGTCGGAATCCGGGCCCACCATCGCTTCTCCATAGCTCGTAGGTTCATTGTTGTCTAGCAACATGACTTCCAAGACAGGATTACGTACCACTCTGAAGTAGTACACATCCTTGTCGACCTATGAGGTTTGGTAGTGACTTGATCCGAAGTTTCATGATCACTATCATAAGCTTTCACTTCAATTGGAGTAGGTGCCACAGGAACAACTTCCTGTGACCTGCTACACACTAGTTGAAGTGACGGTTCAATAACCTCATCAAGTCTCCACCATCCTCCCACTCAATTCTTTCGAGAGAAACTTTTCCTCGAGAAAGGACCCGTTTCTAGAAACAATCACTTTTGCTTCTGGATCTGAGATAGGAGGTATACCCAACTATTTTTGGGTATTCTATGAAGATGCATTCATCCGCTTTGGGTTCGAGCTTATCAGCCTGAAACCTTTTCACATAAGCGTCGTAGCCCCAAACTTTTAAGAAATGACAGCTTAGGTTTCTCTAAACCATAGTTCAAGCGGTGTCATCTCAACGGAATTACGTGGTGCCCTATTTAAAGTGAATGCGGTTGTCTCTAATGCCTAACCCATAAACGATAGTGGTAATTCGATAAGAGGCATCATGGTATGCACCACATCCAATAGGGTGCAGCTATGATGTTCGGACACACCATCACACTATGGTGTTCCAGGCGGTATTAGTCGTGAAACAATTTCCACAATGTCTTAATTGTGTGCCAAACTCGTAACTCAGATATTCATCTCTATGATCATATCATAGATATTTTATCCTCTTGTCACGACGATCTTCAACTTCACTATGAAATTACTTGAACCTTTCAATAATTCAGTCTTGTGTTTCAGCAAGTAAATATACTTAGCATCTACTCAAATCATCTGCGAAGTAAGAACATAACGATATCCACTGCGTGCCTCAGCACTCATTGGACTGCACACATCAAAATGTATTACTTCCAACAAGTTGCTTTCTTGTTCCATCTCACTGAAAACGAGGCCTTTCAGTCATCTTGCCCATGTGGTATGATTTGCATGTCTCAAGTGATTCAAAATCAAGTAAGTCCAAATGATCCATCTGTATGGAGTTTCTTCATGCATATCTACCGATAGACATGGTTCGCATGTCTCAATCTTTTCAAAAACGGGTGAGTCCAAAGATCCATCAACATGGAGCTTCTTCATGCGTTTTATACCAATATGACTCAAATGGCAGTGCCACAAGTATGTGGTACTATCATTACTATCTTATATCTTTTGGCATGAACATGTGTATCACTACGATCGAGATTCAATGAACCATTCATTTTAGGTGCAATACCATTGATGGTATTATTCAAATAAACAGAGTAACCATTATTCCCCTTAAATGAATAATTGTATTGCGATAAACATAATCCAATCATGTCTATGCAAACACCAAATAACAATTATTTAGGTTTAACACCAATATTGATGGTAGAGGGAGCATGCGATGCTTGATCACATCAACCTTGGAAACACTTCCAACACATATCGTCATCTCACCTTCAGCTAGTCTCCGTTTATTCTGTAGCCTTTTATTTCGAGTTACTAACACTTAGCAACTGAACCGGTATTTTAATACCCTGGTGCTACTAGGAGAACTAGTAAAGTACACATTATAATGTATATCCAATATACTTCTGTCGACCTTGCCAGCCTTCTCATCTACCGAGTATCTAGGGTATTTCTGATTCAGTGACCGTTCGCCTCATTATAGAAGCACTTAGTCTCGGGTTTGGGTTCAACCTTGGGTTTCTTCACTAGAGCAGCAACTGATTTGCCGTTTCATGAGGTATACCTTCTTTCCCTTGCCCTTCTTGAAACTAGTGGTTTAACCATCAACAATTGATGCTCCTTCTTGATTTCTACTTTCACGGTGTCAAACATCGTGAATTGCTCAAGGATCATCATGTCTATCCCTGATATGCTATAGTTCATCACGAAGCTCCAATAGCTTGGTGGCAGTGACTATGGAGAACCATCACTATCTCATCTGGAAGATTAACTCCCACTCGATTCAAGCGATTGTAGTACTCAGACAATCTGAGCACATGCTCAACGATTGAGCTTTTCTCCTTTAGTTTGCAGGCTTAAGAAGCTTGTCAGAGGTCTCATACCTCTTGACGGTGGCACTAGTCTGAAATTCCAATTTTAGTCTTTGGAACATCTCATATGTTCTGTGATGTTTCAAAAACGTCTTTGGTGCCTCAATTCTAAACCATTTAGCATTACGCACTGAACTATCATGTAGTCATCAAAACGTGTATGTCAGATGTTCGCAACATCCACAACCAATGTTCGAGGTTCAGCTCACTGAGCGGTGCATTAAGGACATAATCCTTCTGCGCAGCAATGAGGACAATCCTCTGTTTACGGACCCAGTCCGCATAATTGCTACTATCAACTTTCAACTAAATTTTCTATAGGAACATATCTAAAACAGTAGAACTAAAGCGTAAGATATGACATAATTTGCAAAGTCCTTTTGACTATGTTCATGATAATTAAGTTCATCTGATTATTTAATGAACTCCCACTTAGATAGACATCCCTCTAGTCATCTAAGTGATACATGATCCGAGTCAACTAGGCCGTGTCCGATCATCACGTGAGACGGACTAGTCATCATCGGTGAACATCTTCATGTTGATCGTATCTTCTATACGACTCATGTTCGACCTTTCGGTCTTCCGCGTTCCGAGGCCATGTCTGTACATGCTAGGCTCGTCAAGTCAACCTAAGTGTATTGCGTGTGTAAATCTGGCTTACACCCGTTGTATTCGAACGTTAGAATCTATCACACCCGATCATCACGTGGTGCTTCGAAACAACGAACCTTCGCAACGGTGCACAGTTAGGGGGAACACTTTTCTTGAAATTATTGCGAGGGATCATCTTATTTTAGCTACCGTCGTTCTAAGCAAATAAGATGTAAAACATGATAAACATCACATGCAATCAAATAGTGACATGATATGGCCAATATCATTTTGCTCCTTTTGATCTCCATCTTCGGGGCGCCATGATCATCATCGTCACCGGCATGACACCATGATCTCCATCATCATGATCTCCATCATCGTGTCTTCATGAAGTTGTCTCGTCATCTATTACTTCTACTAGTATGGCTAACAGTTTAGCAATAAAGTAAAGTAAATACATGACGTTTATGTTGACACGCAGGTCATAAATAAATTAAGACAACTCCTATGGCTCCTGCCGGTTGTCATACTCATCGACATGCAAGTCGTGATTCCTATTACAAGAGCATGATCAATCTCATACATCACATATATCATCCATCACATCCTTTTGGCCATATCACATCACACGACATATGCTGCAAGAACAAGTTAGACGTCCTCTAATTGTTATTGCAAATTTTTACGTGGCTGCTATAGGTTTCTTAGCAAGAACGTTTCTTACCTACGCAAAAACCACAACGTGATATGCCAATTTCTATTTACCCTTCATAAGGACCCTTTTCATCGAATCCGATCCAACTAAAGTGGGAGAGACAGACACCCGCTAGCCACCTTATGCAACTAGTGCATGTCAGTCGGTGGAACCTATCTCACGTAAGTGTACGTGTAAGGTCGGTCCGGGCCGCTTCATCCCACGATGCCGCCGAATCAAGATAAGACTAGTAACGGCAAGTAAATTGACAAAATCGACGCCCACAACGACTTTGTGTTCTACTCATGCATAGAAACTATGCATAGACCTAGCTCATGATGCCACTGTTGGGGAACGTAGCAGAATTTTAAAATTTTCTACGCATCACCAAGATCAATCTATGGAGTCATCTAGCAACAAGAGAGAGGAGTGCATCTACATACCCTTGTAGATCGCGAGCGGAAGCGTTCAAGAGAGCGGGGTTGATGGAGTCGTACTCGTCGTGATCCAAATCAACGATGACCGAGCGCCGAATGGACGGCACCTCCGCGTTCAACACACGTACGGTTGGGGAAGACGTCTCCTCCTTCTTGATCCAGCAAGGGGGAAGGAGAGGTTGATGGAGATCCAGCAGCACGACGGCGTGGTGGTGGAAGTAGCAGGGATCTCGGCAGGGCTTCGCCAAGCCCATCGAGAGGGAGAGGTGTTACGAGGGGAGAGGGAGGCGCCAGGGGCTAGGGTAGCGGCTCCCATGCGCCTTCCCACTATATATAGGGGTGGAGGGGGCTGGTTTCTTGCCCTCCAAGTCCATTGGGGCGTTGGCAAAGGTGGGGGAAAGAAATCCCATCATTTCCCTTCCCCACCGATTGTTATCCCCCCTTTTTAGGGATCTTGATCTTATCCCTTCGCGATATGATCTTATTCCTTCTAAGGGGGGATCTTGGTGCGCCTTGACCAGGGGTGTGGGGCCTTGCCCCCACTACCCACGTTCATGTGGGTCCCCCCATGCATGTGGGCCCCACTCCGGAACCTTCTAGAACCTTCCCGGTACAATACCGAAAAATCCCAAACATTTTCCGGTGGCCAAAATAGGACTTCCTATATATAAATCTTTACCTCCGGACCATTCTGGAACTCCTCGTGATGTCCAGGATCTCATCCGGGACTCCGAACAACTTTCGGGTTACCGCATACTAATATCTCTACAACCCTAGCGTCACCGAACCTTACGTGTGTAGACCCTAAGGGTTCGGGAGACATGCAGACATGACCGAGACGACTCTCCGGTCAATAACCAATAGCGGGATCTGGATACCCATGTTGGCTCCCACATGTTCGACGATGATCTCATCGGATGAACCACGATGTCGAGGATTCAATCAATCCCGTATTCAATTCCCTTTGTCCAGCGGTATTGTACTTGCCCGAGATTCGATCGTCGGTATCTGATACATTGTTCAATCTCGTTACCGGCAAGTCTCTTTACTCGTTCCGTAACACATCATCCCGTGATCAACTCCTTGGTCACATTGTGCTCATTATGATGATGTCCTACCGAGTGGGCCTAGAGATACCTCTCCGTCACACGGAGTGACAAATCCCAGTCTCGATTCGTGGCAACCCAGCAGACACTTTCGGAGATACCCGTAGTGCACCTTTATAGCCACCCAGTTACGTTGTGACGTTTGGCACACCCAAAGCATTCCTACGTATGCGGGAGTTGCACAATCTCATGGTCTAAGGAAATGATACTTGACATTTAGAAAAGCTTTAGCATACGAACTACACGATCTTTGTGCTAGGCTTAGGATTGGGTCTTGTCCATCACATCATTCTCCTAATGATGTGATCCCGTTATCAACGACATCCAATGTCCATGGTCAGGAAACCGTAACCATCTATTGATCAACGAGCTAGTTAACTAGAGGCTTACTAGGGACATGGTGTTGTCTATGTATCCACACATGTATCTGAGTTTCCTATCAATACAATTCTAGCATGGATAATAAACGATTATCATGAACAAGGAAATATAATAATAACCAATTTATTATTGCCTCTAGGGCATATTTCCAATAGGCAATTGAAGAGTTGAAAGCCGAACAGGCTGCTCACTGCCGAAGCAAGAAGGAAATGGCCGTGAAGCTGAAGAACGCTGCTGACCGTTGCAAGCTTCTTGAAAAAGAAGATTGGGCGGAATAGACGGACCTGAAGAAGGCCATTGCCGATGCCAAGGATGCTCGCTCTGCGATGAGAGCTATGAAGGAGGAGCTGCGTCAGGCCGGAGAGATCGCGGCTGGAAAGCCCTTTATGCTGTGGAGGAAGTTCTGTGATCCTAAACATGCTCCGTTAGACCAGATGTGGAGTACGGCAGACACCTATCTAGATTTAGCAGTGAGTGCCGCAGATGCGGCCGGACACTTCCGAGATCAAGAAGATCGTGAAGTGGAAAAGCTCTTCTAGTCGCAGTTCCACAATCTAGAGCGTCCACTGTCATTAGCCGATCGTTTGGCCGAATGGGACGAGCTAAATAGGTTGTCCGGACTCGCCATGAAGTATGTCATGAGTCATCTATGGCCAGAGAGGCCGGAGCCGAAAAGTTATTTCAACTTGGTGCAGCAGTTCCTTGGTGCGGCGCCGCATATCAATGCGATGAAGAGGTCAGCGTGCATAGAGGGCGCGCGGATGGCTCTTGCCCGTGTCAAGACATACTGGGCGGAAATGGAAGCCACCACTGTTGCATCCCCAGACTCGGATGAAAGCCGAGTACCTGCCGAGCACTATTTTCAGGAAGTTTTGCAAGGCGCTCGTTTAATATAGACGCAGTGCTCGAAGGATACTATATTCGAATAGCATATATTATTGTAAAACAATATTTTGATAAATTGTAGAAGCTTTCTATACTTGTGCCTGCAAGTATTATAATACCTCATGTGCGGCCGTTTAACATATACGTATATATAATCTGAAAGATGGCAGTCGTCGGCTTCAGCCCCCACGCACATAATGCGGGGGTGTTCGCAGAAGGCGCATTTTCACACTTGATCCAATGTCTTGGTCCTACAAAGGAGGTGATAGCGCAGCGAACTAGGCAATCGGACTATGATGCTTTATCACTTTCACTTAGCCATAGGAGTTTGACAGTGAGGCTACTTATATAGCCCCTGGTGGTGCCTGCGCTCGCCCAAACTTGGGGCGCGTATGTGCCTGGCCGGGAAACGGCCCTTCGTTAATGCGGAGGAATCCTAAAGATTTCGGTAAGTCATCAAGTGGTTGACCAGTCTCACGCTATATCATGACAGTCAGTTTTCGGCTTTCTCTACTGAGGTGCTCGCCTGGCCGAACCGGGGCACAATCGCAGTAGTTCTCCTGGTGCCGCCTTAGCCGATAGAGCGGAACGTAAGGCAGCAAAACACAGGAGCCGGGCAAACCCAACATTTGACCAAAGACATGATTCGGAGCTGATGCATATAAGGCCAAACTCGTGACGCCGAACACTTCCTAAGGTATTCGGTCTTTATGAGGGCGGGCGGGATAACGCCCTTAATAATAAGCCCCTAGTGTCCAGGTACGCGCAAAACTCTGACGTGGCCACATGCCAAAACGCCAGCCTCCTCCTTGGTTATACCAAGAAACCAGGGGATGTGTATCAACAAGAGACAGTAAAAAAGGTTTACGCAGGGTCTTAATCTGAAAAGAATCCTTGGAACAGGTCCCTGCTGCACGTCTGCACCTGTGTCTCCGTTGTGCCATATCCTGGACGGGCGTAGCACAATGTTCATCTATAAAATAGAGGAACTTAGTTAAAGAAAGATCGTGCCGAACATGAGTTATACTAAATAAACAAAGTATAAATCGAAATGGGTAAAATTGAGCTTTATTGTCTCTTGTTTTATATGCGCGGAGCCCCTAGTAGAGGGGTATACGGCTATTAAGCCTTTATCAATTATATGTTTATGCCGGACTCGTCTAGCCGTGTCCGTGGTCTTGACGACCTGTTTAGATGCTTTGGCTGGTGAAGCCGCTTTATTGTGGGGCTGTCAAGGCAGCCGCACTGTTTTCCGCGCGGGAGGAACACTCAATGTTTTCCCTTTAATGAGATGATGCCTCGTGGACTGGGCATCTTAAGCGTAAGAGATGCATAATGCGGTATTGCGTTAAAGCGGGCGAAAGCTTCGCGTCCCATCAGTGCTTGATAGCTACTTGAGAATGGAGCGATGTGGAAAGTTAGCTGTTCGCGATGGAAGTTATCGGGGGAGCCGAACATAACTTCTAGCCGGAGAGAACCCATGCAACGGGCATCCAAACCTGGCGTTACCCCTTGAAAGGAGGTTTTGCTATGGCAAATTTTTGTTGGGTCTATCCCCATGTTGCGGATTGTGTCCTGGTATAACAGGTTTAGACCACTGCCGCCGTCCATCAGGACATTTGTAAAATGGAGTCCGCCGATTATTGGATCTAATACCAAGGCAGTCCAGCCTGCGTTCGGGATACTTCTAGAGTAATCCTGATGGTCGAAGGTGATTGGTTTTAACAACCATTGGCGAGACTCCTTTGGGATAGGCCGTATGGCGCGTATCTCTGGTGGCGCCGTTCTGTTCGTCACGTGAAGTAAGTGTGCTGTTTTGACTTCCTGTGGGAAATCCTTTTGTTTCCTAGTGCTTTGCTTGTGGGGTTCGTCGTTGTCCTCACTTGGTGTGTCGAGCCCCTTGTGTTCGGCGTTGAGTTTGCCGGCTTGCTTGAAAACCCAACAATCTCTGTGGGTATGGTTCCAGGCTTCTCGGGAGTACTGTGTATTTGACATATCTTGTTCAAGATTTTGTTTAAGTTGGATAGCTCGTCCCTGTTATCCTTGAGGGGCGGCTTTCTCTAATTCTGCCGCGAGCTTTTGAATCCAGCGTTGACCGCCGTGCTCTTTGGGCTGTTTCCCTTATTCCGGCGCTGGTCCTTGCTGCGTCGGGGTTTTCCGTTTCCATCCCTAACTTCGGATGTACTTGGGTCGCTGGTGCTACATCTTGCCAACCAGCTGTCCTCTCCTGCGCAAAAGCGGGTCATGAGGCCTGTTAATGCGGCCATTGTTCTTGGCTTTTCTTGGCCGAGGTGTCTGGCGAGCCATTCGTGTTGAACGTTGTGCTTAAAATCTACTAGGGCTTCAGCGTCCGGACAGTCGACTATCTGATTCTTTTTAGTAAGAAATCTGCTCTAGAATTTCCGGGCTGTTGAGTTATGTGACTGAGATCTTCTGCATCCGGAGGGCAGACATAAGTCCCTTGAAAATTTGCCCGGAAAGCATCCTCAAGCTCTTCCCAACTTCCAATGGTGTTTTCGGGAAGGCTTTTGAGCCAATGCCAGGCTAGCCCTTTAAGCTTGAGGGGTAAGTATTTTATGGCGTGGAGGTCATCCCCTCTGGCCATGTGTATGTGGAGGATATAATCCTCGATCCAGACCCCAGGGTCTGTTGTTCCGTCGTACGCCTCTATGTTTACGGGCTTGAATCCCGCTTGAAATTCATGGTCCAGCACCTCATCGGTGAAACATAGGGGGTGTGTGGCACCCCTGTATTTGGGTGTGTCGTGATGTTCGGATATTTGTTGTGTTGCATTGCTTACTAGAGCTTGCTTTCTTGGCCCGTATATAGATCTAGCTGGGCCGTCTTTTTGATGCGGATCCTTTGGTGGATCGCGTGCCGGCTTGTGTGTGGCGCCGCTTGCCGCTCCATGCTGGCCATGCGGTCGTCCATCCGACCGGATGGCTTTCCTATTGTTTGACTGCAGGGGCTCTAAGGCCTCCTCGTCAAATTCAGGCAGTAGCTTTCGCTTTGGATAGCTTTTTGTGCACCGACTGCCGACATATTTGTCTGTGGTGTTGCGTACTTTGCTCCATCTGATTCTAAGTGCATCTTCTGCAGTTTTGAGCTTCCGCTTCTGCTTTTTCAGGCTATGTGCAGTGGCGACGAGCCTTTTGTGGAGGTTCTTCTGCTCCATGAGCTTATCCGGCGTAAGGTCGTCCGGGCTGTTGTTTTCACCGGGGACGGGGTGTTCGCTTTGTTTATCCAAGTTGCCCTATTCGGACGGTTGCTCGAAGGCATGTTCGTCGTCCGCCGGCTCATCCTGCTCTATGGCTGGGCCTATATGGCTGCTGTCTCTGTCGAGGCGGGGCTTGGAGCGGCGCTTACGTCGCTGCTTTGATTGCTTTTCGAGTGAACGATCCCTCGTTGCATCCCTGTGTTCCTCGTCGTCGCTTCCTTTGGGTGTGTCCACCATGTATACATCATGAGATGAGGTGGCTGTCCAGTGCCTTATAGGTGTTGGTTCGTGTTCATCTCCTACACCGTCGTCCATACCGTCGATGTCTTCGGAGTCGAAGTCGAGCACGTCGTTTAAATTATCGACAGTGGCTACGAAGTGGGTGGTGGGTGGGCTTTGAATTTCTTCATCATCCGCATCCCAACCTTGTTGATCATAGTCCGGCCAGGGCTCTCCTGATAAAGAGAGAGACTTTAGTGAATTCAGAATATCGCCGAAGGGCGAGTGCCGAAAGATGTCCGCGGCGGTGAACTCCACGATCGGCGCCCAATCGGGTTCGATCGGTAGGGGCGCGGAGGGCTCGGAGTCTGGAGAGGAGTCCGACTCCTTGGAGTCACGGGCTTCGCAGAGAATAGGGCTGGTGTTCAGCTCGATCACCGTAGAGATTGCAACCCCCAAGGCAGTGTCCAACCACCCATCCTCGATTGGCGCAGTTGGCTCCGAATTAAAGGTCGGAGCTGATGCGAGTGCGGCCTCCAGGGCACTATTCGGCGGCAGAGCTAGATCATGCCCATCATGACAGTGCGGCGCGCTCGGCTGCAGCTCGAATCCGTCGAAGATCAAGTCTCCGCGGAGGTCCGCTGTGTAGTTTAAACTTCCAAATCTGACCTGATGGCCAGGGGCGTAGCTTTCGATCTGCTCCAGATGACCAAGCGAATTGGCCCGCAGTGCGAAGCCGCCGGATACGAAGATCTATCTAGGGAAAAAAGTCTCACCCAGGATCGCATCGCTGTTGATGATCGGAGAAGCCATCGGGCCTAAAAGTGACGACACAGAGGAACTCTCAATGAAAGCACCAATGTCGGTGTCAAAACCGGCGGATCTCGGGTAGGGGGTCCCGAACTGTGCGTCTAGGCCGGATGGTAACAGGAGGAAGGGGACACGATGTTTTACCCAGGTTCGGGCCCTCTTGATGGAGGTAAAACCCTACGTCCTGCTTGATTAATATTGATGATATGGGTAGTACAAGAGTAGATCTACCACGAGATCAGAGAGGCTAAACCCTAGAAGCTAGCCTATGGTATGATTGTTGTTCGTCCTATGGACTAAAACCCTCTGGTTTATACAGACACCGGAGAGGGCTAGGGTTACACAGAGTCGGTTACAATGGTAGGAGATCTACATATCTGTATCGCCAAGCTTGCCTTCCACGCCAAGGAAAGTCCCTTCCGGACATGGGACGAAGTCTTCAATCTTGTATCTTCATAGTCCAGGAGTCCCTCAACGGCCGTGGGGGTCCTCGGCCCAATCCAACTGATCGGGAGACGATGTGGTGAGTACCCCCTAGTCCAGGACACTCAGTCGCGGCGCAGAAGGCCCCCGATGGGTATGAGACGATGGACGTCGACTTCGTGCCGGCGTCCGGGTCCCCCATGGTGCAGGCGGACCAGCGGTTCAACCTGGCGATACTAAAGGAGGACCGGGAGGCAGAGGCTCAACTCAACACGGAGCGCGTGCATGCCGCTGCCATCGAGGCTCTCCTGCAGGCGGAACCGGATGTCGTGGATGTGAATCGGGTAGCGGAGGCTCAACTTGAGGCGGAGCACGCGGATGCCGCTGCCATTGAGGCCCTCCTGCAGGCGGAACCGGACGTCCTGGACTTGAACCGGGCGGCAGAGGCTCAACTCGACGCGGAGCGCGCAGATGCCGCTCTCATCGAGGCCCTCCTACAGGCGGAACCAGACGTCCTAGACTTGAACTGGGCGGCGGAGGCTCGACTCGACGCGGAGCGCGCGGATGCCCATGCCATCGAGGCCCTCCTGCAGGCGGAACCGGACATCCTCGACTTGAACCGGGTGGTTCTCTCGTCCGTGCAGAGCGCCCGCACGCTCCGCGTGAACGAGTAGCTGGAGGCCGAGGACAACCACGGTGCGGAGACACATGTCGGCAGCTACGGCTGGTTCACGCCGGCAGCCAAGGACGACGAGGTCGTCTCGTTCCGCAAGCAGTGATAGTTTTTCTTTATGTTGTTGTTTTTATGGATCTTTTGCTGTGTAAAAACATATATTGTTATGCAAGTCACCTGACTTGGGTCAGTCTACCATTTCAGGCGGTTGGATGAATATCCTACGTCTTCTAACCCTTCTTCCTCACCTCTTCTTCTTCCCCAACAGACCACCGCACGGGCCGTACGGATACTCCCCAACATGCGGTTGGATAAACATACTCTATGAACAAAAATTATGGGTCAGCGGTAGGATGGCTGAGTTTGCTTTGTTCACATGCGACAACACGTGTCAGTGAGGGTGCGTTCCCTTGGTTGGGTTCGCGGCGTGCAGGAGCGACTGTGCATGTGAGGGCGCGGTGCGACCGCGGCGTGCAGGAGCGACTGTGTGAGGGTGTGGTGCGACCACGACAACCGTGCACAAGTGTACCTCCTTTTCATTTTGAAAACTTTAGGCAAGCTTGGCAAAAATGTGTGGCGAAGTATGGCAATGCAAGGCCTAGACCCAAATAGGATAAGTACGTAGTACGTACTACGTACTAGGAGTACTAGTGTTAAAAAAGAAAGGCGGGGTTTTCCTTCGCGAGATTAATCGATACAAATCCTCGTTTCACGTGTCAATTAATGCGTATTTTTTCTCCAAAGCCCAAAGAGCTAACCATCCCATTCCTCATCGCTTGATTAATGCAGCGCCATGCAAACCAACCTTCTCACTTCCGCATGCATGCAGGGGATATTAATGTCCTTGGTTGCTAGTACGAGGCAAACCCAATCAATTTTGCCTCGATTAGTGTTAGTGGCCTTTTGCAAATTGTAATTTTGATATACTGGCCTTGTGTACAAAAAAAATGGAGGTAGTAACTATATTTTACTTCCTTCCCCATTGCGGTGACTCGATGATATCTCGAACATTGTGGTTTGGCGAAGTGCGTTTGACGGAGAACACCATTGAGGGAGACCACGGTAAGTCGTTCACAAGTGCCGGCTACAAGCCGAGACAACCGCCTTATTTGCATCTAGGAAGTCCGTTGAACCAAAGGACGCGTGAATGTACTAGTACTACTTGTACACAATAGCATCGTCCGTCCAGCTTAGTGCGGTGAGATGGTTTCTCGAAGAAGACGATGGAGAAGCGGAGTCAGAGAAGAGTGAAATGATGGTTGCTTCGTCCGTGCTTTGTGATTTGACGCCTCACTGCTTTGTGATTTGTGATAGAAGGGACAGGGGAGTAGACTCTGTCCTCTATACTGTACATGCGTCCAAGCACGGGAGAAAGAGGAGAGACGTTGCATTTTTCTATTCCTTCAATCAATCAATCAGGGAGCTTTGGTTCCATCCTTTTGGCTTTGGCAACACCGTCCACAATGGTTCCCACGATGCCAAAAGCTATTTTCACATTTGGCTACACATTGTGGATGCCCTTAACCATACCACTTGGTTTTGCTCCTATGTGCTATCTATACAAATCTCAATTATATTGATCTAAAAAATTAAGTAGTAGTAGTGCTGTATTGTGTTAAGTAACAATATGATATCTAGTAAAACTAAAAACACATACTATGATTTATTGTGTTAGAGTGTAGTAGTAGTGCCGTATTGCATAGTTGTTAGATGTAACATGAGAGAACGTGCAGAGATGTAGTTTTGGAGGACCTACCGAGAGAAAAGCATAATACGTTCACCGAACTTCAGAATAAGCTGATTACAGTCACTATATACGTTTTGCGGTGATTATACGGTCACTTGCTCACGGTTCAGCATCGGATTGCACTCTGTTGACCGGCTAAATAGTCTGCGTGGCACCATGTTGACTAGTTAAATTGACCACGTTCCTTGTGGGTCCCAACTATCAATTCGCATAGGGAAAAGGTTAGATAAACACAAATTTGCGCAGGCGCGACAAGACTCCACCCCGTGCACGGGAATCACCTGGTTGTGTATGTGTCTGCCAGGGCCTGATGTGTGCGCATGCACGTGTAGGTTGAGCACTTGAGCGTGAGAGTGTGTATTGGTCGTGTGGTGTACCGGTGTGTGTGTGTGCGTGTGAGTGTTGCATGCGTGTGTGGCTGCGTGTGTACGTGTGAGTGTTGCGTGCGTGGGTGGGTGGGTGCATGTGTTCGTGTGAGTGTTGCGTGCATGCAGTTTGTGTGCATGCGTGCGTGTGTGTATAATCACCACACCAGCTCTTGTGTGTTAAAACAGACGGCTCAACATACCAATACAAGGCCACCTTGTCCGCTGTGCTCGCGGTCATGACTTCGAACCACCGTCCAATATTTTTTTGTCGTTTGTTTTCATTCTTACTAGCAAGATGCCCATGCGTTACACGTAACATCAAGATGCATTTGTATGACTAGTTTATCTTGTGAGAGAAAAGGATGAACGAGGGAAGGCCTTATTTGCAAATGTGGAGAGGTGTGTGGGTACCTTTTTGCAAAATTGTCATAGTTTCTTTCCTATCCGTCAGATACAACCTATATTGCAGGATGGTAGGCACACCATCATCACCAACTCTATTTTTATAAGAGTATATTTTATCCCTACTCTTATAAAAAGCATAGTCGGTGATGATCGTGTGCCTGCCATCCTGCAATATAGGCCGTCCGATCTATGTCTGATGGATAGGAAGGAAACTATGGCAATTTTGCAAAAACATACCCACACCCCTCTCCACACTTGCAAATAAGGCCTTCCCTTGTTCATCCTTTTCTCCCACAAGATTAACTACACATACAAATGCATCATGATGTTCCGTGCAACGCATGTGCATCTTGCTAGTATTTTATAAGAGTGTAGATGTAGAGTAGATACAAGCCAACAGGTGGGCCCGATGGTAGTGAGATAATGTGATGCAACACTAGGGGTGCCACGTGGAGCGCTTAACTGATCAACTAGTCGTGTCTTGAGAAAATACAGAGTTGTATGGTGAGCCCGTGACTGTATAATAACCACAAAACATAAATGGTGACCGTAATGAGTGGATTCTGAAGTCCAATGTACGTATCGTGCTTTCGCTTCAAATACAATGATCATCACTGTATATATCATGAGAGAAAGATGAAACATGCGTGAATGTGCTGGGGGCTTACTTTTAGAGGACCTGGAGATAGTTTGTGTGCGTACGTGGAAGTGGCGTAGAGGGGGGTATGCGATGGAGAGAGAGAGATGCTCTTCGTTTCTCTTTATTATGACTAACTTTATATATAGTATAAAAATATACAAATTCACAGTGCGGAATAAATATCATTGTGGGCACCATGCAATGCAAGCGTTCATACTCCTCCATATAACTTTTTAATGTTGTATATATGTAGAAATTCTAAAATATTTTTTTGGCCACACTTTATTCAAAAGGAATGTTGTATGCGAAATAAACATGAAGAGAGGGCTTTTTAGATCAATGGGGTACATGATGTAACATGTGTGAATGTGTAGTTGATGCATTTGCCAGGGCCTAGAGAGGTATGTGTGTGTATTACGTATTCGAGAGAGGCATGGATAGAGGGGCCGACAGGGGGGGGGGGCGTGGGAGAGATAGCACGAGAAATGAGAGTGGTCTAGAGAGAGAGACGAATATGACGTCACGGCGAGAGATTCCCTTGAGTGTGTATATGCAAGGGGGGAGTGGATAGAGGCACCAGGAGAATATTTTTTTATGTGTGGTGTCTGTGTTGGTATGTGTGGGTGTGATAAGATAACGATACATGGGGGCAGAGGGTGTGTCATCGCGTGAGGTCCGGTGGGTCGAGGTGAGGCCCTTCGTTCGGTTCCGTCCTCCGCCACATTGGTCGGCCCGTGACGCATTTAGGGAGACCCATGGATGACTAGTCGTACAAGACAAAGATAGCATAATTGTGAAGGACTCTATCTCCACTGACAAAGCCGGCTAGGATTTGTAACCCTAGGTTCTCGGACTAAGGTAACCCCTTTATCTCTGATATTACTATTCATCCAACCTAACTTTAAGGGGCATCCTACAGAATGCTCTGCTAGAATCATACTCGTTGATTAGGAAGAGAGGTGTGAGACAATGCGTGAGAGACAGGCCTAGAGATAATGTGCGTACAGGAGACACGTAGGCAGGTCTATGTATATAGAAAGGGTCGATGGGGATTGTGCGTGTGTATGCTTGCGAGAGGAAGAGTGCTTGTGGTAAAGGTTAGTGAAAACAGTCGTAAATGGTTACAAGAGGGAGGGAGGGTTATATCGAGAGCATGTGTGCGACAAAAGACACCTCGGGAGAGAGTGTGTGAGCATGTGTGAGAGACCACCGATGGAGAGTGAAACTACACGTACAAGACTGATGTACACATTGATTAAAGATATAAATTGTATCCAAATATTAGGATGGGATCATGATATTTGCAATTCGCGTAAGGAATGGTCATTGATCCATCAGGCATCTAGATTCCATCGAATTTGAGCATGTCTATGTTATTATTTGACACAATTGATCCACATAGTTAGTATTTTGAACTCCAGACAATGCATCGCTTTAGCGATTGAATATAAACGTGAGTATAGTTCATGTTGTGTGTGTAAAGCACATTATACATACGAAAGTTACACAATGAACATTATAAATAGCTACCTATGAACTAGCATACATTTGAATTCAACTTAAGGTGGTTTAAAAAATCGAATTCAACATGAAGTCCATTCAATTATTTTAATTTTATATCATGGCATTTGTAAATCATACCTAAATTATGGGGGCACCAATCTTTGCTCTGATTTTGTACATAATAGCATATGTAGTCGTGTACAAAATAGATTCTAATTTAGCTCCTCCATTCCAAAATAATTGTAGTTATAGGATTTTCAAGTGTCAAAATTTCAAAAAGAAGCGGATAATTTAATGAGGTTTTCAAACATAGAAGGTCAAATTTAATGTTGTCTATTTAGGTCAATCCTCAAAGTTCAAGAGTACTCTAAACATGAATGCTTGTGTTTCAAAATTTCGAACGAATCGCCAAAAGAGCCTCTACTCGCCCGAAACCACGTGAGACCAATGTTTGGTAGTACAAGGAAATTACTTTTCTAATAACTCTGACCCGTGAAACCTACCGGCCCGACGTCCAAAGGTCTAAACCGGGGTAGGTTTGTAGCTTCATCTAGATGCCACGCAACCGCCTCCAAAAAACATTCATACACAATGGCTACCTAAGCACACATGCGCGCGGCCGAAATCGCTCCCGCCCACTATTTGGGACACCTAGGATTACCATCCTACCCCCGACCCGCAGTAGGTCCGAAATTTAAGAGGGGGGCAAAGTTTGTACTTTCCCCAAATTTCAAACAAGTGCGTCCCATCTTCTGTTCAAAAAAGCCAAAAACAAGTGCGTGCCAGACCGAAACATGGTCCCCCCCCCGCACACCCGTCTGATTCCCCATTCGTAATCCGTGGGCGCAAAAACTACCTCTCCACCAGCGGCGAAACCCCGGCGTCCTCCGTCCGCCACCCCATTCCACCCATCAACGGCCGCCCTCCTCCATCACGCCGGAGCCGATACCCCGATGTCATCGTCCACCGCAACCTCAACTGCAACGCCCTCCACAACTAGTAGTTGAAATCGAGGCCGAGTCGTCCGTACCCGAGCCAGTTCAACCACGTCGTCCTGCGCCTCACCGCTGCCGCTCCAACTTCGCCACCCTCCACCGCACCGGAGTCCTTCGCCGCCTCAGATCTGCTTCCCCTCCGCTGACATACAGCCATGGCAACACAGTCAACAATTTGGCCATGGGTTCGTCCAAGCCTGCACCCTCCTCCAGAACATCGGTTTCCCCGGCAAAAAGAAGAAGATTGATGCGACATGTGGAGGCAACCACACCGGCAACCGAAAATGGTACTCCTCTTCCCTTATTCATGCAAATCTTATGTGTCTGCTTGCACGGTATTCATCCCACAGAAGACACTAGTTGACCGCTGCTTCTTGATACTAGATGTTCCTAGTAACTCGCGATGCACAAGGTTTCTCCTCATATACTATTTCAACTTAGCTAGAGGTCCGTCGCCCCCCCCTGAATTTCAATTCCTGGTCAGTTGATTCCCAATTAACGGAAGCATTCCCCGGTGTAACAGGCGCTAGTCCACCTATTACGTCGGGGAAGCAACGCCTCGGTGTTTATCTTAGGGGCGTGTGGGGCCTAGAGCTACTGGCGCCCGATCTGGAGGTCGGTCGGGATTAAAGGGATGGCCTGGGGGCACTGCCAAGCATGGTGGTGGTGTGAGGTTGAGGGGAGGGCGGGGCGGCGGAGGCAGGGGTCTGGGCCGGTGGTCGCCGGCGGTTTGAGAAAGATTGTCAACAGTGACTGGCGGGAGGTAGACAAAGGCCATCTACCCGTTCCTTATAGATCGGAGGGTTCATTAAAAAAATCGACTGACCTATTTATTTTTAGTCGACTGTTATCTTGATATGACCACATGTGGTGGTGTGCCAGAGGAGTACCTGCATTTCCTATGCTCATATATTACAAAATCATACGGAGTAGAATCTAATTTTCTTTGCCATGCAATGCTGTAGAGCTATCATATGTCTCCTGTCATTTATTTTTCAGCCACCTGCTATTTGCTACTTTTACAGTGCACTAGTTCTGCACACACTTCACCCATACTCTCACTATTGTGTTTTTATGCAAGGGTATTTCATACTCTGCTGCTATGTGATGTCTACTACACAACCTTCTTCTTATAGACGTTGTTGGGCCTCCAAGTGCAGAGGTTTGTAGGACATTAGCAAATTTCCCTCAAGTGGATGACCTAAGGTTTATCAATCCGTGGGAGGCGTAGGATGAAGATGGTCTCTCTCAAGCAACCCTGCAATCAAATAGCAAAGAGTCTCTTGTGTCCCCAACACACCCAATACAATGGTAAATTATATAGGTGCACTAGTTCGGCAAAGAGATGGTGATACAAGTGCAATATGGATGGTAGATATAGGTTTTTGTAATCTGAAAATATAAAAAAATCAAGGTAACTAATGATAAAAGTGAGCACAAACGTTATTGCAATGCTAGGAAACAAGGCCTAGGGTTCATACTTTCACTAGTGCAAGTTCTCTCAATAATAACAACATAATTGGATCATATAACTATCTCTCAACATGCAACAAAGAGTCACTCCAAAGTCACTAATAGCGGAGAACAAACGAAGAGATTATTGTAGGGTACGAAACCACCTCAAAGTTATCCTTTCTGATCGATATATTCAAGAGTCCGTAGTAAAATAAGATGAAGCTATTCTTTTTGTTGAATCTATCATAGTGTTAGTACTAGAATAACACCTTAAGATACAAATCAACCAAAACCCTAATGTCACCTAGATACTCCAATGTCACCTCAAGTATCCGTGGGTATGATTATACTATATGCATCACACAATCTCAGATTCATCTATTAAACCAACACAAAGAACTTCAAAGAGTGCCCCAAAGTTTCTACCGAAGAGTCAAGACGAAAGTGTGTGCCAACCCCTATGCATAAGTTCACGGAACTCGCAAGTTAATCACCAAAACATACATCAAGTGGATCACGTGATATCCCATTGTCACCACAGATAAGCAGATGCAAGACATACATCAAGTGTTCTCAAATCCTTAAAGACTCAACCTGATAAGATAACTTCAAAGGGAAAACTCAATTCATCACAAGAGAGTAGAGGGGGAGAAACATCATAAGATCCAACTATAATAGCAAAGCTCGCTATACATCAAGATCGTGCGAACTCAAGAACACGAGAGAGAGAGAGAGAGAGAGAGATCAAACACATAGCTGCTGGTACATACCCTCAGCCCCGAGGGTGGACTACTCCCTCCTCATCATGGAGAGCGCCGAGATGATGAAGATGGCCACCGGAGAGGGATTCGCCCTCCGGCAGTGTGCCAGAACGGGTCTAGATTGGTTTTCGGTGTCTACAGAGGCTTCTAGTGGCGGAACTCCCGATCTATTCTGTTCCCCGAAGTTTTTAGGTTATATGGACATCTATAGGCGAAAGAAGTCGGTCAAGGGAGCCACGAGGGGCCCACGAGGGTGGGGCGCGCCCAGGGGCAGGCGCGCCTCCCTACCTCGTGGCCACCTCAAAGCTTCCTTGACTTCAACTCCAAGTCTCCCAGGTCACATTCGTTCCAAAAATCACGCTCCCAAAGGTTTCATTCCGTCTGGACTCCGTTCGATATTCCTTTTCTACGGAACACTGAAACAAGGGAAAAAACAAAAACTGGCACTAGGCTCTGGGTTAATAGGTTAGTCCCAAAAATAATATAAAAGTGCATAATAAAGCCCATAAACATCCAAACAGATAATATAATAGCATGGAACAATCAAAAATTATAGATACGTTGGAGACGTATCAGCATCCCCAAGCTTAATTCCTGCTCGTCCTCGAGTAGGTAAATGATAAAAACAGAATTTTTGATGTGGAATGCTACCTAACATATTTATCAATATAATCTTCTTTATTGTGGCAAGAATATTCAGGTCCATAAGATTCAAGACAAAAGTTTAATATTGACATAAAAATAATAATACTTCAAGTATACTAACTAAGCAATCATGTCTTCTCAAAATAACATGGCTAAAGAAAGTTATCCCTACTAAATCATATAGTCTGGCTATGCTCTATCTTCACCACACAAAATATTTAAATCATGCACAACCCCGGTGACAAGCCAAGCAATTGTTTCATACTTTTGATGTTCTCAAACTTTTTCAATCTTCACGCAATATATGAGCGTGAGCCATGGATATAGCACTATATGTGGAATAGAATGGTGGTTGTGGAGAAGACAAAAAGGAGAAGATAGTCTCACATCAACTAGGCGTATCAACGGGATATGGAGATGCCCATCAATAGATATCAATGTCAGTGAGTAGGGATTGCCATGCAACGGATGCACTAGAGCTATAAGTATATGAAAGCTCAACAAAAGAAACTAAGTGGGTGTGCATCCAACTCGCTTGCTCATGAAGACCTAGGGCATTTTGAGGAAGCCCATCATTGGAATATACAAGCCAAGTTTTATAATAAAAAAATTCCACTAGTATATGAAAGTGATATCATAGGAGACTCTCTATCATGAAGATCATGGTGCTACTTTGAAGCACAAGTGTGGAAAAAGGATAGTAGCATTTTCCCTTCTCTCTTTTTCTCTCATTTTTTGGGCCTTATCCTTTTTTATGGCCTTTCTCTTTTTTTCGTCCGGAGTCTCATCCCGACTTGTGGGGGAATCATAGTCTCCATCATCCTTTCCTCACTTGGGACAATGCTCTAATAATGATGATCATCACACTTTATTTACTTACAACTCAAGAATTACAACTCGATACTTAGAACAAGATATGACTCTATGTGAATGCCTCCGGCGGTGTACCGGGATATGCAATGATGCATGAGTGACATGTATGAAGAATTATGAACGGTGGCTTTGCCACAAATATGATGTCAACTACATGATCATGCAAGCAATATGACAATGATGAAGCGTGTCATAATAACAGAATGGTGGAAAGTTGCATGGCAATATATCTCGGAATGGCTATGGAAATGCCATAATAGGTAGGTATGGTGTCTGTTTTGAGGAAGGTATATGGTGGGTTTATGGTACCAGCGAAAGTTGCGCGATACTAGAGAGGCTAGCAATGGTGGAAGGGTGAGAGTGCGTATAATTCATGGACTCAACATTAGTCAGAAAGAACTCACATACTTATTGCAAAAATCTATTAGTTATCGAAACAAAGTATTACGCGCATGCTCCTAGGGGGATAGATTGGTAGGAAAAGACCATCGCTCATCCCCGACCGCCACTCATAAGGAAGACAATCAAATAACACCTCATGTTTCAAATTTGTTACACAACGTTTACCATATGTGCATGCTACAGGACTTGCAAACTTCAACACAAGTATTCCTCAAATTCACAACTACTCAACTAGCACAACTTTAATATCACTATCTCCATATCTCAAAACAATCATCAAGTATCGAACTTCTCTTAGTATTCAATGCACTTATATGAAAGTTTTTTTATTACTAGTCGTGAACCCATGCATTGCACGGGCTAGTTATGTGTCCTTATATTTGAATAAATATTGTAGAAGATACTTGTCCATATCAAGTCTATGCGTTGTTTCTAATTTCACTGTATGAATGAAGATAATTAAAAATAAGAAATCTCTTTCGTGCTTGAATGGTCACCCTAAGTGTACATTCGTTTGCCTCATTTTAAAAGTGTGTGAAGTGTCCAATATAAAATTTATATCTATCTAGACTCTTATTTGTTGTACCAGAGGAGTATTTTTTTTGGGAAACAATGGTGTGCCAAAAAAAAGCAATCATTACTCGTAAATAATCTCATTCTAGAAAAATTAGTTGCGATTATATATCATGCTTGACATTTGGTACCCTTCAAATTAATTTACTGGAGACGAAGTTAGTAAAGAATGCTTCTTGCTCAACTAAGGGAATCAATGCCAATAATTGAGTGTACACAAAATAAATTTCAATAAAACAATATCACAACTTAAGAAATTGCAAATAAGGTAACACTATAACTCATGGAGCTCTTAGGTCATTGATGATCAAGAGACGGAATTTGTAATAAAGAAGATTGCATCATATGCACTTGCAAAACATCTTAAGATACAAATTTGTATACACTTCATTTTAATTATTGTAGAGCGGGATATTTAAGAGGGCCCTGTTATTTCCATACTTAATTTTTCACATATGGATGATGACATATTTTTGTAGCAGGTTGAAGAGAGAACCGAGCAAAGGAGGCATGCAAATTAATGGGTCAGTAGCAATGTATGGCTTGAACAACTACGGCCTCACCTATAAAATATCTGCATCCATGGTGTAACATAAAGCTGTTGTGTACAACAGAACTTATACTTTTCCCTCATGTGTATTCAATTTATTTTCATCCATGTTAATAGTTTTTTAATACACCTTCTTTAAAGATATATAAATATGGTAGGACACTCTTGTGCTATTTTTGCATTAAAGGAACCTTGCTTCCACTATTTCTGTCCTACTTTAATCAAGATAAACAGTGTTATATAGTAAATATATTGAAAGGTATATACCTTAATTAAATATGCAACCCTGGCTGCATTGTGGCAGTGATTCATGTCTCATGAATTAGAAGCACGTAGACTAATGGGATACTTATGCAGTAGAAGAATTGCACCGGCAGTAACATGAATCAGTCAAAGTAGCAAAGCCAAAAGAAATCAAAATCTAAAACTAATCCAGCTTTTTTCGACAAAGGTGAATTTTATTAGCTGAAAATGGAGCATCAAAATAAGAGGGAAACAATCAAGTAGTGCCTCGCAGATTGCTACAAATATATATACAGCAGTGGAATCAAGCCACTTCTGTGTGACTCGGTGAAAAAAACCATGAGGCCCATGCCCTTTTCAACGAACCCATCATATTTAATTATTAAATCATGAAAATAATCACAG
Source organism: Triticum aestivum (assembly GCF_018294505.1). NCBI lineage: Eukaryota > Viridiplantae > Streptophyta > Magnoliopsida > Poales > Poaceae > Triticum > Triticum aestivum. The sequence goes on from NC_057806.1 coordinate 697,250,031, forward strand.
TAAAAAATACGGTCACCTTTTATAAAATATAAATTGTAGACATTAAGTCTGATGTTAAACTAAAATTTTGGTAAACGTGAAAACATTAACAGAGCATGAGATGGGAATATCATTGATCTGCCATCTGTTTGAAAGGAGATTTTGCTAGTGACGGGATAGAATAGTGAGGATGAGCAAATGATTAGTAGCTATGGTGTTAACTTACTAAAGGATGAGCTGGTTGTTCAATATTGTACTCATCTGCACACTACTACAATTTGTAAAAGCTATAGTTGTCGCAACATGCACAGCGTGGACGTACTGTGATGAACACATTCAGAGGAGGAGGTCATTCTCAGTTCTAAATAATTAGATTTATAAAAGAATTACCTTTGAAAGCCTACCCAGCGTTTTGCCCAGCATACATGCTCTCATGTGCATGTTCTCGTTTGCATCATAGATCACAACACATCAAGAGAAATGCAGACAATGAAAGAGAAGCGATGCAAATAAGGCCATAAAGAGAACATGTCTTGCAGTTTCATGACTGGGAGGCTGGAGTATTCAAAAATAGTCAAAAGAGCATTAGTGCATAAGAGTAAATGTAGGTGAGAGAATAGGAAAGGTATGCATTCTTCTTTTTCATGTGCATTATAAACTCACAGTAGAGGTAGAAAAGTGGATACATCTCCATATTCTTTTGCCAGTGGAACCTTTCATGCCTAATCAGAAAACAAATAACACTTAGTACCTAATTATTTCAGTTCTTAAGAATTCATGGGGAAAAAAGGAGAAAACACAGGAATACCAAGTTATGATCTTGGTACAGGATGGCTACAAACTAACTGAATACACACTGTTATTATATCTAGTGCACCGTGCAATATCAAGCAACACGCTTTGAATTGTGGAAGGAACTACCTTCGATGTCCAATCAGCTCAATAGGCATTGAAGCACTGTAAAATAATCCAGTATCCTCTATGTGCAGCGTTATTATCTTAAAAAAATTACCGCAAACTTTGTATAACACACGGAAGATATTTATTAGAGGAAAGTGGCAAATAAAACATTAACGAAGTTTAAGAATTGAGTCCCTCAAAATACAAAATTGGATCATTGAGCATTTTCTTTTTTCCCAAGTAATTGTGTACCAAACTTTTCAGGAGAAGGGTACACAATATTTACTAAACTCAGTACTTTCCAGCTTATTTTTAAATCTATGAATCCCTCATCGAGTCCTTCTATGATCTTTATAAATTTTGTGAAGAATAGTACGCACTATAATAAAACCTAGGGTTGAGCCTATCAATTTTGGCACATATCTAATTGCATTTTCCTCTCCTCCTCTGCCATAATCTGTGCGCCCTGTGTCTGCATGTAAAACCAACTTCAGTTAAAAGCATTGTACAAAAGTAGACACATTAGGGGGTCAGAAGGGTAAGAGAATGAGCACTGGACATACCATTAAAACAGGAACAGAACTTGCATTGGTGGTAAGTTCCTAAAGAGAATGCACAACAAGAGATAAGGGAGCATGTCCTTTGACTGAATCTGACTGGTAAGAGAATGAGCATTGGAACATAGTTCTTGGTATGGACATACCATTAAAACAGGAACATAACTTGCATTCGTGGTAAGTTCCTAAATACAATGCACAACAGGAGATAAGGGAACAGATCATTTGACTGAATCTGACTGAATGAAGTTTTTTTGACTGAATGAAGTTTATACAATTTCTGTGTACCAAACTACCAATATATGGCTGATGTACGTATTAGTAAAACAAACCAAATCTCTCTGAGTCTAGTTCATATGATTTCTCCATACTAAAATATGGTTGCCATATTTGAACAGATCCTTTGAACCATTGTCCATTGGAACACGGCATGATATGTTCATTGGATCCTTCCATATGGTCCAAGTTTCCTTATTAGAGATTACTCTCCTTTAGCTTGTAGTGCAGATTTACTAAAATTGAGTGTGAGCCAAATTATCCAACAACAATGATATAAGCATGTAACTTTTTCTTAGCGGTATAGAATCGTGTAACTGAAACAATAGTACAGCTACAATGCCATGTATAAAACTGGCTCTTACGTAATCAAGTGGATTCTGTGCAGTTTGCATGTAAAGTTTTCCCACAATATAAATTGAATTCTGATTTCGAGCTAATCCCATGGGCAAGTGCCTAGGCAGGCTCAACCCATGTCAATCCATGCACTAATTTAATTAAATCAACTATGCAAACCTTAATGCTTACATATAGATAATCTGCTTCATCAATGTAGATGTCCTTCAGGCACTGCACACCAAGGGGAGTAAGGACAGAACACACGATGTGATTGGTTCTTCGATCGGCATATGATGTAAGTGATGTATTTGCGAAGTCTGGAAATCAAAATTGTCCACATATTCGAGAAGAGGGAACCTGGCAATGCGACGACATATCACTATGATCTTTGTCAATCAAAGAGTCCCCAGTGGTAAACAACAACTGTGTGATTTGGATAAGGCTCCAGGAAGGTCAGAGGCATCGAAGCGGCTATAGGGATAGGGAGAAGAAGGAGATGCGGCAGCAGATCCATGAGAACCGAGGTGTGCGGCGGCATCAGTGTACACCTGAATTCGAACACGGTTTGGGGTGTGAGCCACCATGCTGCCAATGAATCATAATTCCACAACTTGGATGTCCAGGTTAGGAGGCATGGTGTAGATTTGCATGGTTCCTTTTTAGATCGACTACAACAGCATGGATGAATCCTTTGAAGTCGAGGAAGGCAAGAAAAGGACACGCGTAGAGGAAGAGGAACGTCGCCTCTAGGGCTCTCTGGACTACGCATGAAGAGTTACGATGCTGCGAGGGAGAGATTTTCTCGGAAGGTTTTTCTGTTTCTTTGAGAGAGAGGATTGCATGTGGGATAGATGGAGAGGACTCCATAATGTACTTCGTCTTTGGGAAATAGGATTTTTTTACATGAGTTTTTTTTTTGAGGAAGATTTTTTTACATGAGTTTGGTATAAAGAGGATTGCACGTGGGATAGATGGAGAGGACTCCATGATGTAGTTTATCTGATGGCTGCAAAGGCATGAAATGCAGATCCAATGGACGGTTAGCTTATCAGAACGCAGCAATTTCTAGGATTGATCTACACCGTAATAACTCGGTCCCACAAAATTAACGACATCTAATTTCTGATTAACATGCTAATTTCTGGGAAGTCTGTAATTAGTATAGGTATAGATATAGATAGATAGATAGATATCAAAGCAAATTACCATGCTGTTCTAAAGGACTCTCAAAATAATATAAGTGAAGCATGAGAGATCAATTATTTCTATAGAATAAAACCACCACCATGCTCTAAAAGATATAAGTGAAGCACTAGAGCAAATGACAAACTACTCCAAAAGATATAAGTGAAGATCAATGAGTAGTTGAATAATTATGCAACTATTGTGAAGACTCTCCCATTTAATAATTCCAGATCTTGATATTTTATTCAAACAACAAGCAAAACAAAGTAAAATGACATTCTAAGAATGGCAAACATCATGTGAAGAAACAAAAACTTAGGATCAACCGAAACTAACCGATATTTGTTGAAGAAGAAAGGTGGGATGCCAACCGGGGCATCCCCAAGCTTAGACGCTTGAGACTTCTTGAAATATTATCTTGGGATGCCTTGGGCATCCCCAGTCTTGAGCTTTTGTTTCTCCTTAATTCCTCTCATATCACGGTCTCCCTAAATCTCAAAAGCTTCATCCACACAAAACTCAACAAGGACTCGTGAGATAAGTTAGTATAAACCAATGCAAAAACATTATCATACTATACTGTAGCAAATCACTAAAAATATTATTCAACATTGCATACTAAATGTCTCTGCATATTTAATAGTCCTATCCTCAAATAGAATCATTAAATAAGGAAACATACGCAAACAATGCAAACATAACAGCAATCTGTCTAAACAGAACAGTCTGTAAAGAGTGCAGCAAGATCCATACTTCCCTACTTCCAAAAATTATGAAAGAAAATTCCCACTGTATTAAATTTATCAGAGCTTATTATGCAAAAGGTTTCAACATTTTATCACATTCTGACTTTTCTAGGGAATTTTTGCAACAGTGGTAAACTTTCTATTTTCAAAAGCAACATGTAGACTTGTAAAATAGGCATAGTAAAGGCCATCAATGCCACTTTTATTGAAATAAAAGATGCAAAATATTGTTCTAAATAACAGCAAGAAAATCCTAACAAAATAAATTGACACTCCAAGCAAAACACATATCATGTGGTGAATAAAAATATAGCTCCAAGTAAAGTTCCGATGAACGAAGACGAAAGAGGGGATGCCTTCCGGGGTATCCCCAAGCTTAGACTCTTGGTTGTCCTTGAATATTGCGTTGGGGTGCCTTGGACATCCCCAAGCTTAGGCTCTTGCCACTCCTTATTCCATAGTCCATCGAATCTTTACCTAAAACTTGAAAACTTCAGAACACAAAATTTAACAGAAAACACTACAAAAAAGACACATCTATGACATTTTGGGCCGAACGAAATTTTTTTCTGTCATACATATGACACTTCTATGACGATAATTGTGACAAAACCCGGTATCATCATAGATGTGGTGGGCTCCTACTTCTATGACAAAAAATCATGACAGAAAATGGGCTTTTCGTCCTGGGCAGGCCGGAGACGCAGCTGCATGACATTCTTTGGGTCGTCCATGACGGAAAAAACCGTGGTAGAAGCGAGGGTGAGGAAAATTTCGAGGAGTTCCCTCGGGGGCCGAGCGATGCGCGTTTCTCTCATACACGTACGCGCGCGTGTGTGAGGTGTTGGCTCTAACTGAACCCGAGCGAGGCGTTGGGCTCTAACTGAACCCGAGCGATTGCACTGCAGGCTACGCGTTACTGAACCCGAGCGATCGATCGATGGCTGTTAACTGAACCCGATCGAGCGATTCCTTCGCTACTGCTGCTAACTGAAGCCGATCGATGGTATGAACAGTGAGTGTTGCGGGGGGGGGGGGTTGGATGAACAGTGAGCGGTGGCGTTGCCTCTGGATGAACAGGACCTCGTGGTGTGGTGGAGGGCTGGATGAATAGTAGACGATGGAGGGGTGCCCGTGGAGGGGTGGATGAACAGGACCCCGTGGTGTGGAGGGCTAGATGAACAGTAGACGGGGGAGGGGTGGTTGAACAGGAGCCTGTGAAAGAACATGCGGTGCCCCCATGTTTGGTTTTGGTAATTGATGACAATCTCTATGGACTAATGGTTTCCTTGAGTTATATTTGAAGGTTTTGTCCATAGGCTTTTCTTGGAGTACATGTGTTGGTTTCAAGGAGAGTTTGTGTCGACCAAGGTGCTATTCAAGGAATTATCCAAAGATTGGTCATTTGAGAGTTGAGCTTATTGCAAGCATGTCTTGAAGAAGAAGATTGTGTGATCATTCATGTTTACCTTCAAGACATCATCCAAACGAAGAGAGTTGGAAAGATTCAAGGTTGATCAAGACTAAGTCAAGAGTGAATCAAGTGATCCCATGGTATGGTAAGCATTGTCCATTGCACTTTGTGTACTAACCCATGGTCTATGTGAGAGTCTATGTGGGGTTAGGTACGTGTCCATGGGCTTGCATCAAGAGGATGATATCATACAACCCATGGGAAGGATGACATCAAGTGGTGATCGTCATCAAGATTGCCGTGTGCAATTTCAAGTGGAGAATCACGAAGAGATCAAGTGCTTGAAGCTTGCCATCCATTATGATGTCAATGGACTTGTGAAGATGTGCCGAAGAGTACCTCACCCATAGTGCACTATGGGGGAGCAATCATCTAGTCTTCATCGAGCCAACGCAATCAAGAAAGGCGGTCCAACTTGAGGGAGTCAAGATCGTCATCATCTAGCTCAAGTGGACCATGTGCAAGGCAAAGGTTTTCCCTTGATAGGTTTTCTATTTTACCGGTCGCATGGTGGTAGTTTGGAGACCGGGTTATAGGATCGTTTGTCGTACTATCAAGGGGGGCTCTCAAGTTGGTAGCTTGATCGTATCGTTAGTAGAGAGCTCAAACCATTGCATCCTTGCATCATCTTTCTTGGTTCTTGTTTGGTTCTCTTTGTGAGTCTTAGAGCTTATGGTCATCTTGATGACAAGCTTGAGTTCATCGAAAAGGGAGTTCACATGCATCTTCTATGATGTTTTCGGTGTTGGAGGTTTTACCGGTCTTTTCCGAGGAAGGGTTCTCACCATTTTCTTATGGGCCTTTTCTCATTTGTTTCTTATTGATATTTCTTTGAAGACTGTGTTAGCCCTTGTCTCTAGCTTTCCAACAAACTTGGTTTCATCGAATTCGGAGTCCGTTTGCAAAAGTTGTGGCAGTTTTGGTGTTCTGAAAAGGCTGCAGCGGTACTACCGCAAATTTGAGCGGATGTAATTTTTTACTACCACTCCAGAGGAGTACTACCGTGGCTCCTACAGCGGTAGTACCGCTCCGGACCAAAAACTCGTCCCAAGTCTTGCGGTGGTAGGCCCGGATGTATTTTTTAGTACCGCTCGCAAGCAGTAGTACCGCTACCATTTGCGGTAGTGCCGTGAGGTCGAGCGGTAGTACCGTGAGGACGAGCGGTAGTACCGCTCCGGCAGTTCTTCTGGCCTTTTGCCTCCTCGCTGTTGTTTTTCAAAAGGGTACTTCCACCCTAGTGGTAGTACCGCTCCTTGGAGTGGTAGTACCGCTCTGTGCGGGCTGTGAGCATAACGGTTGGATTTTTCCCCACCTATAAAAGGGGGTCTTCTTCCCCAATGAACCTTATCCTTTTAGCTCGTGTTCTTCCCCCATTGTTGACCTTCTTCAAGCTTGCTAACTCTCAATCCCTCCAATGATTCTTGCTAGTTCTTGAGGGAGAAGAGAGAGGAGATCTAGATCCACGTTTCCACCAATCACTTTCTCCTCTATGTGAGGGGAACCCCTTGGATCTAGATCTTGGAGTTCTTCGTGTTCTCTTCTTCGTTCTTCCTCTCATTTTCCTCCCTAGCATTTGTTGCTTCGGTGGGATTTGGGAGAGAAGGACTTGGGCACTCCGTGTGCCCTTGCCATTGCATTTGGTGCATCGGTTTGAGTTCTCCACGGTGATACGTGGAAGTTACAAGTTGAGAAGCTTATTACTCTTGGGTGCTTGGTACCCTTGAGCTTGTTTCTCTTGGGTGCTTGTGTGCCCTAGACGCTTGAGGTCACCTCAGAGCCATATTCCATTGTGGTGAAGTTTCGTGGTGTCGTTGGGGAGTTAACCCCAACCTTTGTGGTGTTCAGAGCTCAATCATTGTGGTGTAAAGCTCCGGGCAAGCGTCGGGGTCTCCAATTAGATTGTGGAGATCGCCCTGAGCAATTTGACAGGTTCCGGTGACCGCCCCCAAGGGTTGCCAAAGTGTACGGGTTCGGTAACTGCCCCCAAGGGTTGCCATTTGTACGGGTTCGGTGACCGCCCTCAAGGGTCCCTTAGTGGAATCACGGCATCTTGCATTGTGCGAGGGCGTGAGGAGATTATGGTGGCCCTCGTGGCTTCTTGGGGAGCATTGTGCCTCCACACCACTCCAAACGGAGATTAGCATCCGCAAGGGTGTGAACTTCGGGATACATCATCGTCTCTGCATGCCTCAGTTATCTCTTACCCAAGCTCTTTACTTATGCACTTTACTTTGTGATAGCCATATTGTTTCTTATCATATATCTTGCTATCACCTAGTAGTCTATCTTGCTTAGCATAAGTTGTTGGTGCACATAGGTGAGCCTAGTTGTTGTAGGTTTTGTGCTTGACAAATTAACTGCTAGGTTTATTCCGCATTTGTTCAAGCCTAAACCGTAATTAGTTTAAAGCGCCTATTCACCCCCCCTCTAGGCGATATCCACGATCTTTCACCCTGTGGCGTGGAGGGCTGGATGAACAGTAGACGGTGGAGGAGTGCCCGTGGAGGGGTGATTGAATAGGACCCCGTGGTTTGGAGGGCTGGATGAACAATAGATGGTGGAGGGGTGGTTGAACAGTAGCCGGTGGAGTAGCGCGCAGTGGAGGCTGGATGAACAGGAGCCCGTGGATGAACAGTCGCATGTGGAGGCTGGAGGAGGTCGACGGTGGATGAACAGTAGCTCGTGGAGGCTGGGGGGGAGGGGGTCGACGGTGGAGATGAACAGTATCCCATGGAGTTCCGTTTTGCGGTACGCCACACCCCTCCCGATGAACATGACCCCCGTTTCGACCGTAGCGCTCCAACACAAGTTCATTTCCTCCGTTTTGCGGTACGCCTCACCCCTCCCGATCAACAGGACCCCCGTTTCGACCGTAGGAGGTCCGTTTCCTCCGTTTTGCGGTACGCCAGACCCCTCCCGATGAACAGGATCCCGTTTCGAATGTGGCCGGTCGAACACAAGGCCGTTTCCTCCGTTCTGCGGTACGCCAGGCCTCGTTTCCATCGCCTGTTCCGTCCAAGCCCTCCCGATGAACACGACGCATTCCGTTGCCTCCTCATGAACACAACGCATTCCGTTGCCTCCCCATGAACACGACGAAGACGCTGTTTCTCTGTTCCGACCCAGCCATGTACACGAGCCCTCGCCGTACGTATGCGCGAGTAGGCGTTCGAGACCCCGCCCGTATGTACACATATGTGGCCGTATTTTCTTTCTTGCACCATGGCTGTTGTACGTACGTGTACATGCTACGTGCACGCCTCTACTACGACACGTGCGCGCCTCTACATCGACCAGTATGTACGTTCATGTTCGCTACCAGAATGACAATGCTACGTACGCTTCGACCAGGTGGGTCCCGACTGTCAGGCACTTCCTTGCCTGCGAAGATGTAGCTGGTCGGTCCCAGCAGTCAGGGGGCGAATTGTTTTATTTTTTTGCCTGGACGCACTTCCTTGCATGCGAAGATGTAGCTGGTGGGTCCCAGTAGTCGGGGGCCTGGTGGGTCCCAGCAGTCGGGTGGACGAATCGTTTTTTTTTCAGACACACTTCCTTGCGTACGAAGATGTAGCTCGTGGGTCCCAACAGTCAGGGGGCAAATCATTTTTTTCGCGAAATACGGTGGCCCATCTGGTGGGTCCCCGCTGTCAGGTGGAGGAATAATTATTTTGCGCGTAATAAGGAGGCACTTCCCTGCGGCTGCCGTGGACCCAGCTGTCAGCCTCTCCACGTATAGTACTCTTCTGATGGAAGTCGGTCGTTGACCACGTTGACCACGCCGCGCCGAGAGCACCAGGGCGGTGGTCTGGACGACGGCGAGGCCTAGGAAGGGGACGACGCGGAGCCGGGGAAGATGCAGTAGTGGAAGCCCGCGCGGAGAGGAGTACGAGGGTTCACTGGTTCGGCTGCGGTGTGAGGCTGCCGTCGCCGCAGAATAACAGGGGGTGTGGGTGAGTAGAGGGATGGCCTGGCCAGCGGTGGGAGTAGTACGGGGCGGTGAGGCCTCCGCGTCATCATAGCCGGCCACGGGAGGCAGGAGCACGCGACACGACCGGCGCTACTTTGGGCGGCTGGAGCAAGAAGACCAGAGGTTGAAGAAACACTACGGCCGTTGGATGAACATCGTACGATCACTGCAGCTAGAATCGTTTATATTGACTAAGTTGACAAAGCCCTTGGTACGCTTTAACTTAGTAGGCCCACAGCTCTGATTTGGCAGAGAACATATAGCCCATTTGCAATTTGTTCACATCCCATTTTTTAATTCTAGTGGAATTTACTATAGCCCATTTACAGTTTGTTGAAAGTACAGCCCAACTTCTGGCTAGGACAACGATTAATAATTTCAAACAACCGCTCAAAACAGAATTCAAAAAAATTCCCACATTTTGATGGGATCCAAAATATTTGTATCCGAAATTTCTAGTCACGTTAAATATAATTTCAAAGTAAAGTTGTATTACGTTAAAATCCAATGAAATATTGCGCGCACAACAAGTAATGAAATTAAAATTTTCAAATTCCAAAAATAATATATTTTTCAAACAAATTACGTGTTTGGTGCATAGTAACTGTCCAGTTATTATAATTACATCTCATTTATTATTTCTTAAAGTCCATTTTCTTGTTAAGCCTAATGCATACCTCCTAGGAAAGTTTGCAGCCCAGCGGGGCGGAGAATAACAAGTTGACCCGGATATTGTGTACAACTGTCGGCCCAGTTGCATTGCTGATGTTGAAAAAAAGCTATTTTTTTAGACACACATTAAAAAAATTTGTATAGATAAGGAACATTTTTATACACACATTTAACAATTTTTAAATACATGATTAACACTTTTTAAAACATATTTTTTAGTCAACAGTGGGCCCACAGCGAGCGGAGGAGGTCACAATACACATATTTTTTAAATACATGATTAAGACTTTTGCAAAAACAATTAGCCCACAGCGAGCCAATTAGCTCCAGTCGGCCCACAGTGGGCCGACAGGGGCCAGTCGGTCAGCTGTAGGCCGACTGGAATCCAATCGGCCTGCTGTGGGCCGACTAGGCCCAGTCGGCCTGCAACGGGTGGACGGTGTATTATTTTTGAAAAAAATTACCCAGCGTAATATTTATGAAAATTAATAAAAATTGTATTATTTAAGAAAAAATAGAGAAAGAAGACCTGTGTAGTACAGTACAGCCTAACATGGTTACTCAGCCCACATTCAGCGACGCCGGAAAGGCCCAAACAAGGCTTCTGTACAACTTTTTGAAGTCACTGAGCTCAATTAATAACTTAAGAAAAAAATAGATTAGAGTGGAACCTAATTAAAAGCTGTCACGAGCAAATAAATAATTCAACGGGTCCCACTTGTGCGTGTGCGTGTGTGTGTGTGTGAGAGAGAGAGAGACCCATTGGCCGATGCTAGTAAATACATCTTTCAGCCATATGCATTGCTGATGCTCAGTAAAAACTTATATAGTTGACACAATCATATAGAACATCATAGCACACTGAACTTGCATACAAAAATTTCACGCAGGCGGCACAATCAGGATGGAAGCAGTGGATCGCTACGGGAAGGGCTATGTTGAAACCAACGAAGTCGTACATAACGGTTCATCGTCTTTATCAATGACGGGGAAATATCTTGAATGTTGTGCAAAAAAAACAGACAGACAACACAATAAGTTCTCCTAGCACATTAAGTTGACGTACAACCCTTTCTAAAAAAAGTTCAGGTACAAAATTAGAACAAGTCACAATCAAATGTACTGGCATATTAGTGGTTCACACCCATAGCTCGGATTTAACAAGTATCTCACAAGATTCAGTTGTTACCTCAAATTAGAGCACATCCAGGCAGCCAGCCCTGCCTCTTCTCCCAAAGAAGCAGTGGCCTCCGCCGCATGATGGAGTAGGCCCTGTGCCATCCATCGTTCCGAGCAACACGGGGAAAGTCTGATGTTGACTCCTGTAATGGACGTCGTCGACGGACCCTGGCACCAGCGGGGGCGGCAGGACTTTGATTGATGGATTGACCACTTCTTCGACATGCACGAACACTCGATATAGGTACATCCCTAACGTGGTCCGCAACGGCCTTGGTGGCGACGAATAGTACAACCCCGGTTCCTGCACCGGTATCTCAACACCAATCACCTTCGGTATGGTGGACGGCTTCTTCATCCATGCCATAACCGTCAGAGCCCAACCGTCTGGAGGAACAAACATACTTACGAGCTCACCTCCAAGGGCGTTGATAAGCTCGTTCATGGACTCGCTGTTCCAAGCACGTCGAGGCATGCCGTGGAAGGTAAGATTTGTTAAAAACTCAAGCTTAGAGGGCACCGAGCCCCATCCTGGGTGCCACCGATCAAAGCTCACCAGCGCGCCATCGCAGAACAAACGCCGGGAAGATTCGAACACACGACTGCAGTCGAAAGTTGTCCGGAACCTGACGAAGAAATCAGCCGGTGGCGGACAGACTTCAACGAGCAAGTCACTTATTTGGATGCCGTGCGCAATGCCAAGAGCTTTGACAAGGTCATCCGGCGAGACGGGAGGCCGGTCGCCATTGATGGTTACCATCAGCACTTTGCCGGCAAACTGGTCGTCAAGCGCCGCCATGCCACTATTGAGCGACAACACGCAGCGACCGAAGGCAGGACGGACCTCAGGATCTCCGGCTCAGAGATCCGCGTTGACCGGCGACATGATAGTGCGCTTGAGTACAGGGAGTACAGGAGGGGGATTTGGGGGAACTGGAGTAGGAATCGAGATTCCAGAGGTGGGGGAGGGGCGGGAGACTGCGGATGAAAAGGTAGCATGAATTTCGAGCACGCGCCAATATGCTCTCGGTGCGCAAGCACAAGAAAACACCGGTGGCGCCGACATGTCGGCCTAAGAGTCCTTATTCATTCTTTTTTGGAGAGCCCGGCCTTTTTTCAGGATCTTTTGAGAGCCCGGCCTGAGAGTCATAATTGACCTGTTTGGCATTGCGTTACTACTCGGCCCATATTCACCGACACCTCACTGGCCCAAACAAGTGTACATCATCGAAAATACACTAAGCTCAAATTATATAACTTGAAAAAAGGAGATATACTCTGAACACTGGAGAATGGTGATGCCCTCATTTAGCCCACCAGTAGTTCGAGACAATAAACAGTTCAAAACAACGATATATACAACATTCAAACACTGACTAGTGACTACTACTGACATAAACAGCAAGACATGATAGTTCATAAGAAGTCTTGCTACACCACCAAAACGCACCCATCTGCAGCGCTCAGACTCTTGTGATCCAGACGAGAATGACATTCTAAACAGAAGCAACTATTACATAGTAAGAGTGACATAGACGAGGATGACCAAATGACAAGGAATATGCATAACAAAAGGAAGAACTACCCATCCAGAACCAGCAGCAAAGACAACAAAGTCATTCGAAGAGATGATCCAACACCATCATAATTTGCAGCCCCGCTTCAGCGACCAGTGATCCGGAGACACCAGTACTCCACCCTTTTGATGCAACATCCCAATTACCTATCAACCTGAAGGCTCGAACCACATCATTGCCTGTCGTAATTGAGACATCCAAGGATCAAAGTTAATCCGGATGCCTTTGTCATTCTCACCTTCTTTTGGCTGCAGGTTGTATCGTTGACAATCAGGGGAGTTTGCTCCCGAACTCTTAGGGCTCGCCGTGTAGACACAGTTTTCCATAGCAAACAGAGCCTCTCTTCCATCAAGGTCCTTGCCAACGGTGATCTCCTAGTTAATCGGATAATTGAGTCCGAGAAACAGAGAGTGTGAACCAAGGTTGTTTACCCGCCTCCAACTAAAAAATCCTAAAGGCCCCAACAAGCTGGTATCCTGCTCATAGACGTAACAGCCACTGTCCGGATACTCACGTATTACACGGTGCTTGTATACAGTGGGAGTTTTTGCAATATAACTTTTCCGGCTCATGTGTCCGAATGATCATCAGTCTTTTGCCGTCGTCTAATCGAGCGAGGAACCAGTTGTGATTCCCTGTTTTTGGCAAAGGTGGTGTGATTACAAAGGGCAGTAACTGTAGGGACACTGCATCATATCAAAAAGGACAGGCATTGTTAATGTAAGATCAACATTGTTCAGAGTATGAGTAGGATAATGCAAGAAACAACATTGATATGTCCATATTGGAGCTGGGAGGAAAATACAGGGAAATGTATACTGGGTTCGAAAATATAGAAGTGCCATGCATGGTTATACTCATGTTATCTCGCAATCGATTCTTCATAGGAAACTACCATGTCATGCATGTTATGTAATCATGTTCTGTCCTCATAAACAAATTCTTCAAGGTAACTAACAGACCATGCATTGTTATATACTCGTGTTCTGTGGGCAAAATTTTTGTGAGGATATTATTCTAGCCATTGATTGCTGAATGGCGAATATAGGTATGTACACATGGTAAGCATTGCAGGATTTCACTACTTCCAAATATAGGGTTCTCCATATGCACATTTACTTCCCTAATGAATGGTTAGATGAAACCAACAGTGTGGTGCATGTTTCTACATCATGAAAATGAGGAAACTAACATGTCCATTGATACACAGTCATATTTAGTAGTAGTATATAGATTACTGTAAAATAAGGATAATACCCATATATTCCTAACCGTTTGATTACTCAGGGTACAAATTGGCTGTAATGACATGGTCACAATCGCATGAATTAACTCATTCCAAATATAGCTGATTTACGGCGTCTCTAATACATTGCCATAGTTCTACTCAAATTCTGCTCAAACAGAGATATGCCAATCACCACAAAAAGTTCAAACAGTGTCATGGCGTCATCATTAACATGAGAGGAAACAACTTACATGCGCCGTCCCAGCAATACGTGGTGCCATCTGCTTTGTCGATCGCATAGATGATGCCATTGTGTTCAATAGCATCACAGAAGTGTGTATCAGCTTTGACGATGATCCACTGTGAGCCGATTTTTCTCCAGCTAAAGAAGGCACCGGCGTAAATATAGGTGAGTCCGCGGTCGAACAAGGCAATTAGTTTGAAGTCTGCGTAATTCGCATGTCGTGTGGGCACTTGGCAGATTACAATCTTCTGCAAAACAAGGTCTATCCAACTGACGTAGTAATCTAGATGACTTGGACCGCGATGGTAATACTCTATATAATCCAACGGAGGAAGGATAATCTCATGGGAGGTCTGGAAGTTCACGAGCACCAACTTTTTACCGTCTTCTCTGAAGGCAGCCATCCAGTGGGAGTTCATGCCGACCCAGTACATACCTGCCAAGAAGTTTCGGGCGATGGTGATCGGATCGATGTCGAGGGAAATGATGTACGGCGACCCACTACATACCTGCAAAGAAGTTTCGGCTAATGGAGATCAGATTGAAGTCGAGGGGCATCATGCACGCCTCCATATCATGGTGAGCCAATCTCGCAAGACCAGATAGCAGCAAGCAGGGTGTCTTGAAAAGCTTAGGCCTCGCTTCGACGATGGCCATGTGCATGTCCCTCGAGCATGCAACCAGCCGTAGGGTGCTCAACATATCCATACACGAACAACATAGGCCGAGGATGTCACTGGGGAGATTGCTCCAATCGCGGCTCATATGGATGCTGCGCGGTTCGCATTCGGCCATGGTGGAGTTTGGAAGGGGGCTTGATTTACAGGGGAGAAGGATGTCGGTACTGGAGCGGCTAGCGAGGGAATAGTGGTACTGGGGGAGGCGAGTGAGGCGACGGTACACGGGGGCACAGTGAGATGGAGACAGAGAAGGAGATGGAGATGGAGTGGTGCTATGGGAGCGGAGAGGGAGACGAGGCGAGGCGCCAATGTGATGTACAACGGCGGTGATAGACTGCACTGTGCATAGGGTGAGGCTGACTTTGGTAACCCGAACACGCCGCCTGGACTAGTGTCAGGCGCAGGGTGTTGTCACTTCACTGTGAGGACCGGATGAATAGTATTTTCACCATCAAGTGTACCACAGTTGTACTACTACTACTACTACTACTACTACCAGTAGGTACCTGAGTACTCCAGTATTGTATAGCATAAATAGGTCTCCCGTGCTAGCATGCTTGTTCACTTCATCGTTCAGGTATCATCCATATTGCGAGCAGAACCAAATTCTCATGCATGCCCAATCAACGCTTTGCCACGATGCATGCAGTGGTCGTTCTGGTGCATCAAGGACGGCATGCAGATCGTTCCACACTTGAGAAGAGGAAAAATGGAAAGGTAGAACGCGCCAGCAGAGGAAGAGAACACTGGCTAACGAGGCTGGGAGGGGATCGAGTAGGAAGTTAATGCTCCATTCCTAAAGGTTTTGGGAAAACCTGATTTTCATAAGGTGACTTATACTCACCGAAACGGAGGGAGTATCCTTAACCAGAGAATGTTGTGTCTCCCACTCACGCGCTAAAAAAAACTACGACACATTTTTTTATCTGTTTGCATAGGTCCCGGGATGGGCACGTACACGAACAGGTACGACTCATCAGTCTACGCGCATAGCCTTTTTGTTTATTCTACCTAGTCGTCTAATCAACTGCCTGCATGCCACTTCTCCCATTTACTTCTCCATCGGGAACCGATTCTCCTCGGCTTCTTCACCTCCCCTTCGTCTTCATTTGCATCCAAACCCCACCGCGTTCACATTGTTTTAACCTCTTTAAATAATCATCTACTACTTCAGTTAGACTAGCCATCTAATCCTAATTCTCCAAACCATAGCCCTCCGTTCCAGTGGTTCCAAATGGCGATAGAGATCGAGATGCAGGTTTTTAGCGTCCAACATGTCCTCGTGGAAGGCTCGATGCGCATAGTTGCCACCGTCACCTTCCACCCAAGGGTTGTTCGGCAGTGGATCAACAATGTATCCAACTCACTCGAAAAGGTAGAGACGAGGGTCATCGGTCTCGACGCAGAGTACACGGAGCGTGCCCCTGGGAAGATCCAGCGCGCTGCCGTCCTTCAGCTGTGCTTCAAAGATGATGTTTTGGCATACCACATCATACACTCTCCCTCCATACCAGGTGAGCTTCACAATTTCTTGTCTCGGGAGGACGTATACTTCTGTGGGGCAGCCATCAAAGGGGACAAACAGAAGCTGGAGCCGTACAAGCTTGATTTGAATAGCATCGCTGACCTACAAACCAAAATCAATATTCCTCTAGAAGTTTGTGATAAACAGACACCATCCCTATTCGACGTAGCAAATTTTGTGCTCGATACATGTTAGGACCCCGATTCCAAGTCACATCGATCTAGCCGGTAACACTTCATATCACTTTGCGGCCTCACGCACGGTATTCCCACGGGTGTCGCCTTACCATGGCCCGGGACCATTTGCGCCTTTTGGCTCACGTATATGATAGTGTCGCTAGCATCCATATGACAGGGACCCCGGGCCGACATGGCTAGTCGTGAACCCAAAGCGGCACCAACCTATGGGGACAGGCATACATGAATCACATCGAACATGTCGGTCAGCAGCGTGTGAATCCGGGCTGTAGCACTGGGCTAACAGGACTCCGGATGTCACCGCGTGACATTTCCCCAAAGGGACAGACATAGGAACAAAGTGAAACACATGCCGGCCAGTCAAGTGTCCTGAGCAGTAGTGCTGGGCTAATAGGACTCCGGTGAACCAGGCTGTAGAGGACTACTATGGCTCATGGAAGCACTAGACTACATTTCCCCATAAGAGAGGCTGCCAAGGATAAACAACTAGATTGTCGGATCCCACACATACCAAGCATTTCAATCACACACACAATATGCTCGATATGTGTAAATACAACATGGCATCACAACATAACTCTACAAATCAAGTATTTATTCATTAGGCTCCGAGGAGCGAGATATTACAAACATGGGTCTCATGACCCAACAATCATAGCATACAATCAAAGCACATGTGAAAGCTTAACATGTCTGAGTACAGACATCTACGAATGAAAAGGCTGAGAAGTCTGACTATCTACCAGATCCTGCCGAGGGCACAAGATCGTAGCTGAGGTATCAAGCTAAACGTCGAAGTCCACGTGGTACTACTAGCGAGACTGAAGTCTCTCTGCAAAACATAAATTAAGCAACCGTGAGTACAAATGTACCCAGCAAGACTTACATCAGAACTAACTACATATGCATCGGTATCAACAAGGGGTAGTGGAGTTTAACTGCAGCAAGCCAGCTTTGACTCAGTGGCTAACCTGAACTACGACAGCAAGCAACTCTTTTGAGGTGGCGCACACGAGTCCACATATTCACCATTCAATACACCATTATGGATCTGCTCCCGTCTCCCTACAAGAAGGCCATCCATAGCACTCACACTTATCTTGCGAGTTTTAGAGTATCCACTTTCACTTGTCTATGAACTGTTATAGGCCACCCAGAAGTCCTTTACCGCAGACACGGCTATTCGAATAGATCATTTATAACCCTGCAGGGGTGTACTTCATCACACATGTTTCCACCACTTAGCGTCTGCACATGACATGTGCTCGGCAGACTTCAAGCGAAAGCCGAC
Source organism: Triticum aestivum (assembly GCF_018294505.1). NCBI lineage: Eukaryota > Viridiplantae > Streptophyta > Magnoliopsida > Poales > Poaceae > Triticum > Triticum aestivum. The sequence continues at coordinate 697,268,047 of NC_057806.1, forward strand.
GTGGGTGTAGACCACGACCTGAGTAACCACACAAGTCTCTAGTCCAGGTTTATCGCCTACTCGGGTTCCATCCACAAGGAAATCTGGCCGGGGTGTCCTCAACGGCCCCAAACGATGTGTACAGGGTCCCGAGATGCCAAACGGGCGCCCTGCATACCCGGCCACAGTGTATCTACCGCATCATAGCCCACCCTAGGGTCAGCGCTACGCACGGCCGCCAACACATAACCTACAAACACCAGAAACTAGTTGCAACTCCTGGATAGAGGACGAGAGGGGTCAATAAGTCGAGCGGGGTAATATTTTAGGGCCCAATGTGTGGTAGTAGATGTTTCATGGATCACAAACACATAACTCAGTTCTTGAGGACGGTTTCAGTGAGACAACCCACCATGTACTCCTACATGGCCTCTCACAGCTACCTTTACCAAATCGTCTTCACACACCGTAGGACATGTTTACACACCTCCGATTCATCCCCGATGAACCAGACCTGACACGACTCTATGCAATAGCAGGCATGACAAACTAGCATGAATGAGTAGGCACGTCAGGGCTCAAACAACTCCTACTCATGCTAGTGGGTTTCATCTATTTACTGTGGCAATGACAGGTCATGCAGAGGAAAGGGGTTCAACTACCGCAACATGTAACAGTTGAATCGTTGTTGTCCTAGTGCAGTAAAGAGAGTAGGAGCGAGAGAGTGGGATTGGATCGGAATGAACAAGGGGTTTTTGCTTGCCTGTCACTTCTGAAGATATCATTGGGTCTTCATTAGTGTCAACGATCACAGCGTCGGTATAACGTCTATCGAGAGGGGACACACACCAGCAACTGAGAAAGAACTCAATCAACACATGACGATATGCAACAATATGATGCATGCTATGACATGGCAATATGAATGTGTTTTGCACTAATGCATCTAGCAACAATTTAAATGAAGTCCATATGGACCAAGGGTTCATATGCAAACTCCATATTTAGCATTAAAATGCCATTATCATGTTTTCACTTATACAGGGGGTATCAGTTGGTTAAGCATGCATGAAAGTAGCATAAATGGATAGATTGGATTTTTTTGATAATTTTTCATATATAAATTATTTCATTTGGAGTTACGGTTGAATTTCTATGATTTTTGGAAGTTTTGGACATTTTTTGACTTAAATAAATCATTTCTGATTTATTTAAAATCCAGAAAGCATTACTGCATCAGCCTGACGTCAGAATGATGTCAGCAGGTCAAAGGTGTCGACCAGGTCAAACCTGACCAGTGGGACCCACTGGTTAGTGACCCAGTCAACTAGCTAAGTTAGTTAGCCCTAACTAACTAGCCTGGGCCCACTGGTCAGCGATTGTAGTGGCTAACCTAACTAGTTAATTAGTGCTAACCAGAGTAATTAGTCGGGCGGGGCCCGTAAGTCAGTGAGAGAGAGGGGGGTCAAACCGGGCAGTAGGGTCAACCCACGCCGATCAACGGGTCAGCGGTCGCCGGCGTTTAGCCGCCGGCGACGACAGAGATAGCGGGGCGGCTCGGAAATGCTTTACAGGGCACCATTTGACGCGCGAGTTACACCTACGGGTTCCTGGGAGTGAGGCTCATCCATTGGTGGTGGTGGTAGGAGCTGCGGTGGTCAGGATCGACGGCGGCGACCAAATCGGCGGCGGCCGGAGTTCGGACAAGTGCGGTTTGGCGCTAGGGGGCACAGCAGGTCAAATGGGTGGGCGCGCCCGGCTCCTGGGAGAGTGCTGAGCACGGAGCAAAGCTAGGACGCGGGTGGCAGCAGCTGTGGCCGCGGCGGCGATGAGGCACGACGCCGGCGAGCTTCGGCATTCGCGCAACTACAGCCTAGAGGAGGCGGCGAGCAACGGGGTTCGGGGAAGGAGGAAGAGAAGCTCACCGCGAGCACGATGGGAAGGTCAGTGGGCGCGGGGGAGGTCCGGAGCGAGCAAGGCGACAGTGGCGATCTCGGCGACCTGAGGAGGAAGAAGAGGTTAGGGCCGGCGCTTCGGGGCGTTTGGCGTCGCGTGAGTCGACAAGGGGGCGTAGGCGATGGTGGCAGAGCCCCTGGGCATGTCGGAGAGGTGAGGGGGAGGCTCAGGGCACGGCAGCAACAAGGGGCGGCGACGGCCGCGCTCGGGTGGGTGCACGCGAGAGGGACAGGGGTGGGGATGAGCATGGGGGGAGGAGTGAGAGGGCCTGGGGGTGTGTGGCGTCTCCAGGGGGGTCGTCGCACAGGCAGGCAGCCTGGAGGTGGTCGGCGTGTGGCCACACGGGGCGGGCACGTGCCCGCGTCCTTCTAGCGCAAGGAGGACGACGACTAGCAGCTGGGCTCTGGTGGGCTGGCTGCTGCTGGGCCTCTCAGGTAAGGCCAGGTAGGTTTGTGTTCTGTTTTATTTTCTGTTCTCTTTTCTATTTTTCTGTAATTGTTTTTGACTTAAATAAAATGCTAAGGCATTTTCAAAAACCCTGAAAATAATTGTGGGCACTTTTGAAAATATTTCCAATATCCCTCAACCACTTTCAGAATTATTTGGGCATTTTAATTATTTATAGCAATTAAATGCCCAAATTCAAATACTTTATGAATTCATTCAAAAATCCAAAGTGACCTAGGAAAATGTGCACCATTTTTGGCAGAGGTTCTAGACCAATTCAAAAATGATGAACTTTTCCAAAGGAATTTTGGGATCATTGAAAATGATTTTTTTATTTGAACCTAGTTGGATTCATCTGTGCTAGGGTTTCAACAGTCCCCAATTCAAATTCATGAGAATTTAAACATGATGCAACACATGACTAGCTATCTCAGAGCATACTAGAACTAGGGATGTGACAACTCACCCCCACTAAAACAAGAATCTCGTCCCAAGATTCAAGAAGTGAAGTAAGAAGATAGAGGGGTCACAAAACTATCACAATCTTCTCGATCCAACTGCCCTTCTCGAAGATACTGATATATTGCATCACATTGATCTTGACGTCTTGCTTTGAGAACTACATCCAACATGACAACGAGAAGAAAGGGAAAATTTAGAAGAATCGATCTTCTTGTGGTTCGAGCAAGTTAGGGTCATCTCGATGATCACAAGATCAACTCACGGGATGAGACATAAAAACATCTCTGGAGCTCAGAGGCAAAACTTTCATCAGGAGCGACAGAAGAAACAATTTGACGAGGGTTTCAAAGTAGCGAGGGAAATTGCCATGATTCCGAAACAGGGCACCTCGGGGAAGGTGACTCGAAGAACTATTCTCTTAAGTGGCAAAAAGAATTACTTTTGATCCATAGATCATTTAAACTCTCTATACCAGCCTAAGGCAATTCTCAATCGAACGTTTGGAAGAGTTCGAAGGAGTGGCATACTCAGACTAAGATGGATGATGTGGATTACCTTGTTGAAGACAACGCAATGGATGATTTTGCTTATCATCGGAAATGGATGGGACCCATGGTAGGACTGTTGGGGAACGTAGCAGAAATTCAAAAATTTTCCTACGTATCACCAAGATCTATCTATGGAGAGACCAGCAACGAGTAGAAAGGGGAGTGCATCTACATACCCTTGTAGATCGCTAAGCGGAAGCGTTCAAGTGAACGGGGTTGATGGAGTCGTACTCGTCGTGATTCAGATCACCGATGATCAAGTGCCGAACGGACGGCACCTCCGCGTTCAACACACGTACAGCCCGGTGACGTCTCCCACGCCTTGATCCAGCAAGGAGAGAGGGAGAGGTTGAGGAAGACTCCATCCAACAGCAGCACAACGGCGTGGTGGTGGTGGAGGAGCGTGGCAATCCCGCAGGGCTTCGCCAAACACCATGGGAGAGGAGGAGGAGGAGGAGAGACAGGGCTGCACCAAGAGAGATCAAATCGCGTGTTATGGGCAGCCCCTAGGCCTCATATATATAGGGGAAAGGGAGGGCTGCGCCCCCTTTAGGGTTTCCCACCCCCAAGGGGTGCGGCCAGCCCTAGATGGCAAAGGGGGCGGCGGCCAGGAGGGGGAGAGAGGGGAGGCGCCCACTAGGTGGGCCTTAAGGCCCATCTGGACTAGGGTTTGCCCCCTCCCACTCTCCCTTGCGCCTTGGCACCTTGTGGGGGGCGCACCAGCCCACCTAGGGGCTGGTCCCCTCCCACACATGGCCCACGCAGCCTTCTGGGGCAGGTGGCCCCACTTGGTGGACCCCCGGGACCCTCCCTGTGGTCCCGGTACATTACCGATATCGCCCGAAACTTTTCCGGTGACCAAAACAGGACTTCCCATATATAAATCTTTACCTCCGGACCATTCCGGAACTCCTCGTGACGTCCGGGATCTCATCCGGGACTCCGAACAACAATCGGTTACCACATACAAGCTTCCTTTATAACCCTAGCGTCATCGAACCTTAACTGTGTAGACCCTACGGGTTCGGGAGACATGCAGACATGACCGAGACGTTCTCCGGTCAATAACCAACAGCGGGATCTGGATACCCATGATGGCTCCCACATGTTCCATGATGATCTCATCGGATGAACCACGATGTCAAGGACTTAATCAATCCCGTATTCAATTCCCTTTGTCTATCGGTATGTTACTTGCCCGAGATTCGATCGTCGGTATACCGATACCTTGTTCAATCTCGTTACCGGCAAGTCACTTTACTCGTTCCGTAACACATCATCCCGTGATCAACTCCTTGGTCACATTGCGCATTTGATGATGTCCTACCGAGTGGGCCCAGAGATACCTCTCCGTTTACACGGAGTGACAAATCCCAGTCTCGATTCGTGCCAACCCAACAGACACTTTCGGAGATACCTGTAATGCACCTTTATAGCCACCCAGTTACGTTGTGACGTTTGGTACACCCAAAGCATTCCTACGGTATCCGGGAGTTGCACAATCTCATGGTCTAAGGAAAAGATACTTGA